>NC_088696.1:18580062-19205598 GCF_028017835.1 Emys orbicularis
GAAAAAGTTTTGTCTGCATTTTTCTCCAGTTTAGATTGTGCTTTCTGAAGAGTAAAACTTGGTACTGGTTATCCTTCTCCAGTCTAGCCCACCTTTACTTTGTCAACACTTTCTTTGTTACTAGATCCTATTGCTCTTTCTAGTATCCGATATTGGAGAGAGTACTCTGAGTCAGGCAGGATCAAGTTTTATGCAGCAGAAATAAATTACATGAAAGAACATAACATGTTAACACTGAGGTTGGATTTCCTCAGCTAAACCAGGAGCTAATAGATGTTTCTCCTATGGTAACTCCCTAATATTTTTTCAGTCAATATGCCAAAACACTGTTTCTTCATTTAGTATTGGATGCAGCTAAAAAAACTTTGGCCCCAAGTTCATTTAGTTCTAATTATTCTGTATCCAATACTATTGTCGGGTCTTGGGTGGTGGTGTGTGTTTTTTAGATAGAGGGAGGGATATTAAATCAGTTAATTTAGTCTGCTCGTACCCCAGCCTCTTGTATTTTCTGAAATCTAGTTCAGAAACAACTGATTCTAAACCTTAGCTGAGCTAGAATTTTAGTTAGCATCTCATTTCAAGATTTAATCTACTGCAGCCTTTTAAAATATGAAAAGAGATTTCAGAACATGCATGAAGCTGTTGATCTGATTTAATGGTTCCCTATGGAAAGTACAGTAATTGTAATCTTGGCTTTGATTCTCACTGTTTTCTTGTTTAGACTCTGGTGCTCCTCTCTACTTTTATGAATTTCAGCATCGACCCAGTACTTTTAAAGATACTAAGCCAGATTTTGTAAAGGCGGATCATGGAGATGAAATTGGCTTTGTCTTTGGTGGGCCGTTCTTGAGAAGTGATGCAGTCATAATTGGTAAGGACTCGTCTTTCAGATATTATTTTTTCATTGTAAAGTAGATCTAGTTCACATTATGGATGCATACTTGTCTTTTAAACAAATACGACCCACACTTTGTTGAATTAAGTACTTTTGCAAACAAAAAAAAGATGTGTAAGTTATTTTTTTCATTAACTTTGTTTTTTTTCCTAATAACACTGGTGTACTTTTTTTGTTCTTCCCTTCTTCCTTCCACATAATTTAAGCTCGTACATTTTTTTTTCTTGTATTGAGGGTTATCTTTAAAGTGGTACTTGCGGCATTTTCTTTCTACACCCTGTTGCATCTTTTAAACCCTGTATGTAGAAATACGTGTATATTGACAAACCAGTTTTCCGCCTTTGCATCAGGATTATGCTGTGGTTTTGAATTTAGCATACATCTATTCTGTGAACTTGTCTTCACAGCTTTTTTTTTTTTTTTTTTTTCACTGTACCTTCCCGCTTCTCTAAGGGAATGACTAGGAGTAGCAGCTTTACTTGATCTGTTGAGATGCAAACATATTTATATATGATTTTAGAACAAGGACTTAATGATCTAATCTGCTGACTGCTCAGGAACATATATAAAGAAATACCTCATCATTCTTTTGGCTGGAAAACTTTGAAAATACTAGCATTAGACAGGCTAGAATAATATCTAAACAATAAAAATCTGTAAGCATCATTCCCTATTAAGCAATTCTATTGTAACTTGTATCTTGAATAGTCTGATGCACTCATGCTTTGATATTATGTATGTACAATTTCAAACATTTTGTTTTGGTTTTTTACTTTACAAAATAGTTATATTTACATATTCTCCCTTTCAGCTGAGGCTACAGAGGAAGAGAAACACCTCAGCCGAACGATAATGAAATATTGGGCTAACTTTGCACGAAATGGGTGAGAATAATGCTATAATAATATATTGTGTTGTAACATTTGAATTTGTTTAATCTCCATAAATTAAATGGGGATTTTATTCTTCATTCTGTCATTTCCAGAAATCCTAATGGCAAGGGTTTGGTGGAATGGCCAGTCTATGACTTGAATGACCAATACCTGGAATTAAATTTAAAGCAAAAGAAAGCAGAGAAACTGAAAGGGAACAGAATGGAGTTCTGGACAAAGATCTTCCCTGAAAAAGTGAAGAAAATAACTGAAGACAGGAAAGAGCACTCAGAGTTATAAATGATGATGTTTAAATTTGTATCTTTCAATTTGTCACAGCAAAATTCTACCAGATAATATTGGTTCAATAGAAAAAGTTTAATCATGTTAGCACATTTTTTTTAGTTTGATTGAAGGAAATGAGAGCAAAGCTCTGGACATTATTGAGATTTTGTTGCTAACTAGCAAAATATGTGACAAAGAGGAAAACTCCAGATCATTTACATTAAATAATAGGAATATTAACAATTGAAACAGTGGATTAACTCCCCAACAGAAGTAATTGAGGCACTGTCACTAGGGGTATTGGAGGGGAAGACTAGATATAGTATTTAGGGATTTAATGTAAAGGATAATCTTGTATTAGAGGAAGTACAGGGAGATAGAACTCTGTATCTCAGGAAGAGACTCAGCTTCTGAGATATAAACCCAACATGGTGTGTATCTTTTAAACAGGAACACATATTCCCCTCAAATATCTACATTTTGATACTGGACTGGAATAAAATGTTTGGAACAGAAATGATTTCAAATATCAGAAAAGTCTGATGGGGAAATATTAAAAATATAGGGCCAAATTATATCCTGAGATGCATGCTTCTGTTTCCTCAACCAGACTTTGAATGATGCTAGATAGGGCTTTTTATTTTATATTAATGCTTTGGAGGATTTTTTTTTTAAATTGTAAATGGAAGATCCCACATGCAAAAGTTGTTAGCCAGTCTCAATGTACGTACACATAATATGTAATATTGCTGAAAGCTTAACCATGCTCTCTCATACCAAACACAGTGCAAATAACTCACCAAGAAAAGAAACATTAACATCTTTTTTCCAAAATTAAAACAATCTCTTTTATCATCTGACATTTTTCAGTAATATTTTCACTTGTAAAATTGCACAACATTCTATTTTGTATCAGATAATTTCCCTTTTTTGATTAATTTGTCTTTTACTCTTCCCTGGATAAATCAAAGCAATGGAAAATGAAATAATCTGAGCCACTGAAATTTTCTTTGTTTACTGAGACCTCAGATTTTATGTCATTGTTGTGTGTGATCAAAAATAGATAAAACTGATAAAATTTTAATACAATAACAGCAATAAAGATGTGATCCTCAAACAAAAATTAGTTGTATGTATTAAGTAACTATTTAAAGTTGTCCCAGTGTCACTCACAATGTTACATACTGAAATGCTCATCATACAAAGACAGGATTCTACTTATAATCAAGACGAATAAGTATGTATAGTACTGCATGTTTCAGCCTGGAATCTCTCCTTGGAAGACACCTTCAGAAGCTTCGCCCAGATGTTTAGACTGTTCTGAAATTGTTTTCAAGCATGTTAAATCCATCCCTGCAGGGTGGAGTAAGGCTAAGGCAGGGTGCTTATGATTTGGAACTCGTGCCAGCTAGCTCAAGAAGGCAGAGCAGCCAGAAGCAACACACAGCTCAGATGATTGCTGTGGACCAGCTGGGTTGATTCATTTAGGAGGAAGCTCAAGGACTCAGATGTGGGTAAAGGAAGAAAAGAACCCATCTGCTAGGGTTACCATACGTCCGGATTTTCCCAGACATGTCCAGCTTTTTGGTCCTCAAATCCCCGTCCGGGGGGAATTGCCAAAAAGTCGGACATGTCCGGGAAAATAGGGAGGGAGGGGTCGTGGGGCTTGGGTCCGGGCTGGAGCCGCTGGGGCCAGAGCCACAGCTGCTGGGGCCAGCGGGTGCTCGGCTGCCGGCCGGCGCCGCTCGCTCTACCAGGTCCGGGGCAGGGCCGGAGCCACTCGGCCGGAACCAGGGCCCGAGCTGAGCAGGCCAGAGCCGCTGGGACCGGGGCTGCTCGGCCGCCAGCTGGCGCCGCTCGCCCAGGGACGGGGCTGGGCCGAAGCTGCTTGGCCGGAACCGGGGCCCGAGCCGAGCCGTCCAGAGCCGCTGGGACCGGGGCTGCTCGGCCGCCGGCTGGTGCTGCTCGCCCAGGGCCGGGGCCAGGGCCAGCGCACTCGGCCGGAACCGGGGCCGGCGCCCCAGGGCCCGAGCCGAGCCGGGCCGGAGACGCTGGGGCCAGAGCCGGCCGCCGGAGGGAGCCACTCGGCTACGGGGGCCCGGCTGGGGGGGCCGGACTGGGCCACGCCTCCTCGCGCCCCAGCCCCAGCTTACCTGCAGGCAGCCTGCTTCAGGCTTCCCGCGAATCAAATGTTCGCGGGAAGCAGGGGAGGAGGAGGAACAGGGGGGCGAAGCGTTCAGGGGAGGGGCGGAGTTGGGTCAGGGCGGGGCTGGGGGAGGAGTTGGGGCGGGGCCAGGGCCCCGTGGAGTGTCCTCTTTTTGGACACTTAAAATATGGTAACCCTACATCTGCAGAAGCTGAAAGGGAAAGTCCAGCCTGCAGAGGGGCTGGACTGAGAGAGGACTGCTTGTGAGAAACAGAAGCTTGGTGGATCTGACCCCAGTATGGCAAGATTGTTCCCCCAGACTGTAGTGGTTCTAAGCTGCACTTCCCTGATGAACACTACAGGGGTATGTGTATCTGAAGACACAAAGCCCTTCTGGAACTCCACTGTGGCGTGCTGAGGAAAGGTGCCTGCTGCACCGCCCCTTGAGACTGCAGCATACACACCTGCCAGCCAGCTAGTTCCACTCAGCCCATAGCCCTATCCCTTCTTGCTGCTTTTGGTGTAGTTTGCACCGTATGGGGTGCTGGCAGAAACCCTACCCTGCTTGTAGGATTGCCATTGTGACTGGCTTCTTGTGCCCTCTCTGACCTTGCGCACCCTGCACAAGGTGGTTATAACCTGACCTTTAATTTTAACATCCCTGGTCCTTTCCCTAAGGTAAACAGCAGTGACTTTCAAAAGTGCAGTTTTATTTTTGTTACATGAGGTGAAAGGGGAGAATTGATTTTAGAGATGAAAAATCTGGTCTCTGGAGGATACAATGTAGCTGTACAATTCCACCAGTGCAATGTCACTTTCCAGTGGGTCTGATTAACGTTTACATGTTGCTGGAATCGGATTCCAACTGGTTTGTAAGAGATCTGACATCCCTGCTTTTTATGCAGGCATGTCAGTAAGTGCCAAGAGGTACCAGTAGCCTGAGGGAGGTTTGGTGTTCTGCTTGCCCCTGGGATTAAAAGCAGTTTAAAAATGTAATGGGGGTATTTTTGTTGCTCCTAGATGGCTCCTGCAGGTTTCATCTGATTTATTCTCAGATTTAGGTAAATTATTTACTTTCTTTCCGGGATTGGGTTTACACTGGGTATTGAACACAGCTCTCAATGTATTTTAACCCAATATATATGTTCAAAACAGAATTCAACTATCACCCCTCTATCATCTCTTCTTCAGCGTGGACCTTTGTACCAGCTCTTTGAGCAAGTGAAAACAAAAAACTACTTGCAGAGCCTAGTGAGAGAAGGATGGCAGCTGCTGGCTGGATTGCATTGCTTTGGACCCTGAGTTGTGCTGCAGGACTAGACTGGTATTGGAACTGAAGGTCAGAATCAAGATCTCATTATTATTGCTTGTGAGGAAACAGCTGCACCAGCAAGTTGCAAGCTAAAGGTCAGATTTACAAAGAAGTGCACCACTGTGCCAGCAAAAGCTTGTTTTTATGTCCATAAAAGTGTGAGCATAGCAGATAGCTGCCTATGCAGATGTGCCTTCCTGGGTGCCAATTTTGTGGGTGAGTTACTGCTACCATAAGTGCCCGTTCTTTGAGAAAATGACCCCTCAGGCTCCACAGTGACCAGGTGGCTGTCAGGAGAGCTGGTTGAGAGTTTTCCAATTGAACATTTTTTGTTGGACAATGCTGATTAATCAAAACCAAATCTGGTCACAGGAAAAGGGCAGGTTCCCAGTTTGGATGAAGTTGAAAGAAAAAGTTTAGAAATTGTCAAAATGCCCTGATTCAGCATATCTGAAATGAAAGGTGTGCTGGTTCAGTTCAAAATTACTTTTTGTTTTGAAATTTTTAGTTAATTGATACTAAAAAACGGTAAATATTTTTGAAAGGTCACAATCCAAATGAAACGTTTCAGAATTATCTAAACAAAATGTTTTACTTGACCCATCTGAAATCGTCCTGATTCATGATGGGGAAAGTGTTTCAAAATCTCAAAAATTCTCGTGGGACAGGAAAACCATTTCCTGCCCAACCCTCACTCTCATTGTCAAGGTCAGCTCCAAGGAGTGAGTGACTGGAAGAAAGAGTTTGTGACTGCACAAAATGAAAACCAAAATCTGCTGAACACAAATGAAAGGAACAAGCTGAAAGGTTTTGAAAAGAAGAAACATTGCAAATGTTTGCACATCATCTCATTCTTGGAGAAACCTGCCTGACCAGTGTGCATGTGCTGATTTAATCTTAATTTATCTATACATTACACAAGACAGAAAGATGCCCAGTCAGAAAGGATTTATGCATATGGGCAACTCTGAGGGAAACAAGCTACATGAAGGGAACAGATAGACTCGTGAATGGAATTTCCTTGGAATTCCTTTTGCAAAACCACATGTTGAAGCCCTGAGACTCCCGACAACCGGCTGAACCATGGGATGGGTCTGAGAGACTCAACTTCCTAGCCACTATTGTAAGATCTGTATACAGTCGTTCACTCATATCTTAGGCTTGCTCTGTTTATCTTTGTTTGTGAAAGATGTAAAAGAGTTTGCCCTCGATGAGGAGTTTGGATTGGCTGGCGGTCTGCTGACAATATTGAGGTGTTTCATAAGGAGCACACGAATAGGAAATATACAAAGAATTCTTCCTAAAATCCTCTTTTACTGCAACAGTGCAGGGAAAGCTGTGCTTCTGCACTTGGTTCTCTAGCTCCATGTAAGTAACTTCTGCAGAGCACAAAGCAAGGATCCCAGAGGTGACACGTTTTCCAAGTTTAGCCATGGCTTTTGTCTGAGCTTTTCTCCTAACTAGCAAGGAGGCCATGGTGCACCTCTCCTCTGCACTGAGTTCTTTGATCTCCATATCATAAGTATTATGTGGAGGCCTCACAATCACTATCATATATGTAGAATGACCCTCCACACATGTACTGGGTATTATATGTAACTAAGGTGCTCGAATGTAGCAGTCCAGTAAACTAGGATTAGCATGGGGCCACAGCAAAGGACATGGGGCAATTTGTCAATTAGGTGAGCAGCATCTTTGCAACTGAAGTCCAAGGAAAGTAACCCCTGATGCTTTTAGTTGGGATATTTTACAGACTGTTCAATATTTTATATGATCCAAATTTAAAATGTGAATCCCTGTGTATTTTTTGGTTACTAGCAATAAATTCCTCCCACTTTTCACCAGTGATATTCTCTTCTTGCTCTTCTCCCAATTAAATGTCACTTGAAGACAAAACACAGTCAGAATTGATTACTGGAGCATGATACTTCCTGTTTGCTCATCAGTCTAGTAACAGCTCTAGCTTCTGAGGTCAAGGCCTTGGTGGGGGAAGCACACTGCCACTGCGTTTGTCCTATATGTAGGAGTCAATATTTCAAACAAATTTAGAATTATGTAAACAAAATGTTTTGCTTGACCCATCTGAAATTGGGCTAAGGATGCTTAGGCCCAGATTCTCATCTCCATTCTAACCACTGGCTGCAGCTGACGGACGTCTGTAAAGCTGTTTATAGCATCCTGTTCCTGGGCCAGTCATCCTAGTCCTTGGCCCAGTCCCGGCTGCCATTTAGAGCAGCCCAAGTTATTGTATTACTGGTGGTGTAGAACAAGCAAGTGACCTTTTCCACTGTAATGCAAGCCAGCATTGTTAGTCCATGCTGCTCCAGCCTAGAATTGATCATTTAAAGTGTTTACAAGTTAGGGGACATGCTCTCTGCTGTTTCTGTGCAAGACTCTCTATGGAATTTCAGCCCAAGGGGAGACTGTTCCCTCTCAGCTAATGTATTGTTACTGCTACAGTTATACTATCTATTGTTTATATTTTCCTTTTGTTTGTGTAGGTGCCACACAGGACCTGGCCACAGTGAAAAGAAATGAGAAAAATAGGAAAGAAAAACACCATGTCTTCAGAATTTCCAAAGACGGTTTCTACCTGAATGTTTACACACTTGCCTAGACAGACAAGAAGGCCAACTTACCTGTAAGCCAGGGGTCGGCAACGTTTGGCACGCGGCTCACCAGGGTAAGCACCCTAGCGGGACGGGTCAGTTTATTTACCTGCTGACGCGGCAGGTTCGGCCGATTGCGGCCCCCACTGGCCGTGGTTCGCCGTCCCGGGCCAATGGGGGCAGCGGGAAGCCGCGGCCAGCACATCCCTCGCCCGCGCCACTTCCAGCCACCCCCATTGGCCCAGGACAGCGAACCGCGGCCAGTGGGGGCCGTGATCGGCCAAACCTGCCGCATCAGCAGGTAAATAAACTGGCCCGGCCCGCTAGGGTGCTTACCATGGCGAGCCGCGTGCCAAACGTTGCCGACCCCTGCTGTAAGCAAATCTGTTGTACAAACCTTGGTGCTATTAGAAAATCATTGCAGCTGCAGGGCTTGGTGGTACTCCTGACTGTCTCAGAACTTTGCATAAGAAAAGGAATATTACTTCTGGTGATGTGGGGTAAAGTAGTCAAAAGTGACTTAGGAGTAGGGTGACCAGACAGCAAACGTGAAAAATCGGGACAGGGGGTGGGGGGTAATAGGAGCCTATATAAGAAAAAGACCCAAAAATCAGGACTGTCCCTATAAAACCGGGACATCTGGTCACCCTACTTAGGAGTCTACATCTATGTCAGGTTAGGTGTGTAACATGAGTAGGAACTCTGAAAATCCCATTAGGCACTATCTGCATTGTTAGGCACCTAAATACCTTTGTATATCTGGCCCTTATGCTCCCAAGTAAGTTCTGAAAATGGGACTTAGGTTGCTAAGTAACTTGGGCACTGTGGCAGAGCGTCTCCTCTGCCTCGGTGGGTCCTGCGCTTCCATTTAGCAGCGGGCTGGGGTATTCCTCTTTACCTCAGAGATTTCCCCCCATGTCCCTGAACTTGCAGTCCACACCCTGCCAGAGCAGGGTTCCTCCCAGGAACACTCAGTCTCTGGTAGCCCCTACGGGCGTGGTGGCAACCGACCAGACACCCAGTTCAGTCTCTCCCCTCTGGCGGGGTCTCCTCCCTCAGACCCATGGGGCCCAGAGGGCCATCTGCCCCATTGGGCAGGTATTCTCCCACCCTTCGCCTCTGCACCTGCAGGGTTTCTTTCCTGGTGCTTGCCAGCATCTGCACCGCCCAGCTCTCCAGTACCTTGCCTTGCTCCCACAGCTCCTAGCACGCACCCCTACCTGGCCGGAGGGGAGGCTCTTAAGAGGTTCTGGCAGGGCCTTGATTGGTCCCAGGTGTCCTAATTAACCTAGAGTAACCCCTGTTCACTTACCAAGGGACCTGCTTATTCTGGGTCTAATATACCTGTCTTCCTCCACTCTACTGTAGCCGTCTGGCCTGACCTCATCACAGCACTTATTGAAAATTTTACCCCTGGACAATTTCCAATTCATTGTATTCTGTCTGCTGAAACTAGGTGCTTCACAGCTGTTGTGTTCCACTCCAGAGATGTCTCTGTTACAGTGGATCGTGAAGAATTCCACATGTGAGTATTATGAAGCTTCATTGCCTAATGTTAATGATGGTTTTAAATTGACTAATTTCTGAAAAATTATCAGCAAAAAAAATTAACACAAACTAAAAGTGTTATTTTGATATTAAGAACTGTACAATGAGATTTTCACTGCAACCTAATGGAGTCAGGCACTCACCTCCCATTGAATTTGGGTGCCTAACTCTCTTAGGGTCTTTTAAATATTTCTATAGGCTCCTTTAATATTTTCATCAATTGACAAGAATATGAGTCTTGGTTTATGCTCCTTAGATTGCAAATTGCTATGACTAAATCTTTGACATCCTTCAGTAATTTTCAGATGAATAAATGTGTATATAATAATGTTTGTCCTTTATAAAAAACAATACAATTTTCAAAGTATTCATATCAAACAAAATCTGAAGAGCAATACATAAAAGCATTTCTCCTCCTGTGCTTTCCAAGGTGATGGTGTCGATTCATGGAGGCAATTTTATATTTGGTGGAGCTTCTGGGTTTGATGGGTCAGCATTGTAGGCTTATGAGAATGTGGTCATGGTAATTATTCAGTACAGAATAGGTCTCCTTGGATTCTTTTGGTATGACGTTCTGTTTTATTCTTTACTGAATATTCATAACATGTTCAAAACACTGATTGCTCAATTAGTTCAACTTTCAGGGCCGGCTCACCCAGCTGGTGTAGATCAGCACAACTGCATCACAGTCAGAATAGCTACTGGTTTATACCAGCTGATGGTCCTGCCGTTAAATGCTACTGTTTGCACCACCAGTTCATTGCAACCCCCAGTTAAGATGCTGTTTGGGACTGATCAGAGCATTTCTCCATTGTACACAATGGGTTGTAGAGGATCCCTTTGCAGCCTATTTCCTGGAGGCACTGTTAATCCACCTTCACCCAAAGCAAGGTATCAGGTCTTATAAAGGGCCAGGGACCCCTTTGCACCTGGGTAAATTTCATCTTCGCAGCAGGGACAGGAAATCAGTACTGCTTAGATCTTATGGTGATGGGAACTATAGAAAACCTAAAGCTGATACATAAGAATGGCCATGCTGGGTCAGACCAAAGGTCCATCCAGCCCAGTATCCTGTCTACCGACAGTGGCCAATGCCAGGTGCCCCAGCGGGAGTGAACCTAACAGGTAATGATCAACTGATCTCTCTCCTGCCATCCATCACCACCCTCTGACAAACAGAGGCTAGGGACACCATTCCTTACCCACCTGGCTAATAGCCACTAATGGACTTAACCCCCTTGAATTTATCTAGTTCTCTTTTAAACCTGTTATAGTCCTAACCTTCACAACCACCTCAGGTAAGGAGTTCCACAGGTTGACTGTGCGCTGTGTGAAGAAGAACTTCCTTTTATTTGTTTTAAACCTGCTGCCCATTAATTTCATTTGGTGGCCCCTAGTTCTTATATTATGGGAACAAGTAAATAACTTTTCCTTATTCACTTTCTCTGATGGATAGACTGATTGACTTTTGGGTTCTACTCCCAGATCTGTCACTGACTGGACATTTGCAATCTTGTTGCAGCTGTGTGGGTCTCAGGATATTAGAGAGAAAAGGTGGGTGAGGTAATACCTTGTATTGGACCAACTTCTGTTGGTGAAGGAGACAAACTTGAGTTTACACAGAGCTCTTCTACAGGTCTTCAGGACTTGTGTAGGCTTGAAAGCTTCTCTCTTTCACCAACAGAAGCTGGTCCAATAAAAGATATTGCCTCACCCACGTCATCTCTCTGACTGGTCACGTCATTTCATACAAGTCAAGTAAAAGTGCACTGCCAACTTCAGTTTTGTTTAATTGACTAATTTAAAAAAACAGTTTCTGACAGAGCAGCCTACATTGGGATTTTTTATTTATTTATTTGTATTACATTAATTTATATTAAAGAGGGTTTTCTAATCCCTGAGGGTTTTCTATTCTCCTTTTCAGCAAGAGAGAAGAAGACATCAGTAGCCAACTAGCTGTACAGGGGAAATAGTGACACGGACTATTCCCAAAGCATTATCATATGCATAAAGTAAACAAACGAGAAGCTTCCTCCCCCCACCCCCACTCCTTTCAGTGTACAGTAACCTCAGGTGTTACTTGAAACAATAGAAATCATACATTTTTCAGACAAATGTGATTTTTGAGTTGACAGTGTTAACTATTCAATGCTTCTTAATTTTTAACTACGGTATCATACACTTGATAGGCTTATCAGCAATTGTTGTGCCCATTTTTATCTAGTAAAAATATAACATTAGGGATCTATTATCGACCACCTGACCAGGACAGTAATAGTGATGATGAAATGCTAAGGGAAATTAGAGAGGCTATCAAAATAAAGAACCCAATAATAGTGGGGGATTTCAATTATCCCCATATTGACTGGGAACATTTCACTTCAGGACGAAATGCAGAGATAAAATTTCTCGATACTTTAAATGACTGCTTCATGGAGCAGCTGGTACGGGAACCCACAAGGGGAGAGGCGACTCTAGATTTAATCCTGAGTGGAGCGCAGGAGCTGGTCCAAGAGGTAACTATAGCGGGACCGCTTGGAAATAGTGACCATAATACAATAGCATTCAACATCCCTGTGGTGGGAAGAACACCTCAACTGCCCAACACTGTGGCCTTTAATTTCAAAAGGGGGAACTATACAAAAATGAGGGGGTTAGTTAGACAAAAGTTAAAAGGTTCAGTGACTAAAGTGAAATCCCTGCAAGTTGCGTGGGCCCTTTTTAAAGACACCATAATAGAGGCTCAACTTCAATGTATACCCCAAATTAAGAAAAACAGTAAAAGAACTAAAAAAGAGCCACCGTGGCTTAACAACCATGTAAAAGAAGCAGTGAGAGATAAAAAGACTTCCTTTAAAAAGTGGAAGTCAAATCCTAGTGAGGCAAATAGAAAGGAGCACAAACACTGCCAACTTAAGTGCAAGAGTGTAATAAGAAAAGCCAAAGAGGAGTTTGAAGAACGGCTAGCCAAAAACTCCAAAGGTAATAACAAAATGTTTTTTAAGTACATCAGAAGCAGGAAGCCTGCTAAACAACCAGTGGGGCCCCTTGACGATGAAAATACAAAAGGAGCGCTTAAAGATGATAAAGTCATTGCGGAGAAACTAAATGGATTCTTTGCTTCAGTCTTCACGGCTGAGGATGTTAGGGAGATTCCCAAACCTGAGCTGGCTTTTGTAGGTGACAAATCTGAGGAACTGTCACAGATTGAAGTATCACTAGAGGAGGTTTTGGAATTAATTGATAAACGCAACATTAACAAGTCACCGGGACCAGATGGCATTCACCCAAGAGTTCTGAAAGAACTCAAATGTGAAGTTGCGGAACTATTAACTAAGGTTTGTAACCTGTCCTTTAAATCGGCTTCGGTACCCAATGACTGGAAGTTAGCTAATGTAACGCCAATATTTAAAAAGGGCTCTAGGGGTGATCCCGGCAATTACAGACTGGTAAGTCTAACGTCGGTACCGGGCAAATTAGTTGAAACAATAGTAAAGAACAAAATTGTCAGACACATAGAAAAACATAAACTCTTGAGCAATAGTCAACATGGTTTCTGTAAAGGGAAATCGTGTCTTACTAATCTATTAGAGTTCTTTGAAGGGGTCAACAAACATGTGGACAAGGGGGATCCGGTGGACATAGTGTACTTAGATTTCCAGAAAGCCTTTGACAAGGTCCCTCACCAAAGGCTCTTACGTAAATTAAGCTGTCATGGGATAAAAGGGAAGGTCCTTTCATGGATTGAGAACTGGTTAAAGAACAGGGAACAAAGGGTAGGAATTAATGGTAAATTCTCAGAATGGAGAGGGGTAACTAGTGGTGTTCCCCAAGGGTCAGTCCTAGGACCTATCCTATTCAATTTATTCATAAATGATCTGGAGAAAGGGGTAAACAGTGAGGTGGCAAAGTTTGCAGATGATACTAAACTACTCAAGATAGTTAAGACCAAAGCAGATTGTGAAGAACTTCAAAAAGATCTCACAAAACTAAGTGATTGGGCAACAAAATGGCAAATGAAATTTAATGTGGATAAATGTAAAGTAATGCACATTGGAAAAAATAACCCCAACTATACATACAACATGATGGGGGCTAATTTAGCTACAACGAGTCAGGAAAAAGATCTTGGCGTCATCGTGAATAGTTCTCTAAAGATGTCCACGCAGTGTGCAGAGGCGGTCAAAAAAGCAAACAGGATGTTAGGAATCATTAAAAAGGGGATAGAGAATAAGACTGAGAATATATTATTGCCCTTATATAAATCCATGGTTCGCCCACATCTCGAATACTGTGTACAGATGTGGTCTCCTCACCTCAAAAAAGATATTCTAGCACTAGAAAAGGTTCAGAAAAGAGCAACTAAAATGATTAAGGGTTTAGAGAGGGTCCCATATGAGGAAAGATTAAAGAGGCTAGGACTCTTCAGTTTGGAAAAGAGAAGACTAAGGGGGGACATGATAGAGGTATATAAAATCATGAGTGATGTTGAGAAAGTGGATAAGGAAAAGTTATTTACTTATTCCCATAATACAAGAACTAGGGGTCACCAAAAGAAATTAATAGGCAGCAGGTTTAAAACAAATAAAAGGAAGTTCTTCTTCACGCAGCGCACAGTCAACTTGTGGAACTCCTTACCTGAGGAGGTTGTGAAGGCTAGGACTATAACAATGTTTAAAAGGGGACTGGATAAATTCATGGTGGCTAAGTCCATAAATGGCTATTAGCCAGGATGGGTAAGAATGGTGTCCCTAGCCTCTGTTCGTCAGAGGATGGAGATGGATGGCAGGAGAGAGATCACTTGATCATTGCCTGTTAGGTTCACTCCCTCTGGGGCACCTGGCATTGGCCACTGTCGGTAGACAGATACTGGGCTAGATGGACCTTTGGTCTGACCTAGTACGGCCTTTCTTATGTTCTTATGTTATCCAGCTGCTGTGTCAGCTCATTGAGACGATCTTCTACAGTGCTGTGTGCAAAGTAGTTTTTTGTTAGGCAGACTTCATGGAGTTTATAAAACAGACTGACAAAGTTCATGTCTTTAAATAATTTGCAGGAAATTGCCAGTTTATATGGCTGTGCAGCAACCAGTTCAGCTGCAATGACTTAAGGGACAAGGCAGAGGAGGAGATCCTCTTTAGTGTTATAAGCCAGGAAGGTGAAAGTTTTATTTCATGTAGTTATAACATATCCTGTTACCAAATGGCAGCAGAAGTGCAATTGCAGAATTGTGAAACTCAAGTTCCAGCTGTCTGCAGAATTCACATTTGGTCTTTCCTGAACCTCATTGAAATTTTCCAAAAATTGATTTTTCAGTTTATTTTTTTTCAAAATTTTAAATTCCAAATAAAAATCTCATGTTCAGATACATCTTCACAATATCTTTTCTTTTATGTTCCAATCAGCTCTAGCCTTACCCAGGGGCTCACAGGGGCCTCCAAAATTGTGAATGAATCCCAGGCATGAATGTGTTTTAATACAACCTAGAGGCAGTAACTAGGGGCTCCATGTAGGAACAAGGAAACACTCATACTACTTCTCAACATGCACTTGTATGAGACTCAGGCCATCCATCCAAAGCTGCTGTACAAAATATCCATTACAACATGGCACACATTGATGTCATATACTTTAGTCCTCTGACCGCTTAAACTCCTTTGGGCAGTTAGTCTGAGCTCAAGTCTGCAATGGACATTTTCCAGACTCTGATAATTGCTGGTTCTGTCATTGCTCAGGAAGCAACCCCTTCTCACAGCCTGTGGCCATGCAAATATTGGTTATTTGCGGGCCTGATGGAGGAACAGATTTGTGGAAAATAATGAGACGACCCTGATTACCACCTACTCAGACTTCTCTCTTTTCCCCATGATTTCATAGAATTTTCCAACGAGCCAGTGGTCACCCTGTAATGTACACAGTTACATGGAGTGAATTCTGATCCTCTCTGTTTCTCTCCCAGTTTTCTTGTCTACTCTTTCTTAATCTTGATTTGCTATGGAATGTAAGGCACTTTGTCTGAGTTCTGACATTCCTAGGGTGGGACCCACCTCTGGGCGTCTTCAAACATGCTGGTACTCAGCCCACAAAGAAATACCAGAAAGGTGAATAATTACCCTGAGATTTGCCCTAATTCATCATCAAGACAGAAGATCCCTCTACATGTAATCCTATGAAAGACAGGGAGGAGCATTTCTCATAGCTCTTATCCAGCCACCAGTCAAAGTTCTTGATCTACTGTATTGGGGGCAGTGTGGCTGCCAGTGGTTCCCTCTGAGAAGTTCTCTGCTTTAGGGGGCATCAAGTCTGCAATGAAATTATTCTTTCAGGACAGAAGCAGGTTTACACCCCCATTCTGCTCCCTTCCCCCAACAATAGTAATGACCCTTAGATTGAGAACTGCTACATTAGTATAAAGTGACATAGAGAAATGTTCGTCAAGAAAATAAATGAATTAAGAGAATGTTCTGTCTGTAGACTCCCACTTCCGCAAATGACCTAGGAGCAGTTGTCAATGTCTACAGTTTTTTAAATATTCTGACCAAAAAACGGTGTAAGGATAATGCTAGAATTCAGCCTTAACACTGAGTTTCCTCATTTTCTAATGTGCAAGATTTCTTTTCCATTTTCTTATGAGGATCACCTGGAGCAACTTTAATTCTTCACTGCCTGTTTTTCCAATATTTATTTTTAATATTATGTCATTAAAATGGGGGTTCCCTGGCTAGTACTGGGTTCCAGACTCCCACCACTTGCCTTGGAGTGGAGAACCCTCCTCCTACCCTTTGGGGAGGCAGGAATTTACCCACGAATCACATTAATGCCATTAGCAGGACAAACACTCAGTTTTATCAACTTGATCAACCACAGATGGATTCCGAGTCCAAAACTCCCTATCCCCAATCTCTCTACAGTGCGAGCTCGGAGTGCAGAGTATGGATCTTTGCTGTATTTGGTGTCCACTGCTGTGCACCTGATGCTGGCCCAGACTTCTCTGCTGGGTCTTGGCCGCCCGCTGAGTCTTGTCTCCAGGTCAGCTTTTCAGCCGGGTTCCGGTAATACTGACCTCTCACCAGTAGCCACAGCAGCATACAGTCCTGTGCCATCCAAGCACAAGAGAGAGAAAGGGCACCATGCAGCTGCCCCACTCACGACTTTCTTCCTTTTGTGCTCTGGCTGAAACTCATGTGCAGTGCTCTGCGGCTTCTTGGGACCACATGCTCAGCCAGCTTTCAGCCTGCTGTGTCACTGCCGCCCCAGCATCCACTGCCTCTGCGCCACTCCCATCCTGGCCATCCCTCCTTTTTACCAAGAGAGTTTGCCACAGGAAGTAGGGCTGGAGTCCTGTCATCTGACTACCCAATTCCTGTTTTCCTGTGCACCCTGCCCCAAATACAGCTTTTAGGTGGAGTGAGGCTTCATGCCTCCATAGTTAATTCCCAGGCGGCTAGGTTATCTGCAAATCACTGCTATGCATCTGCACCCTTGTCTCCACTTTAACTAATGTGTGTTACGTGGACTAGAACCTCAAGCCTTTCTTTCAGTCTAGCATTGAACACACAGTTCTCTGGCTGCGTTTGCTCACGCGGGGGCAAAACCAATGAGCAGTGATGTACAGGCATGCTGTGAAATTGCAGCCATGGCACTGACTTCTTACAAGTATGCACAACCTTAACAATAACCCAAACCAATGTCACAATAATTAATTATAACCAACCCCACTGTACCCTTGGTGCTGTGTCACTCCAGTCTCCCCTACACATGTGGTGGTGTGCTCTGTACCACTCACTCAGAGACAAGCACTAGGGTCTGCCCAGAAGAGCGCTCAGATTCTGAGGCATAATTACTGTTAATAGTTATAACAAATGATCAACCCAACAGTTCCTCAACCAGAATGGAGGGAAGGTACCCAAAAAAGGAGTCAGTAGGTTCATTGCACAGTTACTTGAAGTTACCTGAGTTCCAGCAAAGAGGAGCAGCTTCAGTCTCTCTCGCTTAGGCATTTACAAATGTTTTATTCCTTTATATAAAAAATACACTTGTTTGGTTAGTGGTAAGCTAAAACTTGGGTCTGATCTTAGAACCATCTGCTACCAGGTATAGTACTTACTCCTGTGAATACTGGTATTTAAATCAATGGAATTACTCTCAGTAGTAAGCACTACACCCAGTATTGGTCATAAAGGTCGATCTATTTTTTTGTTAATACTCAATGTGAAGGGACATGCCCTCACACTGGTGTGGAGGAGGCTAACAAACTCTTCTGGGCCTGTTCCACACTAACGAGACACACCTACTAGGCTTGTTCAGCCTGGTGGAGGAGGGACTTAAAAGAGGGAATTTATCACAGGAAGCAGCAGTGAACAGGAAGAAGGCTGCTCCATCCAGAGACTGCTGGTAACATAGGTAGTCCAGCTGAGGAGGAGATAGCCACAAGATGCACTGCTCCTGAAGCCACCCTGACTTACAGTGAGGCAATACACCGCAGGAAGAGGGGTAGAAGGTAAACTCTGCAGTGGGGCAATAGACTCTGTGAGACCAAACCCTCCAAACTGAATGTCCAGGGGCTGTCTGAGAGACTGGCCCTCTTTCCAGACAGATCCTCATCCCTTGCAAGGGGAAGGGAAGGGGAGTAGTCTATCCTCTGCCTGTTTGTGATTGCCACAGAGAGCTCCCCCAAGTGCTGCCAGCTGGGGAGGGGGAAGCGAGGATAAACAAAGGGCAGATGGCCTGGGTCGGGAGCCCCCCCGCCCCCCCTCCCTCCCACACACACACACACACTGTGGAGAATGAGGGCAGACCATGGTTGATACAAGGGGTCTTAAAAAAAAAAAAAAAAAAAAAAAGTCTTAGAGGTGATAGAACTCAGCTGTTCCACACAAAATGGAACCAGAGTGGTCTACAACTGGGTAGCGGAGATGTAGCAGTAGCAAGCGACCTAACAACAACAGTTCCAACAGTAGTTGCTGCAGCAGCGGACTACCCAGCAGCAAGTTGAGGCCACTCAACAACAACAGCTGCTAAGGGAGCTGATGGCCCAACCACAAGAGTTCCAAAAGGAAATGCTACGCAGATTATACCGGCCCTACGCCCGCCAGGGGAACTGGGCGGGGGGGAGTTAAGCTTTCGCTGAAGAGGTTCCTCCGCCTGTACTGCTGAAGCTCACCAAGGTGGAACCAGAGGATGACCCTGAAACCTTTTTAGTCACATTTGAGAGAGTGGCACTGGCAGCCCAGTGGCCTCCAGAACAATGGGCTCTAATCCTGGCCCCATACTTGACAGGTCTGGCATAGGCAGCCTACTGTAATGTGGACTCATAGTGGGCGAAGGATTACAAGTAAGTGAAGTCCACCATCTTAGACTATTTGGATATTTCAGAAGGGACCTACTGCCAACAGTTTGCCTTGCTGCCAAATGATTAACTAGCACTCGGCTGACCCCTCAAGGGTTAACTCATTGCTGTTAATGTAGCCTCATACTCTACAAGGCAGCACGAATGGAGCGAGGAGACACAATAGACGCCTGGCAGTGGCTGCGAACATTCCCTGCGGAAACTGAACGTGATAATGAACCCACGCTATCCCATTGGAGCACACCACTCCCTCCACTTTCCAAAGTACTAGGGGGTGCGTGTGTGTGTGTGTGTGAGAGACAGAGAGAGAGAGAGAGAGAGACATGCATTGCCTCTTTAAGTACGCTGATCCCACTCTAAGTACATGCCTTTTAAAGTAGATTGGCAAGTTGAGACAGCAGCTGCTGCCAGCAAGCTCCCTTCATCCTGAGTCCTGTCGTGTCCCGCCCCTGCTCTTTGGAGGAGCGGGGGGAGGGGTACACCCTGACATCAGCAGCTCTCTTTCCCCCCACCCCCTGCACTACAAGCAGGAGGCTCCCGGGAGCAGCTCCAAGGCAGAGGGCAGGAGCAGCACAGAGCAGTGGGGGGAGGAACACCTGAACTGCCTCGCAATTGATAGCCCACTGGGCGGCTGCCGCACAGGGAACTTAGGGAAGCTGATGGGGGGCTGCCGGCCCACCCAGGTTCCAAGCCCCCACCAGCTAGCTCCAACGGCTGCTCTTCCTGCAAGCAATGGACAAAGCAGGTGGCTGCCAAACAACATTATATGGGAGCATTGCATAACTTTAAACGAGCATGTTCTCTAATTGATCAGTGATATAACAGTGTTGTACCGGGATGACATTAAGTGAGGAGTTACTGTATGTGACTCACTAACATTTGACTTCATCATTGCTATTGGTATCATAGTTGGAACTGCATTTATTTTCATTCAGATTTTAAGTTATTTTACAGATATAACTAAAAATACAATTTGAAAATAAGCAACCTTCATCTGCACAGTGTCTATAGTTATGTGTTTAGCTAATGTTTTTTAAACTGGCATTGCTAAAGTGAGTACAAGCTAAAGTTACATTCTAGGCGGGTACTATTATTTGATTGTACCACTTTAAATAATGAATGCCAAAGCACAATATGATAATAAAAGTAATAATGATAATTACTCCAGCCAGGATAGGTTAGGCATTTTAGAACTCACTACTCAAAGAATTCAATGTAAGCCTAAGAGAGAAATAAAAGTATGAAATGCATAGACCAGTAAAAAAACTAAAATAACAGCACTTTGAAAGAATAAAATTACAGAGAATATATGTGCATTGCAGGAAGTACCAAGTGACAACAACAATATAAGTATGTGTTGGGCGGTGATGAGTGTGAAAGAGACAGTGAGTGTGTGAGCTGGGGGAGTGTGTGAGAGACTGCGCGCTGCCCCTTTAAGAGAGCGGCACTCAGTAGTCTGAAGGAAAGCTCCTTCAGACACAGCAGCAGTCGCCAGAAGCTCCATCCCTCTCATGGTGAGCCCTGTCCCCCTACCCCACCACCCGCTGTGCAGAGATGGAGTACATGGGGGGGGCAGGGGACACCCTGATATCAGCATCCCCCTGCCCTCCTCCCTCCCCCACACAGCAAACAGGAAGCTCCTGGGAGCAACTGCTAAGGGCGGCTCCAAGGCAACGGACAGGAGTCGCGGGGCTGCAGACGCCAGCCGAGCAGCAGGGAGAGGGGCACCCCGCTCCGGAGACGCCCCGTTTGTAACAGCGCCCTGGGCTTTCGCCCCGTTCGCCCGTGCTAAGGCCAGCCCTGCTCCCAAATGGGCAGGCCACCCCTTACGCCCAGGTCAGCCCAAGAGGGACAAGGAGGCTGAGTGCGAGTGCAACGCTGCCAGTAGGCCTGCCAGGCATCCCAGACAACTGAAGCGTGGCTCATAGATGAAGGTCTGGCCAACATCCCACAGGCGAGCTGCCCTCCGTCTAGGAAAGAGGCTGGCAACCCCAGCCCATTAACATGCTATTCTTGTGGGCAGATGGCACATATAGAGGGAGTGCCCACTGATGGAGTGTGAGTACGCCCAGGGCTGGATGGTGGAAACCTGGGTACGGAAACACCCCTCTCCCCAAGTTGATGGCGCCAGTGATGGTCCAAGGGAAGCTGCAGCCAGACGGTGGTCTAGGCCTCCATGGTGGGAAGTAACACCACTCCCAAAACCACAATCTACCTTCAGCATATCCATGGCAATGTCAAGACCTACCTCAGCCAGCAGCTATAGCTGATGGTGGGAGCCCATATTGCAGTAATAACTGCAGCCTTAGCAGAAAAACTGGCCTACCCCATGATTATAGGCCTAGACTGGTCCTTTTTATGGCAGGTTATTAATACCCAGGCCTGGGCCGCAAGTGACAACAGGGGCCAAGTGGCGACACCAGCTCACCAGAGCTTGGCAAACCTTGGGGAACCCAATGACCCCAGGGAAGGGACGTCCTGAGCAGCACAGCCGCAGACCCTCACCGGAAGAAAGAAGCAGGCCACCAGGACTTGGAAGTCCTCTTACGGAATGGAAATTTCTTGTTAGAACAGAGGAGCAACCCTACCTTAAGCCGTGCATATGAGCAACTAGTCCCCATTAAAACAGAGTCTGAGGAAGGTGAATGGTACCCATACTTTGCACTCAGGAAGGAGGGCTTATACCAAATTGAGAAGACTCAGCAAACCGGATTGGTGAGAGACCAGCTGCTGGTACCGTGCTGGTACTGCCAGGCTGTGCTGCAGTTAGTACGTGATATCTCCTGCATGGGCCCCCTGGGGAGAGAGAAGATATTGGCCCGGATATTAGTTTAAGTCTGTTGGCTAGGCGGATACCATGAAGTGAGAGAATACTGTTCCTCCTGCCCAGAGTGTCAACTACTAGAAGCACAGGGATTCCCAAGGCACCCTTGGTCCTTCTGCTCATAGGTGCCAACTTCTGCAGGCGCCGGTGGGTGCTCGACCCTCCTCTGCCCCCACCCTGCCCTGCCCTGCCCCCACCCCGCTCCCATTCCAACCCCTTCCCCAAAGTCCCCGCCCCAATTCCACCCCCTCCTTGCCCCTACTGGACTCCTTCCCCAAATCCCCGCCCCGGCCCTGCCTCCTCCTCTGAGCATACTGCGGTCCCGCTCCTCCCCACTCCCTCCCAGAGTTTGTTACACCGCGAAACAGCTGTTTCATAGCAGCAAGCGCTGGGAGCTAGCGGGAGAAGCAGGGACGCAGTGCGCTCAGGGGAGGAGACGGAGGTGAGGTGAGGTGGGGGGCCGGGGAGGGGATCCAGAGCACCCACTAATTTTTCCCTGTGGGTGCTCCAGCCCCGGAGCACCCATGGAGTCAGTGCCTATGCTTCTGCCCTGATTGACACCTCTTTTGGAAGGATCGCGGTAGACATGTTCAGACCCCTAGAAAAAACTGCAGCAGGGCATCAGTACATATTAGTGATTGTAGATTATGCAACCAGGTATCCAGAGGCTGTGCCTCTCCGCTTCCCAGAAGCAACAGCTATAGCTCCAGAGCTCTTGAAACTCTTCTCACTCAGAAGGTTTCCCTGTGAAATATTAACAGACCATGGTAATAACTTCACTTCCCAACTGATACAGGAATTATGCTCCCTTCTGAAGGTCAAGTCTCTGAAGACCTCAGTGTACCACCTGCTGACTGATGGTCTAGTAGAGTGGTTTAATAAGACCCTGAAGAGGGTGTTGAAGTGACAAACCCAGGAAGTGGGACCAGCTACTTCCACTGATACTGGAGAGATTCCCTGGACTCCATTTTGTGTCCCTAGCTTCCATTTTGAATAGGCAAAAGTCAGTTCACCATTAGAAGCTGCAAGTCACATGATACTTCATTGCTGATAGTAGGCCAGAATGTTGAAAGTTCGGGTGTAAAGGGGAAAAAAAACCTCCATAGAATTGTCACAAAGCAAAACAGGTGCAGCATAACTCTGTGGCATACAACTAGCGATAAGCATGTGCAGAAAAGCTCTGATAGCTGAGAGCACAGTATAAAAGGCCGATGGTTAGAACAGCTGAGAAAGAAGAAGTGAGCAGTTAGGAGAGCCGCTGCTGGAGCAGAACAGACGGCAAGATCAAGCAGAGAACTGACCTGAAGGAGTAGAACAGAACAATCTGGAAAACCAGCAACAGCAGCAGTAGCGGCTAACGTCAGTGGCTAGAGTAAGCCCGTTAGTTTTAATTATAGTATAAATATAAGTATGGTATAGTATAGCGTAGTGTAGTGTATAGTATTATGTGTGTCTGAGTGTTAATAAAGATGCATAAAATTCCGTTGTTAATCACAAATTACCTATGTAAAATTTAGAGTACGTTTAAGAACTGCTGTCAGTGATCCGCAATGGACTGGCCGTTACAGAGCGCATCCACTCAGTATTATTAAACTGTATGTTATTGCGGTTTAATTGCTCTTTAGCTTGCAATAAGGGATTTGTGCCTGATTTTTATTTGTAGATTATACTGTGGTAGGGATTATTAGTTATATTAATAAAAGATGCTTTATTTAGGAGAAATTATTGCCTGTGTCAATCATTTTATCGGAAGGTTATAGCCACGTTCTTTAGTGTTTCCTTAACTGCCCTGGAAACCCATATCTTGGGAAGGACAAGCTAAAGGGGCGATATGCAGGTTATTCTAGGGGTGCCCCAAAGTCCATTTTTTGGGGTAACACTACCACTCCTGTTTGCCATAAAGGAGGTCCTACAAGCCTCTACAGGATTCTCCCCATTTTAGTTGCTCTATGGTCACCAACTGCAGGGCATCTTGGATCTGTGACGAGAAGGATGGGAAGAACAAGATGTGGGGGCCTTAAGCGCAATCCAATATATCATACAGTTAAGTGAACAACTTAGAAATGTAGGGGTGTTCACCAGGGAGAATTTGAGGAAGGCCCAACACACCCAGGAACAAAATTACAATAGGGAGGGTACGACTATGGACTTTTCAGATGGGTGACAATGTTCTTCAGCTATTGCCCTCAGCCAAGTCTAAATTAGTGGCCTGATGGCAAGGTCTGTTCAAGATGGTCAGGCAGGTAGGATGTGTGGACTATGAGATAAGACTACCCAGGACGAGGAAGGAAACCATGTGAACCTTCTCAAACTTTGGAGGGCACAGGAAGTCCTGTTGATAGTCCAGGTGCCTCAGGTGCCCAGCAGTGAAGCTCCAGCAGTGGTACCAGGGGATGAAGAGCGCTCCACTACACAAAGGAAATAACTTCGCCATCTAATTGGGGATGTTACAGTGGTGTTCTCCAGCTGCCAGGGTCTAACATCCCCTAGAGACTACCCCAGGGCAGGTAGTCTGAGAACACGCTAGACCATTGCCATGAAGGATCTGGGATATGGTCCGAGAGGAAGTACAAGTGATGCTGGAGATGTGGGTGATTATGGAATGCAAAAGTGAATGGAGGAGCCTCATGGTTCTTGTTCCCAAATCAGACAGTACCATTGCTTTCTGCATCAACTTCAGGAAGGCCAATGCCATCACGAAATTCAATACCCAATACCAAGGTGGATGAGTTACTAGAATGGTTGGGACTGGCAAAGCACCTGAGCACCATCAATCTGACAATAGGTTATTGGCAGATCCCCTTTCCCCTTCCTTGCAAGAGAAAACCACTTTCTCCACCCCTTTTGGAGACTTCCAATTTAAGACCATGTCTTTCAGCCTCCACGAGGCTGTGGCTACCTTCTAACGGCTTATTTATAAGCTCTTCAACCTACACCATCAATATGCAGCGGCCTACCTTGACAATATCATCGTCTATAGTCCCACTTGGGAAGCCCACCTATGGCATTTAAGAGTGGAGTTAAAAGCCCTACAGGAGGTGGGACTTACGACCAACCCAGCGAAATGTAAGTTGGCTGTGAATGAAGTAACCTATTTGGGGTACCAGTTAGGAGGTGGCCTTGTGAAGCTGGTGGTCAATAAGGTGCAAGCCCTCACGGTATGTCCCGTCTCCCAGACGAAGAGGCAAGTCAGACATTTTCTGAGCCTAGCAGGATATTACTGGAGGTTTATCCTCAACTTCACCTCTATCATGGGGGAACTCATAAAAGACAACAACCCTAAGAAGATCCATTGGGATGGGAAGTGCGAGAAAGCATTCAGGGAACTGAAAACACGATTGAAAACATGACTCTCAGAAGACTTCAAAGGAGAGGAACACCTGGTCCTATGCCTAAGTAGGAAGCTATTTCCTAGGGAGAAGTTGTACTCAATTATTGAAAAAGAGGCATTCGCTATCAAATGAGCAGTAGATACCCTTTTGGGTAGCCCCTTTTCCCTGATCACCAATCACACACAGCTACATTGTATCCAGACCATGAGGGATACAAACCTTCATATAATAGAATGGTATCTTGCACTACAACCATAGTATAGTTTCTGAGTACAATACCAGACAGGAAAGGACCACACTAATGCCGACTTCTTTTCATGGGAAATCCGGAATGGATTAAACCAAACCCGAACGGCCTTCCCATCCTGAGCGGTTGGATATGTGAAGGGTCAGACCCTCACACTGGTATGGAAGAGGCTAACAAGTTCTTCTGGGCCTTTTCCACGCTAAGGAGACCTACCTGCTAGGCTTGTTCAGCCTAGTGGAGAAGGAGCTTAAAAGGGGGAATTTACTACAGGAAGGGATGGTGAACAGGAAGAAGGCTGCTCCATCCAGAGACTGCTGTTAACACAGGTAGTCCTGCTGATGAGGAGACAGCCACAAGATGCACTGCTCCCAAAGCCACCCTGACTTATAATGAGGCAATACGCTGCAGGAAGAGGGGTAGAAGGTAAACCCTGTGAAGAGGCAATAGACTCTGGGAGACCAAACCCTTCAAACTGAAAGTCCTGGGGCTGTCTGAGAGACTGGCCCTCTTTCCAGACAGATTCTCATCCCTTGCAAGGGGAAGAGAAGGAGTCAACCCTCTGCCTGGTGCAATTGCTTTAGAGAGCTCCCTCAAGTGCTGCCAACTGGGGGGGAAGCGACGGTACACAACACGCATTTGGCAGGGTTCAGGTTGCCTGCCTTCTCCCCCACTCTAAGGCCTTGGCTACACTCGGGACTTCACAGCACTGCCGCGAGTGTAGTCGCGCCGCCAGCGCTGTGAGAGAGCTCTCGCAGCGCTGTATGTACTCCACCTCTCCGAGGGGAATAGCTTGCAGCGCTGCAGGCACTGATTACACTGGCGCTTTACAGCGCTGTACTCGCTGCGCTCGGGAGGGGGGGGGCGTTTTCACACCCCTGAGCACAGCAAGTTGCAGCGCTGTACAGCGCCAGCGTAGCCAAGGCCTGAGTCTGGGTCTGTGAGGTGTGAGCAGTCACATGTGCACTCCTCTCACAGATCTGTATTGTGACTATTATATTGAACAATATCCCCTCTGCAGGAAGAAGTGCAGGTTTATTGAAATACACTCTCAGTGCACCAACCTAATTTTGTAGTGAGTCCTATCAGCTTTTCCTTGCTGAATTGATTTCAAATAGTTTGTACAACTGCTTTGTCTGCCCTTCTACCCTGCATTTCAGAAAGCAAAGAGGAACTCAGAATGATTGTGACAGGTGTGGCTCAAAATGGGGGAGGGGCAGGGAGTGTGATCATTACTCCCAGGTGATTTTCTGTGACAGGACTATATTGACTTCCCCCAAAAACTACTGGCTCATTTTCAGTCTGGGTTTAGGTCAAAACTGAGTTTTAAAAACAGATTTCAACACATTTCTACCATGTGTTTGAAAGAGAATGTCATTCTGAGCTCCTAGTTGGACCCTTGTAGTGTGACTTTTGGGCTTGCTTTTTCAGCAGTTAAAACACGGAAGACAACACCGTGTTCAAGTGCACAGAAGAAAATGTCATTTCCTGGTAGGAGTTCCCTGCTTTCGTCCCTGATTTGTGCAGCATGGGTGATCGCAATTCTAGCTGAGGGTAAGAAATAAAATGTCTTACTTTAAAGACAATCACTGAGTGGGATTCAGAGATTCCACCAATCAGCTTCTGTCTGGTTCTGTGGTTTTTTTTGTTTGTTTTTTAACCAAAATCCTAGTTTATTTTAATTTCCCCCCA
This sequence comes from Emys orbicularis, assembly GCF_028017835.1. Taxonomy (NCBI): domain Eukaryota; kingdom Metazoa; phylum Chordata; order Testudines; family Emydidae; genus Emys; species Emys orbicularis. The sequence goes on from NC_088696.1 coordinate 18,607,171, forward strand.
AATGAAGTTGGCAGACAGTTTGCAAGACCTAGTTTGCACTGGACACAAAGGTGTATTATTCTCAGGAATTGATCTATTTCACTTTTAGAGAGACAATGTGTGATTGAATATGTACATTTCCTGGTCATTTGTCACCACAGTATTTCTTAAGGCTAATTTTAATTTTAGTGCATAAAATATTTGAAAGGAAATCTGCATGGTCTGAAAGTAGAAATATTAAGTTGACTATCAAAATCTATCCAGAGCGCACATGAAGGCTGCTCATTATATGGTTAACTCTGTTGGATCAGCAGTCGAAATTACTTCAGCTTTTATCTAATTGTTGTTTCTACAGCAGAGGTCTTGGGTCAAATTCCTACTTGCTGTAACTGCAGTTAAAAAGTTTATCCGCTAAGTTACAATAGAGTTTCACTTGCTTACATCAGATCTGAGTTTATCTTCTTGTGTTTGCAGGCTCATTTCTGATCTCCAATGCTTAGGCTGGCTGTGTTCTGCACACAGCTTTAGATTTTTTCTTTTTCTTTTTAAATCTAGTCATCTTTGTATACATACTCCAGGGTTGTTTTTGCTGTGCTTTTACAGAACCTCACTGCTTATCAGAGCTGAAGGCAGTAGAATGGAGGGAGTGCCAAAAAAAAAAAAAGCCATTCCTATATTTCAGAGCAGGTTATTTTCAAGGAAAATAAGGAGCGTTTCTTTTGCTGACAGTCTGGGGAGAGTGTGGCTAGTACTGACCAGAGCCATGAAATATTTTTGCTGCACTTCTTTAAATGTTAGTTCTAAATATTAGAGTTTTCAAAGACAAAGGGGGAAACTTACCAGATTACACAAGATACTGAACTTTGTGATGTGTCAAATATCAGAAGAAGTGAGGTTTGCATCTGAAGAAGTGAGGTTTTTACCCACGAAAGCTTATGCTCCCAATACTTCTGTTAGTCTTAAAGGTGCCACAGGACCCTCTGTTGCTTTTTGTGATGTGTGCTAGCCTGCTCAGGGGCAGGACTGAGTATAATGATTGATAGGATAACAATTGTACTCTAGTTAACTTTAGAGCCTGCTTTTAGTCATGTACTGTAGATAGGGATGGACTCAAGACTTAAGTCACAAAATTCTCATTGGATCCAGATTTCAAACACTCAAAAGTTTGGTGGTTGTTTGGATCAGTGGTTTTCATTGGAGCCCATCTCTGGATCTCACTGCAAAATGGTGGCCTTCAAGGCTCTTTTTTCCTAGCTACGGAGAAAGCTAATGACGGGAAAATATCTGATATTGGGGGTGGGGGGGGGAATTAGGGTGACCAGACAGCAAATGTGAAAAATCAGGACGGGGGTGGGGGGTAATAGGAGCCTATATAAGAAAAAGACCCAAAATCAGGACTGTCCCTATAAAATCGGGACATCTGGTCACCCGAGGGGGAATGTACACTGCAATGGAAGAAATCAGTGTTTGTAATAGCTACACTTACTGTGGCCAATGAAAACAATGGAAAGCTTTGAAGAGAAGAGGGAAAAGTAGGGCTGTCAAGCGATTAAAAAAGTTAATCATGTGATTAATCGCACTGTTAAACAACAATAGAATACCATTTATTTATTAAATATTTTTGGATGTTTACTACATTTTCAAATATATTAATTTCAGTTACAACACAGAATACAAAGTGTACACTGCTCACTTTATTTATTTTTTATTACAAATATTTGCACTGTAAAAAACAAAAACATTGTATTTTTCAATTCACCTCATACAAGTACTGTAGTGCAATCTCTTTATCATTAAAGTTGAATTTACAAATGTAGAATTATGTACAAAAAAAAACTGCATTCAAAAATAAAACAATGAAAAACTTTAGAGCCTAGAAGTCCACTCAGTCCTACTTCTTGGTCAGCCAGTCACTCAGACAAACAAGGTTGGTTACAATTTGCAGGAGATAACGCTGCCTGCTTCTTGTTTACAATGTCACCTGAAGGTGAGAACAGGCGTTCGCATGGCACTGTTGTAGCTGGCGTTGCAAGATGTTTACATGCCAGATGCGCTAAAGATTCATATGTCCCTTCGTGCTTCAACCACCATTCCAGGGGACATGCTTCCATGCTGATGATGGGTTCTATTTGATAATGATCCAAAGCAATGAGAACTGACGCATGTTCATTTTCATCATCTGAGTCAGATGCCACCAGCAGAAGGTTCATTTTCTTTTTGGTGGTTTGGGTTCTCTAGTTTCTGCATCAGAGCATTGCTCTTTTAAGACTTCTGAAAGCATGCTCCACGCGTCGTTCCTCTCAGATTTTGGAAGGCACTTCAGATTCTTAAACCTTGGGTAGAGTGCTGTAGCTATTTTTAGAAATCTCACATCGGTACTTTCTTTGCGTTTTGTCAAATCTGCTGTGAAAGTGTTCTTAAAATGAACATGTGCTGGGTCATCATCCAAGACTGCTATAACATGAAATGTATGCAGAATATGGGTAAAACAGAGCAGGAGACATACAATTCTCCCTCCAAGGAGTACAGTCACAAATTTAATTGACGCATTATTTTTTTAACGAGCATCATCAGCATGGAAGCACGTCTTCTGGAATGGTGGCCGAAGCATGGAGGGGCATATGAATGTTTAGCATATCTGGCATGTAAATACCTTGCAACGCTGGCTACAAAAGTGCCATGCAAACGCCTGTTCTCACTTTCAGGTGACATTGTAAATAAGAAGCAGGCAGCAGTATCGCCCGTAAATGTAAACAAACTTGTTTGTCTTAGCAATTGGTTGACCAAGAAGTAGGACTGAGTGGATTTGTAGGCGCTAAAGTTTTACACTGTTTTGTTTTTGAGTGCAGTTATGTAACCAAAAAAAAATCTGCATTTGTAAGTTACACTTTCACGATAAAGAGATTGCACTTCAGTACTTGTATGAGGTGAATTGAAAAATACTATTTCTTTTGTTTATCATTTTTACAGTGCATGTATTTGTAATCAAAAATAATAATATAAAGTGAGCACTGTGCACTTTGTATTCTGTGTTGTAATTAAAATCAATATTGAAAATGTAGAAAAACAGCCACAAATATTTAATAAATTTCAATTGGTATTCTATTGTTATAAGTGTGATTAATCGAATTAATTTTTTAAATCACAATTAATTTTTTTGAGTTAGTCGCATGAATTTAACTGTGATTAATGAGAGCCCTAGGGGGAAAAAGCATGGGTACTAGTGTTTGGTGCTAATAGGGCCTGATCCAAAGCCCATTAAGTCAGCAGGAATCTGAATCAGGCCATTTACTTGTCTGGTTATTTATTTATTTTATGTTATACAGGACAACAAATTGAACAACCAGAAGTGGCTACCAAATATGGGCGACTGAAAGGAAAATGGGTTGCTGTCAAGGGAACTGACAGACTTACAAATGTGTTTCTTGGAATTCCTTTTGCAAAACCGCCTGTGGGAGCCCTGAGATTTTCCCCACCACAACCAGCTGAACCATGGATCAGTGTGAGAGACGCAACTTCTTTTCCACCAGTGTAAGAATCCTTGTGCTCCAAATTATGCATCTTTTACTTTTTTTAAATGTAGCATTATTGGCTGAAATAAACTGAATTTATTCACTGGGTAAAGGCATTTATCCTAGAGGAGAACTTCGGCCCAATGAGTGTACTTTCACAATAAAGAAAAACTGCCCTGATGGTAAATCTAGTCACACAGACTGGTGTAGGTTTAATACTGTTTTATTAGCAAGGGCTGTTCGCACAGCTCTTGCGCTAAACCCCTCAAACAACAGTGCTGGGGTTCCTAGCTTTCTACGGTACGCTGGTCTGAATGGGACACATAGTTACAGATGTGATAATCCTATGGAATGTGACTGGAGAACATATAGACGGTTTCATAGAAGTCCTCCACACCTAAATTCTAACTGGGAAACTCAGCTGAAATTGATGAGTATTTGCTTGAGATTCTTGGATAGAAGGTGCTATACAAGTTTAAACTATTACCAACGCTAGATGTTAACACCTCAAACAGTTAATTTTAGACCGCATTGTTGGTGGGGTGTTGTGAAATGCAGTATGTAATTACTATTACTGCTTACAGGAAGAGCAGAGAAACTGGTTTGGCACTTTTTTCTTTTCTTCTTTACTGTTGTATTTAGCAATAAGTAATATGATGAAGGAAGAATTACAAATGCCTAAGTTTCTAAAATGACCTAATTGATGTCAAATTTTTACACCATTTTTATACTGGAAAATTGAGCTGCTGATGAAACAGGGTGGTGAAATTTAAATCACTTGATTTTTTTTTAATTATTGATTTAAAACAGGTTGAGGCTTTGTCAAACTCATTTGAAAACTTGTGCAATTGCAATTTTAGATTTAAATGTATAATGAACTAAATTCTAAGTGCTGTTTTCAAAACAATGGTGCTACTGTTAGGGTACCTTATTTGAGTTTTACAAAACTGCTAAAAGCAAAAAAACAAAAAACAGATATTTGAAAAATTAACATCCTGATTCTGCAAATATTTAAGTGGTAACATAACTTGACTCACATTAATAGTCCCCTTGACTTTATTGGGACTAGTCATGTGTTTATAGTTAAGCATGTGCAACAGTGTTTGCAACATTAGCAGCTAAAACTGTATTTTTATTTTTAAAAAATCTATTAGTGGCTTAAAACAAAATTCCTTCTGTGTTAACAATATTGCAGAGACTTTCAAAAGTTGCAGAGACTTTCAATGCATGAACCAAGTTATTGTGAACTTTTTTATACACACACAAAATCCTTAAAAATAGAAGACCGTTTTAGGCATAAGTGAGCAAATGTCCCTTTGACTTCAGAGTGCAAACTGTAATGGAGGAATATAGCCTTGAAGAATTTCAGCCTTCTCGATTTGTGGAAGTTCCGTATATTGGAAAATAGTGTTGGTTGAAAATAAAGCACGTGCTATTTGCGATCAGTTTTGGGGTTGGGTTTGTGGAGTTATCACAGTAAGGATGTTAATGAGGCCCTGTGTTTGACTTTTTCAACAGAGATGAGCATTTTAATGCCCTGACCCTGCCAAACACAGGGCCGGCTCTAGGCACCAGCAAAACAAGCTGGTGCTTGGGGCGGCATGGCCGGCGCCAGAATGCCGCCCCTAAAAATGTGCCCCGGCCACCCTAGCTCACCTCCGCTGCTGCCGCTCGCGCAAACAGCTGTTTCGCGCGCCGCTGCTCGCCCTCCCTCCCAGGCTCTCAAACCTGGGAGGGAGGGGGAGATCCCGAGCAGCCACGGCGCGCAAAACAGCTGATTCGCGTGCGGCTGCTCACCCTCCCTCCCAGGTTTGAGAGCCTGGGAGGGAGGGGGAGACTCCGAGTGGCCGCGGCGTGCGCGCCGCTTCTCCCCCTCCCTCCTAGGCTTGAGAGCCTGGGGGGAGGAGCCAGGGCTGGGGATTGGGGGAAGGGGCGGATCTGAGGCGGGGCTGGGGGTGGGGTAAGAAAAAAACGTGGGGGGGGCAGCCAAAATTGTTTCTGCTTGGGGCGGCAAAAATCCTAGAGCCGGCCCTGGCCAAACACTAACTATATTCCCATAAGTAGCTCAGTTGGTTTCAGTGAGACTACCTAAATAGTGAAGTTAAGCACATGTGTATTTGCTGAATCAGGACCTCAGCGTGAAACTTTTTACTAGAAAAAAATCTCCATGTAAAAAACTGAAATTCTGCTAATCGGCAATCTAGTTGATGAAACAAGTACAAAACATCCACATTAGCAATTTCAGACTATAAAATGCGAAGAAAGAACTAGCAGCATGTAAACTTTAAAAAAAATCTGATTTAAATAAAAAGAATCATGATTTGAATTTTTTAAATGCTTTTTTTTTTTTTTAATGTATGATGAAATGTAACATCCTCCAGTGAAACTGATAATGGATATTTTTGTCAACATAACACTGAAGAACATTCTTCTCCTTTCTGTTCTTTAAGGTGCTTACAAGACCAGATGATGCTGGAAAAATTTGAAGAACTTTTTCCAACTAAACAAGTTAAATTCTCAATTTCTGAAGACTGTTTGTACCTGAATATTTATACCCCTGCCCATTCCAATGAGAAAGCCAAGTTACCTGTAAGCAAAGCTACTGTACAAAAGTAATGTTTCCAAACCATGGGCAATTATTACAAGTGCTCAGTGATCTCCTCCAATAGTCCTGGACAGCAGCCAAGACAATGTCTGCATCCCCTTAATTTTGTAGAGCTGGAAGTGCTCACTGAAGCCAAAATCCAAGCTAAAGAGTAGTTTTTAAGAAAGGTGTTTTGGAAGTAATTTTTCTGGCAGCTCTCCAGACAAGGAGAACTTTCCCTAGATCTACTCCTCCAGGCTTTTTACACATCCTTCATTGTTTAAGAGTTGGGGAGGGAAGTTTGTTTTTGTTGGAAAGACATAATTGAGAGTTATATCTAAACTATTACAGGTTCCTTCTTAATGTCTTTCAAAAGCCTTTCTGAATCCTGCCATATCACTTTACAAGCAGTAATTAACTCCTAGGAGCAGTGATGAGCTGCCAAAATCTTAACAACCGGTTCCCTGTAAAAAGTTCTGATTTAAGGGATGTGCCACAGTATGTATTTTTTGTACCAATAGGGTTACCATACGTCTGTATTTTCCCAGCCTCCCGGACGGCGATTTAAGAACCAAAAAGCCTGACATGTCCGGGAAAATACGGATGTATCTTAACCCTACCTAAAGTTCTTTTTTAAAAAGATGGGCCTGAACTAGAAATGAGCTCCAATTCACATGTGTGGGTCCCCACCACTCCCTGGGGGTGTGCTAGGGTGACCAGATGTCCCGATTTTATAGGGACAGTTCCGATTTTTGGGTCTTTTTCTTATATAGGCTTCTATTACCCCCCACCCCATGTCCCGATTTTTCACACTTGCTGTCTGGTCACCCGGCCTAGGGTGTGCACATGTGTGGGTCCCAGCTGCTCCCTGCCCCCCTCATTGAAGCAGGTGTGCAGGGTTACTTCCCTGGGAACTGCAGGGCACCAGTGGACGTGGGGCCGGCTGCAGACAGGGGCGTGGGGTAAGGCTAGCTGGAGGCAGGCGGTGCGGGGCTGGCTGCGGGCAGGGCAGGGGGTGCAGAGCTGGCTAGAGACAGGAGGGTGCGGGGTTGGCTGGAGGCAAGAGGGTGTGGGGTTGGCTGGAGATGGGGGTATGGGGCTGGCTGGAGGTAGGGGCTGGCTGCAGGCAGGGCAGGGGGGTGCGGGGCTGGCTGGAGACAGGGGTGTATGGGGCTGGCTGGCTTCGGGCAGGGGTGCGGCAGGGGTGGGCTGGCTTTGGGCAGGGGGGTGCAGCAGGGGTTGGCTGGAGACAGGGCAGGGGGTGCGGCAGGGGCTAGCTGCAGGCAGGGCAGGGGGTGTGGGGCTGGTGCAGGCAGGGCAGGGGGTGCGGCAGGGGCTGACTGCGGGCAGGAGATGCGGGGCTGGCTGGAGACAGGAGCTGGCTGCGGGCAGGGTGGCAGGTATTCACGGGGAGAGCGGCTCGGAGCAGCCCGAGCAGCAGGACGCAGCCCGGGCCCAGCAGAGCAGCCGGGGACCCACCAGACAGCAGCAGGAGCCCCAGGGCCAGGGGTCGGGGGAGCAGCAGCAACAGGGCCCATGCCCAGGGCCAGTTGGCGGCCCACATGGCTCCCGCAGCGCAGCGCCCCCGGCGTCTGGAGGAGGAATTACATCACTTCCTGGCCGGAGCCCATCAAAGCTGCAGCGCCCGCTCACAGGGAAGCGGGTTAACAACCGTTTCTAAAACTGCTTCAAAATTTAACAACCGGTTCGTGCGAACCAGCTCCAGCTCACCACTGCCTAGAAGTAATGTGGGGATTGGCTTCTATTTATCATTATTCCCATTTTACAGATAAGACAGAAGAGGTTAAATGACTTGTCTATGGGCACAAAGGGAATCTGTATGTGAGCCAGCATCCCTAGCTCTGTTGGACCATACCTCCCTTTCATATAATTCATGTCTGCATTTTAGCAGCCTAAATCTCAGAATAGGGGTCAACGTAGCCCATGTTTATCTAAGCTTTATGTAACTCACTACACCTGAAGAAGAGCGGCTCTGCCTTTGCCCTTGCTTTGCCTGTTGGATGGATTTTAGTCTCCAGGACACTCTGTGTAACATGAGCACTAGCTTATGTCCAATATTCAGCTTGTGCATCTGCATTAGAACTTCAATCTGTAATGTACTGATTTGGGTTTTTACATATGAGATCAGAGATGTCACAGCTAGAGAGAGGTGTAACCAGATTTGTTCTTTTCAGGTTATGGTGTGGATCCATGGAGGAGGTCTGTCGATGGGTGGAGCTTCAATGTTTGATGGGTCTGCATTATCTGCCTATGAGAATTTGGTGGTGGTAACCATACAATATCGATTAGGTATCACTGGATTCTTTAGGTGAGTCTTTGTATCATCACATCCCCCTTAAAATACAAAGTTTGTATACAAGGATATAATTGGTGAAACATTTTAATGATATAAAATATTAAATATCAACAGTAGGAGCACTGTTCTGCTGCATTCCTCTAAATATTTGTCAAAAAGAACTATTTTATATGCCTGCTTCTTCAAATGACTCTCCATGAAGTCCTAAAACACCCAGCTGATGTGAGATACAGGAGCATGTTTATAGGTTCATTCTTTCAAGTACCTCTATTTATAGTCATGGGATCCCACTACATAGTGATGATCTTCACTTGACTGGCTTATTGTACATGGTAGGTTTGGTACCATTCTCATTCATTTGAAGGTTTTAAACCCACAGCAAATGTAATTATATCTGCTGAAACAGCTTTAGCTTTCGGGAGACAAATCGTGCATTGACAGTGGGTGATGCTGATAGCCAGTGTCTATAATGTACATTTAATGCATGGCTGGACTGTGTTCCTAACTGTCAGAGATTCCCTTGAATGACAGCACTAAGGTCCATCTATACTACAGACCTATCTCAGTATAACTAGGCTGCTCAGATGTGAAAAATCCACACCCCTGACCAGCATAGTTACACTAACCTTAATCCCTCTGTGTAGACAGCGCTATGTTGGTGGGAGAGCTACTACCTTTCGGATTAACTACACCAATGACAGGAGAGCTCTCTCCAGTCAGGGTAGGCGCATCCTCACTTCAGAGCTACAGGGGTGCAGCTGCATCTGTGCAGCGTTTTAAGTATAGACCTGCCATAAACCCTTTCAAGTTCTGCATTTCTGGGGGATTATTTACTATTTGTCTCTTTGTTTTCATCACCCAGAAATGCATAGAAACTTAGAGCCAAAAGTCAGACCACAAACAGGAAAAAGTTTACGTATCTTAGTTAACTTGGGCCAAATTCATACCAGAAGTTACTCCACTCACCTAAGGTGACGTTACCCCAGGGTTGAATTAGGCGCATTCTCTGGAGGTATTTGTAGAGGTAGGTTTGTAGAAATACATATCTTCAATCAGGTTATTCTAAACAATGGACATAAGTGATTATTTTTGTTTTCTGGAGATAGAACCATAAACTTAATAACAGCAAAACAGTCTGTTGGGACTTACTTAGAATCCTCTTGCTTTCAGTACTGGTGATGAACATGCTCGTGGAAACTGGGGCTTTTTGGATCAAGTGGCAGCTCTCCAGTGGATTCAAGAGAATATCAAACATTTTGGAGGAGATCCAGGATCTGTCACTATATTTGGAGAGTCTGCAGGAGGAGTCAGCGTTTCTGTCCTTGTAGGTTTTATAGTGCCTAATACAATACTTTGCATTTCTGTGCTGCCTTCCATCCACGGGTTTCAGTGCGTGGTACAAACATTGACTGATCGAGTCTCATAATGCTGCTGAGAAGTTGGGACGTATTATCCCTATTTTACAGATGGGGTAACTGAGTCATAGAAAGGTTGAGGGACATAGCAGGCCAGTGGCAGAGCCAAAAATAGAGCTCCTGTCTCCTGACTTCCCTTTAGTCACAAGGCCACCCTGCCCCTCAAATGCTATAATGGAGACAGATGAGGCTTTGAACCCCACCCCCACATAATCTCAAACTCCTGGTTTTACTTTACGTTGGGAATAGCAATGAGTATCAGTCCTACATTGCATTAAGTCTGACAACTGAACCAGCCCCCCAAATAGGAACAACCACCCCAAACTCTGGGAAAGGTTGCATGTCCATCTGAAATTGGAAGCTTGGGTCCATCTCTACTGTAAACTGACTATAATGTTTGAACCCTATATTTTTCCTTCTCTTCCAGGTTCTATCTCCCTTGGCCAAGGGCTTGTTCCATAAAGCCATCTCTGAGAGTGGAGTTGCACTTCTTTCTGCCATGTTCAGTTCACATCCTGAAGTGATTGCTAAGGTTCTGATATATCCATTCTTACTGGCTATGTTAATGGAGCAGCAGAGTTATGATGACACATCATCTGCCCTCTCAGCTCTGTGTCTCGTTCCAGAGGAGTTAACATTTTTTTTCTTTGTTCAGCTAGATTCTTTGAAGCTTCATCATGGGGCATGTGCATTGCAACCTATTACCCAGAGATAAGATTCCATTGTTCAAATGTTACATATTGTTTTTCCTATGTGGAAATTGTCATCTGCCTCCTTTGCGAGTTTCCTCCTTCCCTTCCTGGATGATTTAGTTGGGGATTGGTCCTGCTTTGAGCAGGGGGTTGGACTAGATGACCTCCTGAGGTCCCTTCCAACCCTGATATTCCATGATTCTATTGATTCTATGATTCCCACTCAGATTCCGTTTTTGACTTAAAACTTTGTATCTTCCTTTTTCCTTATACCCCTACATATGTGCTCATGGAGGGCTCATGCTGGGGAAAGTGAGTCTGCTTCAGTGGAATTTAATCTCTTTAGAGATTGATTGCTGTTTTATTGGCCCAAACTAAAATATTTTTTTAGAATACTTAAAATAATGTTACATAAACCAAAAGCAGCCAAGAAGTTCAGAAAGAGATGTGTGATACTTTGTTCTGAATTCATGCCAGTGATTAGACAAGATGATCAGTTATGTGAAACTAGAGTAATGGCCTTGGCTTTGTTCATTTCTTGTGAGGTTTATAAATGTCCCTTTAAAAGAACATGTTTGTTACACTTATCATTTGGTCTCTTGTTTAGATTCCAGACCTACCAAGCTGATTTGTAAGCACATTCAGCTAGTATTCTATGCTATGGGTGAGATTTTTCAAAAGCATCCAGCCTAGGACTAAATCAGTTGGGCTAACAATGAGCAGTTTTGACAGTCCCACCCTATGTCTTCAAGTGCATGTTATCATGGAAAAATTGGTGCTCATTAAAGATAGACTTGTAAGTGTGTGTGCTATGTTAGCTTCACAAATTCCACATTCTATTCCTTGTAACACTTTCTTATTTTTACTATTTAACATAATCTCCCTAGAACCTAAAAGATTTTAAAAGTTCTAACTTTTTTTTTTGTAAATAATTGCAGGTAGTCGCTAACATAACTGGCTGCGACACCTCCAGTTCGGCTGCCATGGTTCATTGCCTAAGGAAGAAACCAGAAGAAGAAATGATTTTTAACTTTCAACAACAACAGGTGGGTGAGGCTAACTGTGAGATATCAAATGCAGCCACAGTGTACGTAGTTACAATAGCACTAACATCCATAGAGGTGTCTCTGGGCTGAACTGGGCCCAGCATAGTCATCTATTTTTTTTTTTTTTTTATAACTGTTTGTAACGGGGTCACACTCACCTCTCACGAGCGCCTCCTGGCCAAGTGTGTGTGCCTGCACACTCTCGCTGTTTGTGGTGGGTCTTCGGTGACTCAGCCCTCTCGCCAAGTCATACACTGTCTGCCTGTAAGATAAAAGCAAGGCAAACCCACAAGTCCAACAGGGGCCTCTTTGTGCCTTCTGTAATGTCTCCCTCAAGTTTTCCCTGCTCCGGAATAGAGCAGTGCCCCAGGGCTCCTTCTCTGGAGGTAGTGTCTTTGCCCTTTCTGGGCCTGGCTCTTCAGCTGGGCCACTACAGTTCAGTTACCCTTTTGGGGTGCCTCAAAGTCCATGCCACTTTCCCAGTGGCTTGGGGTGGGGGGGAGACCTGGGCCCTCCCTCTACTCCAGGTCCCCTTTAAATAATCTGCATTGCTGCTTTAATTCCCTGGGCCAGTTCCCTGTGGCTTGAGCACATTCTTCACCCTTACCTCTGGGCCTTGTCCTGGTGGAGTCCCAGCAGCCAGCTCAGAGTACAGTCCACTCTCCTCCAGCTCAAGCAACGAACTGCTCTTAGGGCACGTCTACACTACCCGCCGGATTGGCGGGTAGTGATTGATCTACCAGGTCTAGTGTAGACACGATAAAATTGTCTAGTGTAGACACGATAAAATCGATCCCAGATCGCTCTACCGTCGACTCCAGAACTCCACCGCAGTGAGAGGCGGAAGCGGAGTCGACGGGGGGAGCGGCAGCGGTCAACTTGCCGCCGTCCTCACGGCCAGGTAAATCGACCTAAGATACGCCGACTTCAGCTACGCTATTCGCTGGTCTACACTACACCTTTAATTCGGATTTAGTGGCTTTAATTCGAATTAACTCTGGAACCGTCCACACAACGAAGCCATTTAATTCGAATTAAAGGGCCCTTTAATTCGATTTCTGTACTCCACCCCGACGAGCGGAGTAGCGCCAAAATCGAATTTGTCAATTCGAATTAGCGTTAGTGTGGCCGCAATTCGATGTTATTGGCCTCCAGGAGCTATCCCACAGTGCACCATTGTGACCGCTCTGGCCAGCAATCTGAACTCGCATGCACTGGCCAGGTGGACAGGAAAAGCCCCGGGAACATTTGAATTTCATTTCCTGTTTGCACAGCGTGGAGAGCACAGGTGACCACAGAGAGCTCATCAGCACAGGTAACCATGCAGGCTGATAATCGAAAAAGAGCACCAGCATGGACCGTACAGGAGGTACTGGATTTGATCTCTATATGGGGAGAGGATTCAGTGCTAGCTGAACTGCGTTCGAAAAGACGAAATGCCAAAACTTATGAAAAAATTTCCAAGGGCATGATGGAGAGAGGCCACAATAGGGACACAGATCAGTGCCGCGTGAAAGTCAAGGAGCTCAGACAAGCCTATCAAAAAGCAAAGGAGGCAAACGGTCGCTCCGGGTCAGAGCCGCGGACATGCCGCTTCTACGCTGAGCTAAATGCATTTCTAGGGGGGGCCGCCACCACTACCCCACCTCTGACTGTGGATTCCGAGCTGGGGATAATCTCATCAGGGACACCTGATGATTCCGCGGAAGGGGAAGAGGAGGAGGAGGAGGAGGACGAGCTGGCAGAGAGCACCCAGCTCTCCGTTCTCCCCAACAGCCAGGAACTGTTTCTCACCCTGACTGAAGTACCCTCCCAAGCCTCCCAAGCCAGCACCCAAGACCATGACCCCATGGAAGGGACCTCAGGTGAGTTTACCTTTTAAAATATAAAACATGGTTTAAAAGCAAGCATTTTTAATGATTAATTTGCCCTGAGCACTTGGGATGCATTCGCAGCCAGTACAGCTACTGGAAAAGTCTGTTAACATGTCTGGGGATGGAGCGGAAATCCTCCAGGGACATCTCCATGAAGCTCTCCTGGAGGTACTCCAAAAGCCTTGCCACAAGGTTTCTGGGCAGTGCAGCCTTATTCCGTCCTCCATGGTAGGACACTTGACCACGCCATGCTAGTAGCAAGTAATCTGGTATCATTGCCTGACAGAGCCTGGCAGCGTATGGTCCCGGTGTTTGCTGGCATTCAAGCAACATCCGTTCTTTATCTTGCTGTGTAATCCTCAGGAGAGTGATATCGCTTAGGGTAACCTGGTTGAAATAAGGGAATTTAATTAAGGGGACTGAGGTGGCCGTTCCTACTGGGCTGTTTGCCTGTGGCTGAAAAGAAATCCTTCCCTGCATTTAGCCAAGTGCAAGGGGGGGGGGGAGGATTGGCCCAGAGCTTTTCGCGTTTTGCTAGCAGGGATCTTCCCTGATACCAGCCAGGCGGTGGGGGGAGGGATAAAGCACTCATCCCAGAGAATTCATGGCGGGTGGGGGGGGGGGGGGTGTTAGTTTGGTTCCTGCAGGGATCTTCCCTGATACCAGCCACGCGGTGGGGGGAGGGATAAAGCACTCATCCCAGAGAATTCATGGCGGGTGGGGTGGTGGTGTTAGTTTGGTTCCTGCAGGGATCTTCCCTGATACCAGCCACGCGGTGGGGGGAGGGATAAAGCACTCATCCCAGAGAATTCATGGCGGGTGGGGGGGGGGGTGTTAGTTTGGTTCCTGCAGGGATCTTCCCTGATACCAGCCACGCGGTGGGGGGAGGGATAAAGCACTCATCCCAGAGAATTCATGGCGGGTGGGGTGGTGGTGTTAGTTTGGTTCCTGCAGGGATCTTCCCTGATACCAGCCACGCGGTGGGGGGAGGGATAAAGCACTCATCCCAGAGAATTCATGGCGGGTGGGGGGGGGGTGTTAGTTTGGTTCCTGCAGGGATCTTCCCTGATACCAGCCACGCGGTGGGGGGAGGGATAAAGCACTCATCCCAGAGAATTGGATGGGGGGGGGGGTGTTAACCTTCAGCAGCAGAAAACAAGCTAACAGGAAAACTGCAGCACAACGGGCTTTGCTTGGTATGTGGGAAAGCAGGGCGCAGAAGCCTAAAGACAGTGGCTTACCATGGCAGCATGCAAGGTGAATTCTGTTTCCCCGACCTGCGTCTGTGATCTCTAGCAGCAAAGCCACAGGCACTCAATATTAAGAGGCAAAATGCGACCTTGCACAGAAATCACATGTGCTATGTAATGTGAATAGTATACACCGTGAAAGAGTATAAGCATTGTTCTGAAAAATGTATCTTTTAAAAAAATTCTCTCCTTTTTTCACTCCCTCCAGCAGGTGCAAATGTTTCAAGCCTCCCTCCTCCTTCCCGAAGGCTATCCCAGATAAGGCGTCGTAAAAAAAAAACGAGAGAAGAGATGTTTTCCGAAATCATGCAATCCACCAGGAATGAAAGAGCTCATCTGAATGAGTGGAAGGAGACGGTTTGCAAGTATAGGAAAGAAGCCAGTGACCGTGAGGACAGGAGGGACCAACGTGAGGACATGAGGGACCAACGTGAGGACAGGAGGGACCAACGTGAGGAGAGGAGAGACGCTCGAGATGAGAGGTGGCGGCAGGAAGATCAGAGGAGTCGGGAAGCAACGCTGGGGCTGCTGCGTGAGCAAACAGACATGCTCCGGCGTCTGGTGGAGCTTCAGGAACGGCTGCTGGAGAACCGAGTGCCGCTACAGCCCCTGTATAACCCCCCTACCTCCTCACCATGTTCCATAGCCTCCACACCCAGACGTGTAAGAACACGGGGGGGGAGGCTCCGTACACCCTCCCATTCCACCCCAGTGGACAGCCCAAGCAAAAGGGTGCCATTTTTTTAACCTTTTTTTACTGGGCTTTTCCTTCCCGCAGATCCTCCTCCCAAACCCCACTCAGGTTCTGTGCCGCTACAGCCCCTGTATAACCCCCCTACCTCCTCACCATTTTCCATAGCCTCCACACCCAGATGTGTAAGAACACGGGGGGGGGGGAGGCTCCGTACACCCTCCCATTCCACCCCAGTGGACAGCCCAAGCAAAAGGCTGCCATTTTCTTAACCTTTTTTTACTGGGCTTTTCCTTCCCGCTGATCCTCCTCCCAAACCCCACTCAGGTTCTCTCCCTCTTTTTATAATCAATTCATAAAGAATAAATGATTTTTAAACAATGGTGACTTTATTTCCTTTGAAAGCAAGCTGGGGGAAGGGGGAGGGTGGGTTCCTTACAGAGAATGAGTCAATAAAGGGGGCGGGTTTTCAGGAAGGATAAACAAACATAAATTTCACACTGTAGCCTGGCCAGTCATGAAACTGGTTTTCAAAGCTTCCCTAATGCGCAGCGCTTCATCGTGTGCTCTTCTAATCGCCCTGGTGTCTGGCTGCGAGTAATCAGCAGCCAGGCGATTTGCCTCAGCCTCCCACCCTGCCATAAAGGTCTCCCCCTTGCTCTCACAGAGATTGTGAAGCACACAGCAAGCAGTAATAACAATGGGGATATTGGTTTGGCTGAGGTCTGAGCGAGTCAATAAGGATCGCCAGCGACCTTTTAAACGGCCAAATGCACATTCTACCACCATTCTGCACTTGCTCAGCCTGTAGTTGAACAACTCCTGACTCCTGTCCAGGCTGCCTGTGTATGGCTTCATGAGCCATGGCATTAAGGGGTAGGCTGGGTCCCCAAGAATAACAATTGGCATTTCAACATCCCCCACGGTTATTTTCTGGTCCGGAAAGTAAGTCCCTTGCTGCAGCCGTTTAAACAGATTGGTGTTCCTGAAGACGCGAGCGTCATGAACCCTTCCCGGCCAGCCCACATGGATGTTGGTGAAACGTCCCTTGTGATCCACAAGTGCTTGCAGCACCATTGAGAAGTACCCCTTGCGGTTTATGTACTGGGTACCCTGGTGCTCCGGTGCCAAGATAGGAATATGGGTTCCATCTATTGCCCCACCACAGTTAGGGAATCCCATTGCAGCAAAGCCATCCACTATGACCTGCACATTTCCCAGAGTCACTACCTTTCGTAGCAGCACCTCCGTGATTGCTTTGGCTACTTGCATCACAGCAGCCCCCACAGTAGATTTGCCCACTCCAAATTGATTCCCGACTGACCGGTAGCTGTCTGGCGTTGCAAGCTTCCACAGGGCTATCGCCACTCGCTTCTCAACTGTGAGGGCTGCTCTCATCTTGGTATTCTGGCGCTTCAGGGCAGGGGAAAGCAAGTCACAAAGTTCCATGAAAGTGCCCTTACGCATGCGAAAGTTTCTCAGCCACTGGGAATCGTCCCACACCTGCAACACTATGCGGTCCCACCAGTCTGTGCTTGTTTCCCGGGCCCAGAATCGGCGTTCAAAGCCTATAACCTGGCCCATTAACATCATAATCTCCAAAGCACCGGGGCCCGCGGTCTCAGAGAATTCTGTGTCCGTGTCCATGTCCTCATCACGCTGGTCGCTGCGCTGCAATCGCCGCCTCCTCCTCCTCCTCGCCTCTTGTTTCTGGTCCTGTGTAAGCATAAACTCCACGAGAAAGCGCGAGGTGTTTATAATGTTCAAGACTGCGTTCTGGAGCACAACGGGATCCATGCTTGATGCAGAATGGAGTCTGCAGAGTTCACTCAGGAAAAAAGGCGCGAAATGGTTGTCTGCCGTTGCTTTCAGGGAGGGAGGGGGAGGCTGTACCCAGAACTACCTGCGACAATGTTTTTTGCCCCATCATGCACTGGGGTCTCAACCCAGAATTCCAAGGGGGGTGGAGACTGCGGGAACTATGGGATAGCTATGTAAAAGCTACCCACAATGCAACGCTCTGGAAATCGATGCTACTATGGTAGCTTGGACGCAAACCACCGAATTAATGGTGCCTAGTGTGGCCGAATACATTCGAATTTACAAAATCGGTTTCCTAAATTCGAATTATATAAATTCGAATTAATCCTGTAGTGTAGACATACCCTGAGGTCAACCCCCTCCCACCCATAGTGTAGACCTAGCCTTAGTCTGGCCCTGCAGCTCTTCTTATACTGCTTCCCACACAGCCACTCTAGGCAGCTCGGAGGATCCTCTCCACTGCCCTTTTCTGGGGCGAGGTGTGGCAGGGCCACAAGGCCTCCAGCAGGGGGCCTCAGGACATAGTCCACCCCGTCACACTGTTACTAATATTTCTGTGATTTCTTAGTCTGGTTTCAGTTGAAACTTTGCAATATTGTCTGCAGGAAATCCAGTAAGTCCGCATAACAATTGAAAATGTGTAGAGACCTGCAAATCTGCAAATATTCACTTATATCCATGGACCATTTTTGCGGGTCGCAGATCGGATACAAATTTTGTATCTGCACAGGGCTCTAAAAATGGTTCTTTTTTTCTCCTCCAGCAAGTCGCAATTATCCCAGCAGTTATAGATGGTGTGTTTATTCAGAAGAACCCTGAAGAGCTAATGGCTGGCAAAGACTTCAGTGCTGTCCCATATATAATAGGAATAAATAATCATGAATATGGCTGGCTGCTTCCTTTCGTAAGTAATTTCTAATGGCTCTTCTATAGCAGTCTTTACATTAACTGCCTATTAGTGGCACATTTCTCAAACCTTTTTATACCAGAACACCAGTCTCCTCTCCTATTAAAAACAAATCTTGGCTAGGCCCACTCCCGCCACCTTCCCCAAGCTCCCCCGGCACATTTTATGGGAGTTTTCACTCGTTCCAAAAAATAACGTTATGTTCGCAGAGGGCCTTTCATTCTGAAGGATCCCAGAGTCATTACATACATAGACCACCTCTGGGAAGGAGGGTAGAGTAGAGGAAAGTTAAGTCTAAGAATTAGAAAAGACTGGAAATTAAAGTAATGATCAACATTCCTCACCTGGCTCCCCCCAATACACACACATACCTGGTCAGTAGGAGCTGCAGCTCAGATTATAGGAATATCTGATGTCCCTACAGAAGTCCTCTCAATATTTTGCATTGGTCCTCCAGCAAAGAGAGGGAAATGAAGATCTGATGGCCTGAATTTTCAAAATTGACTAGTGATTTTGGATGCCCAGATTGTTTGTTAGAAAGCGCTGAGTGCCACTCTCTGGCAATCAGGCGCCTTTAAGGGGCCTCAGACTGGACATCCAAAAATAAATTAAGGCACCCCAAATCACTAGCCTCTCTTGAAAATTTAGGCTGATATTCAAATGTTAAATCAAGCAGGGGAAACCACTGTCTTTGTTAGTTAATTAATTAATAAAACTTTTGTGGCATCCATACATCACAAAGAAGTAGTGACACAAAGAAACCAACTTTTTTTTGCTTTGCAATTCAACTTCAGGAGTTTACAACTTCACTCCCTCCACATCACCAGCTGCAGGTTTCTCCAAACTGAGAGCCTCCTGTACTAGGAGAAATCCCATAGCTTGAGTTTGATTTACCTTATAGTCAGAACTTTAGGGATTTATATCTAGATCTACCTTCCCCTAAAAACTTGGCAAAAGCTTTACTTATTCTATATTTTGTATCAACTTTTCTAACCTTAACTAGCAAGACTCAACAAGGGATTGGACACACATATGATAAGAGTATCCAGAATTGTTGTTGTTGTTGTTGTTTTGGAAGGTATATGAAATCTCATGCTTCAGGTCTTAATTCAGTCTCTAACTATTAGAGATCAGGAATAGACCTGATTTGGGGCGAGAG
The DNA here is from genome assembly GCF_028017835.1 of Emys orbicularis. Taxonomy (NCBI): domain Eukaryota; kingdom Metazoa; phylum Chordata; order Testudines; family Emydidae; genus Emys; species Emys orbicularis. Next base: position 18,626,418 of record NC_088696.1, read on the forward strand.
GTGGGGGGGGCAGATTACCCATACCTGCCTACTGTGTGGTTCTTACACCTTCCTCTGAATCACATTCTCTTGACCACTGTTTGAGAACTAATAGTGTAGTAGATGGACCTTGGGTCTGATCCAGAATGGCAGTTCCTGTGTTATACAGAACCTTTCGTTTGTGGGTTTATATGTAAATCTCTGTGTAGTTGTTAAGGCTCTTGGGCTAAATAAACATAAACAATTATTTTTAATATGTTCCTGTATAGTTATCCGACATACCTGGCTTGAAGGAGGGGATGCATAAAGAAACCATCCTCTCTACATTACAAATGCTGCATCCGCTCTTGGTAAGAGACCTGCAGATTTTCTCATGTCTCTCTTTCTTTTCAGATGTGTTGAACATTTTGGACTTGTGGGAGTTTGGGGGGTTTTTTAGTATGTACATTTTTACAAAATCCTACAGATGCTGAAGGGCCTATGTGTATTTTTCACACCTGGGCACCTACTTATCTGCATGTACTTAACACAAAGCTGGGCACAAATAGGTAGTGTTCTCAAAAGCTACATTTATTTCTGGGCTGTCTGGTTCTGATTTTTAAAAAAAAAACTATTTACAAGCTAATTGCTGACATGGAATTCTAGAGACTGTCACTTCTCTTTAATGGTTTTTGGTTAATTTCTTCTCCTTATCCTTCCTTCTAGTCTGTGCCAGCTGAATTTGTGTCTCTGATAACAGATGAGTATCTGGGAGACACAGACGACCCTGTTGCCCTGCGGGATCGGTTTCTGGATTTGATGGGAGATGCAATCTTTTTAGTTCCAGCTATAAAAACATCTAATTATCACAGAGGTTAGTTTCTACTCAATATTTGTTAAATAAAAGGTCACAAGTTAAAACCTGCCAAGACTCAATTGTCACTTGACTACGGATGGCACACTTAATACGTACATGATCTGACTTCAATTTGGTCACTGCTCTTTCTAGTTAAGCGGCGGCCAAGCATTCTCAGTTGTATTCATTACTGAAGATTATTGGGTCACTTTTTAATACGCTTTGTGAGGGGTCCCCCCCAGGGTGCTGCCTGGAACTGGAGTACCACTGAGCCCCCCCAACCCATCAACTTGGGATCCCATTCACCCTGTAATGCTGTGACAAGCTGCAGAAATGCTCCCGGTCTCACACTTTCACCAGCACACAGGTAGGGACACACCCAGCTGTAATAACATACAGAGAGGCTTTCTGACCAGCCCCTGCATGGGAAGGCTATGCAGCTAGGACACTTACCAGCTTCCCAGGCGCACACACCCCTCTGGATTTATACTGTCTTGCACTGCACAGAGAACTATATAACGTAAACTCATAAAATTCACCCTCTCCCTCAATGTGGAGAGAGATATGCAACAGCTTTCTGCCCCAAGTTATGATTTCCACACACTAGTTTTAGACAAAACAAAAACAAGTTTATTAACTACAAAAGATAGATTTTAAGTGATAATAAGGGATAGCAAACAGATCAAAGCAAATTACCTAGCAAATAAACAAAACGCAATCTAAACTTAATCTACTAAGAGATTGGATATGAGTAGCAAATTCTCACCCTAAATGATAATTTAAGCCACTTGCAGAGATTCTTAAAGGGCAAACTGCACTTGCTTGCAGTTTAAAACCCCAGGTAGTCCTTTCACAGGCTAGAAATCCTCCTAGCCTGGGTTCAGCCCTTCCCCCAAATTCAGTCCTTCTTCCTCAGGTGTTTACAGGAGTCTCTTTGGGCGGGGAGTCAGTGAAGAACCACGATGATGTTGCTTTCCTGCCTTAAATAGCTTTTGCCTATGCGGGAACCCTTTGTCTCCAGGCTTAGTTCCTATGCTTTTCAGTGGAAAAACACTGGTATTCCAAGATGGAGTCCAGTACCAGGTGACTTGGTCACATGTCCCTGTAAGGTCACAGCAGCCATAACTCAAAGGCAGTTTGTAGTGTCCTCAGAAAGGCTCCCTGGGGGGGAGATTAGCTTCTTCTATGACCTGTTGTTCTCCCTAATGTCCATTCCCAGACAGCCATCTAGACTGATTGCATTCTGCCTAGTGGGCATTCCCCAGGTGTAAACACATTTGTAATAAATGCATAGACAATATTCCTAACTTTAGATACCAAAATGATACATGCATATAAGTAGGGTAATCATATTCAATGAATCATAACATTTTCAATGATATCTCACATGATCTATCTTGCATAAAATATATCATAGCTATGCCATAATCATATCATACTATTACTATGAAGAATATGGGGTGTAATGCCACAGCACTCTTCCTAATCTTGGTGACTGAATAGTGGACTGGGGACAATGCACTTCTGTGAGTATATTTCCACTTTTCACTCGTATAAGCACTTTGACTCTCAAAGACAGAACTCAAGTATTCCTTGTGTTAAGCAGGCTTTAATTATTTCTTCTGTAATATCTCCCTAACCCTTTTCAGTCACTGTGCCCAAACTGTTCCCCCTTTGGTACTGGATGCAGCCGAAAAGCAGGTCCCTCTCGTTACCAATTTAGCTATTTTAGGATTTTACACTGCCACCTGCCAGCATAGTATTTGAGTGTCTCCCATGTAAAATGGACAGCAACAGCAAAGTCCCTAGTGGACTTCATGGCATCATTAGTTCTTCTTCTTCTCCTTTTTGTGGGGTAAAAACTCTTATTGGAGTATGTGGTTTGTTTTGGTTGGTTGGTTTTGTTTCAGCTTCTTTTTTGGGGTGGTGGGCAGTTGTCAATGGGATTTTGGTGGTGTCATTTTTACTATGGTGGAAAATCTTTTTCAAGAGGTTCTACAGTGTCTTCTAAAGGTGATCCGATTCTAGATTCAGCTGATTTCTTCTGGAAATTGGTTCCATAGCAAGATTGGGGGATTGAAAATGCTTTGCTCTCAATGCTCATGTTCTTTGTCCTTTGGTTTGTCATCTGCATTGTCCCAAACAAGAACAACACTCTTAGCGGTTCATAGATCAAAATTAAGTCTTTAATGTATCTGGGGCTTGATCCATTAACTGCTTTGAATCTGATATCCTTCCTTTTATGTTTGGAGATGATGTCTTGTCTTATCTGAAACTCAAGTCAGAAACTATTGATTCCAGTCTCCAGTTACATGCCTAGAATTGTTTTAGCTTCTCACTATAAAATGTAATATGTTGTAGATTTTAAAAAATAAAATAAAATAAAATTAAAAAAAGGACAACTTTCATTCCCATGCAGCACTGAATAGGCTCGGTACCTTTGTGTATTTGTAGTGGTTTTTCTATTTATTTTAATTGTGTTTTCTGTTAGCGTCTGGATCTCCTGTCTACTTTTACGAATTCCAACATCGTCCAAGTTCAGCAAGTTTCAAACCTGATTTTGTAAAAGCGGATCATGGAGATGAAATTAGTTTTGTCTTTGGAGGGGCATTTGTTACTGATGATATGTCACTGACTGGTAAGGAATTTTGTAATATAATGTATGTTTATTGTTCCGGTAGAACTGCAGGTTAGCCCAGTGTTGCTCAAATGCAGCCACCATGGCCACATGCGGCTACCAGGGACTTTTCTTGTGGCCACAGCCTCCTGGGCAGTGATTGGGGGGGGGGGGCACAAAGAAGTGGCCCCCTCCCCCAGGGCCGCCAGCAGTGGTTGGCAGGGCGGGCTCTAAGTTTTTTTTTTTTTTTGCCGCCTCAAGCAAAAAAATTTTTGGCTGCCCCCCCCACCCCAGCCCTAGGCTCTCACCCCCCTCCCATCCGCCCCTGCCGCCCCCAGCCCTAGGCTCTCTCTTCCCCCACCCACACCCCCTGCCGCCCCAGCCCTGGGCTCTCTCTTTCCTTCTCCCCCCCCCCCCCAACCAGACCCCCTGCCGCCCGAGCCCTGGGCTCTCTTTTTTTCCCCCCACCCACCCACATCCCGTGCCACCCCCAGCCCTGGGCTTTCTCTTCTCCCCCCCCCCCCCTCCACCCGCACCCCCTGCTGCCCCAGCCCTGGGCTCTCTTTCCCCCCCCTCCCATTGCTGACTCCGCCCGCTCCCCCCTCGCCTCCAGCCGGTCCGGTGCTTGCAGGCTCAGGGTAAGCAGCGGGGCTCCCGGGCCGCGCCTCAGCCCAGGGTCTCTCCAGCCAGGGCTCCCGCCTCCAGGACCAGCCAGGACCCGGGAGGGCAGAGCCAGGGGACCGCCCCAGCAGGGGGCTGAGGAGCCGGGGCAGGGTAGCCCGAGGGAGCGGAGCCCCGGAGAGCGGGACGCAGGCCCCGCATGGCAGCACCCCGCCCTCTATGGCCCTGTTGCTGCTGCTTCTGGCCACCCTGCCACAATCCCTGGGCGGCTCGGGCCGCTTCGCCCAGCCTCGGCTGCGGCGCTGGGGGGCGGCAACCCTGCAGCACCTGCAGGCGGCTCCATGTGCCCCGTGGGGCGGCCCCCAGCCTGAGTGTCCCCCGCTCGGAGCCTGCCCGGCCCAGCCACAAGGTGGGGGCGCTGCTCCCCCGCGGCGTGAACTGCAGCGGCCCCATGGTGACTCGCTACTGCTGCCAGGGCTGGCTCTAGGCTTTTGCCGCCGGAAGAGGAAAAAAAAAAAAAAAAAGATGCCCAGAATGCCGCCCTTAAAAATGTGCCGCCCCAAGCACGTGCTTGGTTTGCTGGTGCCTAGAGCCGGCCCTGGTGGCTGGGCCCTGCCACCTCTGGAGACACAAAAGCTGGGGGAGCAGGCAGCCAGTGAGTTCCCCACCTTCCAAGGGCTGGTGAGTGGCAGGCTACAGCCATGGGGCTTCAGGCTCCATTCCCTGGCCATACGGTGGCAGGCTCTGGCCCCAAGGTCACACACCTCCACCTCCAGTGTCCCTGGCCCCCACTGCTTCCATATCCACCTCCCCATCCAGGGCTTGCCGGGGCTGAGTAAGTCTGCTGTGAAAAGTGATATATTTGTATGTTTGTTAATATCGCTTTTTACAGAAGACTTAGTAACTAGCACGTCTTGGGGGGGGGAAGCAACCAAAAAAAAAAGCAAAAGACAAGAACGTACAAATTTGTGTTTCTATTCTGTTTAGGTCCAGTAAAGAATAGAGACAACTGTACATTATTTTTATTATTGAGTCTGGAAAAAAATCCTACATAAATAAATGATAATGATTTGGACATGGATATGTGCATATTTATTAGTTTTTCCTAAAGTTAATTAAGTATTTTAGGAAAAATTGTCAGAGTGGCCACCAGCAAGAGATGGTGGCCACATTCTGAGCCCCCCCCCCAAAAAAAAATTGTTGTGAGAACCCCTGGGTTAGCCATATGTTGTTCCCTTTGGTATCGTGGGCTCACAGGTACCTGCTAAAATCAGCAGAATTGCACAAGTGGGTGTACAAGAAGGCAGAATTTGGCCATATTTAAATCAGCCTGGCAAAATTCTACTTGTAAAATTAAAAACATATATTTCCTTCTCGCTCCTCCCATCACAAATTATTCTGTTTGATTCCCCAAAATAAAGATGGTCGTTTGGCATAAGAGAGTAATGGGTAGTTTTTTGTCTGTGATACTATTTTTTCCCAGTCCTCACCTGACAACATGGATTTACATCCAGGCTTCCTTTTTATCCAGCAATATATGGTAATTTAACCCTTTTTTGGAAGCTATAGACATATACATTCCCTTTCTCTAGCCCCCCCCCCCCCCCCCGCGCGCACGTGCACACACACACACACACCGACCCTCAAAGTAGTAGTTTAACTGGCAGCCTATAAAATATTGAGATTCAAAAGGTTAACTGTAGTTGGTGCAAGGTGGTTCTGAATCTACACCTGCTACCTGTTTTCACTATGCAAACAAAGTCTCCTTTGATATTCCCAGCTTCCAGAGATGCTACAGAGGAAGAGAAACACCTCAGCAGGACAATAATGAAATATTGGGCTAACTTTGCTCGAAATGGGTGAGATTCATGGCTTCTTTTCAAATAGAGAATTTGCTTTTTAGAATGTACAGCCAATTAAAAAGCCCAGTTATGCACACCCTGTAATGTTTCCGAAGGAGCTTCATGGACAGCCCTAGAGACTTCAGTCCTCTGCTTAATCACAGAACAGGTACAGCATAGGTAGTGACAGTGCAAGCTGCTGCCCAGAGCCTCACTAAAATGTGTCAGAATTGTGACCTGGGACCATCTTGAGAGCTGGGAATGGAACCCAAGGCCTAATCTACATCTCACGCTAGGTCCACCTAGCTACCTCCAGGACTGTGGGGAAAATTTTGTGCCCTATGCGACGTAGTTATGTCAGCCTAATCCCCACAGTAGACGCCGCTAGCTCGATGGAAGAATTCTTCCCTTGACATAACTACTGCCTCTCAAAGAGGTGGATTATCTACATCAATGGAAAAACCCCTTCTGTCAATGTAGGAAGTGTCTTTGCTACAGCATCATAGCTGCAGTAGTGTAGACATACCCCAAGTCTCCTGCGTCCCAGTCCTACACCCTATCCTCCACACCACACTACCGCCTCACAGTGCCTATTATTGTGATGACTTCTCTGCTATGGAAGTGTTTGTATTAGAAACTAACCTGAGCCCACTAACTTATTTCACATGGTAATGAACAGCTGTCAGAAGAAAGTGGCTTTGTTAGTCTGGGCTGGATTAAAACTGAAGGCCTAGAAGTTATGGACTATCCCATTCCCAGTCTATATCACCTCTGTATCACCTTTTCATTCTATTGTGTGCAGAAATCCTAATGGCGAAGGTTTGGTGGAATGGCCGGTGTATGACATGAATGAACAATACCTGGAGTTGAATTTACAGCAGAAGGAAGCAAAGAAACTGAAAGGGAACAGAGTTGAGTTCTGGACAAAGACTCTGCCTGAAAAAATCAAGAAAATGAAGGAAAAGAAAGAGCATGCAGAATTATAATTCATAATATGTGGGGGAGAAAGGGCATGTGTGTGTCACAAAATAAAATCAGATACAATTGGTTTAAATGTGAGAAATTAACAAATTCTAGAGTCTTATCCAGAGATTTTTTTTATACTGTTTCATGTATCTGGTAGAAGGGATCAGTTTGCAGAATGCTTTGACACCCATAGGATTCATTGCTAGCTCCAGCAGGGAGATCTTCCAGATAAGTTAAACAAGGCACTTACATAGATTTTTGACTTAAAGTCATTCCTTGGAAAAATAACTCACCGAAGGAGGATCACCAAAGGTGCTCAAGAGTGAACTATGTGTGACAGGGTGCAGGGTAAAGGAGGACTTAACATCAGTTCAGCTCCTACCCTTGCAGAAGTGCCCCAGGAAGGACAATACATTGGGTGCTTGGGAAATGGTTGGACCCCCACCTTGGGGGCATTTTATTTCATTTTCTTTTATGTTTTTGTTCACCTTTTCATATTACAAGTATGCATTCAGAGCAAAGACTTGCTTGACTGTGTGTTGTTTCTGCTGAGTCGTTCCCCTAATTTGCTCTTTTGCACTAAGCTGTGCAAGGCTAGACTGAAGCACAATTTTTCCTAGGCTGCATGTGACACACAGGACCTGCACAGTCTGCTCCATGCATTAAGATGGAGCAGATTGCTCCCCTTGGCTCACCAATCCTGCTCTTGGGTCCAGTGCAGAGTGGGGGAAATCAACACCCCTCTTCTCTCCTTTCTGCTCCCTTTCTGCCACTGTATTGAAAATGTAAGTGCAGGGATTGGTACCATGAGATGCCCTTATTCAGCTGTGCAAAATTGAGGTGGAGGATTTTGTTATATACCGTGCAGGTCTATGTGAGGCCACCTTTATAGCACTCGGTGAAGGACCCTCAAGATGGGTTGTGTAAAGTAAATGAGAACAGTTGCCCTATAAAATCAACCTTCAGATCTAGCACAATGTGGCTCATGTCTCCATTGGGACCTCTGAACCCTACTTTGAAACAGTAATAGATGCATGCAATCCCAGAAAAAATAGAAAAGCTGACGACTGAAAATCTAAAACTCTTTCAGAACTTGAGACATTTAAATGAAAGAAGAATTATTCATTGAGGTTTATTTACAGTCTCTAATCTAACAACACATAAACTAAAGTCTCTGCCAGCAGAAAGTATTTCTAACTTCTACATATTTTTCATGTGCCACCATAGCCTTGTATAGCAACTTGATTTATTACTGCTATTCAAGGCAACCGTCTCTGTTCAGTCTATTTGCCAATACAGCCAGCCATCCAGAAATAGTAGAAAAGGACATCACCCCTCTGTTTTCTTGATATGCAACTTTATAATTTTCACCACTGTCAAAGTCAGCAAGAATCCTCTCCAAAAGTCTGAGGAATAAAGCTCTCAAGGAGAGAGTGTACGTAACCATAAAAATCTGCTATAACTGAGCTATTATGCAAAAATATTATTTTCCAAAAGTTCAAATCTACAATGTTTTTCCATTCTAAAAATGTACCACACATACTAACCTTTGTAAGAACCTTTGGGAAAATACATGAATCAGCAAATCTAAATGAGCCTGAGCAACAGTGGGGTAAGGGCGCAATTCAGCACGAATATGAGTAGGTGCATAATCCGTGAGACTAGTTCCATGTTTAATTTTATACATGTGCTGAAGTGCCTTGCTGAACTGGGGGCCTTTGGCTTCTGAACCAGCACTTGAAGCTAAATACTGACTTAAGCCATGAACTCAGGGCACGCATGTTTGAAAACTGGGCCTTTAAATTGTTACATGTAGGAGGAATCTCACTGGATCAGTCCACTCCATCTAGGGAAAGGCAAAAGATACTCAGAGCAGTTTGCCAACTTCTCAAAATACCTGAAGCTACTTCTCCTAGTGTACTGAAAGAAACGGCCCACTTAAATAAACACAGGTGCATGAAGTCAAATAATTTATGGAAAGCCCGCCCTGGGAAATAGAATATTATCTTTTGACATCAACGCTCCAGAATGAATGATCTTTTGGAGCTAAGGCCTGTTGAATCACTGCCACAACAATTAGTGAGGGGGAAAGACTATCTTGGAGTACAAAATCGAAGCCAGAAGCAACTGTTGATTTCACTGGTCTATGGTCTTAAGAGGGTTTTTGATATCATGGAATTATTGTACACCCCAAAATGAGCTACTGAAAACTACTAAACAAACAAAAAGCAGCTCTTAGTTGGTGGAATGTGCTGCCAGCACTAATGCAAAGGAAATTGCCACGATGCTTTCTCCCTCCTCCCCCTCACTGCCGTTATTTCTCTAATAATACACTTATTGGACTGGAATGGTCTAAACTATGTTGAATGTTTACTCAAAGCCCAACTCTGCAAAGTGCTGAGCATCCTTTACTCCCATTATATCAGTCAATCTGATAACCCCAGAGTAAACAAGGGGGGGAGGGATAGCTCAGTGGTTTGAGCATTGGTCTGCTAAACCCAGAGTTCAATCCTTGAGGGAGCCACTTAGGGATCTGGGGCAAAATCAGTACTTGGTCCTGCTAGTGAAGGCAGGGGGCTGGACTCAATGACCTTTCAAGGTAACTTCCAGTTCTAGGAGATAAGATATCTCCATTTAAAAAAAAAAAAATGTCACAAACACCTCAGCGATGAGATCTGGCCACAGCTGCTTGCATAATATTTGTTCAGCAATAGTGCAAAATTTTCAAGCCATTTGCCCAATACTGCTCTCGCTCACCCAGCTCTTGATGCAACATGTTTATATATGTCTACATTTTAGAAACCAGTATTAGCTATGCAAATACTAAATATTCCAGGAGGAAATTCATACTTAGCCATCAATAAGATGGCCCCGTGCACCCCAGTCCTCATGAGATCACAAAACACTGCAAAGGATGACAGGGACTTTTAACAAATATGAATGTGACCTCTTCCCCCTCCCCCCAACACACATCCCCCCTGAATACAGCCAGCTACTACGGCTGAAAGTTATGCCTGATTTATTTGTTAGGAGCCAAGTAAAGAAAATGGAAACATCTTGCTTTCTGACTGCATGTTCTGTCAACTTAAAGTGTGCTATGGCCATCTGTAAGGGGGTCTCCTGCACAACCTGATCTGCCTTGCCTACCTGGCTTCTCTGCTCGCCTCTCATTCAGGAGCCTGAACAGGATAAAATACCAGAAGCAGCAACTTATGGCTGTGCTAGGGGGTGCAAGCAGAAGGAGCTGGGGACAGGGCTGGCTCCAGGCACCAGCGTAGGAAATACGTGCCTGGGGCAGCACATGCTAAGAGGTGGCATTCCGTCCATTCTTGGGGTGGGACAGTCCAGGCACCTTTTTTTTTGCTTCGGCAGAGCCGGCCCTGGCTGGGGACATTGGGGAGAAGAAAGGCTGTTTCCCTTAACATAACTGTACAGCTGGCAGCTGTCCTGCCTGGTCATGGCTGGGAGAGCTCTTCTCTAACCCCCACCATCCTAGGCCCCCATGTACCTTTACAGAAGCATCAGGAAATAAGTGGGTCATGCCCCCCCATTCCATTCCCACACATGTGGCAACAGCTTGGGCTCCCATCCAGCCAGGACGGACCCATCTTGCACAAAAAAATGCCTGTAACCAATACCAATGCTACATAAGAGGCACATTTTATATTGTATATTTATTATTCATATATGAACTAATAAGAAAGTGGCCTCTATATGTACAGCCTAGATGTGTAACAGAGTGCTGTGTTTCTGCAACCCCTGCCAGCATAACTCCCCATAGGGGACTGTGTCCAGCCAACAGAAGTTAAAGGAGCCCTGAAGTCAGGGCCGGTGCTTCCACTAGGCGACCCTAGGTGGTTGCCTAGGGCAGCAGGATTTGGGGGGCAGCATATTGCCGCCCTCGGCGGAAATTCGGTGGCGGGGGGTTCTTCCGCTCCGGGTCTTTGGCGGAAAGTTGGCGGCGGGTCCTTCACTCGCTCCGGGACCCGCCGCCGAAGTGCCCCAAAGATGCGGAGAGGAAGGACCCCTGCCACCGTATGCTCAGAGGAGGAGCGCTGCTGCCTAGGGCGGCAAAAATCCTGGTGCCGCTCCTGCGTGAAGTTACTCTAAGATATGGTAGGGGCTGAACTGGACCATGACAAACCTAGAAATCAGAGCATGCAAAAGTGCCATATAACCACCTTTGTGCCCCTGGCCCTTCCCCTTCATCCTCTAGTCTAAGTCCTATGCTGAGCATAGCTTGACTAGCCCCATAATTTGGGGCCAGTAGCTTTGCAGAGGTTGGTGGTTTGTTTCTGTGAGCATAACCATGGGAACTAAATCTCATCCGCACAAGGAAATGTTACAGAATACACCAAAATATTTTGTTACAATCTTATCAAAATGTATTGTGTTGATAGGGTAAAAAAGTTGTTTCTATTTTATTGTTTTAATTTTTATGTTACATTATATGATGGCTCAGAATATATGTCAGTTTTTACTTTTATGTTACAGTGGAACCTCAGAGTCACTGCTTGCCCTTTAGTTTTTTAGTAGTTTGTTTAACACAGTACTCTACTGTATTTGCTTTTATTTGTGTCTGCTGCTGCCCAATTGTATACTTCCGGTTCCAAATGAGGGTGTGGTTAACTGGTCAGTTCGTAACTCTGGTGTTCATAACTCTGAGAGTCTACTGTATATTATAAATTATAATACAATATAACATAAGTCAAAATGATAAAGTTGAAACTGTTAGCCAATATACATGTTAGGCATAGGGCTTACCATATTAATATTGTATTATAATCATTATATGGGCAGTTATGTTTACCAAATTATATTATGTTCTTCCCACAACTCTGTCCACTTTGCTCACTTATTTATCCCACAATATTCTGCAAAGTTAATTGTAGCTTTTGGCATTAGTGAATATAAAGCTTGTCAAAGGCAAGATACATTTGTTCTATGTCCTGATACAGGTACCTTCCCAAGCAACTGGTTTAAAATGTAGTAGCCAAAACAGAGATAATGAAACAAGTTAAGGAACTGGTACAAATTGGTGGGTTGGCTCTTGGAACATAAGATCATAAGAGCTGCCATATTGGATAGACCATGGTCCATCTTGCCCAGTATTCTGTCTCAAACATTGGCCCATACAGTGCTTTGTGAGGAATTTACAGAATAAGGCAACTATGGAATGAGCCACCTCTATCTTCCACTCCCTGCTTCTGGTAGTAGAGGTTTAGGGTTGTGTCCCTGACCATCTTGGCTAATAGCCATTGATGGACCTGTCCTCCACGAGCTTATCCAGTTCTCTTTTGAACCCAGTTATACTTTCGGCCATCCCAATTTCCCATGGCAAAGAGTTCCCCAGGAGAATTATGCATTGGGTAAAAAGTACTTTCTTTTGTTTGTATTAAACCTGCTGTCTATTAATTTAATTGGGTAACCTCTGATTTTTGTATTGTGTGAAAGGGGAAATGACACTTATCTAGTCATTTTTTTCACATCATCCATAATATTATAGACCTTTATCATATTCCCCCGTCCCTTAGTCAGTTCTTTTCTAAGTTGAACAACCCTAATCTTTGTAGTCTCTCCTTGTATGGAAGTTGTTTCATACCCTTAATCATCTCTGTCGCCCTTCTCTGAACCTTTTCCAGTTCCATTATATCCGTTATGAGATGGGGCAACCAGCACAGGAAACAATATTCAAGTATTCTTAGGTGATATATAAAGTGCTTTCTAACTTGTAAGCAACTGTGCTATAAATATAAGTGGCATGGGGGGGGGGTGTATTTGGAAGCACACCTTCTGTGTGGTGAACATATTACAAAATAAAACATGCTTTCTGGAAAGAGGGTACATATGTCTCTTTTTTGTATTGTACTGGTTGGTGTGTAGACAAAAAAATTGGCTATGTTTAATTAGTTGGTCTCTAAAACATTCTTAATAATGAATGATTGGCTATACTTTTAGACAATAAAACAAAACATTTCAATAATTTCCCACTGAAATTTTAAATGAAATTGATACATCCCTGCAAAATGTTTTGATTTAGTTGAATCAGAATTTTCTAATGGAAAACTGTTCCATCAGAAATTTTTTTGACTGTTATAGCTGCCAGTTTTTAAGCAAAACATCCCACCCAATTTGCTGCTTAATCCCTGTATAGGGTTAAATGATCCAGGCAGTCTACAGAATGTCACGCCTTCTTATACTGTAATGTTTGAATTTATAATCTAAACACATTCTTTCTTAACTGTCAAAGAAGGTGAAGCCATTATTTCAGGACAGTCCCAAAGTGCTACTGGTTAGTGACTTCAGTGTACTTTGAACAGCAAATGATCCATGTCTGAAATTATGTAAGATGTTGGATGTTACTCTTAGGTAACCTTTGTGCTTTACTGACTATTTAAAGCCTGGAACTGGCCCCCTGACTACAGGAGCACCCTGCAAAATGTCGACTGGTGAGAATATCTTGCTGCTGTCCCTGATTTTTGCAGCCTGGTTCACAACCCTTACAGTTAACGGTAAGATTTTAAAATATTTTACACTATTGCCTCTCCTGGGGGAACAGAACAATTGAAGTACGGTGAGTTGGGAGCAGCATGGCATGTGTGTGTGGTTTTAACACAGGAGCTGGGCACTCATACATTGTTTGGAAGAAATATGATAGTCTGAATATCAGAGGGTTCTTAAATGCTTTTCATTTTCCTGTTTTCAGGCATGTGCCTGTTTGTTGCAAGTTTAGTTCTTATAGTGTCTGCATTACTCCCAGGTGATTGTGAAGGGCACTCCCCTTAGTGGAACAGGCACAGCTGCGTTAATATTCATTAACTAGTATTACTTGAACAGCAATAAAAATACTTATTTAGTGCTACAGATTTACACAGAGCAGGGCCGGCTCTGGCTTTTTCGCCGCCCCAAGCAAAAAAAAAAACCTGCGGTGCGGCCGAAGCGCAGGTGCAGGGGGACCGGCTGGGGGTGGGGGAGAGGGAGGGAGCGGGCGGGAGAGAGAGAGAAGGGGGCGGCCAGGGCTACAGCAGGGGCGCTGCCACGCGACCCCTCCCGCTGCGCCGCTTCCTGCCGCCTGCCGCGAGGGCTCCGCTCCGGTAGGCAGGGAGGGAAGGAAGAGAACTGCCCTGCAGGGCGCTCCGATCCTCCGCGCCGCCGCCCCCTACAGGGCGGCCGAAGCGGAACAAAAAAAAAATAAAAAAAATAAAAAGCGGCCATGCCGCCCTAGGATTGGGCAGAATGCCGCCTCGAACAATCTGCCGCCCCAGGCACCAGCTTGCTCAGCTGGTGCCTGGAGCCAGCCCTGACACAGAGCCTTCTAAACAGCGAGCTACATTCCCTTCCCAAAGAACCTGGACTTCAGTTGCATCTGGATCAGACCCTGAGCACTTTTTCATAAGGCTCAGAAAGTTCTTTTCCCCTCACTTGTGCCAGAGGCAGCTGGCATGCATGGAGCAGGAGGAACAATAACACAGCCAGGGGCTCTTTGTACTGCAAGCCTGGTCTGATTGCAGGTTATGAAAGTCCACTCTGCACAACACCATGTTAGCAATAGTAACTAGGGGTAAGCAGTGCTGTGACTGAATTCCCAGGAGTGGTTTTACTTGTAGTGCGGGCAGGATCTTACTGAAGTTGTGTTGGAAATGAATCTGGCCCTATGTGCACAGTTAAAAGCAGAAGTGTGTTTGGTCAGTGCAATACAGCATTGACATTTGCATTCTCTTGGTTTAGACCAGGGGTCGACAACCTTTCAGAAATGGTGTGCCAAGTCTTCATTTATTCATTCTAATTTAAGGTTTCGCGTGTCAGTGATACATCTTAACATTTTTAGAAGGTCTCTTTCTATAAGTCTATAATATATAACTAAACTATCGTTGTATGTAAAGTAAATAAGGATTTTACAATGTTTAAGAAGCTTCATTTAAAATTAAATTAAAATGCAGAGCCCCCCGGACCGGTGGCCAGGATCCAGGCAGTGTGAGTGCCACTGAAAATCAGCTTGCGTGCCGCCTTCGGCACGCGTGCCATAGCTTGCCTACCCCTGGTTCAGGGTAAAAGACACCAGACTCAGTTCAGGGTAAAAGACACCAGACCAGACTAACTTGCAGTGCCAGTTTTTCCAGTTGCTGCCACTTTCCCACACATTAAAAATGCTTTCCCTGGCCCCCTGCTTAAATTGGGAGGGATTGCAAGGGGTCACAGACTCCGAAAAAAAATCAAGCCAGATTGCAGAAGGGTGCACTGTAAGCACTGTCTTACCAAAGTGACTGCTCCCAGATTATGATAACCCCCCCCCCGCCCCCACTTTTTTCAGATCGCTTTAAGCACTGCCCTGGCTGCTTTTTACCCTTTTGTAAAAAATAAGATTTGTATCTGGGCTGTGTAGTGTAGTGAGACACTATGGCATCCAGGGCATGCTGGGTGATTAATTCACTGTTGATATTACCAACCACTGACTACATTTTCCCCATTACACTGTATATAAAGCAGTCTGGCTCTGGAGATTAAATTTTCCATACTCAGTTTATGGATGGGTGAGCGCAATCAGATCCTGATCCATGTTCAGGCTCCTAGGTGCTATGGTAGTATAACTAATAAATAATAATAATAGTAAAATTCTGTCTCATTTCTTAGTTTTGATAATTACGGAGTGTTCTGTAAACTGAATTATAACTATATAACAGATCTTCAAATCCAGTCCCTTCAATTTTGGAGTTCAGGGTGTGGAGTCAAATCCCTAGATGTAAATTCTCTCTGTGCTTTCAGTTCCAGGTAGAATGTAAAACTGGAAGAGTCCTATTTTTCTGGATCCAACTTAAGTTCATCCAAAGTGGCAGAAATCTTGAAAGAACAACTGATTTTGCAAATTTTAAACCATTTTGCGCTGACATCTCATGTGAACAACTTGTGATATTTCAATGCTGCTGAACCCAAACCCAAGCTCCATTTTGGTCTTTAACCCAAATCTCAACCTAAATTGAATATGGATGTAAACATCCCTGCCTTAGCCAAACTACTGTCCAAAATCAAATTTTAAAAAACCTGCCTTAAAATGGAGTTAAGGCTGCTGAATTCCTTTCATTAAATACACAAACTTTAAAAATACACTGGCTAACAAGAAAACATAAAGGCAATTTCCTCGAGCATTCAGTTCTTATATCACCACCAAAAACACTGGATTCAGAGATGAGTGGTTCTTTACAACCCATCTCATCAAATAATAGGTGCTTCTGAGCCCAAAGAACCAGACACACACTCAGGTCAATATATAACTTAGATCTTACCCAAAAATCACGCTGATGCCAATCCTTTAGTATCTAAAAATCTAAAGGTTTATTTATAAATAGAAAGAAAAAGAAAGAGAGAAAGAAAGAAAGAAAGAAAGAAAGAAAGAAAGAAAGAAAGAAAGAAAAAGAAAGAAAGAAAGAAAGAAAGAAAGAAAGAAAGAAAGAAAGAAAGAAAAAGAAAGAAAGAAAGAAAGAAAGAAAGAAAGAAAGAAAGAAAGAAAGAAAGAAAGAAAAAGAAAGAAAGAAAGAAAGAAAAAGAAAGAAAGAAAGGTGAGAGTTCAAACTGGTTAAAGGAATCACTTACATACAGTAATGGCACAGTTCTTGGTTCAGGCTTGTAGCAGTGATGGAATAAACTGCTGGCTTAAGTCAAGTCTCTGGAGTACATCCACAGCTTGGATGGGTCATTCAGTCCATTGTTCAGAGCTTCAGTTTGTAGCAAGTTTCCTTCAGAGGTAAGAAGCAGGATTGAAGACGCAATGGAGGTGTTTCCAGGGCCTTTTATAGCTTTTGCCATGTGGAGGGCATTCCACTGTTTTTACTGTGGAAAATCACAGCAACAAGATGGAGTTTGGAGTTACATGGGCAAGTCACATGCCCATGCATTTCACCTAGTCACAGCAGGAAATTTCATTAAGTGTAGATAGGCGTCTCCCAGGGTCATTGTCAGTTAAATGTTCTTTTGATGGGCCACTCAATTAGAATAGGCCCTCCAAGATGTGCTGGCTAATTACTTTGTGGGCGTTACCCCAGGAGCAAACATTTGAAATCCAAGTATAGAGCCAATACTTATAATGTCACATACAAAAATGATACATGCATACAGATAGCATAATCATAACCAGCCAATCATAACCTTTTCATAGACAGCTTACTCGACAACCTTTGTACAATATTTTCTGCAAATATATAACAGTGGTTGCAACAATGATCTATACGGTCATATTTTAGTCAGATAACATCACGCCCCCATCAGCCCAAAGCTGATAAAGAGGCAGGAAGAATGCCCCGAGGAAGGGGTGAAGGGGAGAGAGGGTCAGCACTTCACTTCTTGTCAAGATAATTAAAGAAACACTGTTGTTTTTTTAAAACAATAATAATGCAGTGTTGCCATTACATGGCAATCAACATGACTGCCAAGTTTTCCTTAATAATACTTCCATTTGTTAAAATAGCACAATGGACATACTTTTGAAAGACATATAAGTAACTATTTTGCTACTGATATCTTTAACATATAGCCAACAATTAATCAAC
Organism: Emys orbicularis; assembly: GCF_028017835.1. Classification (NCBI taxonomy): domain Eukaryota; kingdom Metazoa; phylum Chordata; order Testudines; family Emydidae; genus Emys; species Emys orbicularis. The sequence goes on from NC_088696.1 coordinate 18,643,818, forward strand.
ATAATGATTTCTGTATTATACATGCATTGAGGTCAAGTTTAATATTAAACCTTTCTACTTTACAGGCATACATTTATTATGCAACAAGTTGCCTGTAAGAACAACATATATTTTGATAATAAATGAATTCAATATACAGACTAGGGTTGTCAGCCTTCCAGGATTGTCCTGATATCTCGAGGAATTAAAGATTAATGGTTTATTAAAGATTATGCAAAGTGATGAAACCTCCAGGAATATGTCCAACCAAAATTGGCAACCCTAATACAGATCTCTCAGAAGCATGGTTAGACTTAAAATTGATACGGTTTGGGGTTTTTTTTACTTGCTCGTGAATATTTATTGAAATATTTTGTATGAAATGTTTAAAAGAAATCAAAGATACATGCATAAACATCTGAAGCACTTAGAAACTTGCCAGGTCATTTTGAACCTCCCGATATATAATCTGATTTTATGTATATGTTTCACAGGACAAAATGCTGCACACCCAGAAGTGGTTACCAAATATGGGAAACTCCGAGGGCAGCAAATCAAAGTTGATGGAGCTGAGACACATGTAGATGTTTTCCTAGGAATTCCTTTTGCAAAGCCGCCTGTTGGACCTTTGAGATTTTCCCCACCGGAGCCAGCTGAGCCGTGGAAGGGTCTCAGAGATGCAACTTCCTACCCACCCATGTAAGACAGTGACATGAACATATGGGTGGGTAGGAATGTGTAATAAGGAGGAACACAATACTGACACTCATGGCAAAATAAATCTAGCAAAATGACCTCTGGTGGAACCATTTAACTGGGGTCTGTTAATGCCTGTAGACTGTTAACTTAGGTGAGTTTTAAAGGTAAGTCTCAGGATATTTATTTGGCATTAGCAATGGACCACTCCCACTTTTCATCAATGATGTTCTCCCTTGGGGGGCTTTTGAATCTCCAATTAGTAATGTTTATGAAACATATACCTCAGGAGTAGAACTGAAGAGGAGCTAAGAAACATTGGAGGGACTAAATGCCATATGAATCACATTCCCAATGCTACATATATGAAGTTGAGGGCAGTCTATTCTATTGCGGTTCTTATTCTGCCCTCATCACTGTAGTGTCAACATGCCTTCCAGTAGTGCATTAAGTAACGTGATTAATATCTATAATATGCTACATGATTGGGGAATATAAGGTGAAAAAGAATCCACTTGCATTTCCACTGAATGACAACAACTGCAAGGAGGCTCTTATATGTCTTAGCTCCTGCCCATTTGCAGGCAGATTGCTATGGTGTTTCGAAAAAGTCTGCAAGTAAGTGTGTTCTGCTGGAGGCTGTATTGTCTGTATGACTCCTTAATGCACTTTTGGCTGGCAGTCACAGGGAAGAAAATGTTTTTATGTTAAAAATGGAAAACAGTGATATGATTCTCTGTTGCCAACAATCTGAAAACCTATCACAGGTGGATTTGCTGTATTTATTGTGGATGGAGCATCTGATGGTTTTTGTTACTATGATTCTGTTGAATATTATTGATATATTTTTAATTGTTAAGGTGCCTACAGGACCCAGTGACTGGGCAGCAGCTATCGGATGCATTTACTAATAGAAAAGAAAAACTTCCTTTCCAAGTTTCCGAAGACTGTTTGTTCCTAAACGTGTACACACCTGCCAGCTCAGACAAGGACATGTTACCTGTAAGCAAATTTACTGCAAAATCGGTGCCAGGAGTTCATCCCTGGTGTAACTCCATGGATCAAATTATATCTTGGTGTAAGTGGGCACAACTCCCATTGAGGGAGGTCAGTGCCTACATACTGCAGGGCTCAATTTGATTCCATAAGAGAAACTTCACAGCACTTTACTGCTGTATGCAAACTTGCAGGTGCAGTTTTAGGGGCTGCTTTTGAAAATTGGACCAATCTATCTAGTTGCATGTTCATATTTTTAAAACATTTGTTGAGACTTACAACATATAAACCCTCTAATATTTTATAATTATTTACTGAAATGTTAAATAAGTTATTGTGACACATTTTTCCTTCACAAAACTCTGAAAAGAGAGAAACTAAGTAAATAGTAAAAATGTGCCCTGTCATAATTGGATGACTTGAAGGCACCTGCCTCAGTTTGGTGGTTTCTTATTTTATTTCCCATTTTCTGTTACTGTAACTCAGAATTATTTTCCACATTTCATGAACATCTATTTTATTCTTCATGCCATTCTGTATATTTCATACCATGTGAGTTTTCTTAGATCTGAGATCCAAAGAGACTGCTATATCATGCCAGTTTCTAGGGGTACATGCTAGTCTCCTAAGTAAGCTAAGAAAAACCTTATTTTCCTTTGAAAATAGAATCTCTGTTAGGGCTGGTCCACACTAAGCCCCCAGTTTGAACTAAGATACGCAACTTCAGCTACGTGAATAACGTAGCTGAAGTCGAAGTATCTTAGTTCGAACTTAAAGGTACTTACCGTGGGTCCACACGTGGCAGGCAGGCTCCCCCGTCGACTCCGCCTACTCCTCTTGTGGAGCAGGATTACCGGCGTCGATGGCGAGCACTTCCGGGATTGATTTATTGCGTCTAGACAAGACGCGATAAATCGATCCCAGAAGATTGATTGCTTCCCGCCGAACCAGCGGGTAAGTATAGACGTACCCTAAGTGTACGAAGTACTCTGCAAGGACACTTGGAATTGAAGAAACAGGGGTAACTATTCCCTTTCTTTTTCTTTCCTTTTCCTGCTCCCTTCTTCTCTATCTCTTACACCAATTAAAAATAAAAAACCTAAACTCCCTACAATTTGTAACCATCAAATCTGGGTCAACCTTTCCCCATATTTCTCTGCTTGCAAGTTCTATTCCCATCCCCTACCCTTTGTCTGTTTGTGTCTTTAGATTGTAAGCCCTACAAAACAGCATAATAACAATATAAATATTTAATAAAATAATAATTTATCTTTAAAACTGAGATGTGCAGACTCGAAAAAGTCTTACCACTTTTTTTAACTATACTCTCAAGCAGCTGAGCCAGCAAGAATTGTCATGTTGTGCAATAGCACAAAATAGTACTTTATCACAGCAAAAATAGCAACCCCCTGGTTTGAATTTTACACCTGAAGTAATATCAGGGTGTTACAGATGTAGGTGACTAACTCTTCCTGCTTTTTTCAGGTCATGGTATGGATCCATGGAGGTGGATTAGTGATTGGTGCAGCTTCAACATATGATGGGTCAGCACTATCAGCCTTTGAAAATGTGGTGGTTGTAACAATTCAATACAGACTAGGGATCCTTGGATATTTTAGGTAAGACATTGTGCGCTAAATGCACACAGGATAATGTTCCCATTACCAGTACTCCCCAGTGGTTGAGTCTGAAAAAGACAAGCATATGTCAATCCAGTATAAAGTGTCTTAACTCACAAGCAATAACAAATTAACTCATCCTTCTGTGGGGAAACCTGAGTGAAAACCCTGATGCCACCTAGCCAATAAGCTGTTTAAGGAATTCTGCTGCATATAGGCAGAAGCCTAAAAGAGAAAGGACTATACGTTTTTGTTTCTTACTCATATTTGTTTTATCGTTAATTTGAGATGGCCATAACCAAAACCCTGGACCTAAGTGCCCTAAAATTGTGGGAAAGTTCAGATCCATAGCCTGGCTAAGCATTACCTGAACTTTGGGAAAGTTTGGGTCAGTGAACTAGCACTTCAGCCTATTCGTGTTTTTTTACACAATAGGATTGATTTGGGTACCAAAGATCAAGGATACAAATAAATTACCTGCAAATACCCCCTCCCAAAGACAAGGAAAACAAGTATAGGATAACACCAATGCACCCAAATAAATATTGGAGAACAGATATATTTACCTGGAACCAAAACCAACATGATGCCCATCTGTAGGGCTTCGGGCAGTGGGTTGTACATTAAAGGAAAAAAGACCAGGAAGCCACAATAGGACAGGATCATTTTAAAGATGTTATCCACACAGCAGAAATTCCAAAGATATTTAGATTGATCGCACATCCATCTCTCCTTAAGCCACATGCTTGATTCTCCTTTAACACAGCGTCCATTCTTCTTTTCCACATTTTACACCTGCATCCCAAGTTTGTGAAATTTACCAGTAAGCATACTAATAACCCTCTGAAAACTACCAGTATTCAATTATATCTTGAACACAGTTATAATCTGATCTCTTTGATTATCTGCTTTATTTTTATACTCTAATTCAGGTGCCCTTCTCTCAGGGGAGAGGAAAGGAAAATCTGACCTGAAAAATATCATCTTGTAGGAGTTTGGGTTAATTCTTAGGCAGGTTTATCTAATCTATCTTTGCACTATGCACTGATGTATTCAAGCCTCGGTTCAACAGGATGTTTAAGCTTGTGCCTAACTTTAAACCCATGAGTAGTCCCACCAACTTCTTTACTTCTTTGCTGAATTGGGGCATTAGGGCTATTGTCATTTATTCTGTGCTCATCACTATAGTATCTGAACACCAAAAGCCATTGTCATTCTATAGTGCAACTGGAGGTGTGATTGCAGCTCAGGTAGACATATCTGCATTAGCTTTATTTTAGCTAGCACAGCTAAGCAGTGAAGACATGGTGGCATGGAACCCAGCTGTACAAGCCCCTTCTTGGAATCTTGGGCTCGTACTTGTGCTGCTAGCCTATATCAGGGTCATGCTGTGTCTTCACTTTTATTTTTAGCTAGATTTGATAGCTAGATTAAAGCTAATGCAGGTATAACTGTAAGAGCTGCAATCACACCTCTGACGGCAGCGTAGACATACTCTTGGATTGTGCTTCACTAGTGGCTAGGGCTAAGAGTGCTATTTAGATAACTGATGCTAGTCCCGACCTGAGTTTTCCAGAGTTCAGAGTTTTCTCACTTGTTTTCTGACACTGCCAAGAGCTCCATTTTCAGGTGTTTGCTCCATTACCAGCTTTGATACAATCCTTGGATATATTTTATATAACACAATGTATGTTATAAAACTCCAGGCTATCTACTTCCCTTTATATTCTCTTGCTTTCAGCTCTGGTGATGAACATGCTCGTGGAAACTGGGGTTATTTGGATCAAGTGGCAGCTCTCCAGTGGATTCAAGAAAATATTGAACATTTTGGAGGAGATCCAGGATCTGTCACTATATTTGGAGAGTCTGCGGGAGGAATCAGCGTTTCTGCCCTTGTAGGTTTTATAGTAATCACTAATGAGTTTTAAAAAACAGCCCTATATTTTTATTGTGAGTTTGTGAGCGAAAAGTCAGGGAGATGACAACAGGATTGAGTATTATTGGAGACTGAAGCAGCTGGGAACCGTGGTACATCAACCTTCTCTGAGGGGAGAGTTTGATATTAAAGAATTTTCTGATTAATGAAACTCTTCTTTTCATACAATCGCCTATTTGTTTTAGGAGCCCAAGTGTTGATTCCTCTTTAATTAACTTGAGTACTGAATTATTTTAAACAGCTGTGGTAGGGAACAAAATTGTGGCCAGAGAGAGTAAAATTCACCCAGGTGTAAAAATTCCAAGTTAGTGCCTCTGCCCCACTTAAGATCTGCGTTAAGGGTCACTTGCACATACAGTCACCCAGTCTGGGTGAGCAGCCATGGTAACAGCACGTAACAGATAGACATGCATTTGGGGTGCATTGCACACCCATTTTTTTTTTTTTTTTTAATCTCAGCATATTTGGAATCAGGATAATCATCTGCACCAGGCTGTGAGAGTTTGGAAGTAAATCAGCCCTTGAGTCTACAGAGCATTTGACGTAGTCTAATAATATTTGCTTTTAAAAGTGAAATAATGGTGTTAAAACGTAATTTGTGACACTGCAGTTTGTGATTCAGTGGTCAAAATAGATTGTTTGTGCTCTCCCTCTTTTCCTGCTTTTCAGGTCTTATCTCCTCTGGCAAATGGCTTGTTCCATAAAGCCATCTCAGAGAGTGGAGTTACAATCAAGATGTTGTTTACTGCTCACCCTGAAGCACAAGCTAATGTAGGTTCTTTGTAATATCGAGGCTGTATTTGTAGAAGCTGGGACCTGACTTGCACCTGTAAAAATGTACAGTAACTGTAGACATGAGCATCTACATTTTTGTGTGGAAATAAGAAAACTGTGCATACTTGATATTTTACACATTTATATGTATATTTATCATATTGGCATGTTCAAACCCACAGATGCACATGTACGCACATATTTTTGGCTTAGTCTTACTCCCACTTTTTAAAAAAAATGGCACCCAGCATCCCATTGTAAAGGAACGTAGTGTGGTTTTGTGGTTAGAGTACAGCAGGGGTAGTCAATAGGCAGACCATGGGCCAAATCTGGACCGCCAGATGCTTTTGACTGGACCGCAAAATATTTTTGTTTATTTATTATCATTATTGCTATTAATTTCATTTTATTTTCTCTGGAGTCTGGACCTTGACTATACCTTAACCAAGAAATTTGGACCTTGTCAAAAAAATAATTGATTACTTCTGTATTACTGCCAGTGGGAAACCTGAGTTCTATTCCCAGCTGTGCTATTTAACTGGTTGTTAAAAAGGGAGAGGATAATACTTACCTACCTGACAGCAGCGGCGCCAGTTTTGGGAATGGATGAATGTCCCCTTCTCACCGATTTTTGCACTTGCTCAAAGTTCCATAGACAGAGCTGGGGGGGCATGGCCTGACCACTTTTAAGCAGTAGACCTGTACCAAATCAGTATGGCTGCTCCCAGAACAGTTAGGAGTGTTTCTCTGGATGCCTGGTCGTAACACCACTGAAATTTGACTCGATCGCCCCTCTGTAAAGATGAAGGGGCAGCCAGGCCAAATTTCAGTGGGTGGCATTGCAACCTGGTGCACTGGGTTGCAGTGCCACATAAATTTGGCTTGGCTGCCCCTCCATCCAGATGGAGGGGTGGCTGGGCCAAATGGTGTTGCAGCCCAGAACACAAGGAGTCTGCTCCCCTACAGCACAGCGTAGGAGAGTCCACTGAGAAGGACAGCACTCATGCACTGTGTGGATGAGATAGAGGGGAGACTCCCCAGCTGAGGGAGTACCTTGGTCCCTGTGGGAGGTGTGGGGACTGGAATGGGGTCACTGCTGGGAAGGGAGGGACAGGGAGCAGAACTGGAATTTGCCCTGCCCCCCAAGAAACATGTGCCTCCTCAACTGCCTGACAGATATGTGTGAGGCTTAGTTGATTGACGTCTGTGAAGCTATTTGACTTCCTCATGTGAAAGGCCCTGTAAAAATCCAAAGTATTGTTATTACATCCTGCAACAATCAAATTAGAAAGAGTTTACAGCAAAATTGGAACCAAACTTATTGGAGGCAGAAATGTCCTAGAGAATATGTCACCTTATACAATTAGTATCCAATACTGGAACCAATGAAATCTATAGTTTGTAGACACTTGAGTTTTTGGAGGATTCCACTAGGCCAGTTTGAGGTGCTCTGGGACTGGCCACTTAGGGACTTCCATGGGTTCCCTTCCAGCTAGCTGCCCATATCTCCGCTGCCCCTGGCTCAGCTGACTCCACTGCTGAGCAACAGGTGTAACCTCTAGCCGCAAAATGTGAGAAAAGCTAATGTAGTTTACTAAGCACGCGACTGACTGAAACACTTAAATGTTGTGATCCTGGCTCTGATACAGGCCCTCTGTGTCTTGCTCAAGTCATTTAACCTCTGTGCCTTTGTTTTCCCATCTTCCTACCTGGGAGGAGTTTTGTGATGATGAGTTAATGTTTGTAAAGATCTAAGAAAGTAAACTAAACCAGCAAGTGCACAAAGCTGCATGATTTATTTGCAGCAGCATCCCTTGAAAAGCTTTTGAAACATACGAAGTCCAGAATGTACAGCTGAGCTCCCTTTCTCCTACAGTAGAGAAAAATCCCAGACCCACCCAAAACTTAAAGTGTACACAGCACACTGAAGGGATAAAATGCTATCTAAGAGCTAAATATTGTTGTTGTTATTCTCCATAGAGAGCTACTAAAAGTGACTTTTTTTTTTAATTGATTGCAGAAAATTGCTAGGGTATCTGGCTGCCAATCAACCAGCTCTGCTGCAATGGTTCATTGTCTGAGGGAAAAGACAGAGGAAGAAATAATAGAAATAACGCTAAAGATGGTAGGTGGCACTGTAACTCACCGTGTGTGGCGACTGTTAATCTTTTACTGCAAACAAACAGGATTTCAACCTTGGGTCCAAGAGTGTGCTTATTTTCCCTTTCTGCTTGCATCAGAGGAGGAATTAAAGACACTAGATTATAAGCGCTTTGGGGCAGGGACCACGCATTTGCATTTGCATTGCCTGGCACAATGGTGCCCTGATTGTGACTGGGGTCTCCGAGTGCTACCTTGTTATAAACCATACCTAATAACTTGGGTTATTGCCCTTGGAAAGAAAATGAGTAAAAGGAGATAGGACAGACATTTATAAAGTGATGAGTGACAGAGAGGACAGTGGGCCATTTGTGTTTACCTTCGCTGATAACCAGAGCACGAGTGCACTCACTATTAAAAGTAACAAATGTAACAGATAAACAGCAGTGCTATTACATGGTGCATATTAATTAAACCACAGGGCCAAATACAGTATCTTAATAAGCTTCTAATGAAGATTAGACTTGTCTGACTAAAGGTACATTTTCTGTCATGGCTGTTGTCAGAATCAAGGCCTCTGTGATTTTTTCACAACTTTTGACATTTGAGGTTTTTGCCATGTGGTGGAGGTGGCAGTAAACAACTAGCCTCATTTCCCTGAGAACCTTAGGAGTCATCACGTTAAAGCCTGGCTACCATGGGAAGCGGGAGCTCTAGTGATTTGTTGTGCTGGGGAAAGGTGTCAGACTCTACGATTTCTGTAATGGGGCAAGTGTGAGATGCACCAGGGCAGCACTATTGTCCCTGCAGCTGTGGTAGAGACAGTCATGGAAGCAGACCAGAGAGTGGTTCTTTCCTTGACTGAACTGACAGGAATTGGGATGGCAGTTTCAAATAGTTTTAGGATGGGATTTTCAAATCACCCTACGGGAGTTCAATGTCCAACTCCTAGTAAACTTGGGTACCCTTAGACTCCTTTGAAAACCCCAGTCTTAGCTATCTGTTAAATGTTATTGCATGACTTTAAAAAATTTGTATTGCAAAACAAAGGCCATTTGGCTATAAATAACATTACCGGGGCAATTTTCTCTATATTTATGACCTTAGATTTTGTTTTACCATGACCATGCTATTTTTTTATATAACTTGTAATGATAAACCACTAGCCCCTACTTAGAGTATAGTAAGAGTAGCATCTGAAATTAGAATGAAAAATATAAAAATGTCAAGGCCTGCCTCTCCTTATTCTTCAGCTGATCAGGACTGAACTGCCACCTCCCCCATAAAGTAGCATCATTGCATAGGATGCTTTATTATTAGTGATATTCACCCTTCCTCTCATGTATTGCACCTTCCTCTAATGTAGTGCATTCTCACAGAAGGCCAGCAGATGGACCACTGATCTATTCTTCTTTGGCAGTTCCTAAGTTCCTAGGGTAACCCTGCTTGTTGTTAAGCAGATGCAGACATAGAAAAGACAGGCAGAAATGGTGAAGATGATAGGTGACACTGTAGCTCGTGTCTGCAATGACACTGCAACTTTTACTGAAATTAAATAAACAAAATGTATGCTGTAAGATTAGAAAAAGTGGCAACCATCACACAACTCATCCTTTTCTTCTCTTCCTTGCTTTTTGCAGGAATTCACAACACTACAGTTGAATGCTGCATCATCTGGAGACTCTGAAAAGGTGATACTTTTTTTGATTTCCTGTTTGGGCTTTGAACTGTTTGTGTCCTGTCATGAACCCATTTTCAAAAGGGAGATGGAATCACAGCAAGAATGTACCAAAATTCACAATTTCCCAGGGAGAACAAACACAAAAAATGCAGGCTTGCGAATTCAAGCAAATGAGAAAATGTCCAAAAGGAAAATGGCCCATTTTTTCACAGCTCCCAGTGCCACCATGGTCATCAGCTAAATGTATCCACTAGGACTGGATGGATGGCTTTCTAACCTGCATGCAGGAAGTAAGCACCGCATATTTGGGGATCTTACTAAGGATTAATCAAAACTTTGCACAAAGTATAGAACACCTGAAATTTTTGTTTTCTGCAGAATTGCAATTTATTGCCCCACTTACATGGTTTTCCCCATCACAACATTAGCTTACTGAACTGTTTTGCAATACCCCAACATAAGTTAATTCTGCCCTTACTTACACATATGCATGCCCAGTAGTAGGGTGACCAGATGTCCTGTTTTTAAAGGGACAGTCCTGTATGTAAGCCCTCCTGCAGGTGTCCTGACTTTTTCTTAAAAACAGACAAATTGTCCCATATTTTCTATCTCCCCCACACACATGGTGAGTTCTGCTGCTGGCCAGATCCCTGCTCGCCAGTCGCCCGCCTACCAGCAGTGATTGGGGGCGGATCCAGTGGCCAATGATGGGGGTGGGTGTGCAAGGCTGGTACAAAGATGCAGCATGCGGGGCCAGCCGCTCCCTCGGCTGGTCCATCAGCGCAGGCCCTGCTGCATGCAGACTCTCGGCCAGCAGGACTCTGCCCCCCATCCCGTTTCCGGCCGTCTCTGGCTGCGCACTGCAGTGGCTGGTGAGTGCAGGAAGGCGCCAGGCAGCAGCCAGTTATGTGTTACTTCTGTTGCCCACCCATCAGCCCTTTACATGCTCCCCCTCTTGCTGTCCTCTCCCTGCTTTGCCTCTTTGCCCCACGCAGTCCCACTGCTCCTCCATATCCCCCCCCGGTGGGACGCGTCCAGCTCCCAGCCCTGTGCGGAGAACCAGCCCATGGTCAGAGCACTGAGCTCACCAACAGCCTGGCCAGCAGGCTCCTTCCTTCCTTCCCCCATTGCCTCTGGCTGGGCTGGTGCGCTGGGAAAGCCCAAGACCCTCCGGCTTGGGGCGCTGGCCAGGAGGTGCTGAGACCTGAATGTGCCAAAGCCCTGCACAGTGCTGGCATGGGGAAGACTCTCTGCCCCCAGCTAAGCTCTGGAGTGGCAGGGGAGGTAAAAGGGGGGTGAAATTCCCAGCCTGTTCATGCCCCGAACCTGCAGGCTCCACAGCAGCCCCCGGGACACAGGCTTAGCACCCTCTTCACCTCCCAGCCCTGGGTCCTGCCCCCCGGGAGCGTGGGACTGCTCCATCCCCTAGGCACCCTCCTCTGCTGAGCAACCTCTCTGGCCAGGTTCGCTGAAGCCCCTGCAAGTCAGGTTGCCTGGGCCCTGGTGCACAATGCATCTTTAGGGCTTAACCCATTCCTACCTGCACTGTAGCCAGGGGGCCAGGAGGCAGCTGGGTTATGTCGGTGGCCAGCAGTCGCCTGGCGGTGTTAGTTGCCTTTTTACACTGTGCGGGCAGAAAGGGACAAGCTGCTTCCAGCCACGGGGGGGGGAGGGGGGGAGGGGGGAGTGCAGAAGAGTTGAGCTCTACAAAGACGCGCCAGGTCACCCCTTCCCCCCACTCCTCCCTCCCTGCGGCTGGAAGCAGCTCCTGTCCCTTCCCTCCTGCACAGTGCCGAAAAGCTGCTGCTGGCCACATTCTGGTGTAAATCCTGGCAGAAATCGGGGGGGGGGGGAGCAGAATGTGACCTTGTGTGCCCCCCCAGTGTGTTGCCTCGGGAAGACACAGTGCCAAATACCAGGAGAGGCGTCTCCTGGAGGCCCATCCTGGAGGCCCAGCCAGGCATGGAGGGCGGAGAGGGCCGGGCAGGGAGGGTCTGGTCGGTTGGTTGATCACCCCCGCTGTGTGAGAGAGGTGTACGGGAGTGTGTGTGTGTGTCACCTCTCCCTGTGTGTGTGTGGGAGGGGGTAGGGGTGTGTAGGGGTGTGTGTGTCACCCCTCCCTGTGTGAACCCTAAAGCCTTAAAGATAAGGTAAATAAAAAGAATCCAACTATGCAGTGTTTCTTTTTAACGGAGGCTCAGTCAACTTGATGTTAATTTGAACGTTTGTACTGCATAGTTCTGATTGATTGCCATTGAACTCTCTTGAATACGAGTAATTTCACCAGCTGTCCCATATTCAGCATAGGGAAATATGGTCACCCTACCCAGTAGGGTTGGAATGGTGTAAGCAAGGATGGAATTTGACTGACTTATCTATGTGCCATGAGCATTTGACATACAAAGGGCGGAACACACATTGTTAAGCCAGATAGAAAATCTGCAGGAGAAACTCAGAACACGACTTGAAATGTGTATTCATCTCTTACATACACATCTTACACTTTCACTAATAACATATGAGCTCACCTGGGCACTTGTTTAGGCTTGGTTGAGGTCTGCAGTGGGAAACTTGAAATATCTTCTACAGGCAAAAGTAACTTATAAATAACAAAGGACTTTTTTTTTCTGCAGATCCTATTTATCTCTGCAGTTTTGGATGGTGTATTTTTTCCTAAGAGCCCTGAGGAGCTACTGGCTGAAAAAGCAATCAATGCAGTCCCATATATAATAGGGACAAATAACCATGAATTTGGATGGCTACTTCCTAATGTAAGTGATTGTAAGGGCTTTATTTATAGCCCAGTCTGTTAACTCTTTAGAAATATAGGAATTCATGGGCAATGTCATGTTCTTTTTACTGTGCAGATGTTGAAATATCCTGCTTTCACTGAAGGGTTGGACAAAGAAACAGTAACCTCACTGCTACTGAGCTCAGAGTTATTTACAGTAAGAGACTATTTCAAATTAATTCACATATGATGGGTATAGTCCTAGGTGAGATCTCCCTCCTCAACTTTCAATACAGTGTGCAAGAATATTTTACACCATACTGCTTTATTGCTGGGCTAGGACTTTCCTCTTGGGAAGAGGTGTAGATCATGGGGGGGGGGAGGATTCATTCTGGGCTAAAACTTCTGAACAGAGGGCGACATACTGCTGACAGAAAAGTGCCAAACAGGCAGAAAGAGAAGAGAAGCACAATCCTGCTCCCTCTTGAGATTAGACACCCCACAAAAACTGCTATAACCTATGCTCTTCTTCCTCCCCCTCCTCCCACATGAGGTGGAGTCCCATTCTTTAACAGGGTTTCGATGGGCAGCTGCAGGCCAGAAAGCCCTTGGCAGCATGGCTCCTGCAGGTATTGCATTGTCGTGGGGCTGCAGGGAGTTGGGAGGGCCAGGCAGCAGCACAGAGGTGAGGGACTTGAAGAGGGAGTATATCTCCAGTTTATCCCTGAGGTCCACCTACATCCATCAGAGATTTGGGGGTTTCAAACTCTTGGCCTCTGACAGAAAGGATTGGGGGTAAACCTTGGTTTCCTTCCCCAGTGGGAGAAATCTGTGGAAACTCATGGAATTTCTGCTCGCCTATATAGGTTATTCCCATGTGGAGGAGAATAGGTCCCTATGGAATATCATGAACATCAAAAGTTCAAAAATCATGGGATCGGCCCAAAAATCATCAGATCGTTTTAAAGAGAACATAGTCATTTTTGTTCTGTCTTTAGTTTTTTGAAGTCCCCAGTGTGTGTGGCAGGTACCATGTTGCCAACTCTCCCAAATGCATACAGTGAGGTGATTCTAGCCCCTCCTGCCAGAGCTCTCATTGCTGCCCAATGGCACAGAACTTCCAGCTTCTCTCCAAATCTCACTCTTCTAATTAATTAATTCTGTGGTCCGCCCCCTCCCCCCCCCAGCCCCACAGGTACCCATCCCCCAGCCCAGCCGTTAATTTACACACTTCCCTCCCCCGCCCTACATCCATGATCCACCAGCTGCTCAGCACACCTCTGCTCCTTCTGTAGCTTCTGTGAGTTCTTTATCCACTTTTCCCCTTCCTAGGCCTGTGTTGCAGCCAGGGAGGAAGAGGGGAGAGACAGGAGCACAATGATCCATTTTTTACATAAAGGAGGAGGGAACAGAGCCACCCTGAACACCCAGGCTCTTTCCTCCCCCTTCACTCCATTGGCTGCTCACTCTTCTCTCCCAAAAAACTCCTATTAGCTCCTGAGCAGAGGGAGGGGGAGAGTTCTTCTACCAAATGGTCAAAGCAGCCAATTAGAGGAGGCTTTTTCTGGGGCAGGGCCGGAAATCCCATGATTTTGTCTTGGTGAGACCTCCAGCAGAGACCGAAGTTGCATTGCTCTCAAGGAAGTCACTAGAGCTAGTTTCAGAGTATCAGCCATGTTAGTCTGTATCCAAAGAACAGGAGTATTTGTGGCACCTTAGACTAACAAATTTATTTGAGCATAAGCTTTCGCGGGCTACAGCCCACTTCATCGGATGCATAGAATGGAACATACAGTAAGGAGATATATATATACATACAGAGAACATGAAAAGGTGGAAGTTGCCCTGCCAACTCTAAGAGGCTAATTAATTAAGATGAACAGGAGTACTTGTGGCACCTTAGAGACTAACAAATTTATTAGAGAATAAGCTTTCGTGGGCTACAACCCACTTCTTCGGATGCATATAGAGTGAAACATATATTGAGGAGATATATATACACACATACAGAGAGCATGAACAGGTGGGAGTTGTCTGAAACCTGTAATTAAGATGAGCAATTTTTTTTTCTCCTGCTGATAATTGCTCATCTTAATTAATTAGCCTCTTAGAGTTGGTAGGGCAACTCCCACCTTTTCATGTTCTCTGTATGTGTATATATATCTCCTTACTATATGTTCCATTCTATGCATCCGATGAAGTGGGCTGTAGCCCGCGAAAGCTTATGCTCAAATAAATTTGTTGGTCTCTAAGGTGCCACAAGTACTCCTGTTCTTTTTACTAGAGCTAGTGTCACTACTTCTGTTTGTTCATCAGCATTACTGATTGATAACACTTGTGTGGATGTTAATATAGTGGTCTCTGCCCCCTTCGCAGTCCTGCAAACCTCTTCCTCCCAAAGAGAGCACGAGTTGGCAACCTCACAACTTCTAACTCAAAGTTTTGAGTACTTCCCACACCCCCCACGATGTGGGATTTTCTGTGGGAGGAGGTAACATGGTCCAGTGTTCATAGGGTTAGCTAGTGACTGCTGAAGGGTTCTAGGGAAAATGAAGCTTGCTAAATGTTGCAGTTGTTTCCAATAAATATCATCATTATAACAAGTATCTTTATTGTTCATTCTAGCATGTTCCTGCTGAGTTCACTTATCTATTATCTAATGAATATCTAAGCAATATAGAGGAGCCTACCCAGCTACGAGATAGGCTTTTTGAACTGATGGGAGATGCAGTGTTTGTTGTTCCAGGCATTCAAACAGCTAGATATTGCAGAGGTGAGTTTCCAATTAAGTACATATTTTTTAAAAAAGGTTAAATTCCATCCTACCAATATCATTGTTCAAAGCCTGACCAGGAAGTAGGTTCCTGTCTATATCCCTGTGTCTGTAATGGATCATCTCAACAGCTTTTCAACCCCAATCTCCTGCTGTCATGAAACTTTATTTAGAAAAATGCATGGCCATGGCTCTGTCTTTCATTGATCCTGAAAGAACCATGTTACCATGAAAGCCAGGAGAGCTGTACACACGGTAGAAGAAATGGTCCCTTACAGGAAGGCTAAAGAGCTGCAGGTTTAGGGGGTTGAGCCCCATTCTTGTTTGCAGGGAAGGAGCAGGCATATACCTCCTGCAATGGGTATGACAGAGTGAAAACCAATGGAAGTGAATATAGGGGGTTCCTGTTCTTCACATTGTCCTGTCTAAGGGACAATCAAGTGCATAGTTTAGTATCAGATGAACTTCTGAACTTTTTCTATTGGCACCAGCTCTATGACTGTCTGGGGGCTCATTGTGCTGCAGATGACTATTTTCCATTAATCTTTGGTAATGTATGTTTGCATCTGAATTCCAGTTAATATTAATAATCAAATAAATAATCAACAAAATGGTTATCATTTTGCCAGCATCTTATCAAAGTAGCTCTTGATTAAAATGTATTGTTCTGTGTGGAATATATTTTTACTACTGGA
The DNA here is from genome assembly GCF_028017835.1 of Emys orbicularis. Classification (NCBI taxonomy): domain Eukaryota; kingdom Metazoa; phylum Chordata; order Testudines; family Emydidae; genus Emys; species Emys orbicularis. Next base: position 18,659,798 of record NC_088696.1, read on the forward strand.
ACTCTTCTTAACTTTGTTTTCTATTAGATTCTGGCAACCTAATCTACGTTTATCATTTTCATCATCGACCAAGTTCATATGAAGGTGTTAGACCAGACTTTGTAAAAGCGGATCATGGCGACGAAATTGGCTATGTTTTTGGAAAGCCCTTCTTAGCTGGTGATGTCTCTCCATGCTTGCTAAAGAATTCTTATTAAAGCATCATTATTGTGACACGTGGAACTGATGTCTAATAATGTTGTGAATACTGAAATGTAACAGTTGTATGAACACTGTATGTTTCTGGGACAGTGAGGTGAAAATATTTTATATTGGATTATTGGAATTTTCTGTATGGCTGCATTGATCAAATTTATATTGGGGGTTGTGGAATGTTTACTATAGGCCTATAATGCTCAAATTTATAGGGGTCAGTCTGTGCATGAAGGCAGCACAATGGCTTCCCAAATAAGAACACCCAAGCACATACTTGAATGACAACTGGGCAAGTTGTTAGCTTCTAGGACTCTCTGTTCAGTCTCAAAACAAATTGAAAACCTGGTTTTGCCAGAGCTGAAAGTTACCAGATCAAAGGGCTATAAACAATTCAAAGGTGACTTGATTCCTTTGAAAGGAGGAGATAAAAACTGTGCTGTAAGTTCAGGAGTGAGCTCTGACAAGGAAACAAGCTTATGCAGAGTCAGGCACTGCTGAAGGAACTAGTCCTACCAGGGTCCTAGTGTGGAAGGCAGTTTGGTACCTCGTAAGCTTAGACATGCATATAGTCTGTTTTATTGTTTTTAAAGTATGTTTTCTCCAAAATGCTTTTTGTTCTAATGGTACTTTGTTTTTTTAAAGGAACCTGGTTGGTAATTGATTACCACTGTAATTGCCCCTGCAGGAACAGGACTGTAGAGTCTGAGCCTAGATCAGACCTGCTGAAGCAATCATAATTAGTACCAGGGGACTGCTACCGAGGATCTGATCTCAGAGTTTGAGAATTGCCTGATTCCCCCCTTGGCAGGTGATGGCTAATGGCCTGAGACCTGGGCAAAGAACCAGGAAAGGGGCAGAGGTGCAGTTCGCCCAGTAACTGTGACATTATTATTATTTGAGCCCTATTAGCAGGCTCACTGCTGTAAAAATATAGGAGCTGTGATCTTTGTTTCTTGTCTTATAGTAGTGAACTATAGATACTTTTTAATTGGAATCAATTCTGAGTGCACCTATATTAGTATAATCTTTGTGCTGACATTACATTTCATATCTTGCCTTCAGGTGATGCTACAGAAGAAGAGGGTAAACTCAGCAGAACAATTATGAAATACTGGGCTAATTTTGCTCGAAAAGGGTGAGACTTATAATACATTCATTAGGGGTCAGATTTTGTCATTGCTGCTGAAAACACTATGCCAGCACTTTTCTGGTGGGCCCCATGTTTCTGCAGAGTTTAAGATTTCATTTCAAAACAAACTAGTTTCAAATTCCTGTGGTTGCAAAGAAAAGGTGCCAAATGTGATCTACTCCAGGACCATCTTACTGAACCTGCAGATAAACAGAAAAATTAGGTCCAAGGGCTTGAGCTATCACACGCATATAATGAAGCATTAGAGCTGAAACCTAATGAAGAAAATTTAAATGTCAACATTATCTGTTTCACTGCTAGTGACAGATCATTTCAGCAGAAACATCCAGAGATTGTGGGGTTGTGAGCAAAGCTTGAATTAACCACCACTGTGTCCTTCCACCTCCCCAAGTAATCTGACTCTTGACAATTAATGAACAAACACTGTGTTGTGCAGTTTTCATCGCAATGATAGAAAAGTGGCAAGATGATTCTTCACTGTATTTTTTTCTAGAAATCCTAATGATGAAGGTTTGGTGACATGGCCAGCGTATAATGTGGATGAACAATACCTTATAATAGACTTAAAGCAGAAAGCAGCAAAGAAATTGAAAGAGAACAGAGTGGAGTTCTGGACAAAGACCCTGCCTAAAAAGATGGCTGAAGGAAAGAGAGAACACAAAGAGTTATAAAGTCTGAGAAGCATATGGGTTGCTTTTAGTACAGTGAGATAAAACAAGATGACTTCATCTGAATGGGAGGCATTTAATACTCATTTTGTAATTCATTATAATGTAGTTTAATTTTATGTATGAGGCGTTGGAGAAGAACCTGAGCAAAACTGAGTCCCAGGAGGAACTGAGCTGCTGTGCTGCAAACCAGGCAGAAAACAGGCTGACCACTCAGTTTTAAATAGAGTCAGTGATGTTTGCTCACACAATAACACCGACTAGAGTTGTAGTACAACACTGTGGTAGAGTTTGGCACTGTCAAAAAATTCTACAACAAATAAGTTCAAATACAGTATCATGATAATATGTGGTACATGTAACACGTTGCAGATGCTGAGTAGCAGTGTTGTCCTTTATTCCCCCTTTATTTTCTCTCTCAGGAGACATTAGTCCAGGGGTCGGCAACGTTTGGCATGCGGCTCACCAGGGTAAGCGGACCCGCTTATTTACCTGCTGACACGGCAGGTTCGGCCGATCGCGGCCTCCACTGGCCGCGGTTCGCCATTCCGGGCCAATGGGGGAAGCGGCGCGGGCGAGGGATGTGTTGGCTACGAGCCAAACGTTGCTGACCCCTGCATTAGTCACTCATAGGCCTCGCATCTGCTCCCACAGAAGTTATGAGTTTTGCTATTGATTTTAATGCAAGTTCAATATAAGGTGCGGAGTGCTCTCCAGTTCCTTATAATGAAAATATTTGCAGGTGCTCAGCACCTTACAGGATCATGCCTCAAATCCAGACACCTAAGAACATCAGATAGCCCCATTGTCCGTCTACCCCAGTCTCCTGTCTTTCAACAGTGGTCAATGCCAGATGTTTCCGAGGGAATTAACAGAACAAGGCAATTACTGAATGATCTAATCTGTCATCCAATTCCAGCTTCTGGCACTCAGTGGCTCAGGACACCCAGAGCATGGTTTTGCATCCCTGATCATCTTGGCTAATAGCCATTCATGGACCTATCCTCCATGAACTCACCTAATTCTTTTTTGAACCAAGTTATAGATTTGGCCTTCACAACATCCCCTGGCAATGTGTTCCACAAGCTGACTATGTGTTGTGTGAAAAAGTACTTCCGTATGTTTTCAACCTATTAATTTCATCAGGTGACCCCTGGTTCTTATGTTATGTGAAGGGGTAAATAGCAGTTCCCTGTTCACTTTCTCCACACCATTCATGATTTTACAGACCTCTATCATGTCTTCCCTTAGTCTTCTCTTTTCCAAGATGAACAGTCCCAAGGTTAATAGTTTTTAATCTCGCATTATATGGCAGCTGTTGCATACCCCATAATCAGTTTTGTAGCCCTTCTCTGTACCTTTTCCAATTCTAATCTATCTTTTTTGAGATAGGGTGACCAGAACACCCTGCGGTATTCAAGGTGTGGGTATACCATCACTTTATATAGTGCCATTATGATATTTTCTGTCTTATTACTGCTCCCTTTCCTAATGGTTCCTAATATTGTCAGCTTTCTTGACTGCTGCTGCACATCAAGCAGATGTTTTCAGAGAACTATCCACAATGACTCCAAGATCTCTTTCTTGATGGGTAACAGCTAGTTTAGGCCCCATCATTTTGTATGTATAGTTGGGATTATGTTTTCCAATGTGCATTACTTTGCACGTATCGGTCATTTTGTTGCCCCATCACCCAGTTTTGTGAGATCCCTTTGTAACTCTTCACAGTCTACTTTGGACTCAGCTATCTTGAGTAATTTTGTATCACCTGCAAATTTAGCCACCTCATTGTTTACCCCTTTTTCCAGTTCATTTATAAATACATTGAATACCTATAATCACTTTTTTATTCCTTAGCCCCTTTTCCTATAAATGTTATATACACAACTGTTAACGCCTCAATTTTTGAATTTCTTATTCTATCCCCTCAATGAAACCTAGACTGATGGGAAATTCTGAGATTATGTGAAAAAAGATAATATGGGGGGGAAATAAAGCACATTAAAGTGTGAGATAAATAATCTTAAGGGTTTTTCACTGTTAAGTGCCTGCACCAATGTAAAATTTAATTGCATTATCATATCAGATTTCTTTGGGGCTCTTTGTTGATGCAGTGTCTTTTTTTTTTTTTTTGCACTGAGAGACAAGGTGAGTGAGGTAATATCTTTTATTGTACCAGCTATTCCCTCATGGGGTTGTCAGGCATCGGGTTTTTGACCAGCCCGGCCGGTTGAAAAGGGATGCTGAAAGGGCTCCTGGAAGTGGCCGGCATGTCCCGCCGGGTCCTAAGCACAGGTGTGGCCATCGGGGCTTTGCATGCTGCCCCTTCCCACAGCGCAGACACCACCTTGGGTGCCGGCTCTACAGCTCCCATTGGCCAGGAACCACAGCCAATGGGAACTGCAGGGGCAGCGCCAGGGGTTGGGGGAAAGCACAGAGCCCCCTGGCTGCTCCTCCGCCTAAGACCAACATGCTGCCACATCCGGGAGCTGCCTGAGGTAAGTGCCGCCCGCACCCCAAACCCTCTCCCACACCCCAACTCTCTGCCCCAGCCCTGAGCCCCCTCCCACACTCCCTCCTGGAGTCTGCACCCCAATCCCATGCCCCAGCCCTGAGCCCCCTCCCATACTCCAAACCCCTTGGCCACAGTCCAGAGCCCTCTCCTGCACCTCAAACCCCCACCCCAGAGCCCACACTCCCTCCCGCACCCCAAGCTCCTGCCCCAACCCAGAGCGAGTAAGCGAGGGTGGGGGAGAGCGAGCAACCGAGGGAGGGGGGATGGAGTGAGCAGGGGTAGGGCCTCACAGAATGAACAGGGCAGGGCAACGAGTTCGGTTTTCTGCAAAAACAAAGTTAACAATGACAACCCCATTCTCTCACCCGCCGGCCTCTCTAATAGCCTGGGACTGACACAGCTACAACGTCTTTGCACTGAGGCATTTACCCTGTGGTATATGAATTGCCCCACTCTGCCTCCTCTGAGTCTTTGACTAAAATCTCACTTGTAGCTAAAAATGCTGGAGCAAATGTGAGCGCAAGGGCAGAGCGCACGTCGGTCACGGCGCGGTGACCGTGGTCACCCCCCAGCGCCTGCAGACGGTGGGTGGACACGAAGCGCTGGGCAGCAGCGTTCCGGGCTTGGCCAGGCGGGGGCAGCTCATTCAGCAGCGCGGCCCCGACAGCGCTGAGCCTACAGCCCACGGGGTGGGGCGCGGCCCGCCCCGCCCGTGAATTCAATGTGCGCACAGCCCCCGCCCCCATCCACCGGGGCCTGCCCCAGCCGCGTGGGGCACGCGCCCTTCGCCCGCCGCACACGGGCTGCTGGGAGCGAGCCGGAGGGCGGGCTTCGCGCAATCCCCAACCCGGCGCTCTGACTCCGGGGAGGAAAGTTTCCCTGCCTGCATTTGTCCCCTCTCGGCGGCCTTAGTCACGTGGGCGGGCCCGGGCCCACGACGTGCTTCGGGCTCAGGGTCCCCTCAGGCCAGCATGGCCGCCTCTGCCTGTCGCGCTCCGGAGCCCCGCGTGCTGCTGGGTCTCCGCGACGCCGCCATCCCGGACCCCGGCCGGGACAGCCTGCAGCCCCCGTCCTGGGCCACCAGCACGCTGGGCGGCTCTCCGGTAAGGGGGCCCCTGCGGGGGTGGCCGCGGGTGCCGGACAGGGGAGGGCGGGCTCCCGGGCCGGTAGCGGAGCGGTCGCTGCCGGGGCCAGCCCGGGTCGTTGCGGGCGCCCTGAGGGCGGTGCGAGGCTTGTGCTGCTTTGTAGCGCAATAGCAAAGCGACCTGCTGGTAAAATCCACCGTGCGGGGTCCCCTACAGGGCAGCGGCTCGGCGCCAACGCGGCTGGCGTTTTACCCCCGGATCCTGCCCTTACCTCTGCCTGGGGAGAGTCCCAGTGAGCCCTGGGCACGCACTGGGCTCTGCCCGCCAGAGCTCGCCGCAGGAGCTGCGCCTCAATTAGTGTAATGAGCTTAACCAGGGATGTCAAAAGACCTCCGCTTTCTCCAGCGATTGTGCATGCTCAGTTCTCCTAGATGCACCTGGCACCTGTCAGCCCGGCTGGAATACGGGCTGGTATTTGAAGGATTTTTGCATAGCCATGTTAAGTCAGGCCATACTGGCTCAGACCAATGGGCCACCCAACCTAGCTTCCCGCAGTGGCCAGACGCTTCAGATGGAAGTGAACACAATAGGGCAGTTACTGAGCAATCCATCCTCTGTTGTCTAGACCCAGCTTCTGGCAGTCAGAAAGTTAGGGATACCTAGAGCATGGGGTTGCGCCCCTGACCATGTTGGCTAATAGTCATTGATGGACCTATTCTACATGAACTTATCTAATTATTTTTTAAACCCAATTATTCTTTTGGCCTTCACAACTTCCCCTCACAATGAGTTCCACAGGTTGACTATGTGTTGTGTGAAGAAGTACTTCCTTATGTTAGTTTTAAACCTGCTGCCTATTAATTTCATTGGGTGAACTTTGGTTCATGTGTTATGTGAAGGGGTAAATAACACTTCCATATTCACTTGCCCCACACCATAATTTTATATCCCCCTCTCATATCCTGCCTTAGCAGGTCTCAATGCGTTAAATACCACTGTGCAGTGCATCTTGAAATCATCCTTAATCAAGGCCACTGTTTTGTGTCTCCTAGAATTGTGCCCCTTCAGTAACCGTGACTTATCCTTCTTGTGGGATCTGCGGTGCCACCCTGATGCACATAGTGCAGATATATTGCCCCCTTGAAGGCTCACTATTCCACCGTGTCATTAATGTATTTGCTTGTGCCATGAAAGGCTGCTGGGGAAAATCAGAAAGGTATGTATATGGTTTGCATTTCTCTTCTGAGCCTTCTGAGTGGGTGCTACTGTAATACAAAAAATGAATCCTGTTATCTTCATTTGCCTTTATCACATTAATTACTTGTTTTTCTTAAGTGTCACTTTCTTATATTTCACTTTAAAGCTGGAAAGTGTTACGCTCCCAGTATTTGCAGATGCAAGGAAAAGAAACACAAGATTGCAAATTAAAGCAGGTATAACTTGCAAGTATGATTTCTTTTTAAGTGTGATATATAGAGTGTAATATTTAGGAACCTCAAACAAAATGTATAGTTTCTTCACAGCTGAGATTTTCCTATTACAACTCCCTTTTTTTTTTAAACTATGGGTGGGTGAGAATAAAAATGTATGGTTTTCATACTGATAGACTTGAAGTCTGTTTGTATAGTTATTGATTAATTTGACTTGGCAATAAACGAATCAGATTTGTTTTTTTTGACAGAAATGGTGAACCATAATTTTGTAGTAAGTCCTACCATTGTTCCACCTGCCACAAGGATTCAACTTTTAAAAACTGAAGTTATAATATATCCTATTCCATAGATAAATCTTAGCATATTATACATTTGTTTTGCATGTTTCTCTTTGTTTTGGGCATTTTTAGTGTCAGTATCTAGCATTGGGGGAAAATTAAATTAAGCATTAAACTGAGAAACTTAGTTCCTTCATTTGTGTCAATAAAAGTATGTGTGAAATGTCTTAGGGACACAGCTCTTGAAAATTGTTCTTTTTATTCTCAGAAACAAGAGAATAACTTTGCAACAAACGATTGGTGTGATGGAGCAGATGACTGGGGAATTTGTGATGAAACAGAATATCCTGTGCAAACCACCAGTCACCTACTTGGCTTAAACACAGTGAGCAGTTCCTCCTTGTCCACAGCCACAGTGTGTGCATCCCAGTTTCAAGGACTTAGCCTGTCAGAAACTACAGATAGCTCTGATTCCTTACATAGGCCAGTTCCATGTGGAGATGGGATAGTAATGCCTACCTCTTGTCCCAGATTCCAGTCCTACTATATCAGTGTTGTGGATGAGGAAGACTACACTGACTACCTTGATACAGATCATGCACACAAACTTTTAAAGGAATATCAACAGAGGGAGGGCGTTGATTTGGAACTGTTGATGTCAGAAAGGTGAGAATAGGCTTATAGTCTGTGCTGTTAAATGAAGACTATTTGATAAGCTCCTGTCTGCTGACCTCTTCCAAATTAGTTAAATCACTATTCAAGGTCTAAAACATTAGAGCATCAGTCAATTTTATGCTATCTTAATTATATATTAACAATTAATTATGTTTGATGTATGGATTATGTCCAGTATACTCGTAGTTCTCTAGATTAGTATTGAAACTTCCTTTTCCTGTGGATTTGAGTAGGGGGATTGGATGACTGAGAGATGGACCCATAGAGACTTTATGAAGGAAGTAGTCTGAAAAATAGATTTTGGACATTAGAGTTATTGTATGCTGCTAGAACACTTGTGTAGTTGACCACTTATACCAGGAACAATTGCCACTCTGTTAGAATGTAAAATAGTCTTCCACAACAGAAAAGTGGGGGCTCAATCTGGTACTTAAGTATGAAAGATCATATCACTTGCAGGATATACATACATGCTTCTCTGAAGTAATTTTCCCGTTCAGTTGAATGGACCTTGTTGAAAGAGTATGTTAGAGGACTTGCAATTTTGTATTGGCAATAAATAAAAACAACACCAAAATTAAAAACTGGAAGGGCTTTGAGAGATCACAGAAGGGAATGACAGTAGATATAAACAATATGTGGTGGATTTGATTTCATGCATTATATTACAGGTTAGTTAGAAATAGCTTTAATGATTGTGAGCCAGTGAATATCTAATTACACTTTAATAAAGGGTTGCCTCTAATTTAAGAAACAGGTGTCATTTCATTATGGGTAATGTAACAAGAAACTTCAAAAGTGTGTTGTTTTTTCCCCAGAGTAACCATACTTATTTTTGAACATGTATACTGTACTGTGCACCTTACTGGCAAAATTTCCCCCTTATTTGTCTAGTTTTGTTGGTGAAGGTGATAATGAGAAGTATGAAAAGAGTGAAGTCAAAAATAGGGACCATGTGTTCCATAAATTTATGAAGAGAATTTCTGCCTGTCATGAACAAATTCTAAGGTATTTTGATAATCTAAACATGTTTTTGGTGGGGTGCAATGTCAGTCATTTGTGTCAGAGAATGACAAGTCTTTGATTTGACATCACTGAAAATGTAATGGTTTTTAAAATTTATTTTAATTTTGTAAGAGTTGTTAAGTGTGGTATGTGTGATACAGTAATAGATGACAAAAACAAACCGTGTTCAGAACAAGTGAGAGTCTCACCCCCTGTTCTGACCCCTTTATGTCAGTAAAAATGGTTGGAGGAGCAAAGAGCCCTGGATTTGGTCAAGGGAGAACTGAGGAAGACCGACAAAGACAACCACTGAGACTCTGGCGTGTGTGTGAGGAACAGGGCTTGTGGTGGAAACGTTAGTACACAGATCATTGGCGATCCCGAGCAGCAGTACTGTCCATAGGCAGCTGATAATCCGCTGTTGTAACTCCATCCCAGGCCCCAGAGCAGCCCAGAAATGGAGAGGCACACCTTAGTTTCATTACCTTTGGACTATGATTTCTGTGCTGTGCTTCTCAGAGGTGCAGAACAGTATCCCACATGTTGCATTGAAGCAGAAGCTACCTTTTAACAATGGTTCTTGGCCTCTTGGGAGATGAGGGATCTGTTGTACCAGAAATGTTGTGCTTTACTGTAATGGACCACACTATTGCAAGATGTTAAGAGCCCTCTGTTCCCAATTAACTGGAATTGCATGACTGCATTTAGGGAGAGTTGAGGGTACTGCACATCTTATAGGCATCAGTCAATAGCTTCTGTCTTCTTTTAAATATTGGGAGGCTGCATTGTTTATCGCATCCAGCTCTCTTGTATGACCCTCTAAGTCTTTCCCCCACTTTTAACCTTTGAATAATGGATGAATACTTCTAAAACTTAGGGCATCAGCAGGAATCCAAATCTTTGCCTATTTGTACTGCAAGCAGCTTCTTAGATTTAGAATCCCAAGTACTAATGTGACATTGTCATGTGTCTTTGTCAATGAGATTTAGTTGCAAAAAATGTAAATAAGGGGTCTTTTTCTTCTCTAGATACTCCTGGGGTGGCCAGCCTTTATTTATAACATGTCCTTCATCCAACATTAATAAAATGGTTCCAGTCTGCAACAGCTGTGGAAGTAACAGAGTCTTTGAATTTCAACTTATGCCAGCACTGGTCAGCATGCTGAAGACTGTTGATGCAGGTTAAATCTTTCGTTGCTTTAACTGAATACTAGTCAATCTGCTGGTTGATTTATGATTATAGTGGCCTGGAATTTAGGCTGCTTCTTGCAGAATGTACACAGTGAATGAAATAACTATTTTTAATACCATTAAGCCAATCAAGAAGCCAACTAATATTGGAGGTAGCCTTCTGTTAGGTTGTACTCAATGCTTCTGAGGTCTTGTGAGGACAGCATCTTGTACAAGACTCACTGTTGTTCAATTTTAGCTGTTCAGTTTCCTTTTAATGAGAAGCAACATTCCCATTCCTGTTTGTTCCTATTTACTGGGACTGTTTGATCAAAGCCTCATATTTTCCTTAGTGCCTTTCCAATAAGAGAAGTCAAGAAAATTCCTGGTCCCTGCTTAGTATAATTAACGTGTAATACTAGTCCAAACTGAAGACTTGAGAACTGAATAAATATGTTAAAATTCTGTTTCATCACAAACAAGACTGCAGCCACATACAAGCAGCTTTATTTTGTTTATTTAAAAATCTCAGCAGGTTTTCTTTAAAATCTTGAAGTGACAAAGTACTCCATGTTTACTTAGGAGATTAAACCCTAGTCTACTCTACTAACTTGTGTTGGTATAACTGTCACTCCAGGGTGTGGAAAATCCATACCCCAGAGCAACAGTAATGCTAACCAAACTCCCAGCGTATACAGTGCTATGTCCCTGGGAGGGCTTCTCCCATCGATAGGGCTCCTCCCATTCTCCTGCTTCTCAAGGAGGTGGAGTACCTACACTGACAGGAGAAACTCTTCCGTCAGCATAGGTAGCATCCTCACTAAACTCTACAGCAGCACAGCAAGTGTAGACAAGCCGTAAAAGTTAACAGTATTTGAAGTGAGGAGAGTTTAGTTACTAAACAAAACCATGATTTATTATGTATTTATATCAAAATGTAGTTCAGAACACTGATCATTTAGGCTTCATTGAAACCAACCTTCTACACCAGGGGTCAGCAACGTTCGGCACGCGGCTTGCCAGGGTAAGCACCCTAGCGGGCCGGGCCAGTTTATTTACCTGCTGACGCGGCAGGTTCGGCCGATCGTGGCCCCCACTCGCCGCGGTTCGCTGTCCCGGGCCAATGGGGGCGGCGGGAAGTGGTGCGGGCCGAGGGATGTGCTCGGGACGGTGAACCGCGGCGAGTGGGGGCCGCAATCGGCTGAACCTGCCGCGTCAGAAGGTAAATAAACTGGCCCGGCCCGCTAGGGTGCTTACCCTGGCGAGCCGCGTGCCGAACGTTGCCGACACCTGTTCTACACTGTGGATTATGGTAAAGATGTTCCAGACAAATTGGATTGTGATTTTTCCAAATACATACTGAACTATATTCTTTGTGTTTATACCCATTCAACCTCAATGAAGCCACAGTGGTTGATACAAATGTGAGAGAACAGAATTTGACCCACTGTCTTTTTTTAAAAATTGGAGTAAATTTTAAGGTAGTATGCCCGAGGCCTGCTTAAAGTTCTTTGTGAATTTCATTTAAAGGATTGACAATTTAAAAAAATCACACTTCCATCTGAATTTTATAACTATTACAGTATTTTTTTGTATTGTAACTGACAGAGAAATCTCATTTCTAAATTACTGTATGCTGTTTTGTACATGAGATGGATAATGAAATGTATATTCTCACATTAGAAAATAATTATATTTTAGAGGCATCTGATAGGAGAGAGACTGTGTAATTATATATGTATTACAGAATGATTAACATTCAAATTAAGTTTTATGAAGCAATGGAACATTTCTGCAGCATAGATGACAAACAGGTATAACCAAAACTATATAGTTTTTCCTTAAACATAAGTCAATTTTAACCAAACCTTCTTGGGCTTCTGGGGTTCAACTTTCCTTTAGATACTGAATTATTAATATCTCTCAGCCTGTCATTAGTATTTGAAATCCTGAATTAATGAAGTGGAATATGAGTTTTAGATTATTATTATTATTTTTAATAATGTCAAAGAACTTCTAAGTTTAAATGGAACCTTTTAGGGTCCAGAAACTTAGCACTCAATTAAGCCCAGTATCCCGTAAACACTTACACATTTGCTTACCTTTAGGCATGTGAGTAGTCCATTGGCCTAGCTACTGCCAGTGCCCCCTTACCCCATCATATGCTTACTAGACATTTATAATTAAGTCATTAGGACTTCTCACATGCTTAGTTGAGCATGTGCATAAATGTTTGCCAGATTGGGACACTAATTAGCATCCCACAGTTGTTTAAAATTGTACCAGTCTACCTATCTGCTCCACTCTAAATAGATATTTTAATTACCTGTGGAGAAAGGGCTATATTTTTAGAACTGCACATGAACAAATGGCCAATTAGTTATGTAAATAGCTATTTGTTGCATATTGCTTATACATTTTTGTGAATGCAGTTATAAACAGCTGCCTTTAAATATGTTAACCACTAATACACTACATGTTGTAAACTCTTAAATATTACTTTTTTCAGATCTGTCAGTGGAATTTGGAACAGTCATAGTTTACACATGTGAAAGAAGCTGTTGGCCAGCTAATCATCAGAACCCCTTGGAGGAATTTATTTTTATACAAGAAGATCCTGATCAGCAATTATTTAAATAAAACACTTATTTTCTTGAACAAATAATGTTCTTATTTGAGTAAAATGAAAGTATTTGTGCAGCAAAATGTCACCAAAATATGACATTTTGAAGTCACATGGTAGTGTGGGTTTTTAGTAATTCTTACAAAGAGGTCCAAAACTGCTGTGCTAGGAAGTGAATATTCATACACTTGGTACATGTACAAGATTTGCTACTTTTGCTTACGTACACAATTTTGTATAGTGATTTAGTAGTACATATTCTAGCTAGTAACGATGACTACTTTGAAACTGTTAGGGATGGGAGGGAAAGGAGAAAGGTTGTTCTTATTACACTTGCTCTAGCTTTATTTTGTTTGGCTTATGTTAGCTAGGCAGCATTCTAGAGTCCTGCAACTGTTCATCAGGAAAAGTTGACCCCCCTCTGTAGGGTTCTGTATACCAGTCAGATTAAGTATAAAATACAGGCATTTCAATTGCATTTCTTTATCTTCAATTGGCATTAAGTGAATATGCAGCTTGTGATCCAAGAAAGTGCATTCTTACTATGACTACTGCACTAAGGATGATGAGGGTCTATTTATGAATTTCTGCTGTGATTCTAACACTGAGTTCTAGATGCACAACCTCTCCTTGCATTGAGCTTTGTTAAGAAACATTAACAAGGAGCACAGTAGTGGTTAGGTATGGGCTTGATTGTGAAAACAGGGATATAAGAAGTTTGAGTCCCAGCCCATTTACACACAAACGTTTTTGTATGGGAAGCTTCTAGTACAGACAGCACACATTGCGTTTGTATTTAGCACGTAGAAGTGAAGCTAAGCTGTGCCTCTAAGGCTAACATTTTAAAAACAAGTTAAAACATTATTCCTTTGTAGATAAGCATTGCTAAGCTATGATTATAAATGAAAAGATTTTTTTAACCGAGATGGTGTAGGCACCACGCAGATGAGATCAAAAAGCAATAGACCCCCCTCTGCTTACACTTCAGATGAGGCGGTTTTCACAGCACGATAGCACTCCTCCCCAATCTGTGTTTTTGCAGTGAAGACACAATTGGTGGGGAGGACAGGACTACAGCCACTAGATCCCAGCTGGCAGAGGGCGGAAGCCGTTGTCACCCTCAGCAGCACGTGACCCAAGCCCACCAGGAGCCATTTTTCTGAGCTCTTCGCTAGAGTAGACTTGTGTACAATACAGAAACTGAACCCGGCTCTTCTGCGTCTCCACCCGCCGCTGTCGCCACTTGGCCCTCAAGCCACGCTAGGCACGTTCGCTATCGGCTCCGCGTTCGGAGCGGCCTGTTCTCCTCCCCGCCGGCAGGGGGCGCTGCGACAGTTAGAGGCAGCGGAGGCTGCTTCAGTGTGGGCTGCGGCTCGTCGTCGTTGTCCCGAGCGCGGCCCGGCGCTGAGGAGAGACGCGCGGAATCGCTGCCCGCCCGCGCGCTGCCTCCCCCTCGCCATGTCCGTGCCGGTGTCGGGAGCCCTGCGCAGGGAGCTGGCGGAGGCCGTGTCCGGGGCTCGGCTGCTGGTGGTGGGAGCCGGCGGCATCGGCTGCGAGCTGCTCAAAGATTTGGTGCTCACTGGCTTCAACAACATCGACGTGGTGCGGCCCGGGGCCGGAGCGACCGCCGGGCGGGGAGAGGGGGTCGGGGCCGGGGAGCGGATACGGGTTGAGGAAAGCGGATCGGAGGGAGCCGAGCCCGGCCCGCTTTGCGGGGGTGGAAGCAGGTCGCGGGGGGCGGGCAGCAGCTCCCGGGGAGCACGGCGGAGTGTGCGCCGTGCTCCCCTCCCCCCTCATTGTGTGTTTTCAAACTGCTCCTACCCGCCAAAGCTGCAGGCACTAGGGAGGGGCTGCACCGTCCCGCAGGGCCCCCTGCGCATGGGCCTCCGGGGCTGGAGGGAGAAGAGGTTACAGTGGGTGGGAGAGGTTGGAGCTGGCTTGGCAGGGCTGACGGGGGGTGGCCTGCGTTGGGCGGATGGGGAGTACTTACCGCTTGTGTGAAAAGAAACCCTGACAGAAAATAAATAAAGTTCCAAGCCCGGGGACCCCCAGTATCAAATCCAGTGTAACGATGGTGCGCGCTTTGCGTGCTGTAGGGATTGGCTGTCCAGAAAATACTGAAGACTAGAGTGAGATCTCTCGCTCTCCAGGAATTCAGATGTGTTCTCTGAGAATTCACTAATAACATCTGCATGGGAAGGCACCGCTGCCTGTCTTTCCCCCACAGGGATTGTACAGTCACATGCGAAGTAGAAGCGTCACTTCTCCGAAAGCTAGTAGACAGCAACTCATGTGGGAAATAGCATATCATGTTTGCCACTTTTCAGCTGCCCCCTTAAAATCTTAGCAAAACGTCGGTGTTAATTTTTGCTTAATGCTTGCTGTCTCTTAGTAGAGATGTTAATATCTTGAACAGACTGCTGTTGTAGTCTGCTGGGTGACACTAAAAGCGAAATATGTGGGTGGTGAAATTGTATTTTTAGATACTGAGTTGTAAAACTGCCAGTCTTGAAAGTCCAATTCTGATACTTTCTTCAGGCTGTTGCTTTCACTTTTGTTTCCCGATGCTAATCTCTAAACAGGAGTATAGAAGAAGGGGGTGGGGGGTGGGGGCAGACTATTAGAACTTTGGGCAGAAAATTAATGTCTCCAAATAAACCTGGTTTTCAGCTCTTAATTCATTACTATCATCTAATGCAGTTGTGAAGAAACTTTTTTAAAAAGGCAAATTATAAATTTAGCAGGTATGTTAGGCACCTGTCTTATATCCATCACTGTTTTGACCTGTCTGCATTTGGCCATAAACAAAGTTTGAAAATGTGTGGAAAACACAGATTTTAAGTTTAGTTCTGAGAAGTTTTGTTCATGTCCAAACGTGCTTAACAAACCAAATTAGGAACTTTTATCTGAAATCACGTTTTGACACTTGGCAACTGGTTTCCAGACCCATGGCCATGTTCAGCCATTAGTATGTTATTCCACAAGCAGTCCCATTTATTTCAGTATGTTCCGGATGGAGTTAACATTAATATTGTGCCAGTGAACCAAACCTAGCAAAGAGAAAAAGATCAACATTTTTCTTCATTGTGAGGCATTTTTTGTGTTTTCCTCACCTTGTTATTACTGGACTCTTGTTAAAAAATATCAAGTACTTTTGTTCCAAAGATTGCTGTGGCTGCCTTGGAAAATCAAGGTTTATAAACCAGGTAAATTTTCCACTGGCATGTTTAGTATTTTGCTTGTGCGCCTGTTTTAGGACCCTGTCCAACTCTAGCATAAGTAGGGATTTGATCAGGTCCTTAGTTTTGTTCCCTTTACTCTTCTTTCTCTCTCTCTGTCTGTCTCTCTCTCTTTTCAACAGCAGTTTGAGAGTGTTATCAAAATTTGACTGTGGAGAAAGGGGCTGAGGAATAGATGAGAATGAGAGCAAAGCTATAATTGTGCAAAATACTTTTGTTATTTTACAAAAATTATTTTTGTCCAATATCAGTAAAATGAAATGTAAAGGTTCTTAGGAATTAGGACAGTGTCAATTTGGGCATGTTGCACATCTTGGATATTTTGTGGCATATATTTTTAATCTGCCTCATGGCATGAGTAGGCATTGATGTCAGCAGCTTTGTCTAACAAAATTTTATTGTTGAACATAATTTTGATCGATCAAGTTAGGTGACAGTGCTGAACATGATTAGTCCTCTACACTGATTGCTAAGTTATGGTCAGCATTTTCATCTAACTCAGTTTTTCAAAACAGTTCAAATGTGATCAGTTTTTGATATGCAGAACTAGTTTGTGTAATCCCTGTATTAGACTGTAGTGAAGGCTACTGTGTCACGATGTAAACTGAAATATACTAAGATACACATTCATCTGGAAAAAGAGAAATAGAAGCTACTGCATACCTGAAATGTGACTGAGTTAATATTGATTTAAGAACTTTCACTTCTGCACTTCACTTGATAAACTGCAGTGGATCTGAAAATTGTGCTCTCTAAAGATAGCATGAAGAACTACTCTATTTTAATGTTACATACGCTGCTTTTGATCTGTTTAGTTTGTAAATGTGAAACGGCTGCCTCTTATGTACTTATAGATTGATCTGGATACTATTGATGTCAGCAACCTAAACAGGCAGTTTTTGTTTCAAAAGAAACATGTTGGGAGGTCAAAAGCACAGGTAAGGAGAAAATTTTGAAAACTTACCTTTTTCTAATGAATATAATAAACATCTTTCATGTTATGAATGTAATATTAAAATAGTTATTGTACATACTGAATCAATGTTGAAAATGTATGATTCATATATAGCTTGTAATATTCTTTTCTGCTTTCTAAAATAATTGATGGAGTAAGTATTAGTTGATACAGTATTTCTTCATTTTAAAAAATTAAACCCCAGTATTAATGCATAACGTTGCAGATTTGTTGGATCTTGAATGTAAGGAAGAAATATTGGACTACCAATTGTTTGTTCTTTTCCAGGTTGCCAAGGAAAGCGTGTTACAGTTTTACCCAGAAGCTAATATTATAGCTTATCATGACAGTATCATGAAGTATGTTTGTCTTAAATTTTATTTAAATACTCTTATTATTGGGAATTTCATTCATATGTATGTATGTATATGTATGTATGTATATGTATAAAACATGCAGTTTTAAGGAGGAGATTTTATAAAATTACTAAATATTGAAAAATTAGCTATAAATGTGAGGCTACAGCAAACTGAGTGACTTGAGTTTGGGCATGAACTTATGAATTTTCTTTTAATGATATTTATTCAAATGTTTGTATCCAATTTCTCCTTTTTTCAACCGTTGTAGAAGTTTTCTAGAACAGTGTTACTCAGCCTTTTTGATACCAGGGACCAGCTTTCTGCCTTCCTACACTGTGTCAGACCGACATCAGTCCACAGACAGGTCATTGAGAAACACTGTTCTAGAACATTGAATTCTGCTTGGGCCTCATGTACTAAATGGATAAATGTGTAATTTGAATATTTTTTAAAAGTATGTTGAGTTCTTAAAAACCAGAAGACACTTTAACATGCGTGGAGATTAACACATTTGCATATTCTACTCTTATACATGTGAAACACTCTTAAAATCATAATTTGACCCTAACTCTGTGTGTCAACAGTTAACATATTTAAAAATCTAGTTAACAGTTAACGTCTTTAATGTACTAGATCAATACAGTACAAAATACATCTTTCCATAAGCTGGAGTAATTCTAATCGTTTCATTTGTGTTTTTCCAGTTCCTTCAATACCACGTTTTACGTTGTGTTAATGTTAATTGTTGACACACAGGCATTTAAATCTTTATTAGCTTCACCCTTTTTCTTCATTCCTAAAATTTTTAAATCCATTAAATGTATTTTCCAGAATATACTTCTCTTCTCCCATCAGCCCCTTTCCCCTGCCTTTAAAAAAAAATGGAATTTTTTTCTAATTGGGTTACAAACGTTATAAACAGGTTAACAGTTAATATTATAACATTTACTAAATCAACATCGCTACAGTATTTGGTTTAGAAAGTTAAAATGCAAATTAAAAGATGCAGTCAAATACATTTTTATAGTTCAACTTTTTGTTTTGCTTTCCCTTTATTAGTTGTAAAACCCTTCAGCATTTGGAAAAATTCTTTGCATATTAAATTTGCCTCTTTCACTACCAGACATTAACATTTCCCCCCCCTTTTTTCCAGTGGAATTTATATGCACATCGTGCTTTCTGTTTATAAGTTTTTTCATAGCTATTAAATGGGGACTTGGGGGATATGTAGTGCATTCTTCCCCAGTGTGGCTGAAAAGATTTTTGTGTGAATTATAATGGTCAATATTGGCAGAAATTTGCACAGTTCTGGAAATACTATTGGTGAGTTAACTACAACTCCAGAACTTAAAAGGAGAATTTTCACCCTGCTTTGGATCATGGGTGTGATTTTTTTTTTTATTTTTTTTTTTTAAGTGTAACTACAAAGGACATTTTCCACCAGACAGTTTTATAGACTAAATGTCAGTAATAATAGGAGAGGTAATAAATAATGCTGTTCAGTAAAAGTAGTTCTTTATTTTTAACAGTTGGTGGTTATGTATTTTGTTTGTGCATATATTGTGTTTGTATGTATATTATTCTATTATAGTCTATGTATATTATTCTAAACATTTCTAAAAGTTTCTGTGTGTTTAAGAACTTTGAGTAATAATACCATATCTCGGAGAGAAATTAAAACTAAAGTTAGAAAAAAAAAAACCCTTCCAAAATAACTTATAACTAATAGCATTTTTAAATAAAAAAGTCATATCTTTAAAGTCCACTGTTTTGGGCTTCTAAGTCCAGTAGGGAAGCTTGGAATAACTCCTTTTCAGTAGTATAATGTTCCTATTCCTAGCCTTGCAGGGTTGAGGAATATGAGACTTTAAATTGGGCAGAGGACAGGTGAAGTAGTTAAAGGTGAGTGGTAAACTTAGCTTATGTCTGTGCAATTTATCACATGGATATCATTTCTGCTTACATTGTTTGTGTGTAGAATTTCTGCTGTGCCATAATAACCAAAAGCCATTTAGTAAGCTGGTTTTAATATTTTTTCTTTTCTACAGCCCTGACTATAATGTAGAATTCTTCCGGCAGTTTACATTGGTTATGAATGCTTTGGATAACAGAGGTGAGGTTTCTACTTTTTTATGGCTTTATTTCTGAGATGAAATAAATGTGACCTGCACATAGAAGTGTAGAAGCTAAAAATTACGGAAATCTGATGTCAATTCTGACATTAATGCTCTTTGCAGCCTCAGGTAAGTCACTCAGGCTCTGTCTCTGTTTCGCCACCTGCAAAATGAGGCTACTGCTTACCTACTTCACTAGGGCGGCTTTAACGTATACTTCATGTTTGTACAGTTTGGACTTTGAAAATGAACAGTGGTGTATATAGTAAGTGCTAAGAATTAAAAGTGTGTCCCCCATGGTAGGAAGGTCCCCTTGATGTATATACATAAC
Source organism: Emys orbicularis (assembly GCF_028017835.1). Lineage (NCBI taxonomy): Eukaryota > Metazoa > Chordata > Testudines > Emydidae > Emys > Emys orbicularis. The sequence goes on from NC_088696.1 coordinate 18,679,592, forward strand.
TACATTTTAGTTGGAGGTTTCTATATTAAAAACAGCTGTTAATGTATTGTACTAACTGAAAGATTGGTGTTATGAGAGAGGCACGGTGGTGTGTATAATGAAATGGGGTAGATACAGATATATATTATGCAGAAGGCTGGTCTCCAGCCTTTCCAAAGTCAAACATTCTTTTTTAGTTAATATTAAAATTAATCCTGAATGCTTTCTCTTCCAGCTGCACGTAACCATGTGAACAGGATGTGTCTGGCTGCTGATGTTCCTCTTATAGAAAGTGGAACTGCAGGCTACCTTGGACAAGTAACAGTTATCAAAAAGGTTAGTTGGTATAACGTTTTGTTGTTGTTGTTTGATTCATTGATTCTTTCGGACAGCATAGGCTGGATAATGTCCTTTATGTTTATCGAGATATTGCTAACATTGTCATTTTTTTAATGATGAATACCATAACAATAGCCATCACAGTGTGACTTACGGAAATAGTTATCTTTGCCTGAATCTATAGGGAGTGACAGAGTGTTATGAATGTCATCCTAAACCAACTCAGAAGACTTTTCCAGGCTGCACAATTCGCAACACTCCATCAGAACCTATCCACTGCATTGTGTGGGCAAAGTATTTGTTCAAGTAAGTAAACATATTTTAAGAAAATAGCTATCACACTGCACACTGTTTTCTAATTTCTAAATGTATCTCCAGCAACAAAAAAATTAAAATAGGCAAATTAAAAATTACTTTACAGCATCCTTTTTTCTTTTCCAAACTTCTACCACTTTTGAGGAATGCACTGAAAACCTACTGATAACTTGCCCAATCTGTTTCACGTAATGATAGAACAAACTCTAAAAACAGACTGATATTCTAGTATCACAAAGAGAAACTGGCAAAAAAATTTCTCAGGCACATTGATATGAGTTGATTGGAGGTGTGTTTGCCTATTGCTTCATTATAAATCGTGTTTTGTGGGAAGCCAAGGCATATTTGCTACCATAATTACTTCATTGATTGAAGAAATTTGCTGCCTTTTTAGAGGCATCCGCTTACTTCAGTAGAAATAAAAGGGATAGACACAGTATTGTTGGAGTTATATAAATGAGGTAATTTAAGAGAAACTTGGCTTTACAGCTCATTTTGTTTCCATTTAGCTTTGTGTTGTCTTGCTGAAAAGAACATAATTTAAGATTAGATGTTACCTGCAAGATCTCAGTATGACCTCGGGACTAAATTTCTGAGCTGGAGATTTATTATTACAAAAGTTTTCTCTTCCTTTCATGTTGACTGGTTGATAGCAGTAAAGATCATAAGCTTTGAGGGAAATGTATTAAAGGCAGTACCCTCTCGACAGACATTTGAAAGGCAACGAATACTAACTCCTTCTGTGCCTTAGTTTGTTTTCAATTATAAACTGCATTACATGATAGATGAGTCTAGTTTCCTGTTGAGCCAGAATAAAGAGATAGAGGTGGTTTTTGATAGTTTCTTGCCTTTTGTTTCAAATATAAGTTCCCAGTCATAGGTCTTGGTGTTCCTTCAAGAGGTTAGGTCATGCAATTTAAAACAAAATTGCCATGAGATGAACTTTTTTATTCTGGAATTTTTCTGTTCATGGGAAAGATAAATAGCTCTACTGCAGGATGGGACTAGTTAATGTCTCAGTCCATGTTTGTAAGAACTTTCCATTTGGAATTCCATTCTTCACTTTATATCAGCTCTATAGAAGTGCAGACTATGGGCATTTTGTTTTCTTGCCCTATAACTGTGTGTGACATTACCCAGGGTACAATCTGAACTGTTTAACAGCTGTGTCCCCTCAATTCTCCAGCCTGGGTGCCTTTTACCCTGCTTCGCTGTGAGAGCAATCACTCCTGGTCTGCCCACACACAGCCTCCAGCATGTAAATTACTCCCAGCTATATTGTATGACTGCTATGGCCAGCCGCTCTTGAATTACACTTCAGAGCAACACCAGCAATTTCCCAGTTCCAGACTTTCCCCAGAAGTGTGCCCTCTCCTGGACAACACAAGCTCATATAAAGTCCATCATTTCATTAATAGAAAATGAAATGCACAAATCTTGTTATCCCAAATGAAGTTTCCTGAACACTTCAAACATACTGGTTTAGATAAAATAATAAAACAAGTTTATTAATTATAGAAATAAACATTTTAAGTAACTACAAGTAATGAGGCATAAAAGTCAGAATTGTTTACAAAGAAATAAAAGGTAAAAACGGAACTAATACATAACTTAAGGTAAGTGAATTCAAAGCAAAAGGTGTCTCTCACCACATGTTCTGGCAGTCTTACTGGCAGAATTCCTTTCAGACAGGATTCCCTCCTCAGTCCAAAGCTGTTTTTTTATTCCTCAGGTGTTGTGGTTGCTGTGGGGAGAGAGAAAGGAACAACTTGGGGCATCTGTTCCTCATTCTTATCCTTTTCCTCCTCTTTGAGAATCATCTCCAGCTGAGATTCAGGAGAGAGAGAGTCTGTGGGGACAGGAACCTCCAGTTGTTCCTTTACCAACATGTAAATTTCTCACTCTCACCCTTTTTCCTGCCAAAGAATGGCCATTTAACCAGGTGATGGTCTATTTGATTTTGTTGACACCTGGCTGAGGCGTCAGTTTGCCTTTTGTCTCTGAGGAATTGGTTTGTGACTGCTTCCCCAGTTTTGGAAAATGTCTTAGTAACATCATTCAGTAGAATCTTATAACTTTATATACAATGTTGGCACACATATTGTACTTGGACAATAATTATCAGCAAATTATGAGTTTTCAAATGATACCTCATGAGGCATACTTTGTGCAAAATTTGTCATAGTTTTGAAAAAGGAATGAATATGGGGTACCGACTGTCACACTGTGTATGGCTGACTTTTTATTAGTCTGTTCTCTTATCAAAGTATGCTCCCCTCTCAGAATATTTTGTGCATCATTTTTGGGGTCCAAATAAATTTGGTATGTACATCACACTTCCATGCTATAGAAGCGCTGAGAAATTATCCTATGGCGCAGGGGTGGGCAAACTTTTTGGCCCAAGGGCCACATCTGGGAATAGAAATTGTATGGTGCGCCATGAATGCTCACATAATTGGGGTTGGGGTGTGGGAGGGGGTGAAGGCTCTGGGATGGGGCCAGAAATTAGTTCAGGGTGCGGGCGGGGGCTCCCGGCTAGGGCAGGGGGGGAGGGGTTGGGCTCTGGGTGGGGCTGGGGATGAGTAGTTTGGGGTGTAGGAGAGTGCTCTGGGTTGAGACCGAGGGCGGGAGGGGGATCAGAGCTGGGGCAGGAGGTTGGGGCGTGGGGAGAGGCTCAGGGGTTCAGGCTTACCTCAAGCGGCTCCCAGAAGCAGCGGCATGTCCCTTCTCCGGCTCTTGTGTGGAGGTGTGGCCAGGCAGCTGCACGCTGCCCCGTCTGCAGGCACCGCCCCTGCAGCTCCCGTAGGAGCTGGACAGGGGCCATGCCACGGCTTCTGGGAGCCTCATGGTGCGGCCCCCAACCCTGCTCTCTGGCTGGAGCTCACGGGCTGGTTTAAAATGGCTTGCGGGCCATAGTTTGCCTACCCCTGCTGTGGTGGCTTCTCACAATATAAATACTAGATTTAACACAGCTGTGATGGTCAAGTAGAATAGACTGGGATAATTAAAGCATCTATCACTAATTTTTTATGACAGGCTTTAAAAAAACAGGTATAAATAAGTAACTACTTACTTAACAATTATCTTATGATAATCTTGTGTTTTGTTTTTTAAATACATAGTCAGTTGTTTGGTGAAGAAGATGCTGATCAGGAAGTATCCCCTGACAGAGCTGATCCTGAAGCTGCCTGTGAGTGACATAAATCAGTCACTTCATTGTATATCAGTTGTGTTAATAAAAATGTCCTATTCAGTTTTACAGCTAGTTGTATGATATTCAATTAATATTAGTCTATTAAGAGACAATCCTGAGAACTGTCTACTTTCCCTTCTCCTTTTGGATTCTCTGATAGGCCAACGGATTGCAGAGGGAAAAAACCTCTGAATACTTCAAAGACAGGTGAATGTTCAGTTCTATTCCCTGGATAGCTTTAGTTTATCCACGATGAAAAATATTTTGGGTCACAACTTGCTTTTTTTAAATTCAAAAACATAATCAACCTTTTATTTTATAGGGGAGCCAACAGAAGCAGAAGCCAGAGCAAGAGCATCTAATGAAGATGGTGATATTAAACGTGTTTCAACTAAGGAATGGGCTAAATCAACTGGATATGATCCAGTTAAACTTTTCACTAAGGTAGTAGTTTTGCTCCCAATATGTATTTTTGTTTGAAGCGTGTGCATTATTATAAACTTAAGTGAAATTTTTCAACTTGGATGCTTTAAGTTAGCAGTCAAATCTGATTATTTAAGAAAAATAATAATCATGATATGACACGGAGGCCTTGTCTACACTGCCACTTTACAGCGCTGAAACTTTCTCACTCAGGGATGTGAAAAAACACCCGCCTGAGTGATGCGAGTTTCAGCGCTGTAAAGTGGTAGTGTAGACAGTGCACCAGCACTGGGAGCTACTTCCCTTGTGAGGGTGGGTTTTTTTTACAGTGGCGACTACACAGCCACACTGCTGTGGCAGTGCTTTAATGTTGGTAGTGAAGACATACCCTGACAGTAGTTCTTGGTGTAGCATTGTGGTCCTACCAGGTATACTCTTTTCCCTGTGCTCCAGTGGAGGGACAGTTACCAGCTGCCTCTGTTCCACCAGAGTAATGACTAAATGGTAGTTAAATTTACAGCTGATTTAGTTATTTTTAAAGAGGAAAAATTCAAAAACTATTTTTGAGTTCTGTGGGAGCCCCTCCGACATACTCAGACTGGCGCCTGCTTATGGGAAGGTTCTCCTTTGTGCTCTGGGTGCAACCAGTCCCAGGAACAGGGATGTAGATGCTGTTTTAGAGTCCCTCCCCAAACGGTTGTACCTAGTGGACAGAAGTTAGGAACAGGCATGATAAGGACTGTGATGTTAAGCAGTGCAGGCTGTTACCATGGTCCTTGGAATTAGACAACTATTTAAGTTGACATATAGGTAAAAATGCCCTTCAGCACACGTGCCACTACTTCAGTGTGTGTTTGTGTGGTATCACTATTCCCTTGACACTTCATGGATGATAAAATATTTTGGGTGCTAAGCACAGCTTATTTCTATTTTACATAAAATAGTTAATGTTTTAGGAGTAACTTTTCAATATCTATTTCCCCTTTGTGCCTTCTTGAAGGGAGGGGAATTGTTATATAATTGTAATCACTGTGGCTGAAAGTGCTCTCCGGTAGAGAAACACAAACTCTTAATCTTAAAGTAGATTTAAAAATGAAGTAAAACAAGGTACATATCTTTACTTTGCTTTTCATTTTTCATATTGTTATGTAGCTTTTCAAAGATGATATTAGATATCTGTTGACAATGGATAAACTGTGGAAAAAAAGGAAACCTCCTGTACCATTGGACTGGATTGAAGTACAGAATCAAGGTAATCTTTTTTTCCCTTTTTTTTTTCCCTTTCATTTTTTGTTTGTTCTTGTATGGTATACTTAAGAATTCAACCATATAAAACTGTATGCACTTCACATATCATTGTAACTATTTAAAAATATTGATTTTGACTTTATTTAATTCTTTGAAGATTTGCTGTTTCTATGGAGAATGAAAATGCCTTTCTAAATTTGACTTGCATTTGCTATTTCAGGTTTTAAGTACACAATTCTGTAGTTCTCATTTTAAAAAACTGTATGTCACGTCTTCAGGTGAAGCCTCATAGAATACACTGATATATCCTCAGCTGTAACAATCAAGTGTTGTTTAAACTATACTTCATTCTTGATAATAAAAATGTCTCATACTGAGATTGTCTTCGGACTCCCTTCTGTGTTTGTATTAGTTACAGCAATTTTGCGTTTTCAGCAGTCTTACTGATATGAATATACTACAATTTAGCTTTTGAAAATGCAGAAGTAAGTGCAGATTTGTTATAAACTATTTCAATCACTCTAGTTTGTGGTTTGTAATTGCATGTTTTCTAAATGGAGTACAATTTTACTAAAATTGGCAAATCTGACATCTTTAAGAAGACTTCTATGAAATTCCTAAATATTTGTAATCTTAACTTTTTTTTCTTTCATTTTGAAGAGAAAAACATATCTGATCAACAGAATGACTCCTCTTTAGGCCTGAAAGACCAACAGGTTCTAGATGTCAAGAGCTATGCACGTCTGTTTTCAAAGAGTGTTGAAACTCTGAGAGTTCACCTAGCTGAAAAAGGTGATGGAGCTGAGCTTATATGGGATAAGGTTAGTTCAGAAGATGTATAAGAACTGGTCATATGCTAAGTAAACATGCTAATCAATTATTAAAGGCTTAGTTTGATTGTAGAGCGGTACTTCTAGGAACAAAAAATAGATCTGGCTATTCATGTGAATGCCTATTTGTACTTAGCCTTTAACAGATATGTACAACAATAGTTAAAACAGTCTGGCAGATAAAATTGTAAAGTGCAGGTAATTCCATAATAAAGTACGTATATTTGGGGGAGTGCAGGGCTGCTGTCCACTTTACCCATCCTGGTCCACAGCCAACCCGCTGCTAGGACCTTGCCCCCTCCCTCCTGAATGGGGAGGCAGATATAAAAGAGCAATGGATTTACCCATGGTCACACATTAAGCAGAAGGATCAAATATTTGGAAGTAAAATAATTACAGTAACTCCTCACTTAAAGTCGTCCCGGTTAATGTTGTTTTGTTTTGCTGATCGATTAGGGAACATGCTTGTTTAAAGTTGCGCAATGCTCCCTTCTAACGTCTTTGGCAGCTGCCTGCTTTGTCTACTGCTTGCAGGAAGAGCAGCCCGTTGCAGCTAGCTGGTGGGGGCTTGTAACCAGGGTGGACCGGCAGCCCCCCATCAGCTCCTCTATCAGCTCCCCCTCCCCTAAGTTCCCTGTGCTGCAGCCACCCAGCAGGCTAGCAATTGCATCTGCCCTCTCCCCACTGCCATGTGCTGCTCCTCCCCTCTGCCTTGGAGCTGCTCCCCAAGACTCCTGCTTGCTGTGGGGGGGGGGGAACGAAGAGGGAGGCTAATGTCAGGGTGTCCCCCTTCCCCTGCTCCTGCACCCCACTTACCCCATCTTCCATAGAGCTGGGGGGACACACCAGGGCTCAGGAAGGAGGGAGCTTGCAGCATCTGGTCTCAGCAAGCTGATCTAATTAACAAGGCAGTGTACTTAAAAGGGGAAATGCGCATATCTCTCTCTCACACATACCCCCTCCCTCCATTCCTGCTGCCTTGTAGAGTGAGAAAGTTAACCCTTGAGGGCTCAGCTAATTGCTAGCTCATCATTTAGCAGTAAGGGAAATATCCCACCCTCTGATTCCTCCACCCCAACCAAGCTTCACAATCATCATCACTGTGTACCAATATTAAATTGTTTAAAACTTCTACTGTGTATGTATATAATATAGTCTTTTGTCTGGTGAAAAAAATTTCCCTGGAACCTAACCCACTCATTTATATTAATTCTTATGGGGAAATTGGATTTGCTTAACATCGTTTCGCTTAAAGTCGCATTTTTCAGGAACATAACTACAAGGTTAAGTGAGGAGTTACTGTACTTTTAAAAGTTGACACATCTGCTAGAGCAGTTTTGCCACTTCTAGTTGTGGCTTTTAAAATAATTTTACTTTGTTAGTCAGAAGAGAGATATGGTAATACCTTTTATTGGACCAACTTCTGTTGGTGTAAGGGACAAGCTTCCAAGCTTGTCCAGTCTACCAACAGAAGTTGATTCAGTAAAAGATATTACCTCACCCACCTTGTCTCTCTCATATCCTGGGACCAACACGGCTACAACAGCACTTGAAACAACAATGGAAGATGCTGAATTTATTAGTCATATCCATTTAATTCCTCTCCAATATAGGCCCTTACACAGAGGTGTAAGGATGGAGCCAATTACTGTGTAAAGCTAGTGCAAAACTCTAACCATAGACATCTGATATATTATGAAACTTTGTTAAAGAAAAGTGAGGAACAGAAGAGTTGATCTGGCCATTGTGTGAACATCAGAAATAATGTGATCTTGTCTGTGAGCTGTGGCTATCTGAGTAGAAATGAACATTGGAGAGTTTCTTTTTAAAATGACCTCACCACACTTTAAGCAGTGGGGGCCATTGTCTGGCTTATCAGAAAAGGCCAGAGGCAGCTTCATGTCAGGTCAGTGTAGGGATGTTAACCATCCTCCCCAGGTGACCAGAAGAAAGGAGGGACTATTTATGTCCACGCAGATTGGCCTAGACAAGGGGGATATATTTATTTTTTTTGCCTTCACCAAAGCTGGTTGGGGGCAAAAAAAGTTAGCAGGGATTAGGCTGTGATGTTGCAACTCGTGTAAGCTTGGGGCTCATGCAAGTACTCCATAGGGAAGGGATGCAGTGATCAGATAAAATTGGTAAGGGACTTAAAGGAGGTACTCCTTAAAGGAGCGGAAACAGGGGCAGGGGTTCAGGACTCTTGTGACTGGTACAGCAGGGAGTAAATCCATTGCTCTTTTATAGCCCCCCACTCCCTATTCAGGAGGAGGAGGCAAGATCCTAGCAGTGGGTTGGCCATGGGCCGGGATGGGTAAAGTGGGAATGTGGACAGCAGCCCTGTACCCCCCAGGTATATGTACTTGATTTTGGAATTACCTGCACTGTACAATTTTTTCTGCCAGGTACTTCCAGACATTTAGGAATAAAATTACAGCCTAATTAAACCGCATCCAGTGTCTCATGTCCTCTTTTTGGCATAGCCAGACAATAGTCTTTCTGCAGTACACTTGTATAGTAAAAGATCTGGATTGCTGTACTGCCATTTCTGAAAAAAATGTGGTTGGAACAAAGAGTTGTTTATAGAAACAACATATAAGAAGAGTCAAATTTCAAACTGAATTATCAGTGAATCCAATAATGTCAATATAATACAAAAAGACAAAATAAAAGATATGACTTCAGTCACCTTGTCTCTCTAATATCATGGGTCTGACATGGCTACAACTACACAACATACAATAAAATATAAACACAGATTTAAAAAAACAAAACAGTTAAGATGTCAAATTAGTAATAGATAATATAAAGTCTTAATATTATTAATACATTTTTTTTAAAAATCCCACTAAAGCGCTAATCCTGCAAGCTACTATGCATCAGCATACCATCAGGATCTTCACTTAAATGCCATAAGTTCAAGACTGTTTTTCTTCATAGTTGAAAACATCCAACACCAAATACAGGGAAATGCTTTTATGCTGTATTTTAGGGTCTTTCTATATTGGCAGTTGTTTGATAAAAGTAGAATCCTGAACTCCGTGGTTTGGCTTTGACGTGAAGGAGAAAGATACTTTTATTTTTTCATTGGATGCCAGTGTGATAGAAGAATGGTCACAGATTTGGAAATTAGGAGGTTCTGAATTCTAATCCTGGCTCTGTTGCTGACCTGCTTTGTAGCCCTGCGCAAGTCACCTCATCTGTCCTTTCTCAGTTTTCCTATCTGTTACTGGAGATAAGACTTTCACCTACTTTCAGGGATGCTGTGAGGATTAGTGTCTAGAACTTGCTTTGAACATTTAAAGCATTATGTAAATACATTTACAAAATGAAAATACTTAGTATTTATATTTGTTTAAAGTACCACACTGCCTAAAAGTTGAAACATAATACTATCTGAAAGAAGAAATGCACCAATTTGAATTACTGAGTATTGTATAAGATCTCTCAAATTGTCTGTATTTATGGTAATAAACTTTTGCAAACATTTCTTCCAATTTAAAATGTATTCTACAATGTTTTGTTAAACTTGTTGGCAGGATGACCCATCTGCAATGGATTTTGTTACTTCTGCTGCAAACCTCAGGATGCACATTTTCAGTATGAATATGAAGAGCAGATTTGATATCAAGTGTAAGAATAAAATTAATAATGACTTCATTAAATGAAGTATTTTTCTCTAGCACTCTTTTAAAGGTTCATGCACTGGAAAAAAATATCTATTTCTGCTTTATTTTTTTACTTTTTGCAGCAATGGCAGGAAATATAATCCCTGCTATAGCTACAACTAATGCAGTGATAGCTGGTTTGATAGTGTTGGAGGGTTTGAAGATTTTATCAGGAAAAATAGAGCATTGTAGAACGGTAAGTGAGATAACATTTTTGCTTTTGTTTTTAAGTTATTCATTATATATTTGACTCTAATTTTTTGCCCTCTTCTTCCTCAAAGATTTTTCTAAACAAACAACCAAACCCAAGAAAGAAGCTACTTGTTCCTTGTTCCTTGGATCCTCCAAATCCCAATTGCTATGTGTGTGCAAGTAAACCAGAAGTGACAGTGAAACTTAATGTACACAAGGTTACTGTGTTGACATTACAGGATAAGGTAAAGACTCTGAAACCTTAAATGTCATTTTTTACTTAGTATTTGCATTTTTTTTTTAATTTAAATCTGAGGTTAAGTACCCTTATTGTACTACAAAATTTTGTTGATATTTTAACCTTTTTTATTAAGGTATGTTGAGGTTAGCAATTATGGTACTAAGAGGAGAAAGGGGAACACAAACTAATTAAATATACTTTTTAATTTGCATTTTAAAATCTGTAAGGGAAGTCTAAAGACAAATGTCAGTTTCAGAGATTAATTTTGTTAAATAGAAAATGAAATTAAATTCCCTAACTGTATTGCTAGTAATACCTCAGATTATTAAAACTGACTTGTTAAATCCTACCCCAAAGAGCTGCTTATACAATACTGTCATTGTATAGGAATGTTTGAATTTTGTAAATTTTCAGTGAAAGTAATAAAATCCATTATAACATCCTGTCTCTTGTTGAGTATCTTAAAATTAGATTTAAAAAAAACCTAAAAGAGAGGGCCCCAGTTACATACTGTAGGCGTTTTTTGTATCGACTGGGTCTTGAGATTCCAGTTATGGTGGAGGAATTTAATTTGATCAAATGAATAAGATATATTTTTATAGGCTTTGAATGCAAATGCCTCAAGAAGAAGAAATTATTGATCTTAAAATAGTGTGTTCGATATTTGTCATTTTTATCCTTTCAGATAGTGAAAGAAAAATTTGCTATGGTAGCACCAGATGTACAGATAGATGATGGAAAAGGGACTATTCTCATATCTTCAGAGGAGGGAGAAACAGAAGGTATGTCCATACTAGCGTTCTGGTTCGTTTGAAACTGCATTAAGTCCAGATGGCTTAGTATAGTGTTGTTTGAACCTTTTTATTAGTAATCCTGTGTATAAAACAAAAACCTCCCCAGAAGTTGTGCACAAATATATTAAAAGATATTAAGGGTTAAGTTGGATGCAGAGCAATCAGGAAATGGAATCAAAATGTTTTTCAGTTCCTTTATTCTTCTGTTTTGCCAAGGTATTGGAAAGCTCATAAGGGTTACAGTGTGTATATAAAAATGGGGTGAAAATGAATAAGAAGACTCTGAATCTTCTGGCTTTATGCTTTAAACTCTACCTATAAAACTTTAATGTATATTTGTACCTTTTTGAATTATTTTATAATGTAGGTAACATTTTATTTAAAGAAATCAAATGTACCTTACCAGTCTCGTTTTCTTACAGTGAATTACTTGTTTTAAAAAGCAAACTCCTATTCACTGAAGTACTAGTACTAATTCTAGTTCTTACCATAATTTTTGTAAAAATAAATTCTGTAAAATATGTCACTATTTTCGTAGCAAATAACCACAGGAAGTTATCAGAATTTGGAATTCGGAATGGCACTCGGCTACAAGCAGATGATTTCCTGCAGGACTATACGCTGTTAATCAATGTGCTTCATAGGTAAGGATTTTGGAACATTTGTTTTCTTATATATAATATATATTCTATAGAATTGTTCTAAGGAGAATTTTAAACACACAAGTTTAAAACATTAAATGACTAAAAACATATGAAGACTTTGGGAACATTTGTCTTACTGTTGGATTGAAATAATTGACAATTTTACTGCAAGAAAAGGAACTTGGAGAGATCTTAGTTTAATTAAACAATTTTATGATACACAAACAAGAATGTAGTGTATTTGCAAAATAAGTACAGTTGGTGGATCTTAAAGGAGAAAAGAGGTATAGCTTTCTGGACTATCATATCAAAAACTACTAACTAAATGGAAGATTGCTTGACTACTTAACTACCTGTGATCAGAATAAGGGGTTGCATGTTTGGTGCTCAAACTCAGTAGTCAGTTGAAAATCTTGGCCTGTTTTTTTACCTGTATAGAATGCTTCTAGAACTAAGGTAAACATAATTATGTGGTGGGGAAGCTGAGTAAATTATTTACATTCTTATAAAATAGATTCATTCACTCAGCATTTGTGATGAATACAGAAAATGGGCATTTAAATTGAAGGAAACTGAGAGGAAAAAAAGTTCAAATGACTATTTCCCTCAGTGGTGGTGTTATTTGAAGAGGCATTCTCAGACAGGCCATTGAAGCAAGGTGTGTATGTGAATACAAAAAGCATGTCAGTCAGGAGGGAGCTTGAACAGCTTTTCTGTTTATTATCATTGTGATAATTACATGTTGCTCTCTTAGTAGTGGAGTCAGATATGTGGTTTTGTTTATGAAAAGATCAATGTGGATGCTTACATGTTTGATTAAAAGTTTATGGGTTTTTCCACAGTGAAGATCTTGAAAAAGATGTAGAATTTGAAGTTGTTGGAGATGGTCCTGAAAAAGTTGGCCCCAAACCATCAGAACCAATTTCTAAGAACATTACCAATGGTAGTGATGATGGAGCACAGCCATCAACTTCAACAGGTAAAGAATACTTATGCAATTGAATTAAAATCTCCTTTTTCTAGAAACCTACCTGTTTGATTGTGCACTACAATTAAAACATAAAATAAGTGTCCTTTACATGATGACTTAAAGCTAAGTCAGTGTTTCTAATGTGAAATGGCAGTGGGGACCAAGATACCTATTATGAAGGCATCTTATGTGTATATAACATATAAATAGTAAAAAATGCACCTTTGAGATTATCATTAAAAATGTTAATATTTTATCTTAAATGTAAACTTTTTAAAATCTGAACTACTTGAATAGTTTTTCTTATAAGGAAGATGTTGTTTAACGGCAAAGGATTTTGCAGGCATAGAGCAGTTAAAGGACTAGAGTGTCATTTGCAATGATTGTGTAAAATAGACTCATCATGTCGTCATACTGTATGTTGGTGAATAAATAAAATTATTTTTATGAACCCACACAAAGCAAATACTTCCTGTGTTGCAGCTTTTGAACTGGTTGATGCTGGTGGTAGTTTGACCAAAAAAATCAATTATATAGATAGATATACACACACACTAATAATATCTAGCTCTTAAATTTTATTAAATTTTTAAATTTTCATCAGCAGATCTCAAAGCAGTTGTATTATCCCCATTTTACAGATGGGGGAACTGAGGGATGTGGTTTGCCCAAAGTCAGCCAGTAGGACAGTACCAGGGCTGGGTATAAAACCAAGTCCAGTGTTCTGGGCACTAGGACACACTGGGAAAAAGGAGGCACTCTAAGCAAAGCGCGGTGAAAGCAGTATTTGCTAACCAGAAAAATATCCATACCTTCTCCTGCAGTTTTAGAATGTCTGTCTGTCTGAAGGTATCCTAAATAGTTTAAGAAATAACTCAAATGGATATGGGACTCTAAAATTTGAGTTAAGATATTTGAAACTTCCTACTATGCACTCAGAGGTGGCACAGATTATATGAAACTGAAAGCTTGTTTTGTGTAGAAATTATTATACGTGTATTCTGTTTTATAGTTTTTTGGGAAGTTCATATGACTTTCGTGGTTGTACCCAAAATATATATGCAAAAAAGTGATCACTTTCCCATGCCACTTAATTTATTACTTTTTCTAAATTGAGAATAAGCATTAGAGTATGGTCAGAATTATTTCAAATTTAGATAGACACAATTTTTATAAATACTTCGAAAAAAGTTTCTACAGTATATTCATATAGAAAACAGGGTTCTTAAAAAGTAAATCTACTTTTCTAATGTATCCTTTCTGTTCTCTTTACATCTTCCATTGTCATCTTTTAGCCCTTTGTTAACACAGCTTCCCGTCTATTCTTTTTCTCTATTCCTGGTTCTTTTTCACTCTTATGGAATATGACTGTTAATAGAAGTTCTAGTTATTCACTAAGAGTAAAAGTTGAAGATGGACTGGGACTCAAGTGTGTAATTATTCTTGACTTAAAACACCTGCACATAGGGCATATGTGCATTTCATACTGACTTTGCATGTGCACAAAGATCTTGCCAATTAACCCTTATCCCAACAAAAAAGTATTGGACGTTCGAGGGTGGGAATGGCTTATCAAAAAACAATCAGTGCATTTTTTGCATTGAAAGCATTTTTCTATTTTTGTGCTAAATGAAATAGTCAGTTTTTAGAGTATACCAATTGATTTTTTTTTTTTAGCTCCAGATCAAGATGATGTATTGATTGTTGACTCTGATGATGAAGGTCCTTCGAGCAATACTGATGATGATATGGAAAATAAAAACCGCAAGAGAAAACTAGAAGATAGAGAGGAGCATGTCAGTACAAAGAGAATGCGTACAGACCAGACAGAAGAGCAAGATGACATAATAGCACTAGACTGAGTGCAAATACCCAACGATAGAACGATATAGATAATGTAATACAATAAGATATTACTTTGGGGTGTGTTAAATGTCCAGAACTAGACTATTTTTATGGCCTTTGTTCCCAGGGAGAATCACACCACTGGCTTACAGAATTTGTGTCCATTCCTCTTGATGATAAAGCAGTCATTTCAATAGAATCTTAGAAGTTTTCCAATATCCTATATTAAATGTAGTAGAAACTTAGTTTATAAATACTTAAACATAAGTATTTGCTTAAACAGTCATGAAAACAAAGCATGTTATTTTTATGTAAATACGTTTAGATATAATTCATTAGGACAAAAAACTACTCTTGTTTAGTAATGGGTCATCATTTGAAACCCAGATTTATAAATATTAGATTTTTATTTTCGCTAGACAAAAAATATTTTTAGCCTAGATCTAACCATTTTTCACACCCTCAACTAATTTGAGATAGCAGATTCTTTAAAAACAGAAATAAGAAGTGCTATGTTTAAACTCTCTGATCTTAAACATCAGCTGGCACTGTGTACATTACTGTAAAACAATGTTAATTTACTCAAGTTTTTCAGCACGTACTGCCTGGTATGTCAATGTAAGAAGCAAATTTTGTGTATTGTTACAGTTTCAGGTTATTTATATTTGCTGTTTTGTAAAACTCCAATACTATTACTATACTGTACATCTCATGGACCAAATAAACTACATCTGAAATACTTGCTATATCTGTTTGCACAGTCCAAGTTTGTGTGGAATTCTGGGATATTTTATGATGTATACAGTCTTCAGAAATTAATACTGTACTATCTTCATTTTTGAAACATAATCTCATAGTACAGAACTTAAAAATTAATTTGTTTGAGGTAGAAGGGGAATTTTTTTTAATAAAACTTTTTTTCCAATCAATTATTGGCCTATTCAATGTGAGCATTTAAACCACCTTTTTCCAGGTTGTAATCTCCAATGAATATTGCTACTTAATGGCTTTGGAAAGGGCTGGCACTGGTCTTCATGTGGTTCGGTAGATTACACTAAAACTACTGTTATGGATTTCTTTCTAACAAGAAGTTCTGTAGTTCAGTTTGGTATTTGAAAAATTACTGTGTGGTAAATGTGTACGTTTTGGAACAATATTTTTAAAGTATTAAATTTTTGTTCATTTTAGTAGTGCCCAAAGTTTGCAATATGTCTGCAACATATTTCAACTTGAGGTGAAGATTTTGCACTTAAATCAGGATTACTACTATTTTACCAAAGTTATTTTCAAAATGGAAGACCACCAATCGTATTGAACCAACACTGCTTGCTTTAGTATGACTAGTGTTAGCCCTACAGAGCCAATAAAATTGACCAAATGAGTTCTATTATTATGGCTTGCACATCAACAGAATTTTAAATGAAATTCTCAGCAGAATCTGTTGATTATGATGTGCAGTACAGAAATAACCCTACTTAACGTTCAGATTCCTGGTAGTGTGTCTGGGCTGTGGCATCTACATAAGCTACTTTTTCAACTGTAAAGAAAGCAAACAATATAGATGCCAACAAGACAAAAAGTACAGGGTTCCCCAATTCCATATTTAGTCGTCTTTCGTACTGTAATTTTGATATAAGACTGGTTTTGCAATTCAAATATCCAAATATGAAATTCCAGGTCTAGATGCTTAGTCTTTTTCTTTTGTTGACAGGGCAGGGCAGGACAGGACTTGATGTCAAGTTGAAAATGAAGACATGATCCAAAAGTGTTTTTAATCATGCCAAAGTAGCATCAATTTGAAAAGAGAAAAGAAATTTTGACAGAGGACTAATGTTCTTGATATTTTGCTTCTGTAGCTTTCTGTGTGCATGGGGAATTCAAGTACAAGAGTTTGGATAATGTGTCTTTGCGGCCCTTCTTAAAAAGAATCTATAGACTGTCATGAATACGTGTTCAGATGTAAATCTTCCTTTACTCAACTGTTCAGTACTTCCAGAAAATTAAGGCAAATGAACTTTTTCTTTACGAGGTTTGTGTATGTGTTTTAAAAGAAACTTTATGGCTTCATTACTACTGCTTGTGATCCATATAGTAGAGCTTTGCTGTCATGCCACAATCAGAACCTCATGCCATCTAGGCTAACAGCGTGTCCAAGATACTGTAACCTTGTCTCATATTTGCTTGCTAGCAATGACTGGTATGCAAGACCTTAGAAAAATACCCACCATTTGTATCTATCAGGGAAAGCTGCAGTTTTGATTAACTTTCTGATATCAAGATTACTCATGTTGAGGATTGCTTTTCATCTCTTGGAATTTGAATTTGGTATGAACCAAATGGCTAAGATTTTCCTCTAAACAACATAAGCAACTTTGCAACAGGATTTTCTTGCAGATTGGAGAATGGAACCTTGGGATCATGACTCTCAATTCTCTGCTCTAACAATTAGATTTACTTTCTTGAGGGACTTCTTATCACCACTATTCATTTTGTTCCATTGTCAAGGAACGTTCAAAGGCATCAGTCTCACAGATTGGAAGGCTGGAGGGAGACAAGAAAATGCGGGGGAGGGGAACCCAAACCCTCATTCTATGCTTCATTGGTCACTGGTCCCAAACACTTAGGTGTTCTGTCTGTTGTTGTACAGTACTGAAATGCTGTATTTTATATTACAGCAGTTTCCCAAAGTTTGTGGGGAACACTCCCCTTGGTGTTGCACATTGCCACCTGCTTTGCCAGCTTGTTCTAGCCCTTGAATAAACCACGATAAAATCAGATTCCAGAAATCTGCAGTATGGAGCTAAAATGTGGTAGTATTTGGCCCTAAACTTTGAATCGTAGGCGTTAAGAGCCCGGCATTTGTGTATGTGGTAAATATTTTACCTGTCTGTGAATGTGTGATTTTTCTGTACTACTTAGAAGTATTGTATACCCTCACTTAACTAAATTATTAGATGTGAAAACTTATATGTGAACAATTCAGTTAAAATCTTGTATTTGCTGAGTGAAGTTTCCATGTAACCAATGCATCACTGTCTGATTTACAACTTGAAATCTAGCCTAAAATATAACACTGCTCATTCAAAAAAAAAAAACCACCAATGTTTTTAGGAGTTGAGCTCTTTTTTGTTTAGGTAATCAATACTTGGGTGACTAAACAAGTTCTGAGACTTTTCTTTCTTTTAAAAAAATATTTAAAAGGGAGTTATAAAAATACTGCCTTTAAACAGGCTGTTTCTATAGAAATAGGTGACTTCAAGATGTGCTGTTCATTTAGTGCTGGCTATTCTCTTGGGTCCTTTATTAAGTTCAGCAATACTTGATGAACCACTAAATATGCAAACTGGCTCTGAGAGCAAATGAAAGTCTAAATTTCAGAATGATGGAAGTGTGGATCGCCTTAATTTGGCTATCATCACCACATTACAGTAGGATTTTTTTTCACCTAAACTTTATCTTGCTGCTGACAGCTGTAGATTTTTTTTAAATTAACAGAAAACTGAACAAAGAATGTCTGAAATTTCCCATTTTCAGCTATGACAATTTCAGTTGTTAAACTCTTTTTTTGTACAGGTGTTTTTAAAAAGTAAGAAAATATACTCGAGAAGATTAGGCCTAATAGTTAAAACACAAAAGGCGGAGTCAAGAGATCTAAATTCTTTCACAGTTTCTCACTTGAGTTACTGTATGATGCTAAGTAAGGCCTTGTCTCCGTTAGAGACGTTCGCAGCAGTATAATTGCTTCAGTGTGGTTACACCAGTGCAAACTGCTAATTGTACTGATGTAAAGCAGTTCTTGTGTTGGTGCAACTTGCTATGGTTATTTATTACATTGATGCCATTTTACCTAATGTAGTTACCTTGGAGAGTAGCCACAAAGAGGCTGTAAAAGAGGGTTAGTACTTAATGCTTGTTACTTTGTGGGCATGTTCAGAAGCCTAATTGTCTATTTGGGGTGCTGGAATTAAAAGCAGTGTACAAGTACAGAGAAGTATTTACCATAATTAAATATGAACATATGCATTTGCTTCCACCTCAAACATCCTTACTAAACTGGGTAATGGAAACTAGCATGAAATTAAAATGGAAGCTCACACTCCTTTGTTCTGTGGACTGTTTTGTGGGAAGAGATTCTTGTGGACTCTCTTTCCCTTCCCAACCCTGCACTCAAGCAACTACTTGGTTCTCAAAATATTTTGTGGCAGACTAACCAACTCCTCCACTGAACTGTCAAAATGAGACTTTTTTCCTGTCCCCTTCAGCCAGGAGAAAGCCTAAGTTGGGCAACTGACAACAATTCACTGGCCTGGTTCCTGAAAAATCAGCTTTGAAACTGGTGTTACTAATTTACTGCTTGTAGTAGTTCCATCTGATACCATAATTTTGTTCTGTGACAATTATGAGCCATCCAGAGACATAAATGAACTCCTGGTCAATGCCTATTGACTTTCACAGCAGCCAAGTAGCATCTAATTTACAATTTCAAATTGTGATCCTTACAGTAAGGCCTATTGCCAACCACTTCTTGGATCCTGTAGGCTAAGCAGATTTAGGCTCTGTCAGCAGTATAATGACACTGTCAGTATTGCCTATCTCAAGCATTCAAATATGAGTCAGGCCACAAAATCATAAGACTGACTTAAAATCATGTTTTGTTTTGTTTTTAATTTTAAACTCTGGGTTCTTTTTCTTTGCTTTTTGGGGGTGGTGGTGCAGGGGAGGGGAGTGAGTTGAACCTTTTGGGTACACACTGGTTTACATTTTCAAGCTTTGCTCTGCAACATTGAGAGATGGGTACTTAGTTGTTGTTTTTTTAATGGCACTGCGATTCTTATGTAATCCTTTGATTTCAGGACCCGGTGCTTTAAGAAAAACAAGAAATACTGCAAGAGACAGTAACACTGTTATTTATCATTCATATAACATCAGCAATGTATTAGGGTCTGTATGGACAGCTGAGAAGATGTCCTTGTCCAAAGAGCCTACAATCTAAGCAGATTGGCGTACGGTAGAGGGAATGGCATGTACCTAGCAGTGAAGTGGTAGAGTGGTGAAATGGGCAGTTTAGTGCCTGACTTTGTTGTAGTGACCCTTCTTTGAGGAAGGATGGATGTATAAGATAGCTCAGCCTTCTGGGAGAAAGGTGTTTTAAGGAAAGAATTGAAGGAAGAGAGCCTGGAGGCTGGTTAGGCTGGTAGAAGACTGGGCAACGAAAGTAAGAGAGGGCCTTGAAGAAGGCTGGTGGTCATGACTGAGGAGAGCATAGGGGAAATGATATCTTCAGAAAGCAATAGTGATAGAGTAGGTGACTCTCTTCTCTCTTAGGGTACATCTACCTTGGAGCTGTAATTTCCAGCTCCAATAGACATACTGTACCTGTACTAGCTCTGAGCTAGTGCACTAAAAATAGAAGTGTTGCTGCAGCAATGCAAATGGCAGGAGAGGCTAGTCCCCCACAAGTACTTACCTAGGGTTTCAGATGGTATCCTACTCCTGGCAGCTAGCCCATTCTGCTGCTTGCACTGCTGCTGCTACACTTCTATTTTTTAGCACTGTAGCTTGATCAAACCTATCAGGTTAATTACACCTCCAGCTCCAGTCAAGACATACTCTTAATCAATGAGCCATGGCTCAACATCATGCTGGGAGTGCTGTGCTGCTGATGGAACGATCTTTGTAATTAGCTATAAAACAAGTTCCTTGACCAACTGTAGTCAGGGAAGTTCCCACTAAACATTTCATAAGTTAGGGGCTCCAATGCCCTGAGCAAATTCCAAGCCACGGTAAGTATCTTCTTCCTTCCTAAGGTCCATTGATGTTCCTACTGGTAACATTGTTCCTCCCTTCCTGTACTATATATCATAGTTTTGTAATTTTGCTGTGTTACTGTTTCTCCCCCTAGGTGACTACATTTCAGTACTGGATGAAGGGATCCCAGTGTATGTATTATGGAACAAACAATGCTATGTGAATGTAAGTTGTTATATTATTTGTCATTATTACCTGTGTATTATTTCATTAATGTATTAGAGAGATTGAGAAATGCATTATTAATGCATTATTACTTGCATTGAACATAAAGATTTAATTGGTAGAGTTATAATTGTTTAGAAGAAAATACCATCATCATGATTGAAAGTAGGAATCTCAACAGAGACTGGAGTCCCCTTTCACTTCTAGAAAAGATCCCTCAGGTCGTGGGCGAAGCACATTGCTTGGGCAATATCAGCAAGCTAACACTGCTACTGGCCTGCTATATTTGTTCATAGACTTTAAGGTCAGAAGGGACCATTATGATCATCTAGTCTGACCTCTGTTGGGTGGGTATAAAAAGTAAAGACTTCAGTCAACGGTGTATCTTGCACCAACTGTAAACTGACATTTTAAAAAAAGAGGAAAATCACAGTGGATTGACACCTATGTAATGACTGTGTTTTGGCTCAGATACTGTAAGAGCATTAGGATTTCCTAACTGGATAAAGTTTTGGAGTATTCCTTTCATGACTTTCTTTTTATCATTAAAAGATAAACTGTAGTCCTATAGATGTAAATGTCCTTTCCCCCCCCAGATCTCTGCAATGAGTGGCCTTCAGACAAGGCCTCTGATTTAGCCCCACATTTAAATTAATTTGTCAGGTGCATAATTAACTGATTTGAATTAGTAAATGTGAGGTTTGTGTATGTGCAAATGAAGTGTCTGGTCTGAAGCCAGCTGATTATGTTTGAAAATATGTCCTATGTTTGTAAATAATTATGAATAACACAGACCTGGTGTTGCAGCCATCCAAAATCTTAGGAAACAAATTGTTTTAGTAAGTAATTTTACTATTTAAACTCCCTGGGGATTGTGGGATGCAAAACTATATGACAGAGGGTGGAGATGGATGGCAGGAGAGAGATCACTTGATCATTACCTGTTAGGTTCACTCCCTCTGGGACTCCTGGCATTGGTCACTGTTGGTAGACAGGATACTGGGCTGGGTTGACCTTTGGTCTGACTCAGTATGGCCATTCTTATGTTCTTAAATGAGAAACACTTGCTAATGTTTGTTTTATATGTAAATAGTGAAATAGACTAGTGAAATCCTTGGGGATACTTTGTCTGCTGGTTTAAGCTTAAGGGCACCAGTCTTTGGTGTTTTCGAGGTGTTGTCCTGAGTTATATAGCTTGGTGCTTAGCTGCATCTGCACTGAAATATTAAAAGAATAAGAAGAATGTAAAACACTTTAAACATTGTTGAATGCAGCTTTAGAATGAAAAATGATCTGCAAGCTTGCAGAGTAGTGTTAGTCAAAAATATTTTAAATAGTTTTGTCTAGCAGTTAAATGTAGTTGATCGAGTGCAATGTGGCCTGTCTACCAGAAGATGGTGCTCTAGAACATGTTCAATAATAACCAGAACTTAATAGCCATAATAATTTGAGTTCCAGTATTTTTATAAACATTAGCACAAGATTCACAGAGCCTTTCAACCTCAAAAGGAAAGAAATGTGGCATTTGTGATACTTATATTCTCAGATATACCCAAAGCAGTGTAAAAATAGATATCTATAATACCACTAAAAGTCAAGTGGCTCGACTGGGAGAATTGAGGGTATTACAGCTGCTCTGTTTTAAATTATCCCGAAGAAATAGATTTACTTTAAATAACCTTTTTGCAAGCAATTCATACTCATCTAAGCAATGATGCATGGTTATGTCCCAAACTTCAGACCTGAAAAGGCTTGTTTGTGTATTTATTTATTTTTAACTTTCACCCGAGACAAACAAACCAATTTTCCTCTAAACGATCACCACTAATTTTGAAAAATCTTGGCCCAAGACAGAAAAGGGGGAGGAATAATCATTAGCTTTCCTCTCCCCACCAAAAATTTGAGCTGCTTTTTCAAAAGGAAAAATGTAGTAGTAAACTTGTATATTATTTAATCTACAATGGTGTACCCAACAACATAATTTAATTATTTTACTCAGTATTGGGAGACAGAGGAGCAGGGAGAAGATGTAGCCAAAAATTAAATATTGGGTAGCATCAAATCTGGTAAAGTGAATCTCAGAAAAGTTCTCACCATTTCCAGATTCTTGAACTGGGGACGAGTATCAGAGGGGTAGCCGTGTTAGGCTGGATCTGTAAAAAGCAACAGAGAGTCCTGTGGCACCTTAAAGACTAACAGATGTATTGGAGCATAAGCTTTCATGGGTGAATACCCACTTCGTCAGACGCCTGACGACGTGGGTATTCACCCACGAAAGCTTATGCTCCAATACATCTGTTAGTCTATAAGGTGCCACAGGACTCTTTGTTGCCTTGAACTGGGGAGGTCAAAATAAAAACAAACAACCTTGCATCATCATCATGGTAAAAACATATGGTATGAAATCCTGACCAACTGAAACCAATGGAAGTTTTGCCATTGACTTCAATGGAGCCAGGATTTCACCCATGAATTATCTTTACAGAGTCTCAGTTTTGCTGTGAGTGAGATATTTGCTGCCGCGAGACACAAAATCACCACACACAGAGAGTAATTTATTTCTACGATCTTGCTTGGCCAGGGTTTCCTCGAAGGCACACTGGCAATTAACAGAAATAGGAGTCCAGTGACTGCCAGGCCCAGCCAGCTGATATTCACAGATCAATAACTCCACCTGGCTTTTTTTCCTCCCTTTAAGTCTTAGACAAAGGAGCTTATTTAGCAGAAGCAGGTGGCTTTCCTTGATATCTGTTTTACTGGTATTGCTTAAAAATCAAACATAAAGATTAACATACCAAATAAAGCAGCTAAATTCAGCCCTCTATTGATCTAACTTTAATTCTGCCAGGTCGCTCTATGAAAGCTAGTGCAGAAGAATTTCCTTTGTGCAGAAATGAGCCTTATACCTACACACATATTTTACAGCTGGTTCTATTAGCTGTTCAATCTAGGCAAATGTGCCCGAATTAGGGTCAAGAAAAAAATGCCAAGACTATCAAATTATAATTTGTTACTTGGCTTCTTTCTGTTGCTTGGCTTCTTTCATAAATATAAAAGTGGAGAGAATTACTAGAGCGTTTATAATAGCTACAGCACTTTCAGCTCAGCCCCGCTGTGTTTGCACATCGCAACACATGGTCTTCTATGAGAAAATGTAACAACATTCAGGCATGTGATATACCACTGCAAACATATTTATTTCACCCATGTGGGCCACATCTGTGACTCTAGGGTGTATAAGTATTTTCCTCTACATGTACTACAGCAGTACAATTTACTTGTGAAGAGTTGGTCTCGAGCATCTCTTATTGTAAAAGGACAGAGAGAAAACCATTGTGCTGACATACACGAGGGGGTTCAGTGGTCTGCAGTGGCATGACCCAAGCCTAGCTTTTGGATTTATATATTGAGTGTAATCTTACTTTTACTATAGAAAGCTTGTAAAAAATGTAATTAATCCAAAATGCTTTCCAAAAGGGTGATTTTTCCCAGATTCCTTTTAGTCCCAAATATTTTTGCTGAGGTCATACTAAAGAAGAAAGCACATGCTTTAACTCCTTGTGCATCAAAGGCTAGACTATAATCTTGCAATCTTGCCCTGAGCAATGGGTAGCATGTAACTGTGCTGCCCCAGAAGCAGAGCAGGGACTGAATTGTGACTCAGAGACACCCTTGATTCATGAGAGCAATCAGCTCCACTAGCCCTTTTCCTGCCACACCTCACTACCCCACTTATGTCATCTTCCCAGCTCTGCTAGCTGGCATGTTGGGAGGCAAAGCCAAGGTTGCAACTACTCTTTGTAGCTTCCTGTCTACATCCCACCACCTGCACAGGAGATGGAGAAGTGACCATCTGGCTGCTATCCTCATCTATGCTGTTGCCCACAACAGAGGTAGAAAAATACAAGGGAGTCAGGGGGCTCCTTACCCTCCTTTACTCCCTTGCATGAGCACACAGCAAGGGTCATGATATGACCCCAAGTCATTGGAGAGAACTTTCACACTAACCTGCCCACAATATCATATTAGTATTGATGTTGATTATTTCATGGGGGAAAGTAATTGAAAAATTAAGTCGCTCAGTAAGTCAAATTATCTGTCCAAGTTCTCTTATGGCCCTTGCCACCCCATGGTTACCCAAGGAGAAAATGGTGTCATATTTGCAAATAAATAAATATCGATAGAAAAACAAGATCTCAGAAAAAGGCCAAGATAATTATAAATAGGACATATTGGTAATAGGATATAGAACTTTCCGCCTGTAGGGCACTGGATCATACAACCCAAGTGCCCAGTCCTACAACTGGACTTCAGTTGGGCATGATATGGGTGCAGGGCCCAAGTTAGCAATGATATGAACCTGTTCTCTTTTGAAGGCTGTTCTGTGGTCTGCATAAGATGAGTAGTCTCAGAACAGTTCTTTGTGGATATCTGACCACATTACACCACAGTTAGAATATTTGCTGGGAGCCCCCCAGGAAGCCCAAGGTGTGAATGGGCCAGGGGTTGGAGCACCTTTCAACCTTTGTGGGTTTCCCTCCAGGTTAGAGTTGCAGGACAATTGCAGGGAAGATTATACTACTGGTGCCCAATGGTGCTGATAGTGTTGCCAATTTTGGTTGGACATATTCCTGGAAGTTTCATCACATCAGGGCAGCCATGACCCCATCACTTTTACCAGCAATAAGGGTGAGTGACGGGGTGAGCGGGCTGAGAGGAGGGAGCAGGGGACGGGGTCTTGGGGGGAAGAGGCGATGTGAGGGTGGGGGCTCAGGGAGAAGGGGTGACATGAGGGCGGAGCCTCAGGGAAGGGGCAGCATGGGGGGCAGGGCCACAGTTCTGGCACCAGTGGCACCCCCACTTTTAGGGAGCTTCCTTCACCCCTGCATCACATGATATACTTTTTAATGAAATATTAATCTTTAATTCCTGGAGGCTCCAGGCCAATCCTGGAGAGTTGGCAACCGTATATTTGATGTTTGGAACAAAGATAGTAAGCCATCACAGATGCACAAAACATTGCAGGGAGCATTTACAAGGAGCAGACAACTGCAGACTAAAGATACAATACACCTTAATGAAGGGGGAAAGCAATCAATAGCACATGCACATGGCAACAGCATACTGAGGAGCTCAACAAAAAGCATGATAAAGAAATTGGGTACAGAAAAAGGTATTAGAAAAGTGTGTTTTACTGACAAGACTTACAGTATTTGCACATATTTATCCTTGGAACTAAACATTACATTGGCAGTGTCATCAAATAGGGAACCCTATTCCTGCCCCCGCAGCCGAGTTTTTCTGTTTCCCCTACACACACACAAGTTGCCAATCTCTCTCTCTCTCTCTCTCTCTCTCTCTCACACACACACACACACACACACACACACACACACACACATATTTTGTTTCTATTTCCCTTACACACACACAAAAATTGCCAATCACCCTCCCTGGCTAGGGACTTTTTCAAGAACACAGTTGCTTTTAATGTTTAATTAGGTATGATAACAAGATAAAATGTTCCTGGCACTGTACAGTGCCCACAGCTCAGACTTGCAACATTTTCCACTGATTGCAGGCAACTAAACATCTAGTATTATAGTGGCAACATTCACGTAGCTATTGTTAGGGCTACGTCAGCACTTCCATGATAAACACAAGCTATTTTCAGGGGCTTATAATTTAGTTGCAAAAATGTACTCTAGGCTCCAGCTTTGTATCCAAGGTTTCAGGCCAGTAACAATTTCTAACTTGCTTTTAGACTTTATTATCCACCATTTTTTAAGTTGCACAAATTTAAATGGCAAGTAGTGCTATGCTTTTTACTGGACCATCACATAAAATAAAATTGGGTAGAAACTTCTTCTGCATAGGCATACAACCCTAATAAATATATTTTTTTTAAACTCATGTTGATTCAAAAATTGTTTTGGGCCACAATATATACATCATATGTATCATTTTTTTAAAAATGTACAGTCTCAATAAATATCTGAGGATAAGTTACCATATTTGCTTTCATCCTAAGGCCCTGATCCTGCAATTGGATTCCCCTGGGCAAACCCCTGTGCAGCTCCACACAGCTGCAGGTTGTCAATCTGCAATGATCCAATTGCAGAATTGGCATGTAATCTTAGGACTGATCCTCTAGTTTTTAGCACCTGAGGAGCCCCATCAAAATCAAATGAATTTAGGCCTTATTGAGAGTTCTACCAGCACTGCTCTAACATATAGTGGCAAAAATGCCACTACATGGCCCGTCCCCCATTGCTAACACATGAGCAACTGCACTGGTGCTGGGGCAATCAGGGGAGACCTACCTAAAACACTCGGTTGTAGACAAGACCTAAAATACTTTAATTCAGTGGGCCTCTTGCTATGAATAAAAATTACAGGACTGCTTCTTTTGTTTAGAATGACATCCACATCAACAAACAAGCAATCTATGTGAACACTGTATTAAATTCAGATTTGCTGATTGAAAGCAATGCCTCTGAAGCAGTAGTTGCAAACAATTCAGATCCATTTATTTTAACAAAAATATATACAAATTGCAAGCAAAAGAGTGCATTATTTAAAAAATGGGAATGATAGAGTTTTTATGTTTAGCTAACTCAAAAATGATTGAATGAGTTTGTCTTAAACTGCCCCAGAAATACTCATATTAGAGCTGAAACCAAGGATGAAAAGTTCCAGGCAGAAAGAAGAGCTCTGAGGAAGTAGTGAAGGAGTGAAAAGAAGGGTTTATAGTCTCTAAGGTGCCACAAGTACTCCTGTTCTTTTTATATATATAAAGTCTCTAACTCAAACTCCCTAATGGAATTCCCCAGTAGACAAGAATGGCTCCCTCAAAACCACTGGGTTTTTTTTGTTTTAAATGAGCAGTTCATACTTAATTATTTAATTAAGATTTTCTGCTTTGCAAATGCATCCACCTCTGAAGAGACTTTATAAAATTAAAAATAAAGGAAAACATATTTATTCAAAAAGAATCATTACTTTTTCTTCTGTTTCAGTACATAGATCAGTAACTTACATTTTATATAATCTTGCACAGAACTTTCTTTAAAAGAAAACAAAATAATATCCCTAAGAACTTGAATAATAAGAATAGCTCAGTGTGTGGCACAAACAGACAAAACCCAGTAAGTCCAGAGCGAACGCTGGCACTCCACTTCCTAAACTCACCCACTTGGTTGTGGGGGGAGAGATGGAGCAAATGCAGTGTGTTAATTCAGGACAAGCATGTCAGCCTCAGCTTTGAATTTCCTGGCTCTGTTGGGCGAGCTCGATTTTATCTAGATCTGGGGAGGAGATTACATTTATATCCTGCAAACCCCAGCTTCAGAAGAAAAGTTTGAACTCCCCTCAAGGTGTGAAGCACAGGGCTCCCACCTCCTCCAGGCTTGAGTTTCCCCCCCTGGGCTGTGAAACTGGAGAAGAGGAGCAGGAACAATGTCACATGAAGGGAATGCTAACTACACTGCAACCTCGCTGCTTCCAGGCAGCTCCTCCAGCCTCAGCCTCTCTTTCTCTCTGACTGACTTGGTTAAAATCATTGTTTGGCTCCAGCATTAACTACATTCCAGAGGGACGCAGCGCCCAGTCTCCTTCCTCGCATTCCTGCCCCACACAAAGGAGTCCCTCCCTCGCCTGGCCTCTGTGCATCTCTTCCAGCGCCACAAAGACCCTGGGAGCCGGGAGTTGCACTTGCCCCCAGGCTCGGAGTTTGTCCCCGGCGCTTGGTCTAGGTGCAACTTTGCTGGGAAAGGGGGGAGAAGGCAGCCAGCCCCTGAGTGCAAATTCCTCCGCGCAGCGCGCCATTGACTGGCCTGAGCAACTTATTTAAGGCTGGAAATTGACACACGGGGGGCTTTTTCTTCTAGCCTCTCCTCGTTCGGCTAAGGGAACTGGTCGTGCGACGGGCTGTGGAGCAGGGATGCCTTCCAGGTGACCTGGTGCAAGGAGCTGCTGGGTCACCTGGCTGCAGATCTCTGGGGCAGGGGGAGCAGCCTGGGCAGAAAAGTGCCTTTCCCTGCTGCAAACTTCCCAGCCGGCGGCTTTCGTGCCCCCCCCCTTCTTTTTTCTTTCTCTCCCCCCACCCTTCCCCCCCCGGCTCGGGGCCGGCGGAGCATGGAGAGGTGCGAGGAGGACATTGCCCGAGCCCGCAAGTTCATGGAAGATCTGTCTCTCTACGAGACCTGCCAGGATGGGCTGTACAGCGGCCGGGGCTGCAGCGCCAGCCGGAGGGAGCTGCTGGAAGACGCCCAACGGGCCATCGCAGCCCACATGACGGCGGAGCCGAGAGGCAAGAAAATGAATGGCACCGTGGCCCCCCCGGGGGACGCCCACCCCGCCGCCGCC
The DNA here is from genome assembly GCF_028017835.1 of Emys orbicularis. NCBI lineage: Eukaryota > Metazoa > Chordata > Testudines > Emydidae > Emys > Emys orbicularis. Next base: position 18,708,613 of record NC_088696.1, read on the forward strand.
TCCGGCAAAGTGTACCAGGCTGCGGCCGCCCCCCAGTCCCGCTCGCTGAACGGCAGCAGCCGGGGGGGCGGCCAGGAGCCGGGCTGCTGCGAGGAAGGGCTCTGCACCCGCTCCGAGGTGGCGCTGCCCTGCTACGGCGGCTTCGCGGACAAGGGCAGGCGCTATTCCTCCGAGAGCGCCCGGCACAGCGCCGGCAGCGCCTACGAGGGCGTCTACGTGCCCAAGCCGGCCGGCTCCTACCCCGGCCCGCCGGGCAGCCGAGCCCACGCCGGGCCCGAGGGCAAATACAACGCGGCCAGCCCTAGGGCCAGCCTGGCCGCCTCCTGCCAGGAGCAGCTCAGCCGCTTCTCCAGCCCCAGGTCCAGCCTTGGCAGCAGCGGCGTCCCGGGCTACGAGAAGTTCTCCAGCCCCCGGGCCAGCCTGGTGGTGCCCGGGCAGGAGAAATACACCAGCCCCCGGGCCAGCCTGGTGCAGTACGAAGGCAGCGCGCTGAGCCCCAGGTCGAGCTACGCCAGCACGGCCAGTGACACCAGCAAGCACTCCAGCCCCCGGGCCAGCCTGAACAGCTACGACTGCGGGAGCAAGCCCAGCAGCAACCGCACCAGCGGCATCAGCATGGGCTACGACCAGCGGCACATCAGCCCCCGGTCCAGCACCGCCAGCCAGTACTCCTGCACCATCAGCCCCCGCTCCAGCTACTCGGACTCCCGCTACGGCCCGTCGGGGAATCCCGAGCTGGATGGGGCTGGCGGGCCTGGGCTCCCCATGGTCAGCCCCAGGTCCAGCCTTTGCAGCCAGGATGGTCGGACTGGGGCGGTGGGGAACTGCAACCCGTCTGTGATCAGCCCCAGGTCTAGCATCTCCAGCCATAGCTCCAGAGGCTCCATGAGCGCTTACCCGGAGCTCCAGCTGCCTTCGCCCCGCTCTTCCATGCTGGGACCAAGTTTACAGGAGGAAAATACCACGCAGGAGCATGGAGATGCTTATCCCAGACACGAGCAGCAGCATCCTGCTGCCTCCAACCCCGACTCGGCTTCAGGGGCGTTATCAGCCTACACCTACAGCCCAACCAAAGGGTCCGCTTCAGCTCCCAAATTCAAGCTTCCGTATCAGGTCACCCCGTCCAGGGAGAGTGGACCCAGCCAGGCAGAGAGGAGGTTGGAAGCCTTGACGCTGGAGCTGGAGAAGGAGTTGGAGATGCACATGAAGAAGGAATATTTTGGTAAGTAGCATCCTCTTGCTCGTCTCTGGGAGTGCCTGGCCCAGGAGGCTTTGGGGGGAAGGAGAGGGGATTGCATTGCTGTTGCCACTGTCCGACAGCAGACTGGAGCTTAGCGTGTACATCCCGCTGCCCACGATGAGCAGAACTGGTTTAAAGTTGACTTACTGTGTACATTCCAAACAGGCATGGGGGGGAATCCAGTCTTGAAAGATCCAACATTAGAAGCATTAGCCTATAAGAGTCAAATTATTCAAAGATGATCCCTTATAAGACCTTATTTTTACTAACAGTTTTACCTGTAGGAAAATAGTCACTGACATTCATGGCCATTTTCTATCCCGATTATTTACCCAGGAACATATTGCTAAAGTCTGCTGTAGTCCTGAGCTAATGGACCAATTTTCAAAAAAAAGTTTTCTTAGTTGTATTCCTCTGGCTTTAGATTGCATTTCTCCTGGTCCATTCCACTAGTTACACTAGATCTGTTTGTTTAAAAAGCTGCTTTTTATGCTGTTCCTCTGTCAAAAATCTGTGGTTTGTTTGTTTTGGAGACTTTCCCTTTCTGTTTATCCCTTTTGCAGTTTGTCATTTTCCTTGTTTTCCCCCTCTCTGGTGTGACTGGAAACAATGCATAAAGTATTATAGACGCACCTGTTTGTGCCAGTATGGTTTGGTATGGTATGGTTAATTGTCTTTCCATTATAAACCTAACTTTTCAGGACTCCCTAACTTTAGAATATAAGTTAATGTGATTTGAAATAGATACGTTTGAAGTCTTTGGCCCAGCTGCTGTATTTTTGTTTTTATAAACAATGGGCAAACTGGAGAAGCCAGTTTTAGGACTTGCTTCAATAAAATCTTTGTCCCGATTCAACATGAGAGATGCTCACGGGAGCCTCTGGCACATATCGTTTCCGGCCTGCAAGGCCTTGCTTGGCTCTTCACAGCACACAAGTGTGACACAGCTTGGATTTGCACCTAGAAAGGGAGAAGAGATGATTGGGGTGATGAGATCCTTTCCTGCCAGACTGCAGCTAAGTCACTCTGCCTGCCTATCTTCTCCTTTCCTCTCTGTCTGTTTCTGTCTTTCTGAACAATAAAAGCTCCGTGAAACAAATGAATGCATTTTGCAGTTAGTCTGCAGTGTAAGTTAAGCCCATTTGGTATTTTTTTTTTAAATGAAAGGAAATGGCCAAGATATTTGCATTTGAAAGACAACTACAGAGAGCTTGCAAATACTGCCCCATTCTCTACAGGTGCTGGGAATCTCCCAATGCAGCCAAATGGGGTGTGGGGTAGGGAGGGAAGATCTTGGAAGACCTCATAGACTGCATGCACTCATGTGGATTAGAGATCCAAGTTCTGCAGAGGGTGCCCTGCTTGGTTGTGTATAACAGGCTCCATGAGCGCTTTCCTGGAGCTCCAGCTGCCTTTGCCCTGCAACTTGGAGATGGGGCAGGGAAAGGCAAGTGGATGTACTGATGCATCAGTCAGCTGGTCATTGCCCCCCCCCCGCCCGCCCCCGCCAGCAGTGAGACAGACTCTGTGGCCTTTGAGGGGAAGGTTTCCCCCCTCAGTGCCCTGCTCTTTTACTCAGACTGGGCGCAGAGGAGAGACAGACCTTACCTATTAGGTATGTTCTTTTTAACTCATGTGAACATTCTGGAGGACCAGGATCCATATTATTTTAATGGATTTAATGAGCGTTTTGGATTGTGTGATAGTGTTCCACAGGAGAGGTAGGAGCCGAAAGAGGGACACTCATGGCCACATCTGTGCAAGAGGTTGGAGTGCCAATGAGGTGCTGGCTGTGGTAGTTGAGAACATCCCAGATCAGCAGGAAGGACCTGTCTTGCACAGATATTTATGCTATTTATAAATATGTTGCTTTGTGGTTCTGACTCCTGTGAATTGAAATAGGAATTTTAATGCTGGTGAAACAAGAGAGTTAGCAATAGGAAGTGGGTTAAGAGACACATGTAGGAGAGAAGATTGTCATTCACTACATAGTTGTACAGTACCTTCCATCTGGTTGGAGGTCTGAAGGGGCTACCACAATATAAACTATCATAATAATTATTATGACTCATTAAGTATCCATGGAAGCTGAATTGTGAAGTTAATTATCACACTAGGCAAAGTAATGTTTGCCTTGCAAATCTCAATGGATTTCAGTGGAAGTGCGAGCACTAAGATGCTTTCAGAGCAGAGGACATTAGCCTGATAGTCCTGGCCCTCTAAAAGCCTTCTTCTGGTGCAGTGAAGTGGCATGGGAGTAACTCAGAGAGGATGGAAGAGGCCATCGGGAGACAGACTGGCACAGGGTGTGTGGTGGGGTGTATGTGTGAGTGGGCTCTATTCTACAACTTTTTAATTTATAAGAATTTGCCTATTGCAACTGTCGCTAGGTGCATGTATATTCTATAACAACACTTTACAATATGCCCTAAAGATCAACAGACTGCGGCTCTGTCAGACAGATGGGAGAAGCACATTTCAGAGTCTAGGACCCTCTGTTAAGAATGTCCCGCCCCCATTGCTCAGAAATTCATATCTAGGAGAGTTTGCAAACCTCCCAGCAGACCTTAACTAGTGCAGTGGCACACAGAAGTCTCTCTGGTAGCCAGGACCCACACCAGATAGGGTTTAAAACAGCATAGCACAGATTATCAGTGTTCTGTAGCACCTATTATTTTAATTAAATTACTACTGTTTTTAATAGGACTTTGTGGGCTTGATCCTGCAGTTCTTTCTGAGTCAAAGTGAAGTGAAGGGTGAGTTTTGCCTGAGTGAGCACTTCAGGGTTGCGCCCTGTGTGACTAAAGATTGAAAGGGTGAAAAGAAAATATAATCAGCAGTACTAGGAGCTGCAAGAGGCTCAGAGTGATGGGGTAGGAAGCTGTCGTCTTCTGATAGATATAATGGCTAGTCACTTGGATACTGCTTCAGTGGTCTTTAGAAGCTTCTCCTAACACTCACGGATAGTAAATCAAAGGCAACAGAAATGCACTACTGCATTCACACAGTACTAAGCATCTGGCGTACACCCATATAAATGAACTTAAAGGCCTGGCTACCTAGTCACCATAGCCTCTGTACCCAGATCAGTACGTAAAAGGAGCACTCCGCTAGGAAGTATCAGATTAGTCCGGAAGACCTTCAAACACTTGCAATATTTAGGCACGCTATAATTTTACCAGTAGAAAATGAAAGTGTTAACCCTAATAGTCTAATAAACAGGGCAAATGGTTTAATGCTCCTTAACTGGATCAGCCTAAATATCTAGTAAGTACATTTACATGTTGTGACATTGCTAATTTTAGTCTCTCTCAACACCAGTCCTCATAACCTCTATTCAAAATGAAGGCTTGTCTACATGGGGATGTTACATTGAAGTAACTTTAGTTTATACGCCTGACGGTGCCTTGTGTCCATACACAATCTTTTTTAAAGTGAATTATTTGGCATCTTTGGCTGCTGCAGTAAGGGTATGTCTACGCTGCCCATGTTACAGCGTGGCCGCGGTAGCGCTGTGATGTGGGTAGTGTAGACACGCTTTATCGCTGGGGAAGAGCTCTCCTGGAGATTTAAAAACCAACCCACCCCGAATGAGGGTGTCTATACTGGCGCTTTTTAGCACTAAAACTTTTGTCACTCGGGGGTGTTTTTTCACACCCCTGAACGACTAAAGTTTTAGCTCTGAAAGTGACAGTGTAGACACCACCTAAGTAATCCTCCTTGGGACAGGAGTAACTCCACTTTGCAGTGAGTTTGCTTTAAGGTTCAGATGATTCCATGACTCTGCTGCTGGCAGTCGTCCCACTGCTATCTCACGCTGCATTGCTTCTCCCCTGGACTGCTCTGTCTGTATACTTGTATGGAGACCACTACTCCAGGGTCATCTTGTCACTTCTCCGTTTACATGCTGGCATTTAGTCAGGTGCGCCTCTTCTCAATACCAGGTAATGGTGAGTTCACCCTTCCAGAGTCACATCCCCACTATAGCAGCTGTGCCCTGAAGCCTCCACACGGATGCCTGCAGAGCTCCTGGACTTGATTGCCCTCTTTGGAGAGCTGCGTGTCCAGTTTCATCTGTCTCCAGAATGCAGGCATGTACGAGACCGTGTCAGAGCAAATGAGGAAAAGGGCATGCCCAGAGCTGGGCCGAGTGCCGAGTCCATGCAAAGGCGCTCCAAGAGAAGAACCTGAAGACAAGGGACAAGCACTGCCACTCTGGTAATGCTCCACTCCCTGCCCAGACTAGGAGGACCTGGACCATGTTTTTTGCAAGCGATGCCACCGCTGTGCTCAAGAATTATGTGGTGGACAGTTTTCCAGAAGGCACCGCGGAAAGCATGGCAAGTGTCCTGGAGCCCGCCTAGACCATAGGGTCTGACAAGGAGCAGGTTTTTCTGGATGGCCAAGGATTGCGTGACCTGTCAGATTTGGGGATCCCATGCAGGGACAGCTAGACAAACTGCTGTGCCGGGGATCCCTGCTATCAGCCAGCCTGAAAACGCGTCCGGGGGGAGCTGCTCGGGAAGTGTTGTGTGCTGTATTACAAGACGACAGCATAGGGGGATTTAAACTACTTTTTTTCTGGGTACTGGCTGTCTGCTGCCATGTTAGGTGGGGCTAGAAGCCTCTCCCCACCTAAGGGGTGTTTAACCCCTTACTCCCGCACTGTACTCAACATGACATCTGCACTGGAGAAGTAACGCTATACTTTTAATTCCTGGACATACCAAATTCTACACCCATCAGCCAGGTTTGCCTCCATGCACCCTTCTCAAATGGCTTCCTGCTTGCTCTCCTTCCCTTCCCCCTGTTCTTTGCCACCCCCTTTCCTTCCCCACCCAAGAGAGCAGCAGCATGGGAGTTAAAACAATCAAAGGCGTTGCATGGCAGGGATGCTTATCGTAACTGCAGGCCCGGACAGAGAAAAGAGCAACAGGAGAAGTAATTTGGCTCCCAGTTCTATAAATATCCTCAGCTTGAACTTGAACCCAAATCAGGCTTCACAGATGTTTCAAAATGCATAGGCACTACACAGCATTAGTGGGTATTTGACACTCTTGGATTCAGAACAATGACTGCAGAGTTGTGTTTATTTTGTAGTGCACTTTATGGTGATCTGCCAGTGTCATAAAAGAGAACTTAAGGCACAGCTTGTATTTTGGCACATGCGTTGCAAGGCAGTGCAGCTCCCCCGGGACTGACCGGTAGCTACCGTTTCCCTTCCATGCCTGCTCCAGATGGAGGGACACCTAATAGCCACACTGCATATCTTCCTGGTTTGCCCATTGTCTTTTTTGAACAAGACCCTTCTATGTCTCCTGAGGATTTGCCTCAGGGAACATCCTCCAGCTTACGGTTGGCCTGCAGGGGTGCATATGCAATTACTAACCTGCCCTCTGCAGCCTTCCGCCCACCTAAACCCACCACAGCCACCCAGCGTATTTTTACAGAGGTCCCTTACGAAGGGGAAATAATCTGGAAAATGTCTAACCACCTTGAAGTGAATTCTTCCTCCCCCCCGCTGCAGAGTGGGGAATGGCATTCCAAAATTGTGGGGAAAGCAACGTTTGGTGATCGTTGGCATGGAGACTAGGATTGGGACAATAAGTCCTTGTGCTTTTTCTGGTTTCCCTGATTTCCACGGCCCTGCTGAGAAGCTGACAAACCTTGGAATGAAGGGAAAAAAGACAAGAGAGGAAATATTCAAGGTACTAGTAACTGCATCCTGACATGGGGCCGGGGAGGGACAGTTTCCAGGAGCAGTTGGAATGGAGGATATGGGTCTTGACAGGGACACGATTTGGAGGCAAATCGCAGTGTGGGAGCACCTTTTGTTACAAAGGTCAAACACAGCACCCATCTTGGCAATGGCTTGCACACTATGGAGGACACATCATATACTGCAACCTCCCTGTCAATCAACCATATTTCAGGCCCTTTCCCCAGCAATCCAACCCCATGGAGAAGAAAAGTTGACTGCACCTCACCTGCAGGACTTTGTGAGTCTTCTACATTTTGGGCATGCCACAGTTCTCCTGGTTTGAAGTCTGTACTACAGTCGTCTTTCTTTTTCTTTTCTTTTAATTCAAGCAGCGTTATTTATTATCTGTGCTATTGGAAAATGCTAACTTTTTTTTTTTTTTTTTTTTTTTTAGTACCACTCAGCTGAAAAATTTCATTATAAACAGCTCCCCCCATCTTTCATAGAACATCCCCCCCATAGTATCAATTCCTAATAAAATCGATACACAAGCACATTTCAGTCATTTCTTTGGTTACAGCATGTTCATTATTCACAACTACTCTCTAGCCTCAAAGTAAGAGCATAATGCGTCCCTGACCCTGTTTCCCTGGCCACTTGGGGCATTTGTCAGAGGCACCCTCTGGCTGTCTGTAAGGATCAGAAAGCCATTCCACATCCTGCTCCTGCCCAGACTCACGCTCTTGGATCTCACAGATGAGGTGCAAGAGATAGCAAGCCCTTATCCCACAAGGCACATAATGAGAAGTGTCATGTCATGTCATCCAGCCTTGCAGTCTTTCAAGCTCATGCTCCACTGTCATTCAGCAACTGCTCAGTTAAACTGTTCCTTTCTTTTGTCAAGTGTCCAGTAAAAGGCTTCATCAGCTAGGGAAGCAGGGATAAGCTGGGTCTCCCAAAGTGATGGGAAAAATCATAACTCCATTAATGTCCATAGTGGTCAGGGGAGCAAAAATTCCCTATCCCATTCCAGCAAATGGGCCTGATTCTCTAAAGAAACTGGCATCATGGACCTTTCCAGAACTCGCATTAATACTGGTGAACCTTCCACAATGGTCAATCAGGCCTTGCAGCACCATGGAGAAATAACCCTTCCTGTTGTGTTTGGCCTGGTGTTGGGGTAAAGAATAGGCATGTGTCCCATCAGTAGCCCCTATACAGTTTGCGAACCTCATCCGTGCAAAGCCACCAATAACCTCCTATTTATTGCTAAGCTTTGTGACCCAGCCCAGCAGAACCTTCCACAGGGCATTGCAAATCTTCATGACAGCAGCCCTAACACTTGATCTACCAATACCAACTTGATCATCTGCTGACCAGTAGCACTTTGGGGGTGAGAGGCTGCCAGATGGTGCTAGCAACATGCTGAGGAGAACTCTCACATTGGTGTTCTGCCTCTCTAGCTCTTGGGTGAGCGCTGCACAGATCTCTGGGAAAGTAGCCTTCTGCATTGTGAAGTTCTCCTGCTGCTGTGGATCATCCCAGTTCTGCATCACACTCCCATCCCACCAGTCTCTTCCAGTTGACCAAGTCCAGGAACATGGCTCCACTCAGTGAAGCTGCTCCAGATAAATGCTCTGCAGAAGTAACTGCTCGATTTCACCCTCCTGCTTCTCCTCTACCTCTAGCTGTATTGCATCTGAAGCTGTCTGAAGCCGCTGAGCACACCCATTCGGCCGTGTGACTGCCAACAGAATGCGTGTTTGTTTCAATGACTTTCATGATTGCAACACTCAGCAGTGTGTCATCTGTACTGTCTGACAGCAGCTGGAAAGTGGCAGTGGCAACATTTGGATGAATTATGGAATTATTAGGAATCTCGGGAGTTTGTTAGTTTGAACCGCAAGTCCCACAATTCTTGCAGGCTCTGGTAGACATCATGAGAAAAATCCCAGAGCATAGGGCTGAGTGATGGAACATTGCACCATTGGATATCTACCCAGAATGCTGTGTGGTTAATTTGAACATATGCAGATCTGTGCGGACACAATGATTAACAAGGAAAGCACCGTAAGCCAGCATAATGAAGTCATGTGGATGCCTCTCAGTTCACATATTTAATTCAATGCAATTACAGCAAACAAGTTAGATCAATGTAATATTGCCAGGCAGACAATCCCTAAGAAACTTGTTTGTTTTTATTGTTCTTGTAATAGAAATCCATATAACTAAGACAGCTTGTATATAATCATGGTATATGTGGCACGTAACATGTACATGTGCAGGTACGTGTTCCGGCAGAGAGTCCATTTCCTTAAAAGCACAGTCTCCCTCAAATGATGGCTTAAATAGGGTCTCTCAGTCAGTGTAGTGTAATTTTGGAATTTATGTGATACAATGTTGAACAGAGCCATGGGGAATGTATGAAACTCAAAAAACTACTAAGACCACTAAGATATTTGTTACTGTGTATCTTCTGACACATTTTAAATGTTAATTTAGTATTTGTATATGTACTGAGACATTTAAATAACATCAAGGGACTGATTTTGGGGCCTCAGACTTTACTTGTTTGTGAACAGTTTTGTGCAGGCACGCTTCCTTTTCACAGGCACCTGCACGCACAGGTATTATTGTGAAGAAAGCATGTGTGCACAAGTGGAAGCTAGTTTGAGACTAATAGTGGTATTCCGGTCCCAGATGTTGTTTGTCACTTACCAGCTCAATTTGTAAATCTGAATGAAATTTAAAGGAACTGGGCAAAAGGCTGCTATTAGTGCCCAGAACACTTCTGCTAAAATATTACTCTACAGATTCTAATTTCTTAGGAAGCTTTACTCATAAAATATTATGTCTCTCCTATTCCCACCAACACAGAAAGATAACAATTGATACACTTTAGTTGTCTTTTTAAGCAAAACCTGTTCTGGGGATTATTCTTTAATTAATCTTTTTTTATCCAGGGCATGAAAAATTCACTCTCCTTTGACTAGGAAGCTACCGGGTGAGTGCCATCAATGTCTACATAATCTAAGCATTCCTTTAAAAGAGTGTCTAGACATTATGGTTACAACAATAACCTTCCAAACATAAATAAAGTGTAGAGCTATGCCATGCTTTAAGCCTGTGGTAGCTCCAGTGCCTCTGGGTTGCTCTCAGCTTTGCTAAATTACAGCAGACTGAGGGTGTCTCACTGCTGCTATTGGAAATCCTCTAGGTACCCATGAAACTGACCAGAATCGTGACAATTTCACGTTGCCACAGCTTGGAAAGCTCTCAACAGTAGAGTCAGACACTGGATCTGCTCACAGGAGAGGGCCCCAAAAAAGCAGATGGTGGATGTGGGGAAGCTGCAGCAGTGGTTGATTATCAGAGACCCACCACCACCACCGCAAAAGCCATGAGAGTGTGAATGCTGCTTCTCTCTTCCAGAAGCCAGAAGGACGCTCACATTTATCAGACACTTTCTACCTAGAGATAACAGAAGATGGAACCCAAAGTAGGGCTCATGGAGCCCCCTGGTAGCAATCCCATTAGCGCCCCCCTTCATAGCCACTGGGGGTTAGAGGAGATTTGACTTTGCACCTAGGTGAGACTCCTGGATTGGGGGAGGGGGCTCACTTTAATTTGGGCCTGTGTCTGAGGGTGTGGATAAGTGAATGGATGGGGTGAGGGTGTGTGAGATGGGGTACATGGATCTAGATGGGTGGGAGAGAGGGAATGACTGATGGGCTAAGTTAGACGAGAGAAGTAGGGTAGTATATAGAAAGAGTACACATAGGGGAGGAGGCAGAGCACATAGCTCAAGGAAAGAGAGAGAAAGGGATATAAAGATGGAGGGGCAGAGAAAGAAAAGGGCATGGAGACTGGAGACTGCAGGAAAGAAATGGGATAAAAAGTAGAGTGAAGCTAGGAAGGAATAGAAGGGCTGAGGAAAGCAAGAGAAAGATGGTAACTTACATTTAAAAATATACAATTGACAGTGTATACTATAAACAGTGACAACTGTCATTCTTTTAAATTGCAGGGAGCGTGGCTTTGGGGGGTGAGGGGTGGTCACAAGGCAAGTATTTTTTCCTCTGTCCTAGTAAGCTTACTTCTCAGGCTAGTGACTATTGAGTAGGTCTGTCTCCAAGGAACTTACCGAGTAGTTAGTTAATGCCAGTAAGGTGCCTTGTGGTTAAGGCCCTGGAACAAGATGTGGGAGATCTGGGTTCTCAGTTTTCTGGCTCTACCACAGGCTGTCTGTGTGACCTTGGCCAAATCATTCAATCTCCTCATGCCTCAGTTTCCCATCTGTAAAATGGAGATAATAATTCCCTACATCACAGGGGCATTGTGAGACTAAATCGATTAGTGTTTGTGAAGTGCTCAGATACTACAGCGATGAGCACCCTAGAAAAGTCTACAAACAAAGTGTTTTTTAAAGCTCTGTGTACACTACTAGTAAAGCTTAACTGGTTTTGTAATTGATTTAGTGCATCCATGCCCCATGGCATGAAGAAGGCCAGATCCTATTTCCTGAGCAGTAATTGGCTAAAACCATATCAGAGTCAGAATCCTAGTTGGGGTTCTGCCTCCTTGCTCCCCCAGGGAAGTCTGACCACAGTTCTGTAACTCATTGATTGCGTGATTTATATTTTGAATGGGTATAATGTGGATACAGAGGGTAGTGGCCACTTCTAAGCTATAGTCACACATTGACTTAGGGCTTCTGATCCTGGGATTTGGATTCAGTTGACTGTGACTAGCATTTTATGGGCATGTGAGCTACCACACTGTAGTAAGTCTCGGTTTAATTCTTAGAATTTACGGACACCCTCTACTATCACCATATGGTTTGGAAATTCTACCAGCACACATGTCTGTGTGAACACACCGTAGCTGATTTTCTAAGCCACATGATGATGCAGGCCATGTGTCAAAGGGGTGGGGGAATGAGCCATTCAGTCCTATACATCTGAATTAAAGATTTTCATTTATACTTGAAGTGTGTGTGTGTGTGTGTGTGTATATATATATATATAGAGAGAGAGAGAGAGAGATCTTTTCTGCTTGTCATTGACAATTAGTACCTTTAGAGAGAAATGAGCTTATAAAGACTGAAGATCAGTCCATGCTTCAGATTGCTTTGTTTTGGGGTGTGTTAAGCCTCCGATGTTGTTGGTAATTCCGAAGTGACAAGTTCTTATGTATAAAACACTGAGGAGTTTATTAGATCTGTTAATCTCTAGGACATAGTCACTAGTTTGAAACTAGATTTATATTATGCTTCTAGCTGATTTAAAGGGGGGGGAGTCAAAGTCTTGGATGTAACTTTAGATCCTTCTCTAGCATTCTCTGTTTAAAAGCAAAACAAAAAACCAGCAGGATTCACCTTCTCAGATGGTCAAGGAAAAATCTTAAGAAACATTTTAACAGTTTAAGAAAGATTCAAAGTGAGGATTTTTTTCCATCTGAGTTTAACTCCTGTTGGCAGCTATTAGTATAGTCTTTGTGCTTGAGCATCCTCAGAGATATGTAGGGGTACTATAACCAGGGTGGTGGTAAATCACCTACCACACATTCACAATTCACACACATCAGTAGTAAAATATTTTATGAACTACGTGGCAGTGCCTAACTGTCTATCTAAGAGTGGAACGTAGCCCTACATGAAAGAGCCACTGTCTAACTGGCTATATTTAATGTGTGAATAAAGCTGATACAGTTTGGAGGGAAATCTTTTCCAGATTGTACATTTCTATTTTCAGAAACAATAGCCAGTTTTTTATGTGTGACTCCGGTTTAAAAAAAAAATTGTTTTCCCCCATGCGGGTTCTGCAGCAGCAGATAACTGACAGACCCTATATTCAGTGCTGTGCTAATATAATTGATGTCTATAGTTAAGAACAAGGAAATAAACAAACCACCATATTGATTTCAACTGCTATTTAAAAAATGCACCAGGGTTTGCCAAATAATAAAATAACAATTTTGGCAGGAGAAGACGTTTTTATTTTCAAGTTTCTAAAAGGATTTTGCAAACAAAAATCAGACTCTGATGGCAGTGAGCCAAAATCTGAAATGTACCTGGGTAAAACTCCCATGTACTTCAGCTGGAGTTTTGCCTGAGTAAATAGTGAATTCAGAACTTGGCCTAGTAATAATTTTACAGCCCAAAAGGTATAAAGGACTGTACTTGACAGCATCTATTCGACACTGCAACAAAGTTATTGCCTTGTATTTTTCATCCACCATCCCATCCTTCTCTGCAAGAAGTTAACCATAGTGCTCTGTTTCCTCATAACCTCACTGTGTTTAAGGTGGTTGTGTTCATTTCCTGGGAAACATACAGTAACCTGTTTGTGCTGGGTTGAGATTATGACCTTTTTACATAGGATGAGAAAGCAGGCTGGATTAGTATAAATCCAATGTTCCGAGGCTGCCGTTTCTTTCCCTGTGGAGTAAGTTATTGGGATTCTTTTATCTCATACTCTGACATTCCATGTTTCAGCAGGAAAATGTGGGGTAGCTGTATTGGTGTAGATCTTTCAGTAAATTACAATTAGGTTCTTTCAAAGCACATGTGTTTTATTTTATAGTGTGTAATGATGCAACAGTTCTGCCTTCTGAATTAGTTTGGGTCCAATACTGTTTCTTAATTTGTGGCTGAAGAGAACGAATGTCATTTAAAATGATATAATACAGTATTTGACTTATGCCAAACCCTGGATAAAAAAATGATTGACTAGAATTGGTAATAAATTATACAGAGCAAAACTGAAACGGCATAAAGGAATTCACTGAAATGGTTGGCGACTCTAAGCGTTGTTAGTAGTTTCAGAAAGCATTTGCCATTCATGTCAGAGCACTGCATTTAACTGCCTGAAATGTTCAAGTTCTAACAGGAAATAGGTACCTAAAACCTGTGTGATGTGGCATCCCTTGGAAATACCCCGAGGCCGTGAGCTGCTTCTTTTGAAGTCAGTAGTGGAGCGCCTATTGATTTCTGTGGGAGTGGGATCAAACTCCAAATGCTGACAGACTTAAAGATTTGCTAATAATTACAAGTGGCTGAATGATGCAAACGAATATCCAGGAGCATTTAGTTGAATTTTGAAATGAACTTGCCCTGTGCCTGTTTCATCAAACCTTTGCGTAATCCAAATGTTGTGGGAAGCAAATTTCAGCATTTGGGCCAGAAGCGATTACACGCTCATCCAATTGGTGAAGCAGAAAGAATGCCACGTGACTTTACCAGGCCAATTGCAGCTGAGCAACACAGCTCCAAATTAGAATGTTCAGGGTTATCTGAGAGAGCAAAATGTAAAAAAATATTTAATCTAATAGCACATGTGAGGAAACTAGGGTTACCATACATCCGGATTTTCCCGGACATGTCCGGCTTTTTGGGCCTCAAATCCCCGTCCGGGAGGAAATCCCAAAAAGCCGGACATGTCCGGGAAAATAGGGAGGGAGGGGCCGGCGGTGCTCGGCCGGGGGCCGGAGCTGCTGGGGCCAGCGGTGCGGGGCCGGGGGCTGGCGCTGCTCGGCCGGGGGCCGGCACCCCAGGGCTCGAGCCGGGCCGGAGACGCCGGGGCCAGAGCCTCTTGGCCTGGGCCGGCCGGCCGCCAGAGGGAGCCGCTCGGCCGGGGGGGCCGGACTGGGCCGTGCCCCCCCCCGCCCCAGCCCCTGCTGCCTGCCTGCTTCAGGCTTCCCGCGAATCAAATGTTCGTGGGAAGCAGGAGAGGGGGAGGGGCAGGGGGTGAAGCATTCAGGGGAGGGGCGGAGTTGGGGTGGGGCCGGGAAGGGGTGGGGCTGGGGCAGGGGCGGGGCTGGGGGGCGGAGTTGGGCCGGGGCCCCGTGGAGTGTCCTCTTTTTGGACACTTAAAATATGGTAACCCTAGAGGAAACTGATCTTGTTATGAAAAATTCATGAAGAGAGAAACGTTTGAAACAACCATATTGTTAACTGTGGATTATACACTCACTTCTCCTAGTAATGTATATAAGAGCCTGGTCCCCCAAAGACCCACAGATGTATTTTCACAGTACCATCTCCCTTCCTGATTTCTGGCCTTGGCTTGTGTGCTGTATTCTTTGTCTACTTCAGTCTTTTTTTTTCCTTTTCCTCTGCAAAGTTTTTCCTCCTCCTTGTCCTGCAGTGAAGTCACAAGGCCAGAATTTTACCTATCCTGTTTTGCAGGTACAGTTTTATCCCCCCACTTTTGAACTGATAAGGAGTTGGGTGCAAACAGTAATAGTTAGGCATCTTATACCAAGAGTAGGCACAGTATTTCCAGGGAGAAGTGCAAGTTTAGGCTGAATGCCATCTCATTTAAAAAACTAAACAAAACCCACCACCTTTTTGGTGTCCTTGTTTCTATATTTTAGCAGATGTTTCTTCTGCAATGCATGCTACATTTTTCACTACAGTTGATTTAACCCTATCATGCTTTGTTTTAATTTTTGATCAGCATAACTCAGCAGTGCCTTGCTGATCATCTGAAATCTAAGGCAACAGCATAACAGGACATTCAGTGCTATAATGGTTTGCAGTGCAGCAAAGCACGGCATTCTCTTCCTACTGGAAAACTTCACTTCTGCTAAAACCTAATTCCAGATTTCTTTGGAATGGTTTTATTAAATCAGTAATGTCACCACCGATGCGTGCCAGCAAACTTTTAGAAAAGACCCTATGACTCATAAGGGAAAAATACCAACCATCAATGTGGTTTCATTTAGTGATCAACCACAAACTACTGTATTTATCTTTATTCCTAAACAGTCTCAATTGATAAATATCTCTGATTATATGAAACATTCATATTGTCTGTAATTAAATATGGATGCAGCTAATCAAATTATCTGGCTAGTCCCTGTCCAAACTGGGACCAAACCCAAATTGGTTACGAACACGTAGACCGGTATAGTTTCCTTAATCACTGTGACCAGGGTTTTTTTTTGTCTGGGAGCAGAGTTAGAACAATATTATCAAACATGAATAGACTATTCGGAGCCCTGTCTCTAAGGAAATTAAACTGTTGCTGAAAATGGTTTTCCACAATGACTCCGTGTGGATTTATTTTGAAAATGGGGAAAGTGCTAAGTGTAGATTGGGCAAAACCATTTTCAATACCATTTCAAAAAGTGGGACTGGGATTTGATGGGAGTGATAAACCAGATCCATTTCCTAGTGTAGACAAGATTGAGGGTGCATAACATGTTCCTAAGACTTTCATCTCTGTCAGCAATATTTGAATGAGGACAACTTTCCTTACTTATGTCGCCAGGGTGTTGTAGGGATTAATTCACTCATGTCTGTAAATGCTTTCAGCTCCTCAGAAGGCACTGTGGAAATGCAAAGTGTATTAATATTGCTGTTATGATTAACATGCCGAATAGCCAGGTAGTGCACAAGGTAATGTCTAGCTATATTTATAGCTTGGCCATAGAGGTCAGATTTTCAATTCAAAAGTTTACAAATGTTATCATTTTTGTGGGAAGTTGAGCTACTGGGAATTTTCTCAGACATTTTTGTAGCCCTGCAAACTTTTGCTTAATTGGCAAACATTTTCACTGCAGGCACCGCAGAAATTCTGTAAAGTGAAAACAAGCTGTTTTCTCTCTTTTTATATGGTTACTAAAAAAAAAAAAAAGAGTGGAAATCAGTTAAAATAAAGAGAAAAGCTGTCCTCAAATACAGTTTGAGCCCTTCAGGTGTGGGCAGTTTAACAGTCACAATGATTCATGGGGGGTCCTGCTTCTTGTGGTCCATGGATACCCCATGGCCTCTCTCAGGCATGGGAAACACCCATCCTTTCATTGCCTGGACACGTGGAAAGAAAGACATAATTCAAGGGATGTGGCTTAATTAAGCCACAACTTTATTATTTAACTCATCTGGGAACTAACAGGGAGTAATCCATACTGTGCAGGTCATGATTCCTTCCTCAATCATTTCCACCTGGGGGGCGGGGGGATGGTCATCAGCCCCCCAACCTCTACAGGTGGTCCCAGCCCATTGCTGGAACCCCACTGCTCTCTCTTCATATTGAGGGGTAAGGAGCTGCAAGCAGGGAATTCTCTCCCTGCTGTGCCAGACATTAGGAGACCCGACTCCATCCCCCAGCCTCTTTAGGGGACGCTTTTCCCTGAGCCCACTTCCAATCCAGTTTATCTGGGAACTGGACCCCTTATGGAATGAGTGCCTGCATTGGACATCTACCACCTGCTACGTTGTGACATCTTGAACCCTAACTCCTGATATACACCACCAGGTCCTGCAGCTGCTGCAGGGAAGGTGAAAAACCCCTCCCTGCCCTGGCCATTCTGATGGTGAGGGAAAATTCCCTTCCCAATCCCAAATGAGGCAAGAAGCACAATGCCCACAGCAGACTAACCAACCTCCCCCCCCCCTCCTTCCTCCCAGATCCCTTCCCAGCCATCTTCTTCCCAATTCACAAGGGTGGGGGGAACCTTAAAGGAGCCTCCACCCTTTTTTCCTGCCAGTCCAGACGAAGTTCCCCTGCCTTGCATTTTGTGGTCATTGTCTGCATCTTCCCGTCTGTTACAGACCCATCCCTATTCATAGTTAGTGCATTGACGACTCTGACATCATCAATAGAGCATGGAGTGGGACTAAAATGGGGTTTGATGGTAATAGGTGCTGCAGCTGGCTTTCTTCTCCATTACCATGAGGTTTCTGGCCTCCATTGCCACAAGGAACATCGGTAACAAGATCACGCTTAAACTTGGGTTCCCATTATGTCAGCAGGAGCTGTTGTTAATCTCAAGTGATCCATGGAATTTTTGTGAATTACAACAAAAATAACATTGTGAATGTTCTGAGCTAAATCTTCGATCATTTGAGACCTGCACGCATGTACAAAAATTAGGTACACACCTCTATACTGCATTTGCACATGCAAGCCAGATCATCACACAGATAGCATTCCCTTTACAAGCATATCTGAGGGTTTTGCACCTGCAAATGCATGTGAAAACGGATGGAATTTTTGGGCATAACCATTTGCATTCTGAACATTTGGCTCTAGGGTTTAGTATCTCAAAGGTGTTATGAAATGTAATGTTTGTGTTATACAACCTGAAATGTACCTTCTCAGCATTTGAAATAGGGGTCTTTGAGGGGACAAAAGGAGCAGTGGGCCAAGTTCTGCTCGCATTTTATACTAGTGACACCATTGGAGTTGCACTGATATAACTAAGAGCAGAATTTGGCCCATACTTTTTAACACCATTTAAATGTACTGGAACTGGAGAGCTTCTGCAGAGACGTTTTGTGGAAAGTGCTGTTTTGCTAAAATAAAGCAAAATATGGACAGTCTCTCCTGAACTGGGACAGTTGGAATTTAGGCTTTTAGAGCCCAATCCTGCATCGTGGAAGCCAATGGAAACTTTGCCACTGATGGTCGTGGGCACAGAATGAAGCCTTTAAGGAGCATATGTTCTTGCTCCTTGTATAGAATTCCTCCTGAGATCCATTTGTGTGTGCAGAGGAAGTCTGAATATTCCCCAGAGCAACTGATTAGAAATGAAAGTTTGAGGTGATCTGATTAAGGGAACATCGGTACTGGAGCTGGAGGAGTAATTTCCAGCTCAGATAGACATACCTGTGCTAGTTCTAACTGAGCTCGCACACTAACAATAGAAATGTAGAGGCACAGCAGGAGGGACTAGCTGCCCCAAGTACAATCCCTTCCAAGATGCTAGGTATGTACTAGTGGTAGTGGCTAGCCCAGGGGTCGGCAACCTTTCAGAAGTGGTGTGCTGAGTCTTCATTTATTCACTCTAATTTAAGGTTTCGCGTGCCAGTCATACATTTTAACGTTTTTAGAAGGTCTCTTTCTATAAGTCTATAATATATACCTAAAATATTGTTGTATGTAAAGTAAATAAGGTTTTTAAAATGTTTAAGAAACTTCATTTAAAATTAAATTAAAATGCAGAGCCCCCCCCCAGACCGGTGGCCTGGACCCGGGCAGTGTGAGTGCCACTGAAAATCAGCTCGCGTGCTGCCTTCGGCCTACCCCTGCCCTTCCTGCTGCCCTGGCTCTGCCTCTATGTTTAGTGCACTACCTTGATTAGTTCTAGAGCAGAGGTGGGCAAACGACGGCCCGCAGGCCACATCCGGCCCATGGGACTCTCCTGCCCGGCCCCTGAGCTCCTTGCCTGGGAAGCTCGCCCCTGGCCCCTCCCCCGCTGTTCCCCCTGCCCCGCAGCCTCAGTGCGCCGCGCCACCGGCGCAATGCTCTGGGCAGCCGGGCAGCACAGCTGCAGAGCCACGGCCTGACCTGTGCTCTGTGCTGCGCGGTGGTGTGGCTGGCTCCAGCTGGGCAGCACGGCTGCCTGTCCTGGTGCTCTGGGCGGCGCGGCTGTAGCACCGCCAGCCACCAGTGCACCAGGCAGTGCAGTAAGGGGGCAGGGAGCAGATGGGGTTGGATAGAGGGCAGGGTGGTGGACAGGGGGCGGGGCGGTCAGAGGGCAGGGAGCGGGGGTTGAATGGGTGCAGGAGTCCTGGGGGGCAGTTAGGAAAGAGGGGGGGTTGGATGGGGCGGTGGGGAGCAGTCAGGGGCAGCGGTTCCGGGGGCAGTCAGGGAGAAGGGGTGGTTGGATGGGGCAGGGGTCCCGGGGGGGGAGTCAGGAATGAGAGGAGGGGTTGGATGGGGTGGCGGCGGGAGGCAGTCGGGGTGGGGGTTCCGGGGGCGGTCAGGGGACAGGGAGCAGGGGGGGGTGGATGGGGCAGGAGTCCTGGGGGGGCCATCAGGGAACGGGGGGGTTGGATGAGGCAGGAGTCCTGGGGGGGCATCAGGGGGTGAGAAGCAGGGGCGGGGGCCATGCCTGGCTGTTTGGGGAGGCACAGCCTCCCCTAACTGTCCCTCCATACAATTTCCAAAACCCGATGCGGCCCTCAGGTCAAAAAGTTTCCCCGCCCCTGTTCTAGAGCAAGTATGACTACTCAAGCTGGAAATTACACCTTCCAGCTCCACTGCAGACATACCCTAGAGGATTAGCTTAATAAATATAGAGTATACATGAGTATTGTCTTTGGATTCCAAAGAAACATTGATTACTTTACCTGACCATTTGCTACCTAGGTGCTTGCTCAGCTGTTTTTGCCATTGACTTCAACAGGAGCAGGATTTGCTCCTTCAGTCTACACAGAAGCCATCATTAAATCACTTGTACCCCTGCCCCAAAGGAATATTACATTTCCTTTTAAAGAACCAAGAAAAATGGAAAGAAGCAAAACATGTTCTAAGAAGAGCGCTGGAACCTAGAGTTGCACAAAATTGCTTCTTATTCTACTGGACAGTTGGAAAGAACAGCAGTTGAGTCAATGCTGAGGAGTCTGTTCCTTTCAGAAAATGTTTATCCTAGAGCTGTGGCAGTTGACATGTTTTTAACCTTTTGTGGGTTGCACAACTTTCAGGTGCAGAATGGGGAAATAGCTAATTGCTTAGAGGCGAAAGAGGAGTTTTAATTAACGGCAGTCATGCAACCCTTCATGCCAAGCAGTTATTCCCCATTATTGGTGTGCTGCCCATTTGTTAATCAGGGCCATGTTTTCCAGATTTAAACACCAGAGAGAAAACAGTGCTATACAACAGGCAAGTTATTAGATTCCAAACTTGGAACTGGTCTGAGATATCAGCATCTAATTTTTTCCATAATCTATTCAAGCCCATATTGCTGGTATCCTTAGAAACTGAGATTTGTTTTACCTAGTCCTTCACATAAATCACAGAGCGACAAAGAGTCCTGTGGCACCTTATAGACTAATAGACATATTGGAGCATAAGCTTTTGTGGGTGAATATGCTTATGCTCCAATACGTCTGTTAGTCTATATGGTGCCACAGGACTCTTTGTCGCTTTTTACAGATCCAGACTAACACGGCTACCCCTCTGATAAATCACAGAGACCATGCAGGTTGTTTTCCTCTCAGCTACAGCAGTGTAAATCAGGAATAACCATTTAAATCCATGGAGTTACTCTGTTGTAAAACCAGTGTGACACAAGGATTGGGCCATGTTTAGCTTTAGGGCCCTAGGTGGGAAAAACTGCTGAAACATCTGATTTTCTTGAGTCCCATCTCGTACTGTGATACAACTGATTTTGTGCTGCATTTTGCTGCACAGCTTCCAGAATGTGCTCGCTATGATGCTGTAGAACTAAGGGGGAGTTGGACTAGATGACCTCCTGAGGTCCCTTCCAACCCTGATATTCTATGATTCTATGATTAACCTGTTGTATAATACTTAAGGCAAACTGTGCCTCGTTTACATCACTTCTATTCTGTTCTGAGTATCTTACATTTTAAGTAGCTAATCAATTTTATTCCTTGAATTGACACAAAAAAGCAGTTAAAGGGACACTGTCAAAATGAACAGACCTGCAATTGGAACTAATTTAAAATAACAATCCTGATTCGTGTGTATATATAAGGGCTACAGTCTAGCAAAACTCCCAGCTTCTCAGGTATGTCTGCAGTACCACAGCATAGTTGTGGAACTGCAGCTTCGCTGCTGTGGTGTAAATGCTTTGGAAGAGGTTTTTCTGTCTATGTCGGAAATGCACCTCTCTGCAAGGTAGCTAGGTCAACAGAAGAATCCTCCTGTGTAGACCAGGCCCCAGATGGATACCTGATGACTGGCTAGTTTGTTTGCAGTCAGAGTCACACCCCTGCACTGCCAATGAGCAGGAAGCTTTTTGGGAATGGGGTGTGCTAGGATCCTGCAAGAGTGGAGTTTTGTAAATGTGTTAAAAGTGCTTTTCAGACAAAAGGGGAAGGTGCCAGTTTCACAGCCCTGCAGAGGGAAAGCCTGGATCTTATTGTTTTAATGATTGAAGCCCTAATGTTGCTCAGCATCGGAATGGCCATGTGTGCCCTCAGGACTTATATTACTCAGTGTGTAGTAAAGTGGTCATGATAGGGTTAATGGGGTTACCCAGAGTATTATGGGATGGAGCCATGCCCCATTCCTCCCTTACTTCCTGTTTGTTTAGTCAGTAGGAGCCCTCCCCATCCCCATTTGATACAGTTGAATAAATGGGCCCAGCCTCCAGTCCTGTAACTAGATGTACTTTAGTTGCATTGAGCAGGCCCTTTACAGAACAGAGAGTATGTGAAATCTGTGCTAGAACAGGCAGCTCACCGGCTCTGCAATCTTCCTTACACTGTCCCCAACCCTTATCTGCAGGTGCTATCTCTGCTACGGAGAAAATCCAGGCCTAGATGGCTAACATGGGGGCTGTTGTAGTGTTTGCGCCTGTTTGCTGGGAAATGGACTGGCACCACCAAGTTCATTTTGCACAGGTCAGCTACCAAATGTTAATGCCTTTTGGGGACCTGATCCTGCAATCTTCTCTGATCCCCATATCTGATATATAATACTTCTGGGAGAGTTTGGGGTGTGCAAGGAAGGCAGGATCTTGCCTAGAAAGGGTCTTTAGCCCATTCCCCAGTCTCCCATCTTATGTAAGCATCATTACTCCCTTGAGAACAGAGTAACTTTGCCCTATTGACCAGGACAGTGTCCCTTTATCTGGGGTACATCAAACGCTAAATTTTCATATGCGCACATTTTTATTACGCCCAGTCATTCTCAGATGCTGTTTCTGCATCTGTATTTTGGTGGATGATATATGATGTGTTTGGAGTTCTTGCAACAGCACTTCAGGGAATTGTAGTTTTACTGTGGACATTTTGAAGTGCTAGATACAAATTTCAGCCAAGTGGTGCTAAAAATAAATGCTCAGATCACACATTAAAATTCTGGAAAAGGAGAGAAATCAACAATTAAACAATTATGATATGTTTAATGGAAACACAGATGGTCACATTAGTCATACTTAGCAAGGCTCCCACTTCGAGCTACACTAAACTTAATGGGGTTGATTCTGTTTTCTAATAAAACAAACTCTACACAAGGTACCAACTTATTAAACTTTTATTTTGAAATTGCAGCTCTGATTTGATAAATTAAACCAGACCTCCCTAATTGCTGACAGTTCCGTTCTTGTGTCATTGGGGCTAGTAGGAGTTGGTTTTGGGTCAGTCTGAAAACATTTTTGTTTCTTTGAATTACACTATGAGAGATCAGGGAATAAGTTAAACTCGCCCTTCCAGCTTATCTTTAACCTTCTTTTCTGCCGTGCCTGCTCGCTCCATTTCAGGATGTGGATATACACCTTGCTAGATGTACAGAGTAATCTGGTATGAAGTTACTCTCTGCTTTCAGGCTTTGGTGGGAAAATCTATGCTTAGTTTTTGTCTGAACAGTCGTTATCTTGACAGATAGACATAGTGATTTCCTAAAAATTACTACATATATAACAAAGAGCAGATGGAGCAGATGATGTAAATAAGAGAATTCTGATGCATTAATAAATTCATCTGTCCTGTCTATGCTGATACAAAACTGGCTATCGGCTTTCAGTTATCTAATCATTCCCTGCCTTCGCAGGAACTGAATTGACAGGAGATGAATTTGAATACCAAGAAGACTCACCCTTGAGAAATCCAGGATCACACTGATTCATGAACACTCCCTTTAGTGCCCGTTTGAATGGTGCGGGTCCTGAGCGGCTGTAAATCAGTGTGGCTCCATTGTGACTTAATTTACAGAAGAGACCAGCAAACGTCTGCTTTTCTTTTATGTTCTCATTGCCGGAGCGGTTTGTTTGGTTACTAAGGAAAGATCTCTAAAGGTATTTAGGCTCCTAGCTTCCATTGATTTCAGTGCAGGTTAGGAGCCTAAATACCTTTTGTGGAGCTGGGCCTAACTTTTTACTACAGGTTAGAAGAGGGTCTCACACTTCATTGCATCTGTAGGCTTAGCTCATTGCCCTTACCAGGAGCATCTGGCATTCCTCCATTTCCCCCCCCCCCCACCCCGTACAAGCTCCCTGCATGCCACCCTCCCATTCCCCTATATTTCAGGGACTCCCTGCAGCCTCCCCCCGTCCCTTGTGCCAGGGGCTCTGTGTCCCCTTCTCCCATACCAGGATCCCTCATTCCCCCCAATGCCCAAGGGCTTTGTGTACCCGTCTCTCCCCCATGCCAGGGACTCTGTGTGTCCCCCATGACCTCCTCCCCCCCATACCATTGTCCTCCAGTCTTCCCCCCCCCCCCCACCCACCCATTTTCACTCTGCCTCATGCCAGGGGATCTGTGTTACTCATATTCCCCCCCCCCCCCCATACTGCTGTCCCTCTTTCTCCTTCCCCATGGCAAGGGCTCTGTGTGCCCTCTTGCCCCCATGCTAGAGGCTCCATGTGCCCCTCATTCTTCCCCTTCTCCATACCCATTTCCCCCCATACCAGGGGCTCTGTATGTCTTCCCCCCCCCCCCTTTTCTGTCTGACAGGTAAGTCATTCAGGCTGTCAACATTTTAAACTCCACTGAGACATGGGTATAAGTGGGGGGTTGTTGTGCTGCCATCAATCAGTCTTTGATTGATTGACAATTACAGAGGTGTTGAAGTTGGTGATTGTACTGCCAGGGCTGCGTGTGTCCCCGTTTCCCAGCTATTAGACACAACCCTTGGCAAGACAAGCTTTTTTTGTTTTGTTTTGTTTTTTTACTAAGTAGAGATGGTGACTAATAGGAACGGCGGAGGAAAAGCCAGCAGCGATGAGAGTGTACTGACCAGATCTGAGCATCATGAACCTTGGGCCCAGCAAATGCAACCCCTCAAAATGGGTTATTGGCAGATTCTGAAAAACGAATCCAAGACTTGGCATACTCATTGATATTTAGGGCTCTGAGATTTGTGTGATCCTGGAGCAGGGCAGGGCATGGCACGGTTTGTCTTTTGCTATCTAATCCACCCACCACTCTTTGTAGGAGTGGGAGAGGCGTGGTATGTGCATCCACTGATTAGCCAAACCCTGGTGGGGCGGGGGGGGGGCTCAGTGGTCACAGAGGTTAGGGCAGCCCTGAGGTTTAAGTAGAGGCACAGAGTGGCTCTGCTACTGCTTCTCATCCCTGGATCTTGCCAGCCCACAACAAGAAGGGCCCTGTTCTGATCCCCTTCACTAAGGCTTGTCTCAGGACAGAGGATTTGGCTTGTTGCAGGGGAGGGGGGGGGGACTCCTGAAAAGGATCTTTCAGAATTTACCAACCAAGTTAACTTTCTGTTCATTTTCTGAGAACCCCAAACCTAGCACTAGCATTTCCCCCCGACCTCAGCTCCATGCCTTAAGGGGGCTCAGGCCAGTGAGGCGCTGGCCCAGAAAGAGGCGATCTCGGGAGGCTAATTTGCATACATTCCAAAACGCAGACTTGCAAAGCAGTCCCCCTGCAAGCCCAGCATGTGCAGTACTGCCCTTCCCCGCTGCCTCTGCTTACCACTTTGCAGGGTGTTTACTTGGTGTCCTCCTGGGGAGGAGAGGAATGAACATTGGAGGGGTGAGTTCGAACTAGCTGTCTGCACTGCCGAATGGCTCCACGTGTGTTCTGACTCAGCTGTGGTCACCCTAGCTTGGGTTGTTTCCAGTGAGTTTATGGGGGGGAAAACCTTGATCCCAAGTTTGTCTCTTAAGGCCAGATCCTGCACTCCATACTCAGGCAACATTTCTATTGAAGTGAGAGGGAATTTTCCCTACTTAAAGACTGACTGACTGGACCCATAGAGGATTCTGTTATTCCTGAGGCTAGGTCTACACTACCCGCCTGAATCGGCGGGTAGAAATCGACCTCTCGGGGATCGATTTATCGCGTCCCGTTGGGACGCGACAATCGATCCCCAAATCGACGCTCTTACTCCACCAGCGAAGGTGGGAGGAAGCGCCGTCGACGGGAAGCCGCAGAGGTCGATTTTGCCACCGTCCCTACAGCGGGGGTAAGTCGGCTGCGATACGTCGAATTCAGCTACGCTATTCGCGTAGCTGAATTTGCGTATCTTAAATCGACCCCCCCCTGTAGTGAAGACGTAGCCTCAGTCAGAGAAAGCGGTTATTATAATGTTGAATAGGAAATACTGTTCTGACAAAGCCCTAAACTGATGTTAAATACTCTGCTCCTGTTTGGTTATTCTGCACAGTCGTTGCTGTCTCTGTTATACTGACGCCCCGAGGCTGATGACTTGCCAAAGGCTAGAGGGAGTCAGGCTACGTCTTCACTACGGGGGGGGGGGGGGGTCGATTTAAGATATGCAAATTCAGCTACGCGAATAGCGTAGCTGAATTCGACGTATCGCAGCCGACTTACCCCGCTGTAGGGACGGTGGCAAAATTGACCTCTGCGGCTTCCCGTCCACGGCGCTTACTCCCACCTTCGCTGGTGGAGTAAGAGCGTCGATTCGGGGATCGATTGTCGCGTCCCGTCGGGACGCGATAAATCGATCCCCGAGAGGTCGATTTCTACCCGCCGATTCAGGCGGGTAGTGTAGACCTAGCCTCAGTGTCAGCCAGCGGCTGCAATTTACCTACTCCTCTGCTCAGACCAGTAGGCCTCCCCTCTGTCTAACTAACACAATATTTTGTGTTGTACCATCATTTGCGAACCTTGTAAATACGGAGCCATATCCCACCCTCAGGCACTTGAAGTCAGTGGGAGTGGCATGGGTGTGGCAGAAGGCAGAATCTGGCCCACAGCTGGAACTGAACAGGGGTGGATTAAGACTAGATTGGGCCTGGATCCACAGACATTTTGTGGGGGAGGGGGCAAAAAACATTGAGATGCACACTCCGGATTCTTCCACCTGCCCCCTTCCCCCCCGTCACACATAACTCATGGTTCTTCGCTCCACACAGCTGGATACTTTGTTGGCTCCATCCCACACATTCTTGTCTTCCCAGCCTCTCTCTCTTTCTCCTCTTCCCCCAGCTCCCCCAGGGAGAACGAGATCCTCAGCTGCGTAGTTTCATTAAAGTCAGTGCAGTTAGACTGATTTACACTAGCTGAGGATCGGGCCCATAAACTGAGTCTCTTACTGATTCTCTTCTTCTGCATCCAGGGGGACCTGACCCCAAGTATACTGCCTTGTTCCAGCTCTGGGCCTATCATGGCTAACATAGGGTAGATAGTCTGTTGTCTAATAATTTCATTCACTTGCGGGGTTAGCTTTCATGGAGGGGGGGGGGGGTCTCCCTGGGCAGGGTTAGCTGCTGCGGAGGGGGGGGTCTCCCCGGGTGGGGTTAGCTGCAGAGGGGGGGTAGCTGCTGCGGGGGGGGGGGATCCCGGGTGGGGGGCTGGGTTAGCTGCCGCGGTGGGGCGGGGTTAGCTGGGGGTGCGGGGGGGCGCGCAAGGTGGAAGTTTCGCCTGGGGCGCGAAACTTCCTTGCACCGGCCCTGCCCATATCCAAGGATGTGTGACTGTCCACCCCCAACTGGGCCAGCTCGGAAGGACCTGTTTGACATGTATGTTTAGGGAGTTAAAAAACTTTCAAAGCCAACAGTAACAAGGTTAAACAGTGTGTTCGGTATTGGACTCAACCTGAGCAAAGCCAAGGGAGCCCTGTCAGCAGCAGCTGCCTTTACAAACGAGGAGGATGCAACCTCTGCATTAGAGTTGCCGGGCCATCTTTGCATTGCCCTTCTCTGCACCTTTTGTCACACCAGGAGATCACTGGCTGGACAAGGCCAGAGGGGCAAATAAGTGAGGGAATGACAAAGTTTCAGCTTGTCTGAGGTGCATTGAGCCATTGACTTTAAATTCTGAATGTAATATTCCAAAGCACTCTTTGTCCCTCTTATTTACCTCATTTGCTCCTTGCTTGTATTTAGTGTGGTTTTTCTCTAACTTCTGTATGTCTCCAATCTGCTGAGAAGCTCATCTCATCAGTGAGGCTTCTGCTCTGTTCCCCTCTAACAATTTGTTGTTTGTGCCTTCAAGAAACATTATTTACAGATTGCTGCCTGCAGCACTTTTTAAAATGTTTTGAAGGAAACAACACACCGCCTTGTTCTCAGTTTGTAAACAGTCCCCAGTTAAAGATGCAATTTAAAGGGACGCTGTCATGTAGAGTAGGCCCAAATTCTATTTTGTGAATTTATATGTATGTATGTATTTTCCGATGTGAGACTCCCTCCGTTGCTCCTGCTGAAGCTGTTCCTCTCTGGATAAATAATGAAAACGTGATGGGAGCAGGATGATGAGACCCAGGGTCTCCCAGCTTGGTGCCCGTACCACTGGACTACAGAGTCAGTCTTATTCTCTTGGACCCCAGGACTATTCCATTGTGGATAAACACTTGCTCCAATCACTCTTGCATTATCTATCCAGAGTGGAGGGAGCCCCACCACAGAAAATCCCCTGGCTCAATGATCAGAGCGTTCTCCCAAGAGGTAGGATTTGAACAGGGGTCTCCTTTTTCCCCCCTCTGGCAGAGAGGGGGGACTTGAATCTAGTCTCCCACATCCCAGATGGATGCTCTTATGACTGGGCTAAAAGTTATAAGGTGGGTGGAAGTACCAGCATCTCCTCCAGCCATTTTGTGTGGACCAAGGCAGGTGCCTAACTCAATCTCTCAAGGTGTGATTTAGGCACCCAAGTCACTTGACTCCTGGAGTGGGGTTCCTATTTGTGGATAGCTAAGCAGAACTAGGTGCCTCTCTGTAGCCTGGACTTAGGCTCCTATTGTGGAGAAGTGTAAGTGGGACTCATCAGCTGACCCATGTTAGGGAAAGCCGTGCTTGAGCAGCTACCTTGTATTTTAATCCTAGGTTAAGACTTTTCTAATGTGTGCTCGAACCTTGGGCTGTGGCATTGTGACTGCAGTGCGCAGACCTGAGTCAAAGTAACCATATTCCCCACGTCTTCTCCCCCAAAATATGGCCACTCTAGCCCTAGGACCATGGTGCACTGTGGGAAAACTTTACTGCCCGCCCTGTACATTACCAGGAAGCAGCTCGCTTTGCAAAAGGCTTGATCCATTTGCTCTCCATTGCAAACCCAGGAGGCTCTCTGATCGTGTGCTTGCAGGTCGGGTATCAGAAGAGAATGGTTTAATGCTGACCTGAGCTGCTGCCCTTTGCAAAGGGGAAGTGGCTTCTGTTTTCAATAAAGTGGACTGCAGATTGTTGAGACACAGAGAGTTAAGGAAGTTGTCCCACGGAATTGTGGGATATTTCTGGCTGATTCGTGGGACCCGAGGCAAGCGGGGCTGGATCGTGGCTTAACTCATACTTGGACCTTCCAGTCCTGCAGCCTACTGGGACCCTGGGTTCAAGCCCTGGGTTAGCACAATTGCAGTGTAGATGCAAAGGGGTTTAGGCTTGAGCCCATACCCTTAGGTACTTATCTCTTCCCATTTGTTGTATAGAGAGTTTGGGCACCTAACTCGGCTTGGTGGTTTCTGTGATGTTGTGCCTGTGATTTTCCAGGTGTCTAAAAGTTGGGCATCATGATATTCGGTGATGCAACACCTGAGTCCCTTTGTGGATCCCACGTTTAGTCTCAGCTGCATCTCACTTTCCCCAACTCTAAAATGAGGAAATTACTATATGATAAATAATAACCTGGACCCTCATGCTCTGGTGATGAGCACTAAAGCAATGCCTTATATAATAACAGTACCTATCCCACAGGGCTTTTGTGAGGCTTAATCAATTTGAGTCTTTAAAACACTTGGACATCCTCAGAAGGAAAGTGCTGGGTAAGTGCAAAGTCCTGTTGTTATAAGTATTAGCAGCTCACAGTGGTAGCAATCATGACCTCAGAGCATCATTGTCATAGAATCAATTTTCTATGCGCAACACTTCATCCTGTAACCTTATTTCGCAAAACCTCCCTCCCTCCAAGTCATTACTAGTAAAAAAGGTATTTAATAAACCCACAACAAATTGTTGATTGAACTTGTCAGATTGCACAGCTTGAAAATCTCACCAAGGGCTTGGTTTGAGAGAACAAAGGGAGCATTGTCTCAAGATTTAAATTAGAATAAACTGTCTCTGAGGTCAAAAGTGATAGTTTTCATAACAAATAGTCTCAGGCGCATTTTCCTCCCACTGCTCCAGGCCAGGGCATTGACTCTGAGGTTATAGAGAAAGCTGGATGCAAAGGTGGGGTACACCCTGTTTGGGTGGGCAGAATCAGAAGTGCAGATGTATAGAGGGGCCAGCACCACACACTTAATCATAAGTAGGAACAAAGAACAGTTAAAGATTACCTTTCATCCTAAAGGATCCTGAACTGCGCTTTGCACTTCTCAGGATCCAGCCCCTGGAAAACAGTCCCATCTGGGTTAGAGCAGTGGTTCTCAACCGGGGGTGCGGGGCCCCCTGGGGGGCTGTGGGCAGATTTTGGGTGGTCCACCAAGAAGGGCTGGCATTAGACTCATTGGGGCCCAGAGCAGAAAGCTGAAGCCCTGACCCCCACCACCCGGGGCTGAAGCCAAAGCCTGAGCAATTTAGCTTCATGGGACCCCCTGTGGCATGGGCTCCCAGGC
The DNA here is from genome assembly GCF_028017835.1 of Emys orbicularis. Taxonomy (NCBI): domain Eukaryota; kingdom Metazoa; phylum Chordata; order Testudines; family Emydidae; genus Emys; species Emys orbicularis. The sequence continues at coordinate 18,738,953 of NC_088696.1, forward strand.
AATTGTCCTGCTTGCTACCCTCTAACCCCGGCCCTGGCTTTTATATGTAGAAAAACAGTTGTTGTGGCACAGGTGGGCCATGGAGTTTTTAGAGCATGTTGGTGGGGGGCCTCAGAAAGAAAAAGGTTGAGAACCCCTGGGTTAGAGGGCAGTAGGTAGGGCACTTATGGGGGGTAGGGAGGAAAGACAACAGAATCTTTGTCAAAAGACACATCCCTAGTCTTATGAAAAGTGTCTTGGGATTTTCGATCTCCTGATGGAACTTCAGTATTTAAGGGCTGAGCTGAAGGACGCGCCTCACCCCCTTTCCCTCCATGTGAACATCGTGGATCTCAGTTTACTTACTGCAGAAGACAAAGGGCTGAATTGTCTCTGCTAGGATTTGAACCTGGTGTTGTAAGGTACCGAGGTGTTTCAGAGGTGAACCATTCCCATGTTGTATTGATATTGCACGTTTTTATGTTATGTGAGTTTGTCCCAGGAAAAGTAGGGGAATGGGCTGCATTGTCAGTCTTCGCAAATCCTCCCCGCAAACCCACAGTGATCAAGTACGCCAGCAATAAAGCCAGCTTGACTCATAGAAATCTAGTGGTAGCTAAAAATTAGGGCTTCCACCAGACACCATCACACTGGGAACTACTGTTTCAAGAGATCAGTTGGTTTAGTGTTTCTTACCCAGCCTGAAGAACCATCTTAGGGTGACCAGACACCAAGTGTAAAAAATCGAGATGGGGGTGGGGGGGTAATAGGAGCCTATATAAGAAAAAGACCCAAAAATCGGGACTGTCCCTATAAAATCGGGACATCTGGTCACTCTAAACCATCTCTGTTTGTTTCTGGTCAGGGACAGTCAGAGAAGCCTCTGTGTGCCTGGTACTAGATTGAAACAGCCTCTGTTGAATGGTGAGTGAACAATGATCTGCTCTGTGAACAAACAATTCCTTTCCCAAAATGATGGAATCATCAGTATTACAGGCACCAAAGGGGGAGGCGGGAGGACGTGTAGGCATGATTTCCGTGCTCTGATCGTAACTGTTACAGAAACAACACAGCAGTGTTTTCTTTATTCGCTCAGCAAAAACTTCCCTTATGTCCATAGGTATAATTATGGTAGAGGCTAGAGTCACTTGGAGACAAATACTCTGGCGATTAACCAAATCACCAGTTCTCCTAAATAGTTTTAAACAGAGCAAGTTCTGTTAAAAAGGGGAAAAGTGACATTTGCAAATGGATTCCATAATGGTATAAATGAAAGCGAAGATTCAGAAGGGACTTTGAAGTGAAGGGAATAATCCTATTTGGTTTGGCCAGTAATGATTTACATGGTTAGGACTGAAATCTTAACTTGTATGATGCTCCTCAATGTTTCGATTGGTGGTTTACTTTTTGGTGTGAATTTAGTGCCCGTGAAAGGTATCAAGTAGGTAGCCCTGAAGAATGATGTCCTCACTCTATCACAGAATCGGTACAGTGTGGGTAAGCATCCGCCCTATGCCATCAACATGCTGTAGTCCATGTGTGGGGAGTAAGAGGATTGAGTTTCCATGTCCAGTCAGTCCTTGGCCTCTCTGCTGAGTCTGCTAGTAAGGATTCCAAATGGTGCCCATTGTGGTGTTGGCCATGTGGACATTTGACTATTAGGAACTGGACTGGGACCCCTAAATTCCCCTCACATAAGTCACTGAATGACCATCAGATGAGAACTTCGCTGCCACCCTGAGCTGGATTTGAACCAACGATTTAATAATAATAATATTTTGCACTAATATTGTACCTTCTGTAGGAGGCTTTCAACATGCTTTATAAGGCTGGATACATACAAATATTACCATTTTATAAACAGCACCACTGAGGTGGAAAGGGTTACATCTCCTTATCAGTTCCATGTGTTTGGCTAATTATTTTAATTAAAAACAGAGAAAATTATTCAGACTGTTTCAATTTTTTCAGTGATTTCCCCTGGTGTTGAAAATTGCATCGACACACACTGTTCAAGGGGTGATGTAAAATGGAATGAATGCTCCTTTTAGCTGCTATGAATAGAGGCTCCTCAGATCAATTAAGTGTTGACTCTATAATTGCTGTAGGATTACGCATTTCTGTTATTTTTTTCCAATCCTCTAAATCATAAATTAACAAATATTTCAACACTCCATAGAACCTTTCAAACCGGTGACAGCTGAATAAAATCACATTTATTTGGATGAGACATTTATTGTAACCAGCAAAGTGGCTAATAACCTTCCTAACAATTCACCCTTTTTTGGTCTGCTCAGTCTTTCCGTAGTTTTGCAATGTTGAGTTTGCTTTTAGCTGCTTCTAGAAAGGGCTTAAATAAATAATTGTCCCAGAAGTTTTCTCCACTGTGGTTAAATGGTGTTTCTGAAAAAGCCCTGCTACACATTTAGCCACATCTGTTCCTCTCTGCCTGCCGTTGGTGTCGGAGGAATTACTCATTAAAGTGAGTAATGCATGGGCAGTGGTGGCCCCTGGGATTATAGAGCTTCTCACCTCTAGTTTACCAGTGTGAGTCTAATCCAGATCCTCAGTCTATTGCCAAGCGGAGAGCTGTCCATATTCCAAAATTCCAGTTGATAATAAGTACCTTTGTCAGTATCAGCACAGAGTCTGAGAGCCAAATGGACATGGAGGATGAACCAACTGCCTGCTTCTAGAAGTGATCCCTGCCAGTCACGGTGAAGGTGACCATGCTGTGAGGTAGCTTTTACTCCTGCTGTCCATTTTGTCTCTTTTGTGGCTAAAGGAGTTCCGTCTCTAGGATGACCAATCCTGCACGAGTGCTTCATTCAATTAAAGGACTGTTTTATTTCTACCAAGAAATCCCCTCTCCTCTAAAGTAGAGAGGCTTTGATGTTCGCCATGAAATCCCAAGTAGTTATCGCTGTTTCCCTCTCTGTGCCAAACGGTTAGTTCACGACACATGTTCTTTAATAGGAGCAGTTTAGCACTTGTCAGAATGACCACAGGCTTCTTTGTAGAGGTTACAGGCCAAGATTTGGCTGCAGGCACAACAGGTCACCTGGAAAAATGGGCACAGGCATGTTGCATTTGCAGGTCTTTCCTCTGTAACCCACTGGTCCATGGGTCTTGTGTCCCCCTCTGTGCCTGATCCACATAGGAGATAAGTGTCTATAGCTTGAGTTGAAGACTCAGGAGCACTTACACAGATGTCTGTCAATGCAAATTTAACATGTGGGTGGAACAACAGACATGGATGCATGCTTATGCATACCTCTTTGTGCCTGGGGATGGAAATTTGCACCAGTCTCCCCTCAGCAGGCATGCTAATTTTCATGGGCATTAATGGGAGCTACTCAAACAAGAATAAGCCCTTTGGGCTGTGCTAATGCAAGTCTGTCTATCTGGGCTGGGAGGCTCCCTCAGAGCTGCAGTGTAGATGTACCCTTAGACTTTGCTAGTGGCATAGTCCAACTTTTAACCCTTCCAGTGGAGGTCATGGGTTTGATTCTCCTTTGCCTTGTAGCTATTGCCATTAGTTTCACCTGGAGAAAGAGGCTGTAAAACCATCCTGATTTGCTAGCATTTTATACCCACTTTGCTCTCCTTTTTCACGGGGTAAATGATGACACCAGGTGCCAGGGCGTGGTGAATCAGGCCCCTCCTCCACAGCCACTCACCACGAGCAAAATGAGGTGTGTCCTTTCCCAAGGGGCTGAGCAATGCTACCTTTGAAACCCTTCCAGCTCCCAGGCACAGCTGACTCATGGGGCAAGCAACCAGGAACAAAAACTGAACCCACTTCCCTTCACAGCTGTACCCCTCGTGAGACTTTTATCACAAACACAAAACTGATAGAGAGAAACAACAGATACAGATTATCTGTCTTAGATCTCAGCTCAGCAACAGTGTACACACTGGAATCTGGCCGAGTCTACAGAAGCCTCCTCCATGCTACGGAAGCTGGCTGTGTGTTTTTGTTGAGCTGGACCCATAGGAAGGAAATGATCCAGCGTAAATAGCGATTTATTTTATTGTTTCTCGGGGGGAAAAGTAAAAATTAGAATATCCTGTTTACTTATTGCTAGTGCTATATTTGACTGAATATCACATGGGTTTTCCTCTTGCTGGATCGGTGCAGGCTTTTCTGGTGGTCTGATCCTGCAAAAAGCAGTGAGCCCTCCATTCCTACTCAAGTCAAATGAGACAGAAAGGTGCTCAGTACTTGCGGTATGTGCAGGATTGGGCCTTGCAAGGGCAGAGAAGGGTGATCTCTGTCCAGTAAGAAGCTCAGGGAAAATGGGGCGGGTGTCAGGGGAGTTATTTTAGAACGAAAATCCTTCTCGAGCTGTAGATGGCAAAACTTGTACTGAAAAGCGACGCTCTGAAACTGTGCTTTATACAGGGTGTCCTACAGGAAGTCAACGTTTCCGGTGTTCATCCTTACGGTATTTACAGGCCCTCCAGAGTACGTCTACACGGCAATAAAAGACCTGTGGCTGGCCCAGGTTAGCTGACACGAGCTTGCGGGGCTTGGGCTGCAGGGCTAAAAATGGCAATGTAAACTTTTGGGCTCTGAACCTCGTGAGGGAAGAGGGTGAATCTGGGCTTCAGCCTGAGCCTGAACGTCTACTCTGCAGTTTTTAGCCACGCAGCCCAACCCCCGTGAGCTCAAGTCAATTGGGCTCTGACACTCGGTGCCGTGGGTGGTTTATGCAGTGTAGACGTATCCTCAGTGATTCACTTTACTTGCAGCAGCCTAGTGGATTTCAACTTATATAAGGAGACATTTCTCAGTAGTGTATCAGCTTCCTATGATTATCTATCTAGCTGTCTAAAAATATAATCCTTCCAGTTAAATTATATAATCAGTAAATGTCGGCAAATGTTGATTTTTACCGTACACGCACAAAATGGCAAAACAAATTTCCATCGATAATAATAGAAATTTACAGATAGGCAAAATAAGAAAACTACTGCTTGAGAACTCTGGGAGTTTGATTTAAGGATATTTACTTTGTGTATTTGTATATGTGATCTTGACAATATTTTAACAGTTATAAAGGTTTAAAGTTTTGAATCTCAGCATCTCCTGTCATTTAAATGATTGTGTGACCCTCCCATAATTTAAATTGTGAAAATTTAAATTGCTAAAAATGAAAAGATGCTTAAAACCCATAATTTTGCAGAAATAAACATTTAAATAGATAAAAAGCTTAAAAAATTGAGATAATTCATCAAAATAATAAAAAATAAAAATTTAATTCTGCCAAGCCTATATATAATCTATGTACATTTACACACATTTTAATTATCTTATTTATATTCCTGCACATTTAAAACACACACACAATTGGCAAACCAGTGGTTGTAGTGCCTTTATAGCATAGGTGTCAGAATTACATGTCAGCTGTAGAGGTATAACTCTTGGGTAGTACTACTTATGGAATGACCTGTTTAATTTATAACCAAACATGGTTACGTAAGACATGCTTTTTTCAGCATGTCATGCTGGTTCTGGAAATAGACCATTATCTAAGAAAATAGAAAAGTGCACCTGGAAACTTTTAGACTAGACTCCCTGTTTAATTATGAACCCATTTTAAATATATCAAGGAAGGCAGCTGTAATAGGACCTTTTTCTGCCATATATTAAAATGATGACTCACAGTTGAAATGACAGTTGAATGTAATGAAAAGAAAAAGTCTCTCCAGCTTGAAGAGTCTGCAACTGTTATTCTCAGATCTCCAACTTGCCTGGTAGTTTGGGGCTGTACTGGTGGATTGTGAGTACTTTTGGTATCATTTTTACTATCTCTGGTTTCACAGATGCCCTAATATGTGATATGTAAACTTCTCCAATTTCCCCCCCCTTTTACCCTTGGAAGGTCTAGCTGGCTGTCCTTTGGAGATTTGCACATCATTTTCCAAAACACTGGGCAAAATAATTCATTTCGCATCTTCAAAGCACTTTATAAACATTACCTGGTTAATGCTCACAAAATCCCTATGAGACAGGTATTGTGCCCCCCATTTTACATATGGGGAAACTGAGGTGCAGGGCAGTTAAATAGTTTGCCCAAGACTATCATGGGAATCATTGTCAGAAAGGGCATTGGAATTTTGGTGTTTCTAGCTTAGTTCTGTGCTGTGATCACTAGATGTGTATATTACAAGGATACAATTGCAATAAACACAAAGGGCCACATTTTCAGCAGGCTTCTTAAATATGCGTCTATAATACGGATTTTCTGCCTGCAAAACAGATATGCAAATATTAAAAGGGCATGAAACCCTCACAAAGCCAGGAAATTCAGAATTATTGCTTCTAATTTCATCTCCAGGTCTCACTGCTCTGCTTACTTTTGCAGCCAATACAGTAAGCCGAGTCACATGCTGTTTTAAGGTGTCTGCAAAGCTACCGGAGACAGCAGCATAAACTAGAGACAGAAGGCCAGGTTTTAGCCTTAGTTATGCCAGCATAAATGTAGACTGACTCCATGGCCCAGAGCGAGCAGTAGCCTTAACTCTGAGCTCAGATGATCTTCTCCGCCTGTTGCTGCAGACAACCAAATGAGCTTGTACGTATTAAAGCCCTGGAATGTATTACCGTATTTTTCTTAATTAAAAACAAACATTTCCAAGCAAACTTGATTATACTTTCATGTCCCTACTAGTGCAGTTGTAGTCTGAAACTTTGGACAAATCCCTTCCATTACCTAGTATGTGTAGCATGACCAGTGAATTCTCATTTCTTTTGCTACTTTTTTCTTTCCTTTGGAGAGCACACAGCAAAGAACTACTGTCTCCATAAATCTGTGTGAATGCACAGCTGGGCTGACTGTCCCCCTCCCACCCTCAGTCAGCTAAATTGCACACCTGCTTCATAGCCAGAAATGTGCAGAGGAGTCAGTCGTGCATATGCTAGCGTTATATCCTCTGCTATTATGGGCTGGAGTGAGAGTGGCCCTTTACTCTGTTCCCTAGCCTGCTGGCTGGCTTCCTTGCTTCCCTCAGTTTGGCTTGAGGCAGTCTCAGAAACACAAAGTTTAGGCCCCAGGTGATGAGTGGAATGGGTGAGCCTTTAGGTTTTTAATGAGGCATGTTTCCCTCTTATGTCCCCACCATGGTTCGCTCACTCCACTGGGCATCACCCCAGTACTCAGTGTAAGTGGATCTCCCATTCCCTCTCTGTGGTGAGCACTGCAACACCAGGGGCCTGTTGGAATAGTGGAGAGACGTGAGGTTTCTCTCTGGAGCGTCACTCTCCCACCTGTTATCCAGCATGGGTCATTATTGCCGTTGTGAGTGTTCTGTCTAAGGCTCCTCTCTTCACCCTCATGTTTGTGAATCACCAGTGGAGCTGCCCCAACTCCTGCTGACTCACCTGTGAGGGACTGGGACCCAACTCCAAACTCTGATCCCTCTGCAAGGCAACTCAGAGTGCTGCAGCTGAGGGACCGGGCCCCCAGAACAACCGTCTTCCAGTGCTTAAAGAAGGAAGGTCCCTGGCTACTGACGTTAAGTCTCAAGTGAGCATGAGTCACCCCAGCCTTGCCTGACGCTGTGCCCAAAAGTAGAAAAATGAATGACTGTTTGTAAACCAACGGGTCAATGTCACGGTGCTAATCAGAACAATAGGGCTGTGAAACGCATCCTGCGGAAGTGAACCAGTATCAACATCATGAGCATCAAAAGGCAGAATAAAGGAGAGTGGTGTGGAGGCACCCAAGATATATTCTTTCCCAACGGGTAACGCAGAGTCAACTCAGTGCAGATAGTTAGTAATATCATGGTTTGCAGCAGTAATTGGAAGAGACCTCAGGAGGTCATCTAGTCCAACCCCTTGCTCAAAGAAGGACCAATCCCAATTAAATCATCCCAGCCAGGGCTTTGTCAAGCCGGGCGGTAAAAACCTGTAAGGATGGAGATTCCACCACCTCCCTAGGTAACCCATTCCAATGCTTCACCACCCTCCTAATGAAATAGTTTTTCCTAATATCCAATTTAGACCTCCTCCACTGCAATTTGAGACCATTGCTCCTTGTTCTGTCATCTGCCACCACTGAGTATTGCCTAGCTCCATCCTCTTTGGAACCCCCCCTTCAGGTAGTTGAAGGCTGCTATCAAATTCCCCCCTCACTCTTCTCTTCTGCAGACTAAATAAGCCCAGTTTCCTCAGCCTTTCCTCGTAAGTCATGTGCCCCAGCCCCCTAATCATTTCCGTTGCCCTCCACTGGACTCTCCCCAATTTGTCAACTTCCTTTTTGTAGTGTGGGTCCCAAAACTGGACGCAATACTCCAGAAGTGGCCTCACCCCCAGAGCCCAATAGAGGGGAATAATCACTTCCCTCGATCTGCTGGCAATGCTCCTACTAATGCAGCCCAATATGCCGTTAGCCTTCTTGGCAACAAGGGCACACTGTTGACCCATATCCAGCTTCTTGTCCACTGTAATCCCCAGGTCCTTTTCTGCAGAACTGCTGCTTAGCCAGTCGGTCCCCAGCCTGTAGCAGTGCATGGGATTCTTCCGTCCTAAATGCAGGACTCTGCACTTGTCCTTGTTGAACCTCATCAGATTTCTTTTGGCCCAATCCTTCAATTTGTCTAGGTCACTCTGGACCCTACCCTCCGGTGTATCTACCTCTCCTCCCAGCTTAGTGTCATCATCTTAGTGTCTTTCACTTTCATTTGACTGGATGAATCTACTTTAAAAGGCAGAAAAGCCTTCCAGTTTCCAACAGCTGCTAATCAGAACTGATACGGTCTCCCATGACATCCTCCACTCAGCTGCACTTATATTCCACTTCATTTGTAGCTAGCATAGCTCAATCCATCCGTCTAGATGTTCTTTGGGCTTATAACTGCTAAAATGTAGAGCCAGGGAAATGCAGTGTTAGACGTTCTACAGCAGTGCAGTTTCAGATTCCCTACCATCATCTTTACTGTATCTAGGTATGAAGCCACTTGCCTTGAAAAAACTTCAACTGGTATAAAATGTAGCAGCCCATCTACTTAACAAAGCAGATGCCATGAACAAATGCTTCACCTTGGTGCTCCTCACTGGCTCCCCAATGAATATAAAAGAGAGTCCAGGTTCTGTGGCCTGATATCCAAAGTCCTTCATGGGATTGGCCTAGCATCTCCTTCCGCAGCCATGATCTCCCATGGCAGCTATATCCTAGTGGAACAATGAAATTATTAGCCAATAGACAGAGCCTCGTGAGTGAGGGAATCAGAACTGTGATGGGAGCTGGAGTTAGACTATAGAATTAATTTCTGCAAGAGAGAAAACTGAGCAAAACTCAACTCCCCTCCTCTAAAGTAATCAAGCTATTTCTCTTATAAGCGGCACAGATGCTATGGGGATGGAGTGCATTTCAGTTAGTAGATTGATAAAATAGGCAGATATCTGGAGGCTGTAGCCAGTTATTGGCAATATCTTTATCCTGTTTCCTTGAGGAAGAGAACAAGGTTGGTAGCAACAGTGAGGAAGGTTTAATAGTGAAAAAAGCTTCATTTCCTGGCATGTGACCTGATTCTAATTTTGACTTTATTTAAACAGTAATTTAACTAGGTATCGATGTAGCCTGGACAACATTTCTTCTCTCAGTGTTGCCAGTTCCAGCACTCTGGGCTGTGTGAGCTGTTGTTCTATTAGCCTGCACTGCCATGGTGAGTCATTACTTTCTAAAGAATCATACAGAGCTAGTTTCTGTTGTTTAAATAGAGCCAGACCACTGTTCGGCTTAGAAGCCTCAAGATTCCTGGCATGAACAGCCTGTGATTTAAAACAGGGATTTAAAATGTTTACCTGCAAACTGTCTCCATTCTTTCCTGTATCACTGCGGAGAACTTCTGCATTCTCAGGCGTATTCACATTTGTGTTATCTGCTGACCTACCCCCTATCGGAGAAGGCAGTATGATGTAGTCTTAGTCAGCAGGTTCCTGCATCATGCTTCTCTTATCTATGCTGAAGGAGCACGCTCTGAATTTTGTGCAGTCATGTGTGGTTACTATGTATGCAATTGGGTATCCTCCTGCTGGATGTGTTGGGAATTGGACTTTTACTTATTTATGTTGTATATTCAGGGCTGGGAAAACTTACTAGACTCCTAGTAACTGGAGGATTAAAACCTACTGGCAAGAGGTAGTTTTGACAGATGAAGGTGGTGAGAATGAGAGTTCCAGAAGCTTGGTTCTCCTCACCCACCATTCCCAGCCACTGGACCCTCAGTAGGGAGGGGATTTATATCTCCTCTCAGCCTCTGAGTGACATGTGACTTGTACATTTGAAGATCCCTTCTGTGCTATTTGCTAAAAGGGACAAGGAGTTTTAATCTCCAGTCCATGCAAAATCTCCTGGCTGCTGCAATCCAGGTTAGACTCTGGTTGTGATACACAGGCATTTAATCCAACTCCCTACCTCACATGTCCTTCCTCTTTGCTGGTTGGGCCACTGAGCACATATTCCCTTCTCTGGCTTTTTACCCTCAGACTTGTTCATTTAGCTTTCTGTGAATTGAATTAAGACATGTATTTGACCCACACAGCTTCTCTCTCCATGTCCTTGTGGGTTTGAGCCTCCTGCTCTTCTACAAGCCCCTGACTCACCCCTGAGCTGATGTGCAGAGAGACAATTCTCAACTAGTGTGAGAGAAAAATGGATACTGCAATAACCCAATGTTCTACGTGCCCAATCCTTTTGCTCTCCCGTTGCTTTGTGAATGGGACCATGTAGCCAAAGATTGATCTGTGCCATGTGTTATTTGTTAATGCTAACTTTACCCTAATGTATGATGACAGGGCGTGGGCATGTCTCACTGTACACTGTATGTAGCATTTATCCCAGTGAGAGATGATGTGGGGGGAAAGAAAGCTGCGGTTCATCTCTGATTCATGGCACACTGTCAAATTAAAGAAAAAGAGAAAGAGGACCAGATTCTCCCTTCCAATTCACACATGCTGCTCCCATTGAAGTCAGCAGGACAAATTCTGCTGCTTTTCTGAGACTCGTGTTACCCTACTGTGTGCCATAGGGTTGTGCAGTTTGATTGAGGGCAGAATTGGACCCAAGGAGAGTTCTGTGCATGTAACTGAGGATGCAGTTGGACCTAAAGTGTATTTATTCATCTGCTAACCCTTTAACTGGATCACAGAAAACATGGTACCAAATTCTGACCCATTGGTTTCTCTATCATTAGGGGACCTGGAAGTACATAGAGCTCCAGCCAACAATGTGATGGTCCAGAGAGCAGTGTGGACACCTGTCAAGAGTAGATATGGGCCCAGAACATGCTGTTCACCAAGTCCAGGGGTGTTTTTATTCCAGGCTCCAGTCTAGAACTATCTCTGGTCAAAGTACATGCTGGGGATTTATCTAGCTCACGCTGGGTCCGTCAGGCTGTGGTTGATACCTTTGCTCATTACATTGTGCTGTCTTCTTACCGTTTCACTTTGGAGCAAAGTCACTGAATATATCTGAAAACATTGTCCGGGTTGATAAAATTCTTAAATCAGCAACTATCTCTGTGTGCATTAGACAGAAAACGTGTCACTGTTCTGATCTTCAAAAAAAGCAGTCAGTGAGCATATTCTGCAGTTTTGGAAAGACTTTCCCCAGTCACATTCAGATCATACTTTCTCAAAGCTGCCTTACTGAGAAAGTAATGTGCAATTCATCATCAGGAGGAATTGGATTAGTTTCATACTATCTGGGGAGCAGTGGGGAGTTTGCTTAGCTAATTTCAATCAAAAGTCTCAGTTTCCAGCATTAATCGTGTGTGCTCTTTTGCCGAGGTCCATTGTGCATATGTGCTTGATTATTCTCTACTTCGATTTTATCCTTATCTTCAAGCAATGTTTTAAAGTGTATGTAGTATGAGATCGAGGATGTACCCCGGTGGAGAGCAGCTATCCCATACTCATGCCCACAGAACCTTTATACTAATGCCAGTAATGCCTTTGCACACAGCATCATGCAATAGCTTTCCAGCTAGAGAGAGATACCAAGCATCTAACAGACTCTGATCTCCTTGTGCAGTGTGTCTGTATGTGAAAATGCCGTCGATTCCATGTGAATGAGCTGGGAGGTCACACCGACTGCATTTTTACACTGCTGAAAGCGGAGCTGCTACTCCAGAGGAGACTAGTGGCCCCAATCCTCAGATGTGCTGGGGCGGCTTTGCACCTCTCTGGCAGTGCGAAGCAACCCTACACCCTCATCTGGATACTGGAGGATTCTCTCTGCATGAGAGGATACTTGGATGGGGTAGAGTCATTGTGGCAGCGCCTATCTCACCCCTGCTTTCTGCCGCCAGGACATTCCTGTGATCTCCTAATGAGGCTGTTGGCAGCTGACATAAATTAGCACAACCCATAAAGTGCTCTAATTTACAATGAGTCTGGCATCAGGACAGAGCACAAAGGACACCTTTGCCCATTCAGTGCCACTCTATCCTGAGCAGCTCTGAACATTCTCAGCTATAGGTCAGGAATAACAACACTGATGGGAAAGGAGATACCGGAAAAGCTCGCGAGTTGTACAAAGGTTGGAAACGGTAGATTCAAACAGTGACACACAACAAAATTCAAGAATGTGATGTGCTTGCTCCATAATACCACATTCTTCCTAGGAAATTCAACAGGCATTAGAAATAAATCTGAAACAAAATGAAGTGTTGCTATTAAGTATGGCCTTTTACCAAACTAATAACACATAGCCTGGGTTCCGATTGGTGGAAAACTGATCATAAATAACCTGCACATTAGTGATTTTTCCAGGGCATTATGAGCTCACACCACAGCTGCGTATATATTTTTCAAAATATATAAATGGAATTATACATGAAATCTTTTTAGAATGCCAGTCATCTCTGTGGTCATTCATTCCTGCAATTAATGACCAATCTTTTAGAGAAAATGAACTAAAAAACGGACAGCAGCTCATAATGAATCATATGGTGGGGAGGGCTGTGTAAATAAACCATTCACAATCAAAAAATTCACTTGCTTCTGATGGTTAGGGTAACCAGACATCCCGTTTTTAAAGGGACAGTCCCGTATTTAAGCCCTCCTGCAGGTGTCCTGACTTTCGCTTTAAAACGGGCAAATTGTCCCGTATTTCCTATCTCCCCCCATCACTACTGGTGGGTCCTGCTGCTGGCCAGATCCTTGCTCGCCAGCAGTGACTGGCGGCGGGGGGGGGGGGGGGGTGTGGAAGGGGGTTTCCAGTGGCTGACAATGGGGGTGGGTGTGCAAGGCTGGTGGTGGGGCGAAAATGCAGCACACGGGGCCAGCTGCTCCCCCTGCTGGTCCATCAGCGCAGTCCCCGCTGCATGCAGACTCTCGGCCAGTAGGGCCCTGCACCATCCCGTTTCCGGCCGTCTCTGGCTGTGAGCTACAGTGGCTGGTGAGTGCAGGAAGGCGCCAGGCAGCGGCCAGTTTTGTGTCGCTTCTGTTGCCCACCCATCAACTCTTTATGTGCTCCCCCTCTCGCTGTTCTCTCCCTGCTTTGCCCTTTTTTCCCTCCAGCCCCGCTGCTCCTCCATATCCCCCCCAGCAGGGCATGTCCCGCTCCCAGCCCTGTGCGGAGAACCAGCCCATGGTCAGAGCACTGAGCTCACCAACAGCCTGGCCAGCAGGCTCCTTCCCTCCCCCACTGCCTCTGGCTGGGCTGGTGCACTGGGAAAGCCCAAGACCCTCTGGCTTGGGGCGCTGGCCAGGAGGTGCTGAGACCTGCATGTGCCAAAGCCCTGCACAGCGCTGGCATGGGGAAGAGACTCTGCCCCTCAGCTAAGCTCTGGAGTGGCGGGGGGGGGGGGGGAGAAGGGGTGAGAGGGGGGTGAAATTTCCAGCCTGTTCATGTCCCAAACCTGCAGGCTCAACAGCAGCCCCGGGGCAAGGGCTTAGCACCCTCTTCACCCCCCAGCCCTGGGTCCTGCCTCCAGGGAGCGTGGGGTTGATCCATCCCCTAGGCACCCTCCCCTGCTGAGCCACCTCTCTGGCCGGGTTTGCTGAAGCCCCTGCACTCAGGTTCCCTGGCCCTGGTGCACAATGCAGCCTGAGGGCTTAACCCATTCCTGCCTGCGCTGTAGCTGGGGGGGGCCAGAGGGCAGCTGGGTTATGTCAGTGGCAGTGGGTTATGTCACATGCCAGGTCATTCTCCCCCCCCGCCACCCCCTGTGACTGGAAGCAGCTCCAATCCCTTCCCTCCCACAGTGTTAAAAAGTTGCTGCTGGCCATATTCTGGTGTGAGCCCTGGCAGAAATTGGGGGGGATGGGACATGTGAACTTGTGTGCTCCCCCCCACAGCGTATTGCCTCGGGAAGACACGGTGCCAGGTACCAGGAGAGGCGGGTCCATCCCGGAGGCCCAGCCAGGCATGGAGGGCAGAGAGCGCCAGGCAGGGAGGGTCCGATCGGTCGGTCGGTCACCCCAGCTGTGTGAGAGAGGTGTATGGGAGTGTGTGTGTGTCACGTCTCCCTCTGTGTGGGGGGGAGGGAAGGGGAGAGGATAGGGGTGTGTGTGTGTCATCCCTCCCTGTGTCACCCCTCCCTGTGTGAAGCCTAAAGCCTTAAAGATAAGAAGGTAAATAAAAAGAATCCATCTACGCAGTGTTTCTTTTTAACGGCGGCTCAGTCAACTTGATGTTAATTTTAATGTTTGTACTGCATAGTTCTGACTGATTGCCATTGAACTTGCTTTACCAGGTGTCCCGGATTCCGCATAGGGAAATATGGTCACCCTACTGATGGTCCAATGGGTTAACAGATAAAAAAGAAAAATTAGGTGATAGCTTTTATATGACCTCCTGAGGTCCCTTCCAACCCTGATATTCTATGATTCTATGCTATGCCACAATGGTTCCTGACTGTAATAGGTCTGGCATTTAATGGCATTTGTGAATGAGATCTCAAAGATAGACCTTTCAGGAAAATGTAGACTATGGATTTCTGCCATCCTTGAAGTACAAATCAGCAGGAAAAGGGTGAAGGTGTGTCTGTATACATAATATTCCACCTCCTAGTTGAGATGCCAGTGGCAGTCAGTCACAAGTGCACTAATGTTATGAAAGGGTGGACAGAATGGGTGAAGATGGCTGGTAGTGGTGACAGGAACTCTGAAAGGGTTGTTCTTATCTGGGTCTCTTACCAAAAATAAAATGAAATGTTGGACCAGGGCCTTAAGCTAAAACAACAGACTGTCCATTTAAAAAATGAATGTGTGGCTATTGTACTGTATAGGCAACCCTTCCTGCCCCAGGGTGCCTCTAGGGTGTTGTAAGGACATAAGAGACCAGGTCGATTCTAGAGTTCCCAGTAAGTTATAGGGAAGATAGAGGGGTTCACTGGTTACTCTCACTGCTCTGACAGTGGCTTTGTCATGTGTTGCAAGACTAGTTGAGTAAAGTGGCTGCACTTTTGAATCAGAATGTTACAGAGGGATCAATAACTTTCACCAGCAAATGAATCATTAACTTATAGTAAATAATAGTCGATGTAACAGTTGAGGCAGGTAGGGCTCCTGCAGGTAGTCAACCTATTCAAGAAAAAGTTCTCATTTATTATATTAAATCTGATTTCATCCTTAGCCCCAGGACCAACATTTTCTTACTATTTTGTTTACAGTGCAGTTGAATAGATCTCTCTGGAAGAGTTTTGGTATCACAGGTTTAATTTAGGGCATTGATACTCGATGGTGTTAAAAGGATATTGTCAGGTACTTTAGCACCAAAAACAAAAACTCTTTGGAGGTATATGGGGAGGCCAGAAAAACTGGTATGTGCAATGCAGCCTCCATCTCCTTTCTTACTGGAGTCCCAAACCAGATACCAGCAATCTTACTGCAGATGCTGTGTTGCCTGCTTTCTCCATTTTCCTACAGTTACTTATTAAAAACAAATTAAATTTCTCTCTACTGTGTGGTAGCTCAGAATAGTCAATGTGCTACGTCTTTCTAAAACCAAATAAAGACTAACCTGAAACATTGAACTCTTTCCTATTTTACCTTGGTATTCTCTGCCCTCTGTTAAGTTCAGTTTCTCCAAGCTAATAACATTGAGATTTTCTCCTCCCAGTGGTTTGAATTTATATAATCTTTGCATAGCTTTCTCAGTACAAGGAGAGAAAAATCTGGATGATTAGGTAGGGTTACCATACGTCCGATTTTCCCGGACATGTCCGGTTTTTGGTCCTCAAATCCCCGTCCAGGAGGAAATTCCAAAAAGCCAGACATGTCCGGGAAAATAGGGCGGGGTCGTGGGGCTTGGGTCCGGGCTGGAGCCGCTGGGGCCAGAGCTGGAGCCGCTGGGGCCGGCGGTGCACGGCCACCGGCTGGCGCCGCTCGGCCAGGGCCAGGGCCGGAGCTGAGCTGGGCCGGAGCCGCTGGGACCGGGGCTGGGGGTGCTCGGCTGGGGCCGGAGCCGCTCGGCTGGGGCCGGTGCCCCGGGGCCCAAGCCGAGCTGGAGTCGCTAGGGCCGGGGCGGGCCGGAGCTGCTCGGCCGGGGCCAGCGCGCTCGGCCGGAACCGGGGCCAGCGCCCCAGGGCCCGAGCCGGGCCAGGCCAGAGATGCCGGGGCCAGAGCCTCTTGGCCGGGGCCGGCCGCCGGAGGGAGCCACTTGGCCGGGGGGTCGGGACTGGGCCGCTCCTCCTCGCGCCCCCTCCCCCCCGCCGCCGCCGCCCCAGCTTACCTGCTGCCTGCCTGTTTCAGGCTTCCCGCGAACATTTGATTCGCAAGAAGCAGGGGAGGGGAAGGAGCAGCGGGAGGAGCGTTCAGGGAGGGGGCGGAGACTTTGGGGAAGGGGCGGAGTTGGGGCGGGAAGGGGCAGAGTTGGTGCTGGGGGCGGGGAAGGGGTGGAGTTGGGGCAGGGCCGGGGCCCCGTGGAGTGTCTTCTTTTTGTTTTATTAAAATATGGTAACCCTAGATTAGGGCGCTGATTCTACAAACAGTTGTGCAGGTCCTTTACTTTAAGTGTATGAGGAGTTGCATTGAAGCCAATAAGATTTAAATAGGTGTAAATGTTTGCAGGATCAGGGCCTTAACCAGCATACAAGTAGTTTAATTGCAGAAGATAATTGAAGCAAAAGTGTATTTTATGTTCTCCTAAAGCAATTTCAAAATCACATTGACATTATTAATTTACACTACACAATTAAAGAGGTAATGGGTGAGGTAATATCTTGAAAGCTACACAGAGCTTTCAACTCCAAAAGCTTGTCTCTCTCACCAACAGAAGTTGGTCCAATAAAATATATTACCTCACCCACCTTTTCTCTCTAATATCTTGGGACCAACATGGATACAGCTGCACTGCATACTGCTCAGTTAAATCAGGCCAGCTGTGGACCAATGGACATATCAGGAAAACAAAAAATAAACTGTATGAAACAAGGAGGTTGTGATGGGTTGGATCACAGAAACCCCCTTGGGGCTGCCAACTGATGTGCCAAGACTACTACTACCCTTGCTTTCCCTCTGCTAGCTCAGGACTCCAGCACCCTGTCTTGCTGAGCCAGACACTCCCATCTGCTCCAACACAGACCCAGGGTCTGAACTACTTGCCCCAAAGCTGCAGGTTTACCTGAAAACAGCTCACAGAAGTGTGCTTGTCTTTAACACTCAGATGCCCAACTCCCAATGGGGTCTAAACCCAAATAAATCAGTTTTACCCTGTATAAAGCTTATACAGGATAAACTCATAAATTGTTCGCGCTCTATAACACTGATAGAGAGATATGCACAGTTGTTTGTTCCCGCAGGTATTAATATATACAGTGAGTTAATAAGTAAAAAGTGATTTTATTAAATACAGAAAGTAGGATTTAAGTGGTTCAAAGTAGTAACAGACAGAACAAAGTAAGTTACCAAGCAAAATAAAATAAAATGCACAAATCTATGTCTAATCAAACTGAATACAGATAATCTCACCCTTAGAGATGCTTCAGTAAGTTTTTTTTCTCAGACTGGACACCTTCCAGGCCTGGGCACAATTCTTTCCCCTGGTACAGCTCTTGTTGCAGCTCAGGTGATAGCTAGGGGATTCTTCATGATGGCTCCTCCCTCCCTCTCTGTTCCCTTCCACCCCTTTATATATCTTTTGCATAAGGCGGGAACCCTTTGTCCCTCTGGGTTTCCACCCCCCCTCACTGGAAAAGCACCAGGTTAAAGATGGATTCCAGTTCAGGTGACATGATCACATGTCACTGCAAGACTTCATTACTCACTTGCCAGCACACTCATATACAGGAAGATTCACAGGTAAAACTCTGCAGATAATGGTCCTGGTTAATGGGAATCATCAAGATTCCCAATCACCATTAATGGCTCACACTTTGCATAATTACAATAGGCCCTCAGAGTTATATTTTATATTTCTAGTTTTAGATACAAGAGCGGTACATTTATACAAATAGGATGATCATCACACTCAGTAGATTATAAGCTTTGTAATGATACCTTACAAGAGACCTTTTGCATGAAGCATATCCCAGTTACATTATATTCACTTATCATATTTTTATAAAACCATAGACTGCACAACATCACAAGGAGGTAATTTTGTACCAATGTTTTATGTAATAAATTCCTTATTAAAGACGCAGAGACAAATTAATCTCTGGTGTAAATGGCCACAAATCCATTAAAATCAAGCATGTCAGAGATTAATTCAATCTAGTTTCAAGAGTTTTAGGAGACCCATTTGAGTTGACCTAACTTAAAATTGTTACGATCTCATCAGGAAAAGTATCTGAACAATGGAAATTTGCCAGTTCTATATAATCAGCCACCTATCACTCCATTACCCTGAGAAAACTAACCACACTCTTTGTAGAACCTACCCAAATCACAAACCTTTCTCTGAGCCGTGCAGCAGCAGTAACTAACTGGTATTGCCACAGCTATGCTGGGATCTTCAACTGTTCTCTTGTACAAAACTGATATGAATTGCCATTGATTTCAATAGGAGCAGGATCAGATCTTTAGGGTAAAATCCTGACACCACTGAAGTCAATGGCAGAACTCCCAGCCAGGTCTGCAGTCTTAGCGTCTGTCTTCAGTGGAGCTGGAGGTGTAATTCCAGCTTTGGTAGACATATGGGTGCTAGTTCTGAACAAGCTAGCTTGCTAAGTATAGCTGCTGCAATAGTCACTAAGTAGCCTGAGTAGAATCCCATCTGAAAACCCAGATTACAGGGGAGATGCCTTGCCTTTTGTTTTGTAAAATGCCCAGCATGTAGGGGCTAAGTATTACTAAGGACAGAAAGTTAAAAACCATTACATATGACTGACAGAGTCATTTTCACTGACCTCCTTATGGACTTCAGCTCACTATTGATATGATGATTACTTTATTGGAGAGGAAAAAAATAAACACTTTTTTTCTATGACACTGTTTGACCAAATTGTTTGTTTTATTGGTAATGCTGAATGTAACATGTTGTGTTAAGATCACTTACCTTGTATTGAAGACCTCTGTTGTTTTTCTTTGAAAATCTGAATTCTTTCCAGTGGGCATTCAGATTTCCTGTCCCTTCTCATTTTCACCTGTCTCTGGGGGATTTCTGTGCTGTTTGGCCAGCCTCGCTCTTCATACTTTGTTTCACCAGCTATATTAGGATTTTCTGCCTTTTATTTTTGATTGGTTTTCATGTAGTCATTTCACTCAAGATGCCTGCCACCAATTTTGGTGTCTGGATTCTATTCAGGATTGTTAATTCATTGTTTTAGGGCTTGATGAGGGTACAATAAGTGTTTACAAATCAATGGCCAGCAGCTGCTTTTTAGAACTGCTGAGGATTCTGATGTTAAGTCTTTCTTCTTCTTCCTAGGTATTTGTATAAAGTGTGGAAAGGGCGTATATGGAGCGAGCCAGGCTTGCCAAGCAATGGGTAACCTCTACCATACCAACTGCTTCACCTGCTGCTCTTGTGGTAAGTCAGATCTACAGTGTGTAACATACAGCCTAAGGCCCGATCTTGCAGTCCTTACTGAGGCAAAATTCCCACTCGCGTCAAGGCTGGTGATTAATGACACTGAGCATGCTCCATCTCTAAGCATCCAACTGCACTTTCTTAAGCAAGAGGACATAAATCTAATACTTCATTGACATTAAGTGTTATATTTTCAAAGGGGCTTCAGCCCGGCCTCCATGGTACTTGGTGTACATCAATCGCTTTTAGTGGAGCTTTATGTGCATTATAATTTTTGCACACAAACAATAGAATTGATACAGGCAAAATTCATTTTATGCACATGCAAATGTTTGTGCATTCAAGCATGTACATGCACACATGATAATGCACAAAAATTGCACGTGCAAGTTTGAATGTGCAGAAATGGAGACCACATGTTGAAAATTCAGCTCTAAAACTGCTACCGCATTTGGTGGTGGTTGTTTTTTAATTCTTTCCTCCAGAACTTTCCACGCCCCTTCCAAAAGCTTGTAGGATTTCTCTTTGAATCTGCAGGCATGTCAAAGGAATGGTCTCTACACACTGTATGTGATTTTTAGCAAAAAAGCATGGCTTTGCTACTGAGAAACTCGGCTGTTTTCAATTCATGGTGACTCACATTGATGTATTTTAACAAGAAGGATGTTCTACTTGGTCTGAAGACATCATAAATGTTAGAAAATCGAGCCAAAGCTCTTAGAAGTGGGTGCCTAAAGTTAGGGAATGAGATCCGTATTTAGGCACTTCAGTGGCCTGTGTTTAAGAAGGGCTAAGCACACACAAATTCCCATTGATTTCAATAGGACCTGCCAGTCATCAGCTCTGAAAATCAGTTCATTTTGACTGAAGTGCCTCAATATGGATTTAAGTTTGTAATTTATGAAAATGTTAGCCTTGCTGTAAAAGATCTTGTTGAGATACATATACGCAGACAGAAGGCTGAGCATCAGTGGAATATACAGCACGTAAATTGTTTTTAAAAGGGATTAATTAAGGATTAGAAAAAGAGTAAAAGCTCATTGGCATAGAACCAAACAACTTTCAATTGAAAAGACCATTGTAAAGCTCATTTATGAAAGGAGAGCTGTAGGTTTGGGGTTTTTTTCTCTCTCAGGCTTTGTACAGATAGATATTCATTTTTAAAACAAATATTTATGGAATTTAAGGAACCTTTGGACCATGATCAGGTTCTAAAATAAACTTGCCTAAAATTTAAGGGTAATTTGCTCTCCTGAGTCCATCCAAATATGCCACTGACTGAGCAACAAGTTTGCTGGCTCCCAAAGTGAATGAAATACTTTGGGCAGCCTGCTAAGCAGAGGATGACAAAATACAATATCAGATAATATCTATCCAATCATCACCAAAATTAAATTTAACCTAATTACGTGGAGCAAATTACAGCTCCCTCCGCATGGCAGAACACAAATGATAAAAAAGAAGTCAGGACATACGTTGACTGTCATAAAGATTTCTATGTAAGCCATTCTATTTTTCAACAGAATGTTTAGAGGCAGGGGAAGGTATTTTATTAACAAAATATAATTCTCGGTTAGTTGTTAAAATGCAGCAGTAAACTTTCAGATTGCCCTCCCAATGTTTATGTGGCCGATGTTCATCTAGCTGAATGCAGTGTAGGACTTGATCTCGCAGAACCCCAAGCAGTGCTAGTGGAATTCCATGATTCACATTATGGCATATGAGTCACTGCATATACACTAGGTAACAATGCACCCATGTTGTCCTGTGAGCTTCAGGGCCGGTGCAACCACTAGGCAAACTAGGCGGTTGCCTAGGGCGCCAAGTGGTTGGGGGCGCCAAAAAGCGGCGAGCCCCAGCCATGGAGGAGCCGGCGCGGCGCAGGGTGGACAGCAGCCCTGCAAAGGCGGCGGCGCCACTAGCAGGGAGCAGCCGCGCCCCCCGCCCCTCCTGCCCAGGCTCGGCCTGGCGCCCCCACCCCTCCTGCAGGCTGCAGCAGATGCATGTGGGCGGCAGCCCCCGTGCGCCTCCCGGTTCCCCCCTCGCCGAGCTCGGGCTCTGCGGCTCCTGGGCATGTGAGCCGCCGCCTGGGCGCGGGGCCCTGAGACTGCTCCCAGGAGCCACAGAGCCCGAGCGTGGCGAAGGGGGAAGTGGGGGGGGGGCCACGGGGGCTGCCGCCCGCATGCATCCACTGCAGGAGCCCCCCGGGGGGGGGGGGGCGCCAGGCTGCAGCCCTGGCAGGCGCACCCCCCGGTTTCCCCCTCACCACACTCGGGTTCTGCGGCTCCCTAGCGTGTGAGCTGCCGCCACTGCCCCTGCTGGAGGGCTCCGGCGATCTGCGGGGGCACAGAGGCGGTGGGCGGCATCCGAGCGCGCAGCCGCCTCCTCCCCGGGCTCCAACTTTCCCGACTCCCGCCGCTCTCCAGCCCGTGCGCTCCCAGCCAGGCGCTTCCGCAGCGCAGCAGCAGCCGGAGCTGGGGGGGGTGGGAAGTTGCTTCGGGCCCCGCGGTTCAGGGAGCCGGGAAAGTTGGAGCCTGGGGAGGAGGCGGCTGCGCGCTCGGATGCCGCCCGCCACCTCTGTCCCCCGCAGATCGCCGGAGCCTGGCGTTGGCTCCTGCCCTGGGAGCGGCAGCGGGAGGCGGCACAGGACTAGGAGGGATGCTGCTGTGGACCGTGGCCATCAGGCAGTGTGGGGTTCCTGGGAAATGTTCCTGACCATTGCCGCCTGGCTGGCTTGGCAGCAGGAAACCTTCGCAGCGCCGACCTGAACCTGGGAGTTGTAAGTTGCAGCCACTCGGGGTCCCCTTCCCCACATGTTGCACGGGCCAAGCCTCCACAGCTCAAAAAAAAAACCCGTGGACTTTCTAGTTGTATTTCCCTGTATGGATTAATCTGGGATTTCTATGAGAAAACAACCTATTTAAAAAGTTACATGATTAAATACTTAATATTTTCATTAACCTAACTTTCAAAAATATGCCCCAACTTTTTTTATTTGCAGTGTTTAAATCAAGAAAACAATTCCAGTTGCAATGATGTATCCTGCTCTTTAAACTGTTCAGAAAGCCACAGCATACAAAGAAATTAATGTAGCTAACATTTTAAAAAGTAATTCAACTGATTATAAAACACAGCCACAAAACTAGAAAAATCATGCCAAGACAGTTGGTTTCACACTTCCCAGATAAGGAAGTGATCAGTAAAGTAAGAAACATATATTATGCATAAGTGGAGTCAATGTCAAATAGAAATAGAAGTTTCAGTAAATATTAGTTTAAACTTAAAGACAAACTTTACAATATGAAATCATATGGGAGGGGCCTATTTTATAAAGAACATTTCAAAAAAGCACTTTTCATCAGTTGTTGGAAAGTTGTCAGGTCATTTTTAAGTAGAGATGTCAAAGGACTGCAAATCTGTTATTGAACTTATTACTATGAACACTTGAAAAGGACCAGGGTGATGGGGTTTAGCTACAGGGACACATGATTTTTATACAATCCCTTGTGCTGTCACATTATTTAAAAGAGACAAAGTGGATGAGGTGATATCTTTTATTGGACCAACTTCTGTTAGTGAGAGGGGCAAGTTTTCGAGCTACACAGCGTTCTTCTTCAGGTCTGAAAAGGTACTAACAGTGTCACAGCTAAACACTAGATCTAACAGATCGTTTAGCACAAGTAGTTAGCACATATTCAAGGGGACCATTCGAGGTGAAGTAGCCCATTAACTCCCTTGTAATCCCAGGACAAAAGGGGAGATTAGTGGGTTGCAAGTTGTTCTAATTAACCATAAAGCCAGTATCTTTATGAAGATCATGATTTTTAATGTCTAGCAAGGTTTTGAATTCAAGCTCCCAGGCTCATCTTTTGAAAAATGTGCAGGTTTCCTTTGAGGATGAGGACTAATAGGTCAGATATCGAATGATTTTGTGGGGGCCCAACTCATGAGTTCTGAATGTTTGAGGTTGGCATTACTGAATATTACATCATGTCACCAAAGAAATTTAAGTCAAGGTTTCTCAAACTTTTTCACAGGCCACACCTTAATACAGTTATTGTTTCATGGGCCAAATCCTCCCTCTCTGTATTAATTCTAATGAACAATGCCACATTATGCAGTATTCATTTTTGAAAGTTTATAATAAGCGATGCTCGGAGAGAGAGGAGGGGGAGGGGGGCGCAAGGTGGAAGTTTCACCTAGGACACAAAATATTCTTGCACTGGCCCTGGTGAGCTTATCATTATGGTATTCTTATGCTAGAATGCCCAAGCCCTGATCAGAAAGAAAGAACACTTTAATTTCTTTTTGTCTACCGGCTTGATTTCTGCAAGATTCACATTAAAACAAAGTTTGTTATGGATCCTTTGTTCTTTCTAACATAGTGCATTTGAATGGTAACTGTGCTATTGATATTGCAACACAGGTCTAATTGCAGGTGAAACATGTTTAATAAAGCACACATTCAGTTACTTACAGAGATGAGCCAAAAACTGAACCATTTATCTGGACCCCACTTCCCTGAGCTTTGGAAGGTTTCTAAATAGGACCAAACCCAACCCAACTTGACAGGATTTTCACCTAAACCAAACCACTCCCCAGCTTCATTCTTCATTTAGGGCAGGGGTCGGCAACGTTTGGCACGCGGCTCGCCAGGGTAAGCACCCTAGCGGGCCGGGCCAGTTTATTTACCTGCTGATGCAGCAGGTTAGGGCGATCGCGGCCCCCACTGGCTGCGGTTCGCCGGCCCGGGCCAATGGGGGCAGCGGGAAGCGGCGGGGCGAGGGATGTACTGGCAGTGGCTTCACGCCGCCCCCATTGGCCCGGGACGGCGAACCGCGGCCAGTGGGGGCCGCGATCGGCCGAACCTGCCGCGTCAGCAGGTAAATAAACTGGCCCGGCCCGCTAGGGTGCTTGCCCTGGCGAGCTGCGTGCCAAACGTTGCCAACCCCTGATTTAGGGTAATGTGATTTTAGGAATTGCTTTAAAAAACAACAACCCAGCTCCCCTCAAACATTATGCAAGCCAGTACTGGAAGGAGGGCTAGTGGATCCAGATCCAAGGAATGGATGCCATACCTACAGAACGGGGGACTGTCTTCTGGAAAGCAGTGACTCTGAAAAGGATTTAGGGGGGTTTAGTGGACAAACAACTGAATGTGAGCTCCCCATGCGATACTGTAGCAAAAAGGACTAACGTGATCCTTGGATGTATAAGCAGAGAAGTAGTGAGCAGGAGTGAGGAGGTGATTCTTCCTCTCTGTATGGCATTGGTGAGCCCAATACTGGAATAGTGTGTCCAATTCTGCCATCCATGTTTTTTAAAGAATGTTGGCAGACTGGAATGGCTGGAGAAAAGAGCCACAAAAATTATTTAAGGGCTGGAGCAAATACCTTACAGTGAGAGAGCTCAATGTGTTTAGCTTATCACAAAGAAGATTGAGTGGTGACTTCATATCAGTGTATAAGTACCTTCACAGGGAGAAAATACTGGGTACTAAATGTTGCTTTAATCTAACAGAG
Organism: Emys orbicularis; assembly: GCF_028017835.1. NCBI lineage: Eukaryota > Metazoa > Chordata > Testudines > Emydidae > Emys > Emys orbicularis. The sequence goes on from NC_088696.1 coordinate 18,764,385, forward strand.
AAAGGCATAACAAGAACCAATGGCTGGAAGCTGCAGAATTCAAATTAGAAATTAGGCACACATTTTTAATAGCAAGGGTGATTAACCATTAGAGAAAACTACCAAGGAAAGTGGTAGATTCTCCATCAAGACTGAATGCATTTCTGGAAGATCTGTTTTAGCCAACACAAGTTATGGGGGTTTAACACAGAGGTAAGAGCTATGATATACAATATGTAAAACTAGATCAGGGGTCGGCAACGTTTGAAACACGGCTCGCCAGGGCAAGCACCCTAGCGGGCCGGGACAGTTTATTTACCTGCTGACGCGGCAGGTCCGGCCGATCGCGGCCCCCACTGGCCGCGGTTCACCGTCCCGGGCCAATGGGGGCGGCGTGAAGCCACTGCCAGCACATCCCTCGCCCGCGCCGCTTCCCGCTGCCCCCATTGGCCCGGGCCGGCGAACCGCAGCCAGTGGGGGCCGCGATCGCCCTAACCTGCTGCATCAGCAGGTAAATAAACTGGCCCGGCCCGCTAGGGTGCTTACCCTGGCGAGCCGCGTGCCAAACGTTGCCGACCCCTGGACTAGATGATCTAATGGTCCTTTCTGGCTTTAAATTCTGTGACTCAATGAAGAGATACTACCAGGCATAGATACAGTTCTGGTAATTTGGTCTAATAGGGACAGCAGTAAATGCTGTGCAGAAGGAAGATACTGCTACTCCTTTGGAACATTAATTTTCCTTCTGAAATTCCAAGATCTGTGCTCTCCACTTACCAGTTACCCAGATCTTAGACACCTGGGATAAGCAAGAGTCATCTCTCCTCTTCCTTCTTTGCAAATAATAAGACATGATCCAATCTTTCCTCTAGGAGATTCCAGTCCTGTTTTTCACTAAATGGTCTAGACAGTGTAAGGTAGGTAGTTAATGGGGAGAAATATGCTAGACCTGGAGACCTCACAAAGCACACTTAATTTCGATAAACACCCAATATTTAACTAGTCAGAGATTAAAAAATTAGATTTCAAACCTTTGGGAAATGTGGCTTGGAGACTACTTACAGAGATTGAAAGGGTGATAATGAGCCTCCATGCTTGATGTGGAAAACTAATGTAATTATCTGGATAAATGGGAAAAGACTCTAGATGAGGAAATTCCCCTTGAGTAATGAACGGTACCTGATTTGGCATCGAACAACTTCCACTTCCACATGTCTATTTTTTGTTGCAATGGTAACTGATACATTATTGGCTACAGAAAATCTACAAAGAACATCAGGAGATTGCTAGAAGAATTGTTTCCTGAGAGATGCCTTCAATTCATAATTAGCAGGAAAGCTCAAAAGTACAAGAATATTGGTGAAGGATTCCTAACCTCAGATGGGCTAGCACAGAATTATTAGGTTTTAGGGGCAGATTTTAGCGAGCTTAGCACCCAGTGTGTATTGATTTCTTTTAAAAATATGGCCCCATTAGGCTAGGGTGCTCTAGTAATATATAAGATAGATGCAAATATTAGTAAATGGACAAAGATGAAATTACTACGCGTGATTAGGGCTCCATGTCTGTCACAGAGGTCATGTAAGTCATGGATTCCGTGACTTTCCGTGACTTCTGCAGGGGCTGGTGTGGTTGCCCCAGGGCCGCCCAAGCAGCAGTCCCCAGGGCAGGCAGACTGGAGCAACTGCGGTCCTGGGCAGTGGTCCCTGGCCAGTGGGCCGGAGCAACTCGGCCCCCAGCAGCTGAAGCCACTGGCCCCAGGCACCCCCCCCCCAGCAGCCCCCGCCCCCACGTGCCCTCCAGCAGGAGCTCCCCACACACACACACAGGATACCTCCCCTCCCCCCATTTAAACATAGGTATTTTTAGTATAAGTCATGGACAGGTCACGGGCCAGGAATTTTTGTTTATTGCCTGTGACCTGTCCATGACTTTTACTAAAAATACCCGTGACTAAATCGTAGCCTTACTCATGATACCCTTGGACTTCCTGTTAAAAAAACACCGAAAATTGTGACTCTTCGATACACCACAGTGTTAGCCCATTTCTAGTAGCCCTGGAGGAGGCCCCTGATAATGTCTTGAATCAGAAGGCCTGGGACTTCCTCATAATAAAAAAAGCTTACATACCTGCGCACAGAGAGGATGATAAAGCAAAAATGCCAGCAGGGCTGGCTCCGGGGTTTTTGCCGCCCCAAGCAGCAAAAAGTGGGGGGGGGGGGGCGCCACGATCGCAATCTGCTCTACCGCCACCGCTTCAGTCTTCGGCGGCAATTCGACCGCTGGTCCTTCGCTCCGAGAGGGACCGAGGGACCCGCCGCCGAAGAGCCGGACATGCCGCCCCTTTCCCTTGGCCGTCCCACGTACCTGCTTGCTGGGCTGGTGCCTGGAGCCGGCCCTGAATGCCAGAGACCTGGGAAGTAAAGACCTTTTAATGTAAAATGATGACCTATTTCTGCCTCTCTGTTAGTAATACTTGGAATCAGTGGACTTAATGAATGTTAAACCCTAGCTCCTGCGATCTGTGGCAGTTGAGGACTTCTAGCATCTCAGTGTCAAGCTTCTTTGGGCAGTTTTTACCTATGTGTGGCATTGCTCCATTTTTGAATGGCACAGACCGTCAGCTCCTTTTATAACAGGACATGCCTCTGAGATATGCTCAGGTTTCTATACATCAGGTAACCCCCTTCTGGTAAAGTGAAAACCAAAGCTCTCTGGTTTCCATGGGGTGTGACGGCACGATGTAACCCTTCCTACAGAATCGCTCAGAAAAAACAATTTCAGCTTGTAAAGATTTTTTTTTTAAATACCAAAAATCTTCTTTCAGCTATTACAGTGCTGAAACCTTATTTTGGCCTTGATTCAGTAGAATACTTAAGCATGTGCATAAGTGCTTTAGGTTACTCATGTGTTTAAGTGCTTTGCTGAATCAAGTAGGCTTGGAAGGATTTGATTTTTTTATTGTTAAATGTTGGGAAACTTTTGGTTTCACAGTGCACACACAAACCGCCCCTCCCCTCCAGCCCCCCATAGATAGAAAAACTGAAAATGTAAATCGAGAGAAATCTAAAAAAAGGCTTAAAAATAAACATTGATATGTCAAAATTATTTTTAAAAAAATCAGCTTCTGCCAACCCTATCGTCAAGTAGCAGAGATGAGAATTTACCCTGCAGCATACACTGCTCTCTCTCTCTCTCTCTCTCTCTCTCTCTCTCTTTAGAATTAAGCATTCGTATGGCCAGGAACACTTGCAGAACACAAGAGAACAGTTTCTCCCTGAAATGCTCAGCATCTAATCCCAGGTGGTGGTATTTCAGAACATGGGAGCCCTCTTGAAAGTGTAGTGTCCTTGCAGTGGTGTACTCTTAAGTGCGGGTGATGGGATGCAGATATTTATGGATTGTCTTTGCTAGTGATACATGTTACAGAAAGTAGCAATGCCTTTAGTTACTGTTACGAGTCACCAGGTTTCAGCAGACAAGGCACTCAAACCTTAATGTCAGCAGTATCACGCTGAAATGTTAAGCTATTTTAGTGATGTTTTAGTCCAATATTAATGGAAATGCTCCTGTTGTAAGAGCTATAGGAAAAGAATCTTTATAGTGAAGGATATCAATTTTATATTTATATTAGTTTCAGATAATAATGGTAAATTTGCAGAAAATGAGCTCCAAGGAACTAAGTTTAAATTCCATAAATTTCACCACTGACACTTTCTCCTCATTCACATAAAGGCAAATGTTTGAACATTCCATTTAGCTTTAATCTCTCCTTCAATGGGTGATTTTAAAAGGCCCAGGAAATCATAACAAGATCAATCAGAAGCCTACAGCAAACGATATAATACCAAAGGTGTGCAGTGTGTTTCTTTCCTAGCTGTTGTTGATCAGACTGGAGCACTCACTTGGGTTTTTATACAGCAGTTTAATATGAAAGTGACAACTTGCAAGATCTCACAATTCCAGCTGATGACTGACAGTGCTGGCTGTTTCCAGCCTTTTGAAAGCTCATTGCTGGAACCATGTATAAACACACAAGGGTGTATTGTGAGATTATAGGGGAGCGTGGCAGCACACAGCCTTGGCAGCAGCTCCAAGAGGCATGGTATGGGTCTGCACGCAACAGTGGTCGCTGCCACCCTCAGAGCATAGTCTCCATTCCTGAAGTAGTGTGTGTCCTCCAGCTGGTATAAAAAATGAGTGAGGTTTTGACTTTAGATTGCAAGCTTTTTGGGGTAGGGATCATGTCCACCTTTATGTTTATATAGGACCTAGTATAATGGGGCCGAGTCCTGACCTGAGACCTTTGGGTGCTCCTGTAATATAAATGGGTATTAAAGTAATTACAGCTATCCACCTGCTTGTCATGCCTGCCTAGGGGAGTCTATCAAAGGCTAGAGTGACTGAAAAAGTTCTTTTGCATATTAGGTAACTGGGAATGAACCTTGGTTTACTTTTTGCCAGTAGTAATATCCATAATATATTTATCTTCATGGCATGTTTCTGAGAGCTTGGATGATCTTTAAAATTCTTGAACTCCCAGCAGCATTTCACATTCTTCTTTTCTCACAGCACATTTGTAAGTACAACATGAATCACACAGCACCTAAATTGCATCTTGCCAGTATGTGCTGTTTAAAGCCTTGAATTCAGTTCCCTACCAATGTTTGTGGTGATTATGTTGAATAAAACATAATTCAGTGTTAGACCTGTTTAGGGTATGAGTTGTTTACTATGTGTCCACCTATAATGACTAGGTCAGTAATCAGAGTTTATGGTATAAAAATATCTAAGCATTGGCTTTTAACTACTTAGCAGCCAGAGGTTGACGTGGGTAATTCAGGTGTAGCTGTGAGTAACATGTTTACTACAAGCTGGACTATTCTAGGCATCTAGGATCACACTGAGGTCATGAAAAGGAGACGAGCCAATTAATATCACTCCTAGGGGTAAATTGTTGAGGTGTTGGAAGGGTTTCTGGCTCCGTTGCTCTCTTTAGAGTGAAAGGCTGTTCGTTGTGTGGCTAACATCCTATATATTTCATTCCTGTAGTTTCAAACCGGAGCAGATCAGACCTTTGAGCTAACTGAGATCCTGCCTGTGGCAGCAGCTGATACCTGATGCTTAGAGAAAGGCAAGCGCCAATGATTCAGTGCTGCGTATGTGGGAACATTCCTTCCTGACCTCCATGGCCTGAAGTATGAAATCTGGAGGCATAACTTGCATAACTACAAATGTTATTCATCTAATACTCAGACTCCACATTCAGATTTCATCCATGGCCATCTAGATGCATTGAGGCTTCCTAGCCATATGCTGAAACCCCAGTGTGTCTTGACACGTCCTAGAAATGTGATAGGTGTGAGGCCAGTGATTGATGTGGGACTCAGTGGGGAGCTAAATATTTTGGAAGGGAGTGAGTTCAGCTAAGAAGAATCACTGTAACCTCTTAGCGATAGAAATATGAAACTCAACACTTATCTTGTCTGCACTTGGAGGGGATGGGACAAGTAGTTGGCAGAGTTCAGAAAAATATAATACATTTTAGACCTGCTCTTGATTGCACCTTGGTGGGGTAGCCTGGAAAAAGGAAATGAAAGTGAGAATTGGCTTTGGCTGTGTTAGACGCTCAATCAGCCAGTCACTCAGATTTGTCTTTGAGGCTTTGTAAATCTTTATAGAACAGAACACACAGATACTATAGTAATGCTAACAGCTGAGTGCAGGTAATTTACGTTAGCTTATTTTATGCTTCCAAACATGAATTATTATCAGCAAAGGAACAGAAGCCTCTCTCCAGTAATAAAAAGCTCAGTTGAGCACCTCCTATATGGTGCTGGGTACCTTAAACTTCCATTTACTTCAAAATGTTTCCTTGATCTATGACCCATTGCTAATCTGACATTATTTTTGGCTTTAGGAAAAACGAGAATATTGCAACACATAGGTAGATTTGAGAGGGCAGAAATGTTAAGTGTTTCAGATGATCAACACTGGCACAGATTCTTGTAAAAATCTCCTGCACCCCAGCAGTTTGCAGTCTTGCTTTCTAAGACCTTGTACCTCTCTGTTTTCTTAGCTGTGCCCTGACCCAGCAAACAGCTTATGCACATGCTTGATTTTAAGTGACCTGCCTTTTTGGTCATGCCCCTTCCACCTCCCAGGGACAACCACCACTAGCCAGTATGTTTTTAAAGGTGTTCATAAGTGTTTAAAAACATGTGAGTTAAAACATATTAGTTAGCATGTTTTTACACATGACCAAATTTCCTAGTATAGGCAAGGCCCTTGTCTTCAATGGAGTACCTCAGGTGCTTAAAGTTAAGCATGTGGTTAAGCTCTTCTTTGCTGGATGGACACCTTAATGCATGGCATCTCTTGTCTCCAGTGGCTATATTAACAATCAGTGTTCACGGAAATGAAGAGAATCCCAGTGAGAGGTTGTCTCTAGGTAGCTAGGCTACTGGAAAGTGGAAAAGCAAAGCACTTCCAGTCCCTATTTTTCATTATCAGAAGGCGAGTGATGAATAGTTGGCAGGTGGTACGCCCTCTGTCTCCTTGTTTCTGTGAAAGATATTAATTGTGCTCTGCTATTAATTATTCCAGCATTAAATGCCTAGCTTTTGATGATTATTTTAGTTGGTGGGGGGTGCTTAGCAGCTAATGATGGAAACTTTTCTCTTGTTACATTGACATACACATATTTGTATTTCTCTCACAGTATTTTTGTATTCCTAATGTGGAACTGATTGCCTCAAGGACCTATAGTAAAAACAAACATACTATAATTAGCACGATTTCTGCCTCTGCTTTTTATTTTTAAGAATTATGGTAAATGCCATGGAGAATGTAATCATTTTCCTTGCAGAATTTGTGTTTGGAATGCCACCTCTTGTTCACTGGGGCAATAAACTCTACTGAATCCCTCTTGTTGTCCTATCAGCATCGGATCTGCTTAGTAGCTGCTGGTGTATGTGCTGCCTTTGCTTCTCTTAGTTTGAATCCCACTTTTCTCATGACTCATCCCCCCCCTTTTTTTTTTCTTTCTTGTTCTAAATATTTTTCTTGGAACTAAGTAGTAACACATACCTCAGTTTCTCCAAGAGAAAATATTTCCCTATGCTGCAGTCAGAGAGACAATCCACTTCTCAAAGTGGAAGAGGTACAGATAAGCCAGAGGAGAATGGAAGCAAGTCAGTTGGCATTATCAATAAATGTTCATATCTCTTATTTTCCATGAGCCATAATTATCAACACCCTGAATTCCGGCATTTCCTAACTTTTGAGTGCTTTGAATTTTCAATCTTTAACATTCTTTTAACATAGTTGTTTTGGATGTAGAATATAGGGAATTAAAGGATGATAATGAAAATAACTATAAAAAAGGTACAAAACGAAAGGAAAAACAGTCAGGATAAGTCAGGAAGAGAGAAACACTAACAGAGGGGAAGGATCAGCCTCAGGAAATTGTTTTTACTTCATGTAATTTTTATTCTAAATTTGTACTGTTTTCTGTCCCTACGTGTTCCAAAAAATGTCTCGGGCAAGGGTTTCCAAATGTCCTTGAGCCCCTCCTCCTTTGAGGACTAAGCATTAGCCTGGGTGTAAAATAGCCACGCTCCAGAAGGTCATGGCTTTCTGAAGCCACTCCTAATTAATAGACATCCTGACTCCCTCACCAGTGAATCATCCCTGTCCCCACACATATCAGTTCATCAATTCTGTCTGCTCAGATAAAATCAGTTCAATCTCCCCAGTAAATCAGTGCTTCCTCCTGACACTAATTAATCATTTCTGTCCTCACCCCCACCCTGGTAAGCTCAGTTCTTACACACATTCCAGTTCATACATTTGGGGTTTTTCCTTAAATGCATGAATTTTGGGCACTACCCCCGTTCCCCACCACATTGCATGAATTCTGGGCTCGCCTCTGTCCCGCCATCTGGATGTACGGACATCTTCCGTATATAATTTCTGCTCTGCAGTGCTCCAAAGATTTGTTCGTGGCCCACTTCTTTTCTTTATATACCTTCCACCTTGGATACAACTTCCATGAAGAGGACACCAACTTTGTCTCCCTTGATTTGCTCTCTGATCCCTCTCTCTGCCTATTTTGACTCTGGCTGGTACTTATTCTACTACAGAATAGTTCAAAGAGTTTGGTCCTGTTTCTGTTTAGAAATTCTTCTTTGTTCCTCATTGCAAATGTACACTAGAACTTACCTTAACTTGGACCTTCATTTAGCTGCCTCATCAGTAAATCTGCTTACCCCATTGCCTATGCAGAATTGCCAGAATTTGTCCTCACTTTGACCCCGGCAGTGTTCGAATTCTTACTATGCCCTAATTATTTCCCTTTTTGACTGCTGTAATTGCCAGTTTTATGTCTTTTCTGAATCCCTACTCTCTAACTTTAAGGGTTCCAGAATACTGCAGCATGACTTATCCTTGCCCAAGGAAGCAAGACCATGTCATCATCCAACTTTGGTACCTTAAGGGTCTTCTACCCATTAACCAGGTTGCCCTCCTTGTTTTCCAAACTTGTTCAACTCAACCCTTTTCTGAGCTTTTTCCACTTACTCTGGCTCCTGGTCTCTGTTTACTTTCTGTCTCCAGCCTTGACTTCCCCTGTGTCCCTTCCCACAACCTTTCATGGCTGGAGTTGCTCTTTTGCTTATGCTGCCCCCTCTACAGTAACTGGACTTCTCTATCCCACCCTCCCCTGGAGCCCTATGTCACTTGCAATCTGTCAGTCCCACTTCACTCAGGACTGATACTCGCTGTAAGGTATTTTGTGCAACTCTGCCCATAGAGTACTATAAAGTTAAACTCTGTTGTACAATCTGTTTTCTTTTCCCGATATGCCCCCTAAGATAAAGGTTTTTATATTGCCCTGCCCATCTCATCAGTGCTTCTTGCAACTGCTTGTGTTACTACCTGTCCTGTCCCCCTCATACCTGTCTAATACTGCCCTCGTGCTGCTTTTCCTTTACAAAGTTTACTGCAAGGGAGAGGTGCCTTGCTGGTCCTGAAAACCTGCTCAGAGCCTCCACTGGAAAGTAGGACTGTTTTTACTGTGTATGTTTATAAATGTAATGAACTTTACAATCAAAAGGTCACTCCATTTCCCTGACCCATTTACTCCAGGTAACATTCCCCATGAAAGTATTTTTTGTTTTTCACTTGCTTTAAGAATTTTCTTTCAAGGAGAATGTCACCTGATGTAAGGGGAAAAGGTAGTGGAAACTGAGTGATCTTTAGTTTGCAAAGTTCCTTACATTTATCAAATTAAATCGTGAAAGCAGGCCTGTTGTTAGTTGTCCCTGAACATATCATGAAAATGAAGGCCATCTAGTTTTTTGTCATACAGGCCTACTTTCTTTCCGGTGGAGGGTATTAGAAAATTCCCAGGAAATTCTTAACCCCAGAATTGATGGACTTCTGATTTAAGAAGGGTTAAAGCACAGGATTGTGGGTTTTATTCCTAGCTCTGCTACAGACTTCCTGTGTAATCTTGAACAAATCACTTAAACTCTATGCCTCAATTTTGCTCATATGGAAATAATAATTCTTACCTACCACATATGGTTGGTGTTAGGCTAATTGGAGATTCTGAGATGGAAGAACTAAAGAAGTGCAAAGTCTTGTAAATCATTATTCGTAATAATAATTATTGTATTCTAGATATACATATTTTATCTGGAGGAAGCATTCATAGTCTCTGTCAGCCGGACCCTACAGCTGCTGCAGTATGCCACTGAAAATAATTACGTGCTCAAATAAGGAACATTTACAGTTTATAAAAGACTATTTTGAAGATTATATGTCATTAAATAAGAAGAGTAATGTAAGGTTTTCAAAAAACTATTTTCCCAGCACCATTCCCCAGAGATCCTAGAGCCTGGGCCACATGAATAACTTTCTCATTCTTGTGTCCATGCTGAAGGTTGTGTTTTTAATTTATTTTAAGTATCCACGGAATGCTGTCTCCAATGTCCATAGGACTCTAAATCGGATGTGAGACACAAACGCACCCGAGCAGCTTATCAGAGAAACAGGGTTGGCGTGAGGCCTACATAAACAGCCATAAATTCTTTCTCATTTAAATGAAAGGACCCTGGAGGATTGGCCAATTATAATTACAGTGGGCTGTCCTTGGGCACCAATGAAAGTGCTTCAGTTGACCCCTGGCATTTAACATGCGTTGAATGTTTTGTTTATTTCTAAACTTAGTGTTATAAAATTACCAGGATACAACTTGGTTTGGGTAAAACTGATTTCTGTGTAGGTTACTTTCCAGAGATATTTACCAGTGATCAGAACTGTTTCCCATCATTCACTTCTTAGAGAGTTTAGCGAGGCTGTTGCCCAGGTAAGAAATAAATTGTCTGCCTCCTTCCTCCCGCCTCCTTCCACCCATTCTCCCAGAAATCAACAGCACAGGAAGAAAGTTGGTAAATTTGATTTTAGCCCCCCCCCTCCCCAAAAAAACTCTTTTTTTGCTACAAGTAACTATCTCATTTCCTGAAAATCCTGCCTCTGACCAGAGCTTCCACTAAGGCCTTTTAGCATTATCTTTACTTAGAGTCAAATACTGGTTCAATTGCAATCAGTGGCAAAACTCTGCTTGACTTCACTGGGAACAGGATTGGGCTCTTGGCTTCTCACATGCTCAGTAGAGGCCTGATCCAGCTCCCACTGACTTCAATGAAGCATGAACAGGCTCTGAAAGAACACAGTCAGAACTGAAGTTATATGGTGGGGTTCTCTCCAGACAGGCCTATTCCACTCAGCTGTGTGAGAGGAGGAGTAGTTCTGAAGTAAAACTATTTTATTTTGACCTTGAACCCTATGCTAATACTGGTAAGAAAATTCCTGCTGGGTGCTACTGAGTTAAGTAACTCCCCTGGTCTTCCTAGGGTGAACCTTATACATAGATGCATTGGAAAGGTTGCATCATGTTGGCTTGATGCACACTGGAATTTTAAATCTTCATGCCCCAAACACAATCCCACTGTGCTCAATTAAGTACATTAAATAAAATTTAAAAACAAACCTCCAGAAAACCTCTCCACCTCATCCCAGCTTTTATTGGAGACTCCTCCATGGCCAATGTCCAGACCTCATTCAGTACCACTCAGTCTATACATTACTGAGTCCATTTGGCAGTCAGCAAAACCCCCGTGTCGTCTTTAACTCAGCCAATGTGCTTTGGCAGCTGACACAGATAATGTGATCTGCACTGGAATATGTGTGCATGTCTAAAAATTAGTGTTCTTTTGTGTGTGATGAAAGCATTCTAACACACTGGAGCTGAGCTCTAATACATGAACGTTATATGCTGTATCCCAAAGCTGTCATCTTGCTGTTGGGATCTCCTAGCTCACAAGATTATTTAAAATTTAAATAAATTAGAAGAAAGGCAATGATTTTTTTAAAGGGGGGAAGGATGTTAGAATATAAAATGCAGTAATTCTGGGCCTAATCCTGCATTCCTTGCATACCCCAAACTCCAACTGATCTCAAGAACTTTGAATGCAGGAACTGCTCCTTAGTGTGCAGCATTTGCACAATCAGAAATTCAGCAACTGGTTGACAAAGTTCTGCTTTCTTTGTGCACAAACATTTCGTACACTTTATACACAAAGTAGAGGCCCCCGTCCTGCAGGCCTAACTAAGATGTAAATTGCCACCAACTTCCATGGGAGTCACAGGTATTTAATTTCAAACTTTCAGCCACTAACCTACTGGTGCATAATCAAATGATTCTTTTACTAACTAAAACAGTGAAACGTGTGACTGCGTTGACACCACATCCTTGTTTCACAAAGAGCAGAATGAGGTGTGGTCTCTTTAATGCTGTAGGGCGCAATCCTACTGAGCACCACCTGAGAGATGCAGAGAGCCCTCAGCATCATGGGGCAGTGATGGCAGTAGGTGAGGACAAGCCATAAAGTCAAAGACGGTAACTACTACTACTGCTCTAACTAAAATTACTTTGAAAAAAGAAAAGCCCTGAAGTTCTGAGATACAGGTCCTGATCCAAAGCCCACCAAAGACGAAGGGAATCTTGCCACTGACTTCAGTGGGGTTTGGACAGCCTCATGCTGATAACAGCATCATTTTACAACGGCCTTAAAGAGGCTTCTTTTCATCGGAGGAAAACTGTGCTATGATTGAAGTGACATCTCACAGGAAGTTATAACTTTCTGAACTCAGGGAAAGGCAGAAGTGTCAAGAATACAAGGCACCAGGAGGCTTTAAAGATGTATAGTGAGAATATCATGGAGCTATGCTGCTATGCAGCAGCTGAGGATCTGGCCCAATATGTTTTATGTCCCCATTAAGTTCTACTTTTATGTGACAAGCCTCTTCCAACCTGGTTTCTCTGAAAATTATTTCCTCTCCTGCTACTCTGACCATGCCACCTCCCACCCCCTCCTTCATTCCTCCATGGTTGGCACTACATAGTCTTGTCCTCACCTACATCTCAGGTGTTGTTTCTTCCTCCTCACCCACTCACACTGTACACGCTTCACTATCCTCTCAGGTTACTGCTCCTTTTGTTTGTTTCATGCACTCTTCGCTTTGTACCTTAAATCCTGTGCTTGGAACAGTCTCCCACTTCCTTCCTTTTCTCCTTCAGACTCACTTCTTTCACTTTTCTTCCTTGTTTTCCTCACCAGTAAATTTTCATCACTCTCCCTTCCCTGAGCTATAGCACCAGGGTTCGTCTCCTGTTTTACTTATCCATCTTAAATTGTAAAGTCTTAAGGGCACAGACTTTCTTTACCAGGCATCATGTAAACTTAGGGCGCAGTACATTATTATGAATGATAATACATGATTGTGATACCACTAGCAAGATTATGAATTCAAGTGGGTAATAAACAGTGAAAGCAGATGAAAGGAACAAAGAACCTGTTTTTAGATGTCTCCTGGAGGAAGAAATAAAATCACCAGCTAGTCTATTGGCTTCTAAAGTCTTCACTAACTCAAGTGTTATGTGTGACTCAAACTTGTCCTGCACATATGCAGAATATAGCCAACAGCAAAAGGTCTGCTAGACCTTTTAATTCTACATATACTGCAGAGAGCAAAAGGCATCTAAAGTGAACGCTCCTGCAAAAATCGGAATGGATTTGCAGTTCATAACAATTATTGTTAATAATTGATAGCTATGCCTAAATGATAATCGATGAATTTTAACACAGAAGTGTGTCCTCATTTTTAGTACTAGATTGGATATGGTAATGTGACTATGACCCTTTAATTCAATTTACTGCCTAGGTATTCTGTACTGTAGCTCTTCCAGCTGAGTTCCCTGAGAAATTCCTGCCTGGAAATAGCCCAAATAATTTCTTTGAGAAAGTCAGTGGGTTACTGACCTTAAGATCTGCAGTAATGTAAAATCAAACCTATGGAAACAATTTGCTGGATCAGTATTAACGGCGCAGCAGTCTTCTGAGAAGAAAAAAGGAAAGTAGCTTAAAGAATACATAGCCAACAGGGACTCAGTTTGCTGTTTCAGTGAGTTATTTAATGAAGGGGAATTTGCACACTTTTTGGAGGTGGGGGGGATCATCCAGTTAAACTCCCAAGAAGGTGTGTGGATTAGAGCCAGAGATCATATTTTCTAAGCCTTGCTTTCAAAAGAGTCAAAAACATATATTTTTTATTACCCCTGGGTTAATACTAGTAGCAAATCATCTGCTGGCTTTACAAATGTTCTTCTTTCAGGCAGTGTGGCTCAAAGGGGACTTGAGCTCTGTGGGAAAAGCCTCAGCAATCTTACTTTACTTAGATTTATTTGGGGTTTTTTTTAAGGGGGGGGGCTATTAAAACACAGCAATAGCATATTCACACCAGCAGCGTATACAATTAAAACACGATAGCATATTTTTAAGAGCAGTTTGGTGTATAAAGAACTCTGTTACTGACATCTTTCACTGGACTAACCTTAGATGTTATGCTGATTGTATATGTACTATCTGCTGTATAAAGGTAGAAGATACTTCAGTATTAGTAGAATTTACAAAGTTGATTCCGTAACAACCATTAAGTCTGGTGTTTGTGGGCTACTGTAGTTTTGTAAATAGCTGCATTTTGGTTTGGGCTAGTGAATAGGATATGAGAATATGGAAAACTGGAAAAATCAAAAGAGGGAGTGGCCAAGCTAGATAGAGAGGCTGAAAGACATCCAGAGGTTTTCATTGTCTTAGTCACCCATGACTGGTTATAGCTAGTGGTGGGCTGATGGCTCATGCTGGGTAGGGAAGAGAGGAAGGAAGTGGATTTAGTGGAAAATTGATTGCATCTACTTGGGTTCTTTCCAGTTGAATCCTGAGTTAAGTACATTCATCCTGAACTAATCGTTAGGGAGAGTTGGCTGAAACCTCACATACTTCTTAAAGAAAAGAATAGTATTAAAGAAACAATATCCTTATTGTACTTGAGTGCCAAAAGAAGTGAGCATACTATCAGAGTCCTACCTATGCAGCTCTTTATTCTATGTCTTGAAAGTTGCATGTATTTTAGTTTTAACATAACCCCAGAATATCGTCCAAAAAGTTGAAGACTGGATCATTTTTTTTTTCACAGAAACTTGAGCATGGTCCATTTTAGAGGACAGTTTTCTGATTTAAAAAAAACATTGGGTGACCTAGCAAACTCCAACTCTCTTTTCGTTGTTGTCAGTCATTTTTGACCCCAACAAAACACACAAAAAAGGTGATCAGATAGATATCAAAGATCATAGGCCAGATTCTGCTCTCATTTACATTAGTATAAATCTGGAGTAACATCATTGGCTTCAAGAGAGTTACTCCAGCTTTACACCAGTGTAAATAAAAGAAGAGTTTGTTCTGTTGTTGCTGAGCTGGCAGACTGCGGTCTGTTTCCTAAAATTTAGTAATACATAATTGACTTAGTAGTAAATATTCTGTAACTAAGAATATGTGTTTTTGAAAGCGTGTACATTGTTTTACTGTTCCGCTATCTGTCGTGATACTATTTCAAAAGTCTATCAGGGTGTTGAAGGTTTCCTAAGCTTCCTTAACCATTTCGATTTCAAATGGGTCTGACTGAGAATGCTTTTCGGTTAACAAACCACTCTATCAATATTCTCAAAGGCTCTTTTGTGCTCAGCTATTGCTGTGGTGTCCCCTCTTCCTCTGCTTCACTCTCCCATGTCACCATGGTATACAGATGGCTCCTGACAGATGAAGGGAGTGGGAAGGTGGCTGGGAGGCTGGTGGGGGAAGTTAGTCTGAATCTGACTGATTGCAAGATAAAGAATTTTTGAAGGACTGAATATATAAGAAGCAAAGAAAATTGCTTTGCCTTTACTATGGGAATCAAAGCAACTGGCCTGAGTGACAAAGTGCCTGGTGAATCTGGGATGCCTCTGCTCAAATTCAGGGTTGAGTATTTCACACTATTAAGAACTTTCCATCTGCTTTGTTAAGACCTGTTAAACTGGGACAGGATCGCCATCCTCCATGGTGGCAGAAATTTGCCTATGGGAATGGACAAATGCAGAGCTTCAAACGGTGTCATGCACTGAAGTGTGTGGGGTGCTTGGGTCTAGCTCACAGCTGTAGGCCCAAGTCAGTGGCTGGCAAAGTGCAGCAAGGCGTCATTAGGTCTGTTGTTGCTGGAGATTGTCAATACCTCCTTTCAAGATGGGAAAGGGTTTACATCAGTTAATGAAATAGTGGCTGGGCTATTGCTTGAGAATCTCAGCCGTCATTGTCTTGCTGCTGACATTCCATTTTGTTGAAATGAGAATTGAGTATTGAGACAGTGACAGAACTCTAGCCACACCTGGGATCTTCAGACGTGGTTGACCTCTTCCTATTTGGTTTTACACACAGATACGGCACAGAGACTGTACTGGGTGTGTTGGCTGATGATCTCTTTCTGGATATGACTCAAATAAAGTGTCCATACTGATTCGTTTAGATTTGTCAGCCGCAGCTTTTGATGCCATTGACAGTGGGGAGTTGACGCACGTAAGTTTGCTGGCAGGAAGAAAGCAAGCTTTTTCTTGTGCAGATCTGTTCTTGTCTCAGAGGACTCAGAGGGTAGTTTTGGGCAATTGCCTTCAGGAATTTCTGTTGCAGCTTGCTACAAGATTTGGTCTAGTCCACCCTGTGTGCACAGCATGTATATAAAATATTAGCAGAGAGAGTGAGGTGGTCTGGGGTGCAGAGCCTTCAGTGTACAAGGTATGCAGGTGACACTCTGCTCCTTGTCTTTATTTCATCAGCTCTGCTGTTGATCAGATTTGTCATTGTCTAGACAAGAGCCCAGTTGTGCTGAGAGCTAGCTAGTTTGAGGCTCAACTTAAGTGACAGAGAGGTGATGTTAATAGGCTGGGGGAAGGAACTGGAGGCCATGCGGGAGCCACCTCGGCTGAGAGAGTTTGCAACATGGGGCTGTGTTGGCTCCCCAGCTGATTCTGGCTATTCAAATAGCAAGCAGGGACCAAGAGTGCATGACTAGAAGGTTGCCACCTTTTCCTTTGGATAGAGACCTACTGCAATAGTCACATTGAGGGTGGATTATGGCAGTAAACTGCATGTGAAGGCCACTTGGAAACTTCAGCTAGTGCTGAATTCAGTGGTCCCCTTACTTAGCAATATTCCCCACAGGGAGCACATACATGGAGTGTAAACGCTTTGGAGCAGAGGCTACTTTTCAGGGTCTGTCTGCACTGTGTTTATCAAGACTCCTGACTGAGGCTCCGAGGTTCTATCACAACGCAAATAACAATTACATCTGTGCTCTGTGGTTTGCATGGGCTTCCACTCAGGTCTGCGTCCAGTTCATTTCCAGGTGCAGTTCAAGGTGTTGACTTTGACTTACAAAACTCTAAATAGTTTGGGTCCTGGCTTATCCCTCTAGGACACTACAGCAGCTGCAATCAGTTGATGTGCTTGAACTAAGAGCCCCCATGTTAAATGGAGGGGGCTGGTGGCAGGGCATTTTCAATGGGAGCAGGGAGGTTGAGAGGTGTGGCAGAGTTTCATTTCCTGAGTCTGGCAGGCTGGGAAAGCACCAGTTTGATTTTGTATGTATTTTTGATGTAAAATCAACATGCACTCTTGGTTGGTGTGGCAATGTATAAGACAACCCCGTAAACTCCAGCATGTAATGGGTTACAGGGAAAGCCCAGATTCCCTGCCTGTCACGTGGGTAATGGGGCAGGGCTATGAAAGCAAAGGGAAAGCTGCTGTAGTGGGACCTTCCTAGGGGGGAAGGAGTATCCTCTCCCGGATTGCTGAATGCTGGAAAAGGCTCTGGTGGTTGTTACCAAGTGTTCTGACTTGCTTTGCCTTTGTCTTAATCTCCTGTGTTATTAATAAAGCTAGCCCCATGGAAAGGAACCTGAATTGAACTATAGTTTGGGGCTTTTTTTTTTTGCCTTTCTCAGCCAGTCTATCCCTCTACTAGCTTACAGCGGGGTGTATGGATAAAATAAATAGCTATTAAATCAACTCAAGCTGTTACTTCTCCGTTTTAAAACACATGCTTGACTTAAATTTTATAAATTCTTTTTCAATACAAGTTCTTCCGTTTAAGATCCATGGAAATAATTTATGTCCTCCACTGGAAACAAAGGGTAGACTAGACTGGATAAATACGTAAGAAGGAGAGAAAGGAAACATCTGCCAAATTTTCAGCTTCTCGCATTGCATGAAAGATTGAAAATGTCTCTTGGGTTCATAATGTACCTATAACAACGTTCTTCCCCCACCTAAGGGCCACAGAGTTCCTTCTTGTCCCAATAGCATTGCATTACTTTGGTTTAATAACGTGACTGGAGCGTAGGAAAGGGAGAGCGAATTCCACACGAAAGCAAACCATGTACTATGGATATGTCTGCGCTGCCAAAAACGGTGGGCTTTTACAGGAAGATAACCGACGTGTGAGAGCTGTCTCGCTGTATGATCCTAGTGGAGACAACGCGCAAGCAGTTTTTATCACGATGTAGCTCAGGGGTAGGCAACCTATGGCACGCGTGCCGAAGGCGGCACATGAACTGATTTTCAGTGGCACTCACACTGCCCAGGTCCTGGCCAGGGGGGCTCTGCATTTTATTTAAATTTTTAAATGAAGCTTTTTAAACATTTTAAAAACCTTATTTACTTTACATACAACAATAGTTTAGTTATATATTTTAGACTTGTAGAAAGAGACCTTCTAAAAACATTAAAATGTATTACTGGCACGCAAAACCTTAAATTAGAGTGAATAAATGAAGACTCGGCACACCACTTCTGAAAGGTTGCCGACCCCTGATGTATCTATACCGCCCATCAGGGTTTGACTTGGCCTAATTACATTGTGGTCACTAGCATGAGGTAAAATCCTAGTGAGAAAAAGACAGTTTATTGTTTTAAAATGTTAGCGCATCAAGGTAAATCCTGGGGGGAGCATCCGGTTGACTAGTAATGTGTTAATACTACAGCCCCCTTGTCTTCACTTGGATTGTACCATGCACCAGCTAACACATGGTAAGAACACAGCTTTTTTCCTACTGAAGACCAGATTTGCCTTGGGGGAGCTCCTCAGCAGGTGTAAATAGTTATGGCTCCATTGATGTGTTAACAGAGATATGATAGTTTATACTGGCTGCAGATCTGCCCCGATGTAGACTCACATATACCCCTGCAAAGTGGGTGTGGAACACCATCATTTTCTTGTGGTAGGAGTTTGCAATCACTTTGCACGGATAGAAATTACCACACATAGTGCAGGGCAATGGACAGTTAGGCCAACAGGCCATATGTTGAATTTTGCTCTAAATAATTTTATACTTTTGTTTGCACCCAGATATCATAATGTGGACAAACTACTAATGGACAGAGAAACAGAGAGCCTAAATAAACTTCTGACCCGCTAAGGCAGACTGGCTTGATGTAGAGATACAAAATGAATCTTGATTTTGTAATAGCTGTACAACCACAAAATCAAAATTAATCTGCAATTCTGACATAAAGACACATTAAAATAATAATGTTAATTATAGGTGGCAGTCTGAAAATTTGGGTACATTAAATTCAGAATTATAAAAAACATGATTTAATATTATAACTTGAAAATGTTTGCTATGATTGCCCTGCATGAATATTTTTTTTAAAATCCTACTTTCTATCTACCTGATAATATTTTATTAGAATTTGTTCACAGGCTCTGAATGCTCTTTCCTGAAAGAATCTATGTAAAGGGAGAAAACAATACACATCCTGTACTCCACCTTCACAGGCCTCTAGCGTTCGATGCCACCTTTTGTTTGCAAGAGTTTAAATTTCAAATAAAATCCCAGCATTCTTTTGAAAAAAAGGAAAGGGCCTCTCCCCTGCTTAGATTGTCAAATCCCAGACTAGGCTGAAATTGAATAGGGCAAGTCAGTGACCTCAGGCAGAAAGAATGTTGCTTATTTACGTAGGGCTTCTGCTATTTTAGCAGCAAACCTTTTCTTCTGAAAAGACAATGTATACTGTTTTGTGTTTATGGCCAAGTAAGGAGCTTGTACATTTGAGATTTGCATGGTAATAGCCTAGTAACTTAATATACAGCATCCTCAAAAATAGCAATGTAAGACTTTGTTTTGTCTTAATCAACTCAAATATTTTTAAAACGAGCTTTACAAAAGTTCTCTGTAAAATTATGCTGCTCATATGTTGGGTTTTGTTTTTTAAATAGCAAAGTTACATTTAGTTCTTTCTTTATTAGACATCAGGGCAGAGCTCTGAAATATTTTGCTGCATCTTGATGCTTGGGGCGGGAAGCATTCCTTCAGTCTGGAACCAGAAAAATGTGTGAATGTGTGTATACACACACCAGGCATTTTTCCTGAAATAATGAAACATCTTTACAACCATTCTGGCCTGTCAGATGAGCCTGCAATTCCAAATGGTTTTTAAAGTGTGTTGCTCAATAGATCGTAACCATGAGGGACTATTGTATACATGAAGCACACATTTAGGATCCGATTCTGCATTCCTTGAAATCAGTGGGAGTCTGGGCGTGAAAGGAATGCAGGATTGGGTCCTAAAACAGGGGAGTAAAATTCTGTGCCAGATTTCTTTGAGAAGAAGAATACAGCACATCCACAGTAGCCACTTTTCAGTGTTTCAAATTTCGAACGGCTGAAGCCTGTGAAAAGTGGCTTCTGCCAACATGCAATATCTTCTTTTCAAAGGAATTTGGCACTGATTTTTTTTTTCCATCCTGAAATAATCGAAAGCCCTAGAAATTCACCCTTCCCTGCACAAAGCCTAAGCGATCAAGCTTGGTGATGGGGGGCTGGGGGGTGAGGAAGGGGAGGGAGACCTATAGAGGCACCCTGATTGCAGTGCAGGCTATGAGCTAGGCTAACCCTTGCTGATGCCCTTCCATGCCCCAATATGGGGTTTGTTTGTTGTTTTTTTTCACCCACTGGATCCTTGTAATTCTCCCTGCTTTGTCGCCACCCCTGTAAAGTAGCATTCACATTGCTACTGGGTCTTGTGCAGGTCCTCTGCAGGGAACTGAGTGTGCCTCCCAAGGTTAACAAGTCATATGAGTGCAAAAGGGCCCAAAGCAGGTTTATAGCTTCCTATCAGTGGCATGGGGTAAAGCAGTGGAGAGCCCCCCTCTCCCCCCTACAGAAAATCTCCATGGCAGATGTCCATAGCTAAGCCCAGAGGGAGGAATGTGGATGTGTAGGCCACAAACCCACAGGCGAGTTTAGTAGAAACTCAAAAAGATTTTGAATCTTTTTGTTTCCTTTTGGCACGTCTGTAATTTTACACACAGGGCGAATTGTTCTTTTCTTAAGACAGTAAAAGAAAGCGGGCCTCCTGGATGAGACTCATCTACTGTTTTATCCTAGGGTAAATTTAGAGATGAGGAACAGATCCCTTGATATTGATGGGTTTGTTATTATTTAATAAATAGTGTTGCCAACTATCTTGTTTTTATTGCCTGCTTCTGGTATTTGGAGTTTTACATAAGGCCCCAGCTCTTGTGATTACCTGAGAATCTCAGCTTCCATTCCTTTTTTAAAGTAACTTTCTAGCCCGCATGGATGCAGAGAAAAGATTGAAAATGTGACCCTAAACCTGAAGGCAAATGAAAAATACCCAACATTTATTATTTGTAAAAGTCTCTCATGTTTGAGGTCTAACTCATGATTTCTGAATACTTGAAGTTGGCAGGACTGGTACCATAGGAATGCATGATGCCTTACATAGCAAGTAAAGATATAGTCCCAGAGGGTCATTCCTTTCTGTCATTCAAAAAGGGTGGCTGGCAGGATGAAATCAAATCATACATTAATTCTCATAGTACAATTATAAAATCCTGCTCCTACATATCCCCCTTTTGACCCTGTGAGAGGTAGGGGGAATGACCCTCTTGCTCCTACACCTGTGTCAAAGAGCTCACAATCTAAAGCACCGAACCTGGTGCCTATATGCTGTTCTGACATTGTGTAGGAGTCTAAAGGAGACACAGTGGAAGAATTCCCCTGGCACAGGGGCAGTACAGGGCCAATTTACTGTTCTCTTGTGTTGGTCCAGCATGGTGGGCAGAAAGATCATAGAATATCAGGATTGGAAGGGACCTCAGGAGATCATCTAGTCCACCCCACTGCTCAAAGCAGGACCAATCCCCAGACCAATTTTTGCCCCAGATCCCTAAATGGTCCCCTCAAGGGTTGAACTCACAACTCTGGGTTTAGCAGGCCAATGCTCAAACCACTGAGCTATCCTTCCACCCCTGTTTGTAGTGCTCAGTGCTTCAGGGATTCTGCACTGCAGAGGTAAGGCTGTTCTAAGTTAGAGCAGCCCTATACTAATGCCAGGGGTCATTTTGGCACAAAGGTTGGCACCTCTTCCTGGACTGCACCTTCTGGGCTGAGTCTCCCAGGAGAGGCAGCAAAGAATCTGGCCCCAAGGTTATAATGGAAATGCTGATAGAACTTTAAATTGGACTCCGCATATGTGCTGCTATTAGTGTAGTCCAGAGTCAGTGTGCAGAGCTCCAGAGCTTTGCTTCCCTCTTTTGAGTCAGCTGCAATATAGTCAGTTATCTACTGCTGCAAATTGGCTGTGTGTGTATGTTTACATGTCCGGTTAGCATGCACACCTTCAGATGTCACCAAATGCAAATGCTAGTATGAGACCTATAATGATGCTGTCCTAACACCATTCATTACAAAGATGACATCTTAAGCTGTTAACCAGCAATTGGATCCATGTTTTACATTGCTCAACAAAACAAATATGCACAATTCATTTATCAGTCAGGCATGAGAAACCAGGAATTACTGTGTGCCTGGGAAGCCTTGTGAGTCATGAATCAGAACTCTTAGTGGTTGTATCCCTCAGAGAGGTGTGGTAATTCCATGTCTAGTGAAGTGGAAATTATAAAATAAAATTAATAGTGGAAAGGATGCCTACTAAAAATGCATCATTATATCTTACATCAGTATCTCATGTTCTCCAGAGGAGTCAGTTATAATAGGACACCTTGGTTATAGTCATGCTCTTCTAGCAGGGACTCCTGTAGTTTATAGGTGCAATTTTCAAAGTGCTCAGTATAGACATTCCTCTACTTCCATTCAGCCATTGACTTCAGTGGAAGTGGAGTTGGGCCAGTGTTGAGTGCTTTGAGAAATCCCACTCTATATTTCTGGTCATTAGTTGCAACAGGGGCATTGCAGCTGTTCCAATAGAGAAGCCACAGCTCTCCCTAGCACTTCTGTCTGTCGGTTCTTTTTTTATTGCTGACAGTGCAGAAGCTCTCTGGGTGACTAGGGGAATGCATGATGCCCTCTTCTGGAGAAACGGTATTAGAACTTTAGGTTCAGGGAGTTCACCACCAGCTTTGTGCACAGATCCACACGAGAGTATTCCTTATATTGTACCTTCAGACAACAGGAACGAGAGGTGAGGATTTCACTTTCTGCATAATAGTCCAGGTTGGTAACCTTAACAATTGACCTTTATAATCAGATTTGCTTTAATTAGGGAGCTGTTCTCACCTCAGGAAATTATGCACCCACATCTGACTTCTGACTGTTCATCACACCAGGATGTGCTAATTAGATTTTCTGAGCAAAATATAGGCGTCTTGTTCCACACAACAGTAACTTTAGATTGTGAGGAGTGTGGCGATGCGTTTTCTTCCAAATGGACAGATAGTGTTGGATGTGTGTCATGTGTTGTCTAGGGGGCTGAAGTTTAGATGCATGACATTCCCACTGTTTGGAAAGAGTGGTGTCTTCTTAACCAACATTAGTCAGGCAAACAATTCAGGCTTTTCATATGATCTCACTCATAGTACGACAGTAGTCAATTATTATAATTCCCAAAACGTGCATGTTTTTACTCATGAAAGAATTTTACACACATTATAATAATATTTAGCACTTTTAAATTTCAAAGCACTCTACAAATAGTAATTAGGCCTAATAACAGCCCTGTGACCCAGGGAGCTATTACTACCCCCATTTCACAGGAGGAGATGTTGAGTCGCTGGGCCAAATTCTGATTTCAGTTACACCCATATCCGTGTAACTAAGATCAAAACCTGCCCCACTAAGGCCATGTCTACACTTACAAGCTTTCAAGCTTACATCAGCACAGCTGTACGAATACAGCTGTGCCACTGTAAGAGCGCTCATGTCGCTGCGTTTTGCCGATGGAAGAGAGCTTTCAATGAGCAGTATAGCTGTGTCGGTAAGAGAGCATCTCCTGCTGACATAGTGCTGTGCACTGAGTGCTTATGACGGCAAAACGTATGTCACTCGGGGGGTGGGTTTTTTTTCACATCCCTGAGCAACAAAAGTTTTGCCGACATAAGTGCTAATGTAGATGTGGCCTAAGAGTTTGTGACTTAATAAAGGCAACTTAACATCTACACTGAACAACTAGCGCATTGCTGATAACAGGTTTTCCCTTCCTAAATGGCACTGAAAATGTTTTAGCTACTAGCATAGAGGGGACTGGACAATTTTCAGCCGAGTTACAAAAAGCAACCAGGTCTCAATCACATTTTGTTTCATTAGGTCTAGATCATGCTTTCTGTAACAGTATTAAAAACAGTTTTGTCCCATCTCTGCTAACAGTTTGACTGTTGTCAACACCAGCTGAGGTGTGGGGAAGACAGGAGGGAGCAGGGGCTGACAGCCAGTGTCAACAGTAGATAATCTTACTAGGCAGTCTCTTTGGGTAAGTCTACACTGCAAGTGAACGTTTGTTTGTAGCATGGGTAAGCATAGCCACACTAATTTTAATCAAACTAGCACAGGTAACAATGGTAATGTAGATATGGTGGCTCAGGCTTCAGAACCTGCTAGCAATCAGACTGCATATCCAGGCGCCCTGGCAGCTTGTACTCTGGTACATGGCCTGCAATAAAGTCCGTGCCACCACATCTATGCTGCTGTTCTTACCCATGCTAGCGAGATTAAAGCGACCACAGGTATGCCTACCTGCGCTGCGTCCCAGGCTGACCTGTTGTTTTTCTGGTACTGGGCAGGTGTGAAACTGAGAGTCACTTCCTCTGTGCTGTTGAAAACTGGTCAGACAGGGTAGACATGCCAGGGTCTCTATCTAGCTAAAACCACAGAAGGAGGAAGGAAGCCCTGTGTTTATGAAACACAACTGTAGTGATGGTACAAAAAGTCCCACAAGCAGCTATGGACTCTAGGCCAGGCCATTTATTATAACTGATTTAGTGATCTATCTGCATGTTGCTTCTGGTTTTGTCAGTCTCTGACTTTTAGAAAGTGGTTACAATACACTGCAAAAGTGGACAGTAGCCTGCAATGGGATACACCAATATAGTCATTAGAAGGGGAAACTGAGCAGCTATTTTTTGGACTAATAGTTGTTGACTTTTTGGAGCTTAATTGTACTTAATTCGGTTATTCAGTACAGTGAATGGAATGCACATCATTGCTTATTTTTCTGAAACACATATGTAGAGACCAAAGTTCTGTAGCAGTTTGTGGTGTTTGGATGATAACTTCTTGTTTGAGTTAACTATTGTATTATCCTCTAAGGTAAAAGTCTTGTTAGGCTTATTAATTATTATTAAGAATACTAGTTACCAGGTGAGGAAGCATTATGCTATTGATATGTTATGTGAGCTTAAGCAAGTCGCTTCATCTCTGTGCCTCAGTTTTCCCATCTGTAAAATGGGAATTATCATGTTTGCTTTCATTTGTAAAGCACTGTGAGATCTAGCGATACAAGATGCTATATAAAAGTCTGAGTTAAAATCATGTTTAGAAATTGACATTTTGTATTACATCAGCTGTATGAAAGGGGAGGTTGAGGTGGCCATCTTTGTTGTGGGCATATGGAACGGTAACTTCTGAGAGCAGTGTCTAATCAGGCTGCAGGAGGTTGCATGCTGTACAGTTAGTGAAAACTGCCATACAGTGGCGAGCCACTAATGATAGAGTTTTCCTGTGCTCTGGTTCGCTGAAGCTATATTATTTCACAGGGCAACTAGCAGCCAGTCAAGTGCTCAGAAAGAGAAGTGCATTTGGTGTTTTTTTTTTGGCTCAATTTGCTCGGGGCCACATCATGCTCCCTCCTCTGCAGTCCTGGAGAGTCCTGATGCAGTGGAACTGCTTCAGTTGTGCTTTGCGACAGGAAAAAAATTGGGGTTGGGTTTGGGGACTCTCCGTGGAGCTGTGCTCTGCAGGGGTGGGATAGCTCAGTGGTTTGAGCATTGGCCTGCTAAACCCAGGGTTGTGAGTTCAATCCTTGAGGGGGCCACTTAGGAATCTAGGGCAAAATCAGTACTTGGTCCTGCTAGTGAAGGCAGGGGGCTGGACCTGATGACCTTTCAAGGTCCCTTCCAGTTCTAGGAGATAGGATATCTCCATTAATTTAATTTATCCCCGGATGCAAGGCACTTTGGAGTGCAGGGCAGGGCCTGTGGATCAGCGCTAACATGGGTTTACAGCCATTCACCATGAGGCTGCCATGGCCTAGGGGGAGGATTCCTTTCCCTGCAGAGATCACATCAGGCTAGAGTCCAGGCTTTGGCACTTCATTGCCTGGGCTGCTGGTGACAGTGACTGTGGGTGTAGGGGGGTGAGAAAGAGTGAGAGAATTACCATTTAAAATAGTAATGTGAGTTTTCTGCGCCGACTCACAGGTTGGGTGTCCTTGTGTGTAACATGGGAATGTTACTTAGTGGACAAGCAGAAGCCCCTGGCTGTAGTGAGGCCACTTTATTCCTACCATCTGAAAGCAAGTAAGCAGCAGGTACTTATGCCCGCCAGCTCTGAATCCGAGGGTGTGCACAACCATGTCGCCCTGTCAAGAACCACCCAGCAGCTCTTTTTTTGGTATTAGATCTGTGACTGCCACTTGGCTCTGAACTGGGTAACACAGTCTGGGCAGACAACAGCGTTTGAGGTTTTTTTCTGTCCTTCAAGAGCCTTTGTAACTCCCTGCCGGTCCCTCCCACCCCCATTTTCCCAGTGACTACGGATGAACGCATCCTTCCTGCACCTGGGCCCACAGTGGGTGTAACTCCTCCACAAGCTGGCACAAGCCACATGTGTTTAGGGGCAAGGCAGAGGATTGGCAAAAACACTTTTAGAATGAGCCAGAGTGACACTTCAGGAGACCCATGGAAACCAGGCTTTATGTTGCCTTGATCCCAGTGGCTTGTGTGATTAAGGGATAATACGGATGGTGGAGGAGTACAGTGTATGAGGCAGTAAAGAGCTTTACTAGGTGATTAAAGATGCAAGCGAAATAGAGAGTTTCATGTTACCACAAAAATCATTTTTGTCGTGCTTTGTGTGGTTTTGAAAGTGGGGGAGGGGGATGGGATGTGACCAGTGCCTCCTTGTTCACTGACCTCAGGCTGAGCTCAGGACTCAGGTGAGTAATTGTCAGGGTGGGTGGTAGGGATGTGAGAAGGAGTTGCCTGGAAAGGAGCAAGGCAGCTGCTCATGCAGCGCTGTGTCCTGTCAGCACAGATTTGTGTGCCATTTACAAGGGGATAAGGTGAGATGTGGCTGATCTGTGATTGGCTGAGATCCTTGCCTTGGCAGATGGTGACACAGGTAGGGTACTGTTTCTTTTACACAAAGCAAGCACATTGGCCTGAAAAAGTTTCTAAGGCAGGTTACAGGAGCCTGAGTGGTTGCAGTGATTCGGGTCTTTTGTCTCTGGAGGGTGAATGCACGTTGATCACTGAATTTTGTGAGTGGGCTATGGGATGGCCAACTGGATTGGTGATGCTGTCGCAAAGGGAAAAGGGGGCAGCAACTGATGGGATGAGGAGCAGGCACTAGGGCTCCAGGAACCAGGTCCCTCATCGTGAGGGGTCAGGTAGGGTGGAAGGAGGGTTCAGGCCTAGATCCGGCTGCTGGAGGAGGCGTGGAATAGGGGAGGAGAGAGAGCAGTGACAGCTGTCCCCTGGCTTCTCAGGGCAAGGCTAGGAAGCAGGTTTCAGGGAATGGCGAGGCTCTGGGCAGTGGGGAGGACATGCCGGGGAGAGGTATCTGGGAGGCACCTCTGCAAGCAGAGCAGAGAGGCAGGTTGGAGGGTTACAACAGCCAAGCCAGGATGACCGGGGAGAAGACCAGGATCACTGGGAGTGGAGACTTGTGGGAGGTGACATAGGGAGAGAAGCTCTTACACCTGGGCCACACCCCCAAGAGGCAGCACGTTCACCGCTTACATGGCACACAGTCACTAAAGGGTTACATTTCAGATGATCACAAGGAGAGCTAACCAATAGGTAAGACTGCTCTAAAGAGCCTATTGCTGTCACTCAGGCTAATGGGCTGTGTCCTCACAGTGGTAATCTTCCAAATTGCTGCCTGCCTGTTCCCAAACACCACCGTATATCTGCTGCAGGTTGCATTTTGAGTGAGGATCTATAGGAGTCAGTTCACATTGAGAACCGAATTGTCAAAGGTCATTTGAATTCACACACATATGCAGAATGAGTAACTGCACTCAGTCAAGAGCCTCGTTTTGTGCAAGCAGGCAGAATCGGGTGCAGTGACAGTGTGCACACGTACTCCTTTGAAAAATTGTCCCTTAATACTCCTGTAAATGGTCCTCCTGAGGGTCTATCTACTGAACAGTAATCTGGGTGAAGGTTTATAAGTCAGTCAGATAGTGCAATGACTTTGTTTCCATGAATGGACCCATTTTACAGAAGGGACTTTTAACACGAGTGTCCACCTACCAGTAGCACCAAGAGACAGAAGCTTGTGAGAGCTACACTTCAGGAATCTGTACTGAAAGGAAAAATTTCCCTTGGCTATGCCAATAAGCCTCCAGCCAACCACATATACAGCATGTGATTACCCAAAAGGGTCAGCTCAGGTCCAAATGTCTCTGCCATACACAGTTTCCCATGGTCAGAGCACAGCAGCAGTTTCTAAAAGACACTTTTAAACATTTAAAATTAATCACATTTTCCTCAATGTTGTTTAGAGAAACTGTAAAGATTTCTCCCCTCCTCCTCAATTGCATTCTGCTAACTGGCTCTCCAGTGAACAGCCCTCAGATTTAAACTCCTGGAGGCTGGTAGCCCGTGTTTATGGTGGAGCGCCTCACCTCTGGAACTTATTCTTTTCTGGGTCTGTGAGTATCCAAGTTTGTTCCTTTGGGGTGGGGGAAGGAATTGTGCATGTTTTACACAATAAAAGTAGTTTCAGTGTATATATATATAGTTAGTGTATTCGAAGAGCGTCATCATTGGCCTGTAAGCATAAGGTACCTTGCATTGTTCATAGGTCTGTGGGTTCAATCAAGTTGTTGTGCACTGCAAATGGATTCTTGTGTGTGGCCCTTAACAGGGCATATTGCCATCTCTTTACCCAGGCTACTGCCTCTTAATGGTTTGATGGGCACACCAGAGTGGGTGGTAGCTTGGGCCAGATAAATCCCTGGTAATGAACAAAGTTCAGTGGAGAGGAGATGAGTTACAACAGGAAGAGTTTGGCTCCTTTGACCTGATTCTTCTCTTATGCACACTGGTTTTGACACTGAAATAACTCCTGATTTATGCCAGTGTAAGAGAGAGCGAGGAGACTCAGATCCTTTGTGTCTAAATGACTGGTTGGTTGTGGGGGTTTTGAGTTCCTGTCTATCACGGTGTTTGTTGAGATTAATCTGGAGCCTGTCCTATATTTTTAAACTCTACAGAGGTCCAGAGTTTATATTGATGAACACACATGTTATAAATACAATTAAACTGCTACTCATAATATAGTAAGCCCTCAAAGGTTGAAACTGAGATCTGTTTTTGCCCCTCTATCACCTGTGCATATTGCCAGTTTCAGGTGCTTGCGGGTGTTAATAAAATGTTCTCAATTTACAAGTTAGAAAAAGTTAAGATGCTTTTGTTTCTAATTTCTTATACCAGGATCTGAAAGTCAAGCTGGGTTCCATGACCAGTAATAAAGATCCTGCAGTTAGAAGTTAGCTGTCAATTTTGTTGATGATGAACAACCCAGACCACTCTCAGTTAGCTGTATTGGTACTGACATGATAACAGGAGCAAATGCGATGGCCACCATCTTGGCTGACACACCAAGGATTGAACCCAGAACTTCAAAACTAAAATTAAGAGCTACTACAGCTTGAGCTAAAAAGCCACAAGTTTCTAGTAGGTGTCTGTAGCAACTCATAACCTCTGCGGATTGGCACAGCAAGGGACCCATAACATACACTCACCCATGAGTTTGCATTAGCAGATGCAATTGGGTCTGGAGATGTTATGTAAGAACATGACATTTATTTCATACTTTTTGGACAATAACTGTTCTTTAAGAAAAGGAGCATTCAAGCAGTGTGACCCTTACAGGCGAGGATTGTCTCTTTTCTGTGTTTGTAGAGTGCCTAGCACAATGGGACCCCAATCCCCACTGAGTACGGGGCACTACTGTAATATAAATATTAGCTAATAATGCAAATTAGAAAAGCGAAATAATGGGGAGGGAGTGCCCCTGAGGTCAAATGTTGAGCATATCATTCTTGATGGTGTTCAGTGCATCATCTGTTTTAAAAAAAAAAACCACATTCGTATTGGAGACTCTTGCTATGGAAATGGAGTACAAGACTCTGACAGTAAAATATTTTACTAACAGGGAGAAGACTGCGAGGAAAAGCCTTCTACAATGTCAATGGTAAAGTGTACTGTGAAGAAGACTTCCTAGTAAGTAAGATTTCAGGCCTTTCTTCTGTTTGCTTGTTTTTAAAGTGAACGTTGTTGTTGTTGTTGTTTGTTTTTGTGCTGGCTGATATGTAGTGTGAGACCAGTTAGCCTTTGAGCCTGTCCCTGCACCTACTGAAATCAGCAGGAGTTTTGCCATTGACTTCAGTGGCAGCAGGATCAGACCCTTAGACTGAAATTGTAGCCATGAAACCAAGTGCATAACTGTCTGTAAATCATCTCACAGTATAAATTATAAGAGTAAACACGAGCTGTTCAAGCTTTGGGCTTGAATTGCAGCCACAAAGCTTGCCAAGCCTAAGCTCAAACTCAAACATCTGGGGAATACCAATCATAACAAGAGGGGAGACTTCTTAGACTGCAGCGTGTCATCACTGTGTACAGTGTTGCTTTATTAAAGGCATAGTTTTAATCACTATTCTGCTACGAACTGCGTGGAGCTGCAGTGTGGTTCGCTGAAAACCACGGAGGAACAACTAATTTTCTCTCAACAGACCCAGTGACTTTGCAAGTGCTGTATGCTATTAGGGGCTGATTCATGAAAAGAAAAATGGAGGATGCTGCTAAGCTGTGTTCCAAAAATACGTTTGTTCCGTTAAGGGGAGGATTCTACAAGTAATTCAATGGACAGAAAATGATTTGATTGAATGACAGTTACTCTATATGTCATCGAGATTAAGATGAGATGATGTTTGGGAACTGAAATCAGAGAGGAGTGTCAAATGTTTGCTTACAAAATGAAAGAATTAATATGTTGAATTTACAGCATCTGGCTCCTTATTTATTGAAACAGCAGCATCCTTTTGGAGGCTCAATGTCTGAGGTTACCCCCCATCCATATGTCATGAGGGTATTAATATCTTCACACAACCTCAAACAATGCTTGTCGCACACCAAAAACTTTAACTGGCAGTTCCAGGGCTTCTCAAGTGCATTTCTCATCAATGCAACCCATAAAAATCACGGAAATCTCTGGTATAGGAATCATATCTACCTTCATACCTACCTGACACACCCCCAATCCCATCCTACGTGTCACCACAACTAGAACCGGTTGAAAAAAGGTAACTATATTTTGCAAAAAAAAAATTTAAAAGAAAAGAACCTTTTTTCATTTAATTTGAAATTTTGGTGGGGAAAATCCCATGTGCTCTCACTGTTTTTACTCCCTACCCTTTCCATTTTCCAGTGGAAGAAAAGGGAGGAAAGTAAAAAAAGTGAGTGAGTGGGATTTTACCACCAAACAAAACATGTCAATATTTTTCAAAAATATATACAGAATTTCTTTGTTTGATTTTTTTTTTTTTTGTCAAAAACAGGAAATTCTGGAGAAATCAAAATACTTGTAATTACACTGAAAAGTTTTGCAAAACACCATATTTCAAGTAATTTTTGTTTTAGTTGAAAAATGTTATTCCCTTCCAATAAAAACTACTTCTCCTGCAAGCCAAACACCTGCTTATTCAAATGCAAAGACATGCCCTATATTCTGACCTGGTAATTTCTCCTTTAAACAGCCTACAGTTTTTATATTACTCTTTGCAATACCTTCATCTTCCAATCTGCCAACCTTGTTTTTGAAATACAATGAACTGTTTTCTTAGCACCCCCCACCCCACCCCTCCTCACATTATTGTATTAATAATAATAAGCAGTGTTCACCTACATTTTCCAGGGGTATTTCTTGCTTCTTATTGCAGCACTCAGCAACTCCTGAGCTTGTTGTACAGCGATGAAAAAATAAGGGACATCCCTTGTAATAAGGGACTGTTGGCAACCCTACCCTACATTATGCTTAGGACTGGTTGAAAATTTTCCGTTGAGACTTATTCAATAGAAAATAGGGACTTTGACTAAACAAATTGTGCATGGACAGTGCCTGCTGTCCTCAGAACATTTCAATAATTTGTTGAAAAACTGAGCACCTTTCAGCTAAAATCCCAAAACTGTTGGTCAAAAACCTTTTTGGTCAAAACTTTTCGGTTTTCAGCAGAAAATGTTTTATTTTAACGTTTTAGACAAAAAGTTGAAAATTTCTGCTGAAACCCCCGTCTCCCCATTTTTTGAGTAGCTGCTCTTCCTGCGCTCACCCCCACCCTCTGTTCCAGCTACAGGGGTCCTGGAGCAAGTAGGCTGGCAGCGAACACTCCCTACGAAGCAGAGGTTGTAGGGATCCTAAGGTGAACTCTGGTCCACTCAGAGCATCCCTGGGTACTAGGTTTGTGAAGCTGGAGCGTTTACTGGTGAGCCCTGACAGGTCTTCGGGAGCCTGAGGAGATGTTGGGGAGGGCTTGCTGTGTGCTGCCTCAGGAACAGGCCTTGGGAGGCTGCTGGGGAGCCAGTGGACGCAGTGAAGCTCTGAACCCTTCATTGCCTGTGCTGTAAACCGATTGCTTTACAAAGAACACATCTTCCAGCAGCTTCCTGTGGCACAAATCACAACAAGAATGCTGGGAATTGTTTTATTTTATATATATAAAAAAATCTAACCTATTTCTTTAGTCTAGACTTACATAACATGGGGCGTAAAGTTTGAAATGCTACAGCTCAGCCATTAGTTAGCTGGAGGCAACTAAAACAAAGGTGAGGTTGTAAGCCTTTATTTAAAGAAGGAGCCATTTTAACTGCTTCTGACCCCTAAACTATTGAACAGAGTTGGTCCTAGCTGCTTTGAAAAGCCAGTCATTCCCTTAAGAGTAAGTGCTATAAGTCTGTAGCCCATACGCAGCGCTTTTTAGATGCAACAAAGCGATTTGATCTCCACTGTAGGTACGAATCTCCATGCAGCTTCAACTCTGGATTCCCTCCGGATGTCACCGTAACACTGAAGTAGAGATGTTAGAGACAGGGACACTACTGAAGTATGAGATCATCCAATCCACCTCCCTGCCAATGTGGGATTGTTTCCTATGGTCTGTTTTCTAAGGTTTTGTCCAGTCTAGTTTTAACCATGCCAAGGGAGGGAGCTTCTATCACCATGCCAATAGCAGATGTTAGTCTGAAATAATCCTGTGGGGATGCGTTTGGAAAAATGGTCACATTTAAAGTTTTTAGCTTAAAATGTGTTAGGCTAGCTTCTCCGTTACGCCCCTTGCCAGGCACAACACAGATGACCCCCGCTCAGGAAGAGGGTGCTAATCGAACATACAGCAGCCTCCCACAACTGCCTGCAGGCTGCACCCCCGCCCAGAACCTGCACAGCCCTCAGTGCTCTGGTGGTCACTCCTCCCACGACAGCATGCCCCCAACAACCCCCAGGCACGGCCCCTACGCTGGATGCGGGGACAGCAGCAGGACCACATCTGCCACACTTACGATATTCCTTCACTAGGGAAATTCTCCTTTAGCTCGCTGCAGCCCCTTTATGGTCCGAGCTAGAGCAAAAAAATCCACTGATCTAGGCCAACTTCTGGCCGCACCCCTCTATTACAACCATAAATTTCAAAAGGCGATGACTGAAAAGCTGCTTTCAGGCTGCCCATATTATAATTCTAGCCATGCCAACAAGCAGTTGTCTAACTCAGGCACCCATGTTCTCACGTGGCTTTTGTTTGCAGTGTGAACAGGATAATATGGTTATAAATCATGTTAGGAAATCCTAGGGCAGCTTCATTGAGCTACAGCGCAGCAGTTCTGTAACTGTGTGATCCTGTACATGCGACAAACAAAATGAGCTGTTGAGCACAGACTCTCCTAACTGCATTTGTCAGGGCAGGGACTGTGTCTCCAGCTGCGTTTAGAAAGTGCCTGGCACACTGTGGCCACGGGTGGAATCCAGCCAGAAAGCCCTGTTCTGACACAGGCTTGTGGCATAGACAGCAATGTAGCATTTCCATTGATTCCCAGAGGCAGCTGCAGGGTTGTCAATGTTTCATTGCCCACAAACCCTTAGAAATAGCAATTGTCGCTGCCTCTCGTCTCCCTCCCAGCAAGAGACACAATGAGGGTCAGCAGGGCAAAGTGATGTCTCCTTGTCACCCGGCGAAGGACCCCTCGCAGTCCGATCATGAACCAGAGTGGTGCTGTTTTTAACAGAACAGCTTTGAGTTCAGTGCAGCTTTCTGTGTGTGGATCTTAAAGTGAGACCCTAAAAAACTGATATTCTGTCTGATCTGGGAGAACATATGGCACTTCTCATAAGAGTGTAGGTTTCCCCTGGCATCCTTAGCCACTTCATCCCCTCCTGACGCAGTCATGCAGCAGGATGTACGTTGGCTCTCTCTGCTCCAGAGGCATCTGCATTTCAGTGATGATGCAATTCCTGGGCCAGATTTTCAGAAGATTTCTGCTCCCATTTAAGTAACAACGTAGGTGTCCAGATTTTCAAAAGGGCTCAGCATACTGACTGCATATCAGATGCTGAACTCTCTGGAAGTCTGTCCATAAGTGTCACAACGGGAGTTGCTAGGTGCTGAGCATTTTTTGAAAATGTGTCCCATTGTTTGTAAAGCACTTAGAGAGCTTTATGGATGAAATGTAGATGTTATCATCGTTATTATTCACTCTGAGTGAGTTCCATTGCACCACCAAACCTGAAGGCAGGACATAAGAATGGCCATACTGGGTCAGACCAAAGGTCCATCCATCCAGCCCAGTATCCTGTCTACCGACAGTGGCCAATGCCAGGTGTCCCAGAGGGAGTGAACCTAACAGGTAATGGTCAAGTGATCTCTCTCCTGCCATCCATCTCCACCCTCTGACAAACAGAGGCTAGGGACACCATTCCTTACCCATCCTGGCCAATAGCCATTAATGGACTTAACTAGATAAATGCATGGAGGTTCTCTTTTAAACCCTATTATAGTCCTAGCCTTCACAACCTCCTCAGGCAAGGAGTTCGCTGTGTGAAGAAGAACCAGGCAAGGAGTTCGCTGTGTGAAGAAGAACTTCCTTTTATTTGTTTTAAACCTGTTGCCCATTAATTTCATTTGGTGACCCCTACTTCTTATATTATGGGAACAAGTAAATAACTTTTCCGTATTCACTTTCTCCACACCACTCATGATTTTACATACCTCTATCACATCTTAGTCTCCTCTTTTCCAAGCTGAAAAGTCCTAGCCTCTTTAATCTCTCCTCATATGGGACCCATTCCAAACCCCTAATCATTTTAGTTGCCCTTCTCTGAACCTTTTCTAATGCCAGTATATCTTTTTTGAGATGAGGAGACCACATCTGTACGCAGTATTCAAGATGTGGGCGTACCATGGATTTATATAAGGGCAATAAGATATTCTCCATCCCTTTTGTAATGATTCCTAACATCCTGTTTGCTTTTTTGACTGCCGCTGCACACTGCGTGGATGTCTTCAGAGAACTATCCACGATGACTCCAAGATCTCTTTCCTGATTAGTTGTAGCTAAATTAGCCCCCATCATATTGTATGTGTAGTTGGGGTTATTTTTTCCAACGGGCATTACTTTACATTTATCCACCTTAAATTTCTTTTGCCATTTTGTTGCCCAATCACTTAGTTTTGTGAGATCTTTTTGAAGTTCTTCACAGTCTGCTTTGGTTTTAACTATTTTGAGCAGTTTAGTGTCATCTGCAAACTTTGCCACCTCACTGGACATAGATACACCCAGCAAAACTATGGGCAGGTACATTCTTCTCAGTTCTCCACCTGTTTTCTCTTATTGAGGGCATAGATTCTCTCTGTCTTCACCTGTGGGGAGGGAGTACTGCAAGTCTTTAGTGCTATTGGTGGAGTTGCAGATAAGGCAGAGAGGGTGGAGTGGGACAAAGGGGTACTAGAGCAGCGGCTCTCAACCTTTTTGGGCTCAGGGCCCATTTGGGAACGATGAGCGCCTTTCACGACTGAGTACATAAGAAGGTGCTGCCCCCGAGTAGGAGGTCCTGGGGGAGGTCAGGTCCTGCCTCCAGTGGGTAGATGGGAGACCTAGAGGGGGTTTCAGAGTCCACCCTGCTCTGACCCCACAGCAGCGGCTCCTGCAGCTCCAGTCCTGTGGGACTATCAGGGCAATCTCCAAAGTTGCAGCACTGCTCAGGTTTGGCCCTGCTCTCCTGACAGGGGACCCCTTGTGCCGAATTTGTGTGAGCGGCGCTGGGGGTGGGAGCAGTGCTACTCACTCAAATTTGGCCTGGTCAGCCCGTTATCAGCATGAAATATTCTGGTGACCCAATTTTGGTTTGCGCCCCACAAGCGAAGAAGCCCTGTACTAGAATGACTGATGCTGTGGCAGTAGTGATGCTATAGCAAGTAAAGGCCCTGCTTGTACCCAGTGTTATGGATGAATATGTTAAAGACTAGGGCTGGCAAGCCAAGGCCACACAATAGATGCATGGCTCACTCTGTTTTTGAATTTGACATCCCGGTTCCAGCTCTCTGCTGCAGACGCTGAACTATGCCATCGCTATAAAAGTTTAAACCTGGATTCTACTTCTGTATAAGTATATTCTTGAGATAACTAATTTCCAGTGGGAGCACTTAATGCAGGGCACTATTGAACATAAACATTAAAAAAAATTGTATAGATTTCCTTTGGTTTCAGGGGAGATGCCAGTGCCCCCTACCCTCTCTTTAAGGTAGCAAATCTAGCAGCATTTAGCTCTTGCCTCACTCCTGTTATGATAGTTACTTCGTGAAAGGAGATAAAACAAATGACAGTTTAATCCTCCCCTGAAAGCTCGTAGAACACACATGGCTAACTAGCCATAACAGGGACACTGTTCTTGGTGGAGTGAGTAAAAATAAATGCCTTCCACTATTATAAATAATCCCAGTCAGGCATTACTTGTTCCATTTTATTGATAAATTGCTGTATAATCAGGGGGGAAAGGAAAAATAGTTCAGTAATTTTTAATCGTGGCCAATTTGTCTTTCCCCTTCAATGTTTAAATATCCCATAAAGTAATTTTAAATAAATTGTTGTTGTTCTTGGCAAAAAGATTTAGAAAATGTCACCAAAGTCTGCGATCTATTATCTTCTTTGTCATTCTTTTAGATAGGGTTTTTTCCCTTCTCTCTACTGAGGTAGTAGTATTGAGAGGGGCGGGGGATCTTGTGGAGGCTGAGACAAGAGAATTTCCCCCTAGAGAGGGAATGCGAGAGAAAATGACCCACACATGACAGATGTTAGTCACGTCGCTTAGTACACTAGTAGAAAGTGCTCAATACTATGGCAATGAGGGCTGTACAAGAACTTGTGTAGGCAGCACAAGTAGTACTGCCGATAGTTAAGGTTACCTGACACTTTCCATTATAAGGGTCTTTTTTTCTGTTACTTGTAACTTTGCCAAACTTTAGCCATTTACACTGAAATTTTCCATACCAGGTGTCTGCCTCAGGCTACTAATAAAAAAATAAGTTGCAACTCACACAGTTCAGCCATTTCTGTGAAAAAGATTAGGGAAAATGCAGTGTCTTTTGCCATCCTCGTTTAAAAAATAAAATCACCAGATTTGACCAACCCCGTCAGTTTGCAGATGCTCAGTAGAGTTTGGCAGCTAAATGTTCCAAAGATTCCATCTGCATGTAGCATGCTCCAGGCCCTCCCAGCCCATGTCCAGATTGCAATGCGCCATCCCCATAAAATTACTGAGAATGCACCAGCCCACGATGCAGGGGCTAAGCAGAGATGTCCCTCCATGTGCGCCTCCCGTCTGCCAGGGTCCCACTGTGCGCCAGGCACATGAACTGACCGCTTTCTCCTCTGCTCTCAGTGCACCCCCTACTGGTACTGAGGCAGCATGGAAGAGGAGAAGGCAGTAGCCTGACTCCAGTGAAGGGTGGGGGAGGCAGGGACAGGGGCAGGAGCCTGTGGGGATGAAGGGATTAGAGCAGGACCTGAGAAGGTAGGAATAGGGGTAGGCATAGAGTGTTGGGGAGGCAGGAACTGGGACATAGGAAGAATAGGGGCAGGAGACCAGGGGAAGGATTAGAGCAGGGGAAACAGGTAGGAGCCAGGGGGACTGGAGCAGGAGCTGGGGGAGGGGAGGGAAAGGGAGGTAAGAAGCAGGAGATGGGGAGGGGCAGAAGGGTCTATAATTAAAGAGTATATCATACTGCTTATAGAATCATAGAATCATAGAATATCAGGGTTGGAAGGGACCTCAGGAGGTCATCTAGTCCAACCCCCTGCTCAAAGCAGGACCAATTCCCAACTAAATCATCCCAGCCAGGGCTTTGTCAAGCCGGGCCTTAAAAACCTCCAAGGAAGGAGACTCCACCACCTCCCTAGGTAACGCATTCCAGTGCTTCACCACCCTCCTAGTGAAACAGTGTTTCCTAATATCCAAACTAGACCTCCCCCACTGCAACTTGAGACCATTGCTCCTTGTTCTGTCATCTGCCACCATTGAGAACAGCCGAGTTCCATCCTCTTTGGAACCCCCCTTCAGGTAGTTGTAGGCTGCTATCAAATCCCCCCTCATTCTTCTCTTCTGGAGACTAAACAATCCCAGTTCCCTCAGCCTCTCCTCATAAGTCATGCTCTCCAGACCCCTAATCATTTTTGTTGCCCTCCGCTGGACTCTTTCCAATTTTTCCACATCCTTCTTGTAGTGTGGGGCCCAAAACTGGACACAGTACTCCAGATGAGGCCTCACCAATGTCGAATAAAGGGGAACGATCACGTCCCTCGATCTGCTGGCAATGCCCCTACTTATACAGCCCAAAATGCTGTTAGCCTTCTTGGCAACAAGAGCACACTGTTGACTCATATCCAGCTTCTCGTCCACTGTGACCCCTAGGTCCTTTTCTGCAGAACTGCTACCTAGCCATTCGGTCCCTAGTCTGTAGCTGTGCATGGGATTCTTCCGTCCTAAGTGCAGGACTCTGCAGTTGTCCTTGTTGAACCTCATCAGGTTTCTTTTGGCCCAATCCTCTAATTTGTCTAGGTCCCTCTGTATCCGATCCCTACCCTCTAGTGTATCTACCACGCCTCCTAGTTTAGTGTCATCGGCAAACTTGCTGAGAGTGCAGTCCACTCCATCCTCCAGATCATTAATAAAGAGATTAAACAAAACCGGCCCCAGGACCGACCCTTGGGGCACTCCGCTTGAAACTGGCTGCCAACTAGACATGGAGCCATTGATCACTACCCGTTGAGCCCGACGATCTAGCCAGCTTTCTATCCACCTTACAGTCCATTCATCCAGCCCATACTTCTTTAACTTGGCAGCAAGAATACTGTGGGAGACCGTATCAAAAGCTTTGCTAAAGTCAAGGAATAACACATCCACTGCTTTCCCCTCATCCACAGAGCCAGTTATCTCATCATAGAAGGCAATTAGGTTAGTCAGGCACGACTTCCCCTTGGTGAATCCATGCTGACTGTTCCTGATCACTTTCCTCTCCTCTAAGTGTTTCATAATTGATTCCTTGAGGACCTGCTCCATGATTTTTCCAGGGACTGAGGTGAGGCTGACTGGCCTGTAGTTCCCCGGATCCTCCTCCTTCCCTTTTTTAAAGATG
The DNA here is from genome assembly GCF_028017835.1 of Emys orbicularis. Lineage (NCBI taxonomy): Eukaryota > Metazoa > Chordata > Testudines > Emydidae > Emys > Emys orbicularis. The sequence goes on from NC_088696.1 coordinate 18,804,026, forward strand.
GGCACTACATTAGCCTTTTTCCAGTCTTCCGGGACCTCCCCCGATCGCCATGAGTTTTCAAAAATAATGGCTAATGGCTCTGCAATCTCATCCGCCAACTCCTTTAGCACCCTCGGATGCAGCGCATCCGGCCCCATGGACTTGTGCACGTCCAGTTTTTCTAAATAGTCCCGAACCACTTCTTTCTCCACAGAGGGCTGGTCACCTTCTCCCCATATTGTGCTGCCCAGTGCAGCAGTCTGGGAGCTGACCTTGTTTGTGAAGACAGAGGCAAAAAAATCATTGAGTACATTAGCTTTTTCCACATCCTCAGTCACTAGGTTGCCTCCCTCATTCAGTAAGGGTCCCACACTTTCCTTGACTTTCTTCTTGTTGCTAACATACCTGAAGAAACCCTTCTTGTTACTCTTAACATCTCTTGCTAGCTGCAACTCCAAGTGTGATTTGGCCTTCCTGATTTCACTCCTGCATGCCTGAGCAATATTTTTATACTCCTCCCTGGTCATTTGTCCAATCTTCCACTTCTTGTAAGCTTCTTTTTTGCGTTTAAGATCAGCAAGGATTTCACTGTTTAGCCAAGCTGGTCGCCTGCCATATTTACTATTCTTTCTACACATCGGGATGGTTTGTTCCTGCAACCGCAATAAGGATTCTTTAAAATACAGCCAGCTCTCCTGGACCCCTTTGCCCTTCATGTTATTCTCCCAGGGAATATGCACAGGGAGGCCAAATTAAAGTTGTGCAGGGAACCTCTGGCACTTCCTAACCTTTGAGTGCATGACTTAGCAACATTAGCATTGTTTTACCATAGGGTTTTTTGTTTTTAATGTAATATGGAATAGAATAGAATAGAATAGAATTCTCATTTGTAGGATTGGTTAACAAGAGTCTTATACTTATAAACAGAGATATGTGAAACTGTTCAATAACTCCCTCCTACCAAACGAAGCCTGGGCAGGGAGTATGTTATCATACGTTTCTAAAGCACCTAGTATAATGGGGCTCGGACACTAATTTGGGTCTCTAAGCACTATTGCAATAGTAATGATCTAATAAGAAGATAGTTCTTTGTAGTTTTTGCATATGCTATTGCTAAGCCTGGCAGTGTGGAAGATAGAGAAGCCCCATCCTGGTAGCTGGGGCCCTTAGTGTAATGGAGGCTGGTGTCAGCTGGAGTCAGAGGTTTGATTTTCCATCTCAGTGAGTATAAACAGTTGTAGGTCTCCCTTGAGAGGTGAGCTTTGGAAGCAGTGCATTAGTCAAAGAGCATCATCTCTGTTAACTGAGATTCTCAATCAGAAAATAGACTCGTGTTGAAAAGGTAAATGGTGAAAGCTGTAGCTTGTTAGTTAATGGGAATAGTGTACTAAATGAAGGTTGAGATAAGTATGTGAACGTAATATTTATTTTTAAATGCAGTCTACCTAAAAAAAATTATTAAAATACACCTTCCAATCATAAGGCAGATAAGGGTGTTTATTAGCATCTTTAAGAAAACAATGGGAATAAAGCTTGGAAGGGGATCGGCTAATCTCTTAATGTTCTATAACAGGGGACTCAATTCTTCACGTGCTCTCAAGTCCTGTGGTCATCCCATAGCTAGAATGCTTATAGGATCTGGTCTATTAGTTGTATTCTACACAAACAATTATATATTAGAAACAAAAAGAAAAGAAACCCCTTGTGTTAAAGTATCATTAGGACCCCTGATGATACCACTGAAAACAAAGACAACTGATATATTATACATTAGCATAATCAATTTGGGAGGAAACAAGATAAAATAGTTACTTATCAAAAAAAAAATCTGATGATTGTCCCAGTTTTCTTTAGTTTTTCTCAACAGCTTGCAAGATGCTAGTGGGATCCCAGTTTTATATTGTAAGTAGATTTGACAGTGGTGAAATTAATCATCAGGATATCTTGCATTAGAGTGTTTCATCAGAACTAGAGATGGCCCAAACTGCACAATTCCTTAGTGTTCTGAGGTGTTTGGATCTGGAAGTTTGATTTGCGCTGTGAATTTTGGATTTGGATCTTAATGCAAAATTCTGGACATTGTGGAGCTGGCTGTTGTTTGGGTTCATCTCAATGCGAGATGTTTACATATATGACAAAAGGGGTGAATTCTTGGCTCAGTGGAAGTCAGTGGCAAACCTCCCACTGACTTCTGTGGGGCCAGGATTTTACCCAAGGAGTTAACCCTGGAGGACAAATTTTTGAAGATGAAAACCCCTAAACAAGAGTTCATATAAAAACATAGGCATGTAGACTGGGAAAGGTAATGATGAATGCTGCCATTGGTGAAATATTGCCAAGCTGCAGGCCTGAAGAAATCTGAGTCTTGAAATTTGAGAACAGCTAGAGTCCCAACAAAATCTCCAAAGTCCAGAAAAGAATGGTAAATGCACATATTGACCCCGGTACTGTAAATAAGCTAGGGAAATGTGTGGATGAAGGAAAAAAGGAACTCCCCATTTTCTGAGTAACTCAGCATTAGACTTTTTTTTTTTGTTTTTTTTAAAGTATGTCATCCAGTTAGGAATGAAATTTCAGACCAGGCTGATGGCTTGCCTCATAAGGTAGAAAAAGTTGTAAACATTTAAAGATGGATCCCAAGAATCATACTCCAGGAATCTGCAGAAGAGACAGGAAAGAGGACAGATGAAATTCTGTTTTTGTGCCATCATTATGGAAAGGTTCTTGTAACTGTACTGTGCTCTTCCTTGGCTAGCACTGTGTCCCAAAGAATGTATTGCAAAATCAAGTTGATCGCATGCCAGTCATCATTTCACTACCCTTTTCCTTGATAGGATGCTGATAAAAAGGCCAGGTTATCTTTTCCTGTTCTTAATACGACACTCAAAAGTACATTTGTGTAACTGAAGTGCACTTAAAAGGGAAATAAAGCTCTCGTAGTTGTGTATAACTCATGCCAAACACTGGTCAGTAAAGCACGCTAATTTTTTCTGTTTGAGAGTCAGGAAAAAATGCTAGTGAGAAAGTGGTGCTTGCCCACTTCTGAAATAATTGTTTGTATTAGCTGGTGCATGTTTTGAATTGAATTCTTTCTTGACACCTGTTTTGAATGAAATTGCATTAATGTTTTAGGACAGGGATGGGCAAACTTTTTGGGCCGAGGGCCACATCTGGGTGGGGAAATTGTATGCAGGGCCGGGGCAGGGGCTTGGGGTGCGGGTGGGGGTGCGGTGTGCAGGAAGGGTCTCAGGGCAAGGGATTGGGGCAAAGGAGGGGTGCGGATTGCGGGAGGGGGCTCAGGGCAGGGAGTTGGGGTGCAGGAGGGGTGCAGGGTGTATGAGGGGGCTCGGTGCAGGAGGGGTTCGGGCTCCGACCCGGCACCGCTTACCTAAAGTGGCTCTGGGGTGGCAGCGGCGCGCACCGGGGCCAGGGGAGGCTCCCTGCATGCCTGCCCTGTTCCCAGCCCCGCGCCACTCCAGGAAGCGCTGCGGCCCCTGGGGGATAGGGGGCGGAGGGCTACATGTGCGCTGCCTTTGCTGCGCCTCCAGGTACCTCCCTTGAAGCTCCCATTGGCCGCGGTTCCCCATTCCCTGCCAATGGGAGCTGCGGGGGGCGGTGCCTGGAGGCAAGGGCAACGCACGGAGCCCTCTGCCCCCCACCCAGGGGCCACAGGGACGTTGTGCTGGCCACTTCTCAGAGTGGTGCGGGGCCCACGGGGGGCAATCCCGCAGGCCGGATCCAAAGCCCTGAGGGGCCGGATCCGGCCCGCGGGCCGTAGTTTGCCCACCCCTGTTTTAGGAAGATGAGTTCTGACATACACAACTTCTTACACAAATTACATATCATGAGATGATGGGTAGCTGAAGTAAATGGTACTACATCTGGAGTGAGGTGCTACCTAGCATGAGTAAGAACTTCACAATCTGTCCCTTAGTGAGTACTGAAGCATCAAATTCTTAGGCCTTCATTGAATTTTTCTCATTCCTTATTCAGGCAAAACTCCCACTGACACCAATGGAATGTTCTTCACATAGAACTAAGAAAGAAGTCATAATTTGGCCTCCACCGTATAAGACAAAAAACAGCCTCAGTGGGTGTTGGGACATGTAGGTCCTCAAGCCTCCAATGTAGCACAGGTTATGCCGTCTTCAGAGGTCACCAGATGCCTAACCACTAAGGCAAAATTCTGCTCCCACGGAGAGTCCTGCTTTCCAGCAGAGGTCTGTGCACAGTTTGAACCAGTATTCCTCTGATTAGTGCTCAGCTCCCTTCCTTCCCCTGCCCATGCACTTTGGGTAGAGCAAGGAGTAAAGCAGAAGCCAAAAAGCAGGAAGAGGGACTGGTGCCTTAGTGTGGGAGCAACATGAGCCAAATTGTCAGCAAGACAGGGCAAGGCAGCAGGACATAAAGTATGTCAGGGAAAATGCAGAACACGGTTCCAGACCATTCTGCCTCAGTTTAACCCCTGCCACGAGACTCCAAAAATCTTAGAGCCTGAGAAGTTCCCATTTTGTTCAGTGCAGTTTAACAACCTCATTTAATTGTGTGTAAAATAAATAAAAAAGACCATTTGCATCAAGCAAAATTTTATATTCTTTCCCTCTCCGAACGTGATCCCATGAATTTCTTGCATTGTTGTATTCCATGTACTAAGGGTCCCACGCAGAGAGCAAACAATAAAGGAGAGAGAAGACAGATGCTCTGCTAATGGGAAACCAAGGAGCAGAGAGTCTGTGAGGGATTACAGACGGCCTGGGGTTGGAATACATCATTAGCATAGCACCCAATTCAGAAATGAGTTTTCAGAATTAAATGCCTGAAGCATCTTGGCAAAAACTCCTGGTCTACCCTCTCAAAGGCCTTGTAAGCGTAAAAGAGAGGGAATCTCAAATCTAGGCTGAGTGGATCAAATTCAGCAACTTTTGCAGTGCCGTATCAGTGATTTTTAATAATTTCCTAATATTACTACAGCCAGGTCACCCACAGTATCTGCCAAAATCTAAGCTATTTGATCTTTTCCCACTAACCTTTACTAGTTTTTTTAAATCTCCATTGAGAAAGCAAAGGGGTCTGCAAGCATCTGTCCGAGGGAAAGCAATTTTTGTCGCAAGCACACGACGGGGGGAAGAAGCAGCAGCATCCACTTCCTGGGCATGGTTAGGCATGCTAAGGCGACATAATGACATGTCTCTAATTTAAGGTACATCTGGAAAAGGCTTCAGGACCTTCTTTCTATTATTTCTCAATGTGTTCTCTCTTGAAACTCCTGATGCAAGCATCAGGGTTTAAAAGATCCGATAGCTGAGGCTGGTTCAAGACCTGATTGCAGAAAGAAGAAATTTCTCTCAGTACTCGGTGGGATTACCCTCCATGCTCCAAAAGCATTGTTAATTTCTTTAGAATATGTTGCACATTGGACAGAGGAGTCCTTAAAATTTGAGATTATCATGTGGGGGGGGGGGAGAAGAGGGGCACAAAACAGACCTAAGTAATCTGGGCAGAAGGTGACCTCTTTTTCCTCTCCCATTGAAACAAAGGCTTTTGGGCAAAATCATTAGTGATTTCTGCCTGTTTGGTAATCAAAGGCTGGGAGACAGCAAACAAAAGAAAGATCATCTAGCCAAGGCTTTTCCTTTTACTCTTGAACTCCAATATAATTCTCAAAGTCTATATATTAAAAAAAAAAAAAAAAAAAAACCCTACCTGAGAAGCTAGAGATAAATAATGCATAGATTATCAAGATCCTGAAACAAGGTATTGACTCTTGCACAGAAAATCAGAGATTATAACAACATCTGGAGAGATGGGTGTGAATAAAGAGTTAAATGTGGGAGGAAAGTTAGGACAAAATTGAGATCCCAGAACAGTAAATTGTTAGATCTCCAGAATCCATTTGTTTTCTTTGTATTTTGGTAAGGAGTATTGTACTTTAAAGTCACAAGAGTGGGGGTGAAGGAGGATGCCTTAGGCTGACCATTGAATTTCAGAGCTTTCCTCTGCTTGTGTAACAACTTTAACATTATTCAGTGTTATTCATGGTATTAGTAAAAAAAAAAAAAAAAAAAAAAAAAAAAAAACCACCTCAATGTTTGTGAATGTGTCTCATTTATCTTGGGTACATACTGTACATGGGCCCATGCAAGTACATTTCTAGTTCTAGATGAGTATGTAATTATATTTATCTGCTTAAGAAACAGTAACAGAAAAAGTTACTGGCATGTTTAGAAAAGCTAAACAAAATCGGCTCGGTGATTTTTAAAAGATGGCCAAATATGTGCAGTGTCAGAATTATAAACTCTTGGTACATAGAATGTAAAATAAAACAGGGCTGCATGTTAATGAAAGCATTGAAACCAGTGGTGTCTGTAACAAAGGCACAGGGGAGTAGCCCGAGCCCAGGAATAGGAGCCAGGAACTCTTGAGTTCTAATCCCACCTGTGACTCTCTTGTAGATCCACCATCACTACAGTCTGAGTGATTTACAGACATTTATCCACCCAACACTCACATGAGGAAAGGAAATGTTATCTCCATTTTGCAGATGGGGGAACTAAAATATAGGATGAGATTTTCAAAAGCACTTGAGGTTACGTAATGGTTCCTGTGGAAGTTATTGACTTCCTTAGGAGCCAAGTTAGACCAACCAAGAGCTCTTTTGAAAATCCCACCCAGTGGGAATGAGAGACTTATCAAAAAGCATGCTGGGCTTTGTTGCAGGAACTGAACCTAGTTCTTTTGAGCCCTAGAATTATGCCTTAAGTGCAAGACCATTTTTGCCCTTCTTCAGGCTTGAGCGAATCACAACTTTTCTGCCTCAGTTTCCCCACCTGCACTATGAGGATAAATATTACTTGACAGGAAGGTTGTGCAGTTTCGTATTAGTAAATCACTTTAAAGAGGAAAGGTGCAAAGCACCAAGTATTTTACTGTTTCAGAGTATTGTCTATTTTGTGCTCTGTGTTCCTAGAATTTAAAACGTAGAACTGATGTTTGAGCCCTCCATGTTTATAATAAAAATATGTACTGCAGGGTTGAGTTATGAATACCTGGCAAAAGCCATTTATTGTCAAAGGATAATACAGATTTAATGATAGCAGTATACACCATACTGTAGAAAAAAATGCTGCTGAGATGAGAGGCTATCATTCTACTCCATCCTATATAGATTTAACCCACCAGGAGAGACTAATCCAGATCCTAACTCTCATTGAACCAAAAGGTTTCAGGCTTTTCCAGATCAATACTATGATCAGAAAAGAGCACAATATAGTAGTAAAGAGGGTCATTTCAGTGAGCTCATAAGTTAGTTTGTCAATATGATTGGACTTTGTGCCATTTTGAAGCATTTTCTTAAATTGAGTAATCATTCTCTTGTTGCGTTTTTACAAATACAATTCCCCCATTAGAAACGAATTATGGTGTTAATTTAATAGGTTTAGTGATATAAAGAGAGATTGTGTGTCAACAAAACCCTGCCTTCTGACAAATAATGTAATTTATAGCAATCCAGACAGCAATAAATGACATTAGCCTGACCACAAGCCATTCAGTTCTTTAGGAATATGGTCCCTGTTAATCAATAACTGGGTAAATGCTCCTTTGCATTCCTTATCAAATGACAGCCAGATGGTACTGTTAAATTCATTCTGACAGGATTTTGGAATTAGCTGGGTTTATACTATCGTTAATCTTCTGCTGTCTGCTCTGCTAGGACCTCCCCACCTGTTTCCAGCAACCCCTGAGGTCGCAACCTTAGGAAACAGTCTAGCCAGATGGTCATTCAGATACAGTGGAACCAGAGAGATTCCCGGGTAGTAGCAGTGTCTTTGTCAGCTGGAAGAAGAATAAGAAAGCAAATATTTTGGTCTTAAAGCTGCTGACACTAGGGTGGGGAGCGGATCCCAACCATTTCTCTAGGTCTAGACCAGGGGTCGGCAACGTTTGGCACGCGGCTCGCCAGGGTAAGCACCCTAGCGGGCCGGGCCAGTTTATTTACCTGCTGACGCGGCAGGTTCGGCCGATCGCGGCCCCCACTCGCCGGGGTTCACCGTCCCGGGCCAATGGGGGCAGCGGGAAGCGGCGCGGGCCAAGGGATGTGCTGGCGCGGCTTCCTGCCGCCCCCATTGGCCCGGGACGGCGAACAAATGGTCTAGACAATTTCACACTAATTCCATTACAAAATGCAGCAAAATGACTTGCAGAAATATGTGAGTAACAATCTACGGACACGGTGTATACTAAACAATCTGAGATGGTCATTTGTTATAATTTAAAAGCTTTACTTAATCTAAGGGGGTTTTTTGTTTTTGTTTTTTATCATTACATGTGCTGTATTGTCCAATACATAGGAAATATTGAAGCAGACAAAGAGGAAGGCTGTGAGAATTGAAATAGCATATTATTTAATAAATAACTTATTTGTCCATTGTGGCATCTGAAAGTGACTTCAGTTTATAATTGTTTATAACCGTGGCCCCAATTTGCCTCTTATCTGGAAAAATAAAACAAAGAGGACATCTTGCTAATTTAGGGTCTAATCCAGTGACCACTGAAATCAAAGAAACAGTTCCCATTAACTTCACTGGCAGTTGGATCAGGCTCTTAGGCCTTGTCCACACTACCGCAGTAAGTCGACCTAAGTTACGCTACTCCAGCTACTTGAATAACGTAGCTTAGATCAACTTACTGCGGTGTCTACACCATCCTTAATCGTCTCGTTCCGGTGGAGTATTGGAGTCGACCGGAGAGTGCTCTGCGGTCGATTTAGCAGTTCTTCACTAGACCTGCTAAATCGACCCTTGCTGCATCGATCGCAGCAACCTTAATCCCCGGTAAGTGTAGACATGGCCTTAGCCTCTTTTAGATCCATGGCTGTAAGGACACACTATGCTCTCCAGGCCAACAGAGCTGGGCTGTGGCACATGATCTACGTTTTGACATCCTACCCTTGGCCTCATGTTCCAAGTCTAGCTCCAAGACCACAGCATGTTTTAGATGAACTTTGCTATAACCCAAAAATGTTCAAATAATCAAATGTCCAACTTACTGTGCAACCAAATGTAAATAACTGGGCAACCATTCCCCGTGATAGGAAAGAGTGCACATGGAGCTGTTTGTTTATATTGGGTGGAGGAGGGTGAGGATAAAGTTCAGCTACTGCAAATATCAGTTTAAAAATTACATGTCTGGAGTCCTTCAGGCAAACTCTATTCTATAGGGTGTCAGTCAGGTAGGTCAGTTGTCAGGCTCAATAGCCTTGATAAGTTGGTTTACAAATATGCATCTTAGTTCCCCCTTCTCTCAGTCTCTAAACAAGACCAGATGAAATCCTGGCCCTATGGGACTTAATGGGAGTTTTGCCATTGAGTTGAATGAAGTCAGGATTTCACTCATACATCCTTACCCAAATGTTATCTTTTTGTAAATAAATTTTCATCTTTCCAAAACCAGAATGGAGTTATAATCAGGATTTAAAGCATGTAACTGTGCCCACAATCCCCATTATCCTCAATGGGAACTACATGCCTGGATCAGAGGGAAAAACTAACTCAAGCTATTTAAGACGAGTACCTGAAAATGTTCAAAGTACAGTGTGAAAGCCTTTGAATCAGTGTTTTCCAAGAGCAGTTCAAAGTAGGCCATGAAAAAAGTATTTGAGCTGACGCACCGCAGCATGGTTTGTTTCATCCCAGGTCAGATGGAAAAAACAACACAGCATTCATGGGACAGGTATAGTTTCAGAAAGAAAGGAAGAGAGATTAGCAATTACTAACAATCCTTTCTCTTCTGTCATTTGAACAGTATTCGGGCTTTCAACAAACAGCAGACAAGTGCTTTGTTTGTGGACACCTCATAATGGAAATGGTAAGAGAGTTAATTGTGGAATACATTTCTGTTGATGCATTTCAGGGAGTATATGGTAATGTGCTGTTTGCTTTTGACCTTGTCAGACCACTACTGCCAAGGACATTTTAATCAAGGACGTATCACTATTAAAATGAAAATAAATTCACACGGTGTTGCCATTAACACTTAATGCATAGAGGGGCCCTTCTCCTCTATCTGAACTTGTGGGACTCTGATTGACGTTGGTGAGAGTTCCACCAAGCAGGGAGGAGGGGATATAGTCAGCTAGCAGTGAAAAAACTTTGGTACATTTTAATATCACGCCATAAAATATAGACTCTTTTCTGGGGGAAAGTGATAAAACAAAGGAATGCTGTTTCTTGTATAGCCAGGTGAAACAGCAGGAACCCTATCGTATGAGAGGGAGCATGGTCCATTGGTCAGAGCTGGGGGAGCTAGTAATCAAAAGTTCTGTGCTCTTTTCCCTTCTCTTGCATTGTGATCTTGTGCACCTCACTTAACCTTTCTGTGCCTCAGTATCCCCTTCTGTAAAATGGGAATAAGAGGAGGTTACTTACCTGTATCTGGAGGTTCTTCGAGATGTGTAGTCCCTATTTGGATTCCAAACGTGAGTGCGCATGTGCACCATGTGATGGAGCTGGAACAGCTCTGTAGCAGTGTCCGTTGACCTTCACGTCCGTCGTCCTCGTGTGCCCAGCCGAGGGTATAAGAGGCTGTGCGGGTTGACACCGCTCTCGAGCCCTCTTACCGCTAAGCATGTAGTCTGCAGCAGAGGGGATGGAGGGCAGGGACTGGAATCCAAATAGGGGCCACACATCTCAAAAGACCCTCCAGTTACAGGTAAGTAACCTCCTCCTCTTCTTGGCATGATGGTCCCTAGATGGATTCCAAACGTGGTTGAGTAGCAAGCAGTGATCAGCGTGGAGGTGGGCACAAGGACTCGCGAGAAGTCACAGACCGCAAAACAGCACGACCAATGGCCGCATCAGCCCCCGATGCCAGAGCAATGGTGTAGTGAGAGGGGAAGGCGTGGATGGAGTTCCACATGGGTGCTTGGCAAATGTCCTGCCATGGCACATCCGCGAGGCAGGCCAACATTGCGGCTTGGGCTCATGTGGCGTGAGCCGTGACTCCGGGAGGTGGAGTTATGTTGGAAAGAGTGTAGCATTCGTAAATGCAACGGAAGAGCCATTTGGAGATGCGCTGCGAGGAGAGGGCTTGGCCCTTGCAGCGTTCAGCAACAAAGAGTCTGGGTGAGGCATGCACGCATGCCTTGGAGGTTGAAGGCCAGTGCGTGGCGGACGTCGAGAGAGTGCAGTGTCCTGGCTCTGTTGGGAGTTGTGGGGTTTGGGATAGAAGACTGGCAGGTGGTTGAGGTAGAACGTGGGCACCACCTTAGCGATGAATTTGGGGTGCAGGCATAAGGGGACCTTGCCTTATGGAAGACGGTGTGGGGGGGTCAGCTATCATGGCTCCGTCCGGGGCTTCTTGGGAGATGGAGCAGCCGAGTCGGCATGCAACTCGCCTGACCTGGCCCGGCTCGGGGAGTCAACGCTGCATTTAGAGGCTGTCCCAGACTAGGATCCAGCCTTAGGCCCATGTCTGTGCTTATGCTCATGGCGGGGCTTGTCAGATTGCAGCAGTACCAGCCGATCCAGCACCCGAGAAGAAGTCAGAGGGGCGTTCATAGACTGTGCCGGGCACTGCTCTGGTGGTTCCGGATCTGATTGTGCACGTGGGCACATAGCCTCTTCCATCAGGAACTTACAGAGACCAAGTTCCCTGGCTTCCTGCATTCGGGACAGGAAAGAAAAGCAAATCATGCAACGGATGACAACGTGGCCTTTGCCAAGGCAGTAAAGGCACCGCTGGTGCTCGTCGCTTGCAGAGAAGAAGCATGACACGAAGCAGTTTTTGAAGTTGACTTGTCAGGACATAATCCCCAGGCGGGGAGATCTTCCCATTGGGGGAAGAAGTCCAAAAGTAAACCTATCTATGTAGAACACTAGCACACTACAAAACCAAGAAAAAATTAGTATCCACCGCTATATACACAAGAAAGAATGGATACCCAACTCTCTTAGCAAGGCCAAGAACCAGGAGCAATGGGGGTTCCAACTCTGGTCATGTAAGAGGGAACTGGAGTGGCTCCATTCCGCATGGCCTCTTCTAGCCTCAGCTGCACAAGGTTGACGCATATAAGGGTCAGCAGACACTGCTACAGAACTGTTCCGGCTCTGGCACATGCCGCACATGCGTGCCCAGGTTTGGAATCCAAATAGGGACCATCACTCGAAGAATACTTACCGGGGGCACAGCAGCGACATGAGGTTGCATTGATTATTGTTGGTAAAGAACTTTACATTTCCACTGGGGGATCTCAAAGTATTCTATTATTGCTATTACTACCAATCCAGGAGAATAAAACTGAAAGGAAGGGAAAAATTCACAATTTATAGCTCTATGAATTAATACTAAACCCACAGGAGTTATACCACTGACAGGGGACAAAGAAGCTGGACTTATTTTCTGGGGCTAGATGCTGTCCTTCTGTAACAGCAGCAGTCCCCCACTGCTGCTCATCAGCAGCTCTTGCTCTCCCATTGATTTGCACAGTTTACACCCATTAAAATAAATGAGTGCTATCCGTAAATCCCCCTTCTGTACATTGATGGGAGAACAGACCACAGCAGATAGCAGCAGTACGGCCTACAAAGCTACTTGTTGATTTGATGTCTTTATTAATGAGGAAGGGACCTTACAGCTGTGGCTTGATGGGAGATAGCATCCAGAACTGATTTTTTTAAAAGTGAAAGAAATGGGGTATATTGGGCCAAATGCATCCTCTAGAGCAGGGGTTGGCAACGTTTGGCACGCGGCTCGCCAGGGTAAGCACCCTGGCGGGCCGGGCCAGTTTATTTACCTGCTGACGCGGCAGGTTTGGCCGATCGCGGCCCCCACTCGCCGCGGTTCGCCGTCCCAGACCAATGGGGGCGGCGAGAAGCAGCGTGGGCGAGGGATGTGCTGGCCGCGGCTTCCCGCCGCCCCCATTGGCCCGGGACGGCGAACCGCGGCCAGTGGGGGCCGCGATCGGCCGAACCTGCCACGTCAGCAGGTAAATAAACTGGCCCGGCCCGCCAGGGTGCTTACCCTGGCGAGCCGCGTGCCAAACGTTGCCGACCCCTGCTCTAGAGTGAGACCAGGGTTGAATTTGGCCCAAACAAAATGAAATGGATTAAATGCATGTTAAAGAACTCTGTAGACTATAGCTGAGTGTTAATAAGGTTCTAGTACACCAGTGTTTTCCTCTTGGCTTAAAATGTATTCAAATGGTAGCACGCAGTTATTAAATAGCGACTAAATTGCAAGCATTGATGTTCAGGTGGGTCTGGAAATGAGAGTTGGCTGGGGTGACTTAGCTAATGAGGATTCTTGCTCCTATACGGGTGCCTCTGGTTGGATATTGTTCATTTTAGCCGGAGAACAAATTTCTAGAGCTGTGAAGGAGAGGAAGGGTCATTTCAGGAGTCCATAATATCTAGCTGGTGGAGCTCTGTAGTTGGAAGCTTGGCAGGTGATCATCTGCCTTCTCCCATTAGCAAGCATGCTACAACAAAAGGAAATATTGCTGTGAGCTCCAGAAATTAAGCAGTCTTATTTGGCTAATTCCTTCAAGCCTTCCCCCAGTAATGAGTAGGAAAACAAACATGTCTGTGCAGTAGTAGGAATCCTGCTTATCATTGTACAGGGTAAAAACAAACAAACAAAAAATTAGACCTATGACGCCTCCACAGACTTGGGCCCGAAGCTGCTCAGTAGTTGGAATTGCAGTTGACTCAGCGGTAGTTCTGTGCCCTCAATGTCTGCAGAATCAGATCAAGGTAATAATTGGTCTATTATCTGTATAGCCAGATACCAAGGCGATGCATGTAGTAAAACACAGACGAACAGAGAGAGAGAGAATGAGTCGTTTCTGAGTAACAACAGACATACAGATCAAATTAAACTTGATACCCAGTCACTGGCTAGATAACCCTAGGGTATTCTTTAAAAAACACAATTGGACTGTAGTTCATACTTTTGCCTAGGCACTGTGTTTTATTGATTTGAACTTTACTCATAAAAATATCCACAGGGCTTTAGGACCTTAGTGGGGAAAGGATCTTTAACTTGTTAGCTTCTCCAGACTGAGCTGGGGGAAATGTACTGGCAGATACGATTTGAAATTGCTTTCAGAAGGTGACAGTCACCCACAAAAAATGTGCAATGTCTGATGTAACCTGTTGTGAGCTGCATAACTGTACCATGTATGGGAGGCAAAATAAATTCCCAGTGTTGCCCCATATGCCTGGCACAGCCTCCTTGAAATACCACCGCTGCAATGGAAAGGTTTTATTTGCAAGGTCACCAGCAGCAAAAGGATTTTTTTGGAGGGGATATAGAGGTGACTGTGCTGGAAGCCAGTTGCTGAAACACTGATTGGCAGAGTCTCAAAAGCCTGTGACATTTTTAATATCAGTTTATATTAACTGAACACTCAGATAGACCTGATCAGCCTGTAAAAGAGAGGGCCATCACTGTGACAGTGAAGTAGATGATAGCCGGGCTGTATTTGTGGTGGCTTAGGACAACTAATAAGGATTTGATTATTGAAATTACGTATTTGTAATTTACCATTTTTCATAGATTCATGGATTTTAAGGCCACAAGAGACCATCTAGAACGACTTCCTATATGTCACATGCCATTTAATTTCACCCCTATACTGAGCCCAGTAACTTTTGTTTGGCTAAAACATATCTCCCAGAAAGGCATCCAGTCTCCATCTGAAGACATTTTTACTTTAGGTTGTGTGTGAAGAGTTTTAGTTTAATGTACATCCATGTGCAATATCATCCCTCCATAATGAATGGTGAAGCTACTTTCCCATTGTACTCCCAATTTTCACAGTCCCTTAACGTCACCAACGGCCTGGTGTAAAACCCATTGAAATTAATGAGAATCTGGGCTTTGGATCAGGCCCTTTGCTGGTGAAGCCACAAAGTCAATATTTCTTCCTGAGGAGCATGCTGTGATTAAAATTTAGAAATGCTGATGCACGGGGAATGTTGTCTGGAAAACAAACACTGTCTCATTTTGTCGTCTGGCTCTTCTTAAGATCTTACAGGCTCTTGGAAAGTCATACCATCCTGGCTGTTTCCGCTGCGTGGTCTGTAATGAATGTCTGGACGGAGTCCCCTTCACTGTAGACGTGGAGAACAATATTTACTGTGTCAAAGACTATCACACGTAAGAACACAGATGCATTGACTGCTTTTGAAAAGTTGTTCATATTGAATCATCTTTGCAATAGACACTGATTTCAATGGGAGTTAGGAGCCTAAATACTTTTAAAACTCTGGCCTGGAATCTTGCTCCTATTTGCCCCAGGCCCCTTTACACCACTCTGACAGCATAAAGAGTCACTTACATTTACATCCATTTAAAGGCTACTTTATACTGCCAGAGCGGTAAAGAAGAATCAGGCCTTACACACGAATTCTCTCCTGAGGGGCTGTTGAGGTTTCTCATGAACTCGTAGGAGTATGTGTTTATGTGCACGCTGGTAAATCCTCTGTTCCTGTCAGAGCCTAGCTCTATTAATCATGGGTAGTAATGGAATATAATGGCCCATAATATTCCAGTTAAGGTTAGAATTGTGTGTGTCATCCTGATGACAACTCTTTGAATTGTGCTGAGGCTCAGTAACCACTCTGGGACTCCCTTCTGTCAAAGAGAATGTGAAGGCTCTTAGGTGCTGTCACCGCTATATCACAAACCATGATATGCCCAGTCCTGCAATGGGATCTGCTAATGCAGGCCACTGTGCCCAAGAGGAATCACACTGAAGTCAACAGGATTCCAGATCCACTCCAATCCATCCCAGCACAGGAGTGGAGTGAATATTAGCACAACTGCTCTATAGCACAGTTGTAGGTGAGAATGCTTGACCAGTTCAGTGTGAGCTGATTTTCCACCTTCACCCCCAACAACCACTTGTAGCCAACACCTTTTCTTGAAGTCCCTACCGCTGCTTCTGAACACAGGTTATTAGAGCTGTAACCACATAAGAAAGCTGTTCAAGCCCTGTGATGGACAAAGTCCTAGAATGATCTTCGCCATGCAGTCCCTCTGTCTCACTGGTTCCCAACTTTTTCCATACTGAGAGCCCCTGGATCTCCCCCTCCAGTTACCTGGGACTCACCCCTCTCCCATACAGCAGTATGAGGAGGACAGGATGGTCGTGCTACCCTGATACCTGTTGGGTCACAATCCCCAAGTCAAGAAACACTTCTCTCTCTATACAGGTTCATTGAGGAAATGTGTATGACATTTATTAATAATTATAATTAATGGAGATATCCTATCTCCTAGAACTGGAAGGGACCTTGAAAGGTCATCGAGTCCAGCCCCCTGCCTTCACTAGCAGGACCAAGTACTGATTTTGCCCCAGATCCCTAAGTGGCCCCCTCAAGGATTGAACTCACAACCCTGGGTTTAGCAGGCCAACGCTCAAACCACTGAGCTATCCCTCCCCCCAATAAGAGCATTGGATACAATAGTCAATGGAGGAGGGGAAAAGGTACCTGTAGAACCACGTGTGGATGTTTGGGAGATCTGACATAGAAAGAGCAGCAAGAGGTAGAGATAGGCTTGAATCAGCCCCGTCTCCGGATCGAAACTTTCACGGAGTTTGAATTCCTGATCTGGATCCATATTTTGCAGTTAAAGCCCATCTCTAAAGAGAAGCTATGGTTGAAATGCTCTCGGGATTCTAAATCTTTTAAATCTAATGTGAACATTTTCTCTTCTTGAATCTTAGTGTTTTTGCGCCAAAATGCGCTTCCTGTAACCAGCCAATTCTACCAGCACAGGTATGAAGGGATTTTGTGTGTGTGTGTGTGTGTGTGTGTGTGATTCGTTAGATAATGTGGTTGTTTGCATATGGACATTTTTCAAAGGTCTGCTCAAACACAGTAAGAAATAGACACCTTGGCTATTCAAGACCCTTCCCCCAGCCCCAGAATGAACTGCATATCTAATACAAAATTAAACACAGCTCAGCAATAATAGGATTCTTATACAACTCCAAGAGTCATAAGAATCAAAGTACTTACCAATTATGCACCAAAGCACTTTGTATCTTTAGGGTGCTTCAGGGGTATTAATTAATGTTGCTGTACATCTGATTTAATTCAAAGCCCTGGCTAGAGAACTGAGAACAGAACTTTTATTTTTAGAATCTCTCAACTTCCCATTCATTCAAGAAGTACACTTTGATTGCTAAATCGGATGTTAGCTGTTAAGATACCCAGGCTCCAAACAGGGGATGATGGTAACATTTGCCCTGTTCAAAGAGCACATAGCTTCAGCCACGTCACAGTGCCATGGATGAAAGTGCTGCAGAAAGTTGGCTACGATGTTTGAGGCAGAGCTGGGGAACCGTGTATTCGAGATGGATCTGAAGCAAAACGCTGGTTCCAAACCCCACCAAGCTTTGGGCCCATCTCTGTCTGGTGAATTGAAACCCGAACTCCAGAACCAAACCTACTCAACCTTTCAAGGAAGACAGGGCTTTGGAGCTTGTACAAGCAGCACTAATAGGGCCTGAACGTTAAACTGATTTTCAGGACAGATTATCATCACTGTTCATGGTGATAGAGATCACAGACCTTGTGTTAGTTTCAAACTGCTGCACAGAGCAGTGAGGATGCAAATTAACTGTAGGAAAGATGTCTTATCAAACCATGCAAAGTGAGGAGTTATGGGATTTGACTTTTTATTTTCAGTAAGCCCACTAGTATGTGCTGTTTACTTAATAAGGGCTTACTTTTCCAAAGTTACACATACACAGCTCAAGTGATTTGTTATTGGTCTCCCTGCCAGTAATTACAATAATGATACCAGAACTATCTGGCATGTATCTTGGGGCCCAGTCCTGCAAGCTACCTCCCAGAAAGTGCTGGGTTCCCCCAACTCCTTGGAAATCAATGAAAATTGGGGGTGCTCAGCACATTGCAACTGTAGCTCCCTGCAAGCAGCTGGTGTTTCAAACCCATCTTGTGTATGAATTGTATAGGGGCCTTATTCGACCACCCTTACCCATATTGAGTAGCATCTTACTCTGTGAATAGTCCTATTGATTGCAAGAGGGTACCATGCAACATGAAAAGAGGTGGCAGAATCAAGCCCATAACAGCAGGACTGAACTGAGCAAAGCCAAAGTTCAGATTTATTTAAATTGTCTTTGACCAAATGGTTGAATACTTTGGAATTTGATCCCTACTTATATGTTTATCTTAGCTGGAAGTGGCACTTTGGCACAGAACAACATTTGTACATGAAGAGAGGATCTGTTCACCCACATACCTTCTTATTCTCCTGTCTGCATGTGACACTAATGCATACTCCGCTGGTAGTGACATGAAAATGGCATAGAACCAGCAGCACTCGTATCATCCAAGAGGCAGTGACTGGTCAGATCGAGGTTATAGGCCAGGGCCTGACCATTCTCCCCTCTACACACACAGGCTTCCTGGTGCACATTCCATGTTTCCAGACTAATAGTACGCATTGTTCAGGCCACATCATGTGCACCCCATAAGCCATTGAGCCTGTGTCTGCCATGCAAAAGGGGACTGTGACATGCCACATTTCTGCTCCTCCTCCAATGCACATCAGGTATATAAGCCACAATCTTGCCCATACTGCTTCAGTGAGGTGCCTGCATCTCTCATACTTGAAATGCTTCTAAAGAGGAACCTGCGATAGCATGCCCTGATTACACATGTTCTCTTTATTCTCTTCTACTTCCCTTCATTTTGCATATTACAGAGTAACCCTTCCCATAAAAGCTTGGCCCATTCTACCTCATCCTCTGACTTAGTTGGCAGTTAACAAGACTTGCAGCAAACCTCCTCCAAGCACATGATATGCTGTTTCCCAAGGAGGACGTATGTGTTACTTCAAGTCTGGCAGGTCAGGTAATGACTTGCCTGCCGCTCCTCTCGGATAGAGCATCAGATGTGACGCAGGCTCTAAGCACACCTGGAATTAGAAACAATTCAAGGCAAAATTTTAAAGAAGCTTCATTTTCAGTGGCTCAGAAAAGGAGTCGGTGAAATTACCTGTGACGTATGTGCTGCTTTACAGGGTCTGGGTTGGCACATATCTTCATACGTGCACTAATGCATGTGTACCCACGGGCCAGGGTATTGCCTATGGACATAGCTAATAGTTGTGCTATCTGACTATGCAAATTTCAAGCTGGTGGTGCACATATGATTGTGTGTGTGTGTGTGTGTGTGTGTGTGTGTGTGTGTGTGTGTGTGTGTGTGTGTGTGTGTGTGTGTGTGAACTCTTGGTGGAAAGTCAACAAACAGCTTAATAAATAGTCGTTTCTGGTTGGTAATTTATTCCAAATCCTGGGTTCCCTTTGAAAATGGCTCTTTTTCAAGGAGTCCTAGGAGCTTGTGAACCATGGGCCAAATTCTGATCTTTGAATAGACATGGATAGTTGCCAATGACTTCAAAGGGAGCTGCGCATGTGCAGCTGGGGTCTAAACAGGGGGCTCTTAGAGATCCAGGATATCCACCCTGCCAGAATAATAGTATGGTACAAACAGTAAGCAACAGTTAGAAAATTGACAAAATGCCACCTACATTCCTGGTCTGATTTTTCTCTCTATTTTCCAAACCAGGGCTCCGAGGAGACCATTAGAGTGGTGTCAATGGACAGAGATTACCACGTGGAATGTTATCACTGCGAGGTAAGCTTGCAGCATCTCTGCCACTGAGTTGGATCAAGGCAAGATCTGGCCTTTAGGAGCAGAAGATGCCTGAGTGAATAAGTGGCTGGGCTTTACGTGGTGATGTGGTCCATAGTGAGTAGTTCCAGCCAGCTGTCTGCTGGCATGGTCTGTCTGTCTTGGCACTAAGAGCAAAGAGGCAGAAGTGGGATGAAGACAAGAGCTCTGCAGAGGAGTTTGTTAGGGACAGTTTTTCAAGTGAGGGAGGTGGGTGGGGGAGAGGAAAGCTAAGCTGGGGATCCTGAAAGTCAATGAGTCAGTCCACCCCAGCTGTCTCTTTCAGATGGGCAAGCCATCCATTTCTGTTAATGTTTTAAGAAAATAATTTTTTTAATCAGTCATAGGAAATCTCAATATCTAAGAGATCTCAGCGATTTTCCCATCTAATGCGTTGTGTGGATTCACCTGCGATAAGATGACATCTCTCTCTCTG
The DNA here is from genome assembly GCF_028017835.1 of Emys orbicularis. Taxonomy (NCBI): domain Eukaryota; kingdom Metazoa; phylum Chordata; order Testudines; family Emydidae; genus Emys; species Emys orbicularis. The sequence continues at coordinate 18,824,153 of NC_088696.1, forward strand.
CCCCCCCAACTTTATATTAGAATGTCCCACTGAGGATTTATTTTCAGTTCAGTTTCATTATTCAGTTCACCATTCTCTCTCTCCAGTTTAAAGCAAATCAGCCTCCCTGCTTCCACCCAGGATGGCTAACTCCATTATGTGCCTAGATAGAGTAGTTAGACATCTGCCTGACGTGGGCATATGGAACATATGTGGGTGTGGTGTTCTGTCCCATCTAGTGGCACTGAGACCAAGAGAGAGATATGAATGAGTCTGTTCTACAGCCCGAGCTAAGAGCTGTATGGCTTTTAGCTCATGCACTAAGCTCCAGAGGTCCCAGGTTCAATCCTGCTTGCCAACAACCGGGGTGTCTTGGTGTTACACATACACAAATATTGAACAGGAAGAGCTGTGGGCTGTTTTACTGGGCTGGGCTCGGGTTCCTTTGAAAATGGGGGCATTAAAATAGTGTATTTCAGCTGTCAAGGTTTCCAAAAGTGACTTGATAATTTTGGAGTCATTCATTTTTGGGTACCAGGTTGAGAGACCTTAAAGGTGCTTGGCTTCCAGAAGTGCTAAGCACCTGCTCCTGAAAACCCTTTCAGAGGTCACCCCTTGGGCACCCAAACTCACTAGTCCCTTTGGAAAGCCGCCTAACTCAGCAGGAATTAAATGTTCATTCAAGAGAAGTGACATGTAAAAGGAATGTTCATCTTGTCTGTGTTGCAAACCAAACAGCAGTTTGTAAATCAGTAGGGCCCCATTTAAAACTGAAATTCATTAAGAGGACAGCCTTTTTTAGGGCAACATTGTATGTTTGTGCAGCAAGATGGGAGGAAAAAGAAGAGGTCGGGGGCTAGGCATGTTATTAGCATTTGGCATTTCTTTAGTGAATCCCAAGTCATTAAAGCTCTAAACAAGGGACTGAACTAACAGAGCATTGCCGATGGGTAGCAGGCCTGCTGGCATGACTGCAATCCGATACAGTGTTTGGCTAGCAATTAACAGGCCTGAGCCCAGACTCTTATGTCTCACTCATGGTTTATTTCATTCTCAGACCCCCATCAAATCTGCCATTCTGTCCACTTTTATGAGCCTGCTATCTAGTCTGTCATGATTCTAATTGAAGCTCTGAGGCTGATGGTCTAAAAATAATTGGGCATTCAGAGTTTGCATTGTTTACCTACAGTGTGGGGAACATTTGTCAATATAGTGGAGTCTACAGGAAGACGAAAGACCTGCCATATTCCAGCTACTGTGATTTCTTTACAGGGAAGCGTAATACATTTTTAAAAGGGCTCTATGGTGGAACTGTTTGAAAATTTCCTACCTAATTAAATGGGAAAGAATTTGTGAGATTCATTTATAAACTGTGGTGGAAGCTAAGAAGTCATAAAATCTCAAGTTCCTTCCTGTTACCTCTGTATTTCGTCACTTAATTTAATCAATGTCTGGCAAAAAAAAAAAAAACCCAAAACCAACAAGATTTCTGACAAATGATCTTTTACCTTTACCGAAATGTTCTCTTATATTCCTGAAATCTTTTAAGTTAAGGGATATAAAGTTATTAAGTAAATATATATTATTGAATTATCTGAATAATAAAAGGTCCCTAAACTTTTATAAAATGCTCCTGCATTGCCTGAAAGCACATTAATACCTTATTCTTTTTTATACTTTCACTGTAGAAATATGACAAGATTTGAGCATTTTAATGTAAGCTATGGAAGTTAACAGATCACATTTCAAATGTGATTAATTAAACTTTGCCTCATCTTTGATATTAAAAAAATAGGGTGAGGAGCACTGAAAATAATCTAGTTGCACATATTGCTCAACTTCTTCGTCAGGATTACCTAGAAGCCAGAATTTCTATGTACTCCCTACCCTCTTTCCAAATCCTGGAATCCAAATGTAAAACCTCCATGATTTGCCTGACCTCAACTGGCATGGATAAGTAACCAAGAGGCTGCTCTGAACTCAAGCACTTCCCTGCTACAACACACATAGTTGTCACCAAGGAGGATTCCTATTTTGCTTGGGTTATTTTCTTTTTACCTCTGTCACTCTTCTCTTGTCTGAACTCAGCCACTGTTGGCTGAAATTATTTGCCATTCTATGGAGGTACACCTCTACCTCGATATAACGCTGTCCTCGGGAGCCAAAAAAGCTTACCGCATTATAGGTGAAACCACGTTATATTGAACTTGCTTTGATCCACCGGAGTGCGCAGCCCCGCCCCCCCAGAGCACTGCTTTACCGTGTTATTTCCGAATTCGTGTTATATCGGGTCGCGTTATATCGAGGTAGAGGTGTATTACATAAATAAGACCAAGACTTCCACCCCACCCCCAGATTTTGTATGAGTCAGTTAGAATTTCAGGGGGGAACGTTGCCTGCTTTTAAAATATGTCAGCTTTACTTCATCTAATCTAAATTTAATCTGAGAAACGTACTGTAGAAAGGGAAGAGACCTATTTAGTGAGAGGCCTGAACTGGAACATGAGGCCTGACACCCATTGAACTTTTCAGCTTGCCTCGTTATCTGTAAGATGTACCCCAACCAGAACACCAATCTTAGGAAGTCCGTTCTGCATCACAATCCAAAATTCAAATAGCTTCTCTCTCATCCAAATGATGGTCTCTCTTTACTCAGCTCTTCTCTGGTTCTCCAACTATCTCTGCTCTTCCTCACTCCAAGTCCAACATCATTCAGCTTGTCTGACCGGCTCCACATTTAAGAGGTCAACGTGTGCTACATGTTGATTAGTCTGATCTTTGTCATGGCTAGATCAATGAGGTGGACTGACGAAAATAAATGCAGGTATCAACCAGAGAAGATATGCCACAAAATTATGTAAATTTCACGTTCCCTTAGATTTCAGTGACTCGCTCTTAATTTAATACATTATAGTCAATGTCCATCTACCAAATAGTTCTGAGATTGCTGCAGTTAACATGAAAGAGAGAACAAGAGACACCTTAGAGGCTTCAAAGTCTGAATGATGTTTTATTGAAATGACGTAATCAGTCACTAGCTAACTTGTGGATGTGTGTTTGTTTCTCTTAGGACTGCGGTCTCCAGCTCAACGATGAAGAAGGCCATCGTTGCTATCCTTTAGAGGGCCACCTACTCTGTCATGGCTGTCATATTAGGCGCCTCAATATCAAAGTGCCACCACATCCACCTCCAAGCTACCCAATGCATGTTACAGAACTCTGAAAGACACTTTCTATAGCAATGAATCGTTAGAGAGAAGATGGAAGAACTAAAAATGACTTTCCAGTTTTTAAAGATGAAATTCCTCTAATAACCCTCTAAACCAGCTATTTATTTTTTTTAAATCATATGTCAGAGGGCCTCTATGATCATGTCCATGTTTCCATTTACCTTCTGCATTTTCACTGAGACACCACTTACTTGAAGAACAACAACAAAAAAATGATGCACCACTGAACTAACTGTGTAAGCAGCAGCATTTCCCAGTACAGTGGTACGAAAGGCTCTGTTCTACACTTCTTGTTTGCTTCATTCCAGTGGGAGTTTTGCCTGAGTAAGAAGTGTAGAATTAATCCCCCTAAGTTAGCAACCTACATATCACAACAAGCGTGATAAGATAAATACTAGCATTTTAGCTAGTCCCATTGCATCCTAGTCTTAGAGAATAAACAGTCTCACATTTCTGGAATACTTAGATTCCCAGCAGTAGTTCATAGGAAGCAAAGTAAATATATTTTTAGTAACAAAAATCTTCAACCATGGGTTAATTGGTGGTATTCACACCTAGGAAAGGCTTCGGGCCAGTGTCTTTTCCATCCTATTTGCTGTCACAGTGATCCAACAGAGTATTTAGCCTGCTGCAGAAACATGGCAGGTGTCTCCTATAGGAAGCACATTACAGAAGAATGTGTCCATTCGCAAAGTTAAGATTCTCTCATAAAGGGTTATTGCATATGAAGAAAATTCTGGCTCTCCATAATAACTTGCCACTTACATGCTTGGTTTTTTGTAGCGGCACGAGACCAACCGCAGCTTTAAAAGCATTTGTCATGTTCTTCTGGTGATTTGGCACTTACTAAGCAATCCATTTTTTAAACCTGTTTTTGTTCCTAGGTTTAGCAGCCCTTTTGGCTCTGCAAGGAGACACTTCTATGTCTCAATCCTACTTGTTTTATACAAGACTTCATTTGTTACAAACTGCTTTGCAATTTTTTGTCGTTACATTTTAAAAATTGGCAGCAGTTCTGTCATCTTTTCAGTTTGATGTGTTCTTTTCCAGATGTCATTGTTAATGATTACAGTGATCATCTTCATTTGAAAACCAAGCATGATTTAGCAGAAATAATAATTTAGAGTTTCAGACAATTGAAACAGAAATTGGTATTTTATAACAAGTATTAGATGTACATCGAATGTACACACTTTCATCTTTTGCATAAGCTTTTACAGGAACCTCAGAACTCTGGGGTAATATATATCTTCCATATAGGAAGTTAGATGAATCTTTTTTTAATGTTTGTTTTCTACTGTGCATTGATGATTTACATGCAATCACACATCTGTATGTTTAAATAACAATTCCATGTAGTCTCATGAGAATTGATCTAGGCTTTCCTGAAATTTTGTTATAGTTTGAAATATGGCCATCACGCCCTTCCTCAGATATATTTAAATGACAAAATTCTTTTACTGTGAAGTAGGTGGAAATATCAGGCAAGATTCTCAACACGTGTAAATTGAAAGACCTGCAGTGACTTCAACGAAGTTATGCAGATTGACACCACCTAAGAATCTGTCCCATCAGTTTTAGGATTGTCACATGTTAAGTTTCATCAAACTAATTAAGGAAATAGCTATTTGGCAAAACCATTGAAGTGTAGTATATAAAGACTCCATTGATGCAATAAGGCAATTCAGGATATGGTTGGAAAGCACAAGGAGCAACCAATGGGCTCTGATTCCTGAATGGAATAATTAACTCATGAGATTCTCACTCCCTTTATAGAGCTTTTTGATATTCCAAAATATCTTTATAGTAAAAAAAAATACATCCATTGATGATGGGAAGAGATGAATGCAACAGTTCAGAAACTGCTGCTATATTGTCTGGTTGGCAAAGATTAATCTGCCCTACTGGATGATCGTCAGTAAGTCCAATGCGCCTTTAACCAGTCATTTTATAATTAATAGCTGGCTTAGTTAATGTGAAAGCCATGTTTTGGAGCACTGCTAATGCTACAAATAACCTCCTACAGTGGCAGTAAAAATTAATCTTCTCACAAATCTGACTTTATCGAAGTAACTCGAGGAATTTACCTAGTAATGAAAGTATCAAATTGAGGGTGTCAAAGCTTAAAGGTAAATATTTTGTATTAGTCACAGCATAATACTTTTCCATTTCACAAAACAGCTTTGGGCTTCAAGGCATTGTATTAGCATGCGTTATTGTTAAAACTATATGTATAAAAACCGCACATTAAGAAAAAAATATTAAAGCATACAGAAGATTTGGGTCTGTTCACATGAGCAAGCCAACCCAGAACAGTGCTTTCTACTGAAAAGTGCATTCGCTCCAGGTGACTGGGAGCTAGAACTTCATAGAACCATAGAAAACAGAGATGAGAGACCAAACTAGGTCATTTAGACCATCCCTCTGCCAGTGTATTAACTAGTGCTAGTGCTATTAAGTTTGTAAGTTTTCACTCCTACATTGCTTTTCAGTGGACAGCACTATCTAACATGTACATACAATTCTTCTTCGAAAACTATCAGACTTTAGAACAGAATAATACTGAATTTCACATTTTAATTTTTCAGTTCTTTCTAGTAGTTCTACTCAGTTCCAATATGTGTTAAGTATCTTCATGGTAAAATGTTGAAAAATTATGTTTCAATATAGAAAGCAGTTTGTTTAAAACCAGAAAGCAGCAGTTGTTGTTCCAGTATTTTCTATAGACAGGGGCATTCTATTAAAACACCATAAATTACAACTGGCTTTTAGAGAGATGAGGTGAGGGAGGTAATATTGTTTATTGGACCAACTTTTGGTGGTGAAAGAGACAAGCTTTCAAGCTACACAAAGCTCTTCAGGTCAGCTGACTTTTACATCATTAATATAAGAGCTGGAGCATAGTTGGTATAATTCACCTATTATTATTATTATTAAGGAAGAATAAGGGGAAAGCTATAAGCAAATCTAAAGTGACATGCTGTACAATTTAGTATTAATGACAGTTCCTATGCATTTTACCTCCTGTCTGGGGAATTGTATAAATGAAAGCATCTAATGCTTTGCTTAAGGAGTATTCTTATGTCAGTCAGTTCAACACAGATGTAAACTTCCCAGTATTCATTTTATAACATGATTATTTATTGGAAACCACCTCTGTGTACTGTACTTTCAGAATATTTCCATAAAGTTTCAGCATTTTACAACTTGTTCTCATTTGCATCATGAGAACTCAGGAATAAACCTTTCATATTTCATTTTTTGTGGAAGATTTCTACAGTGTCCCAAAAGGATGTGGCCATTTTAGGAGATTCACAGAGTCCCTCGTGCACTGGAAGACAAGTTCCAAAGAAATGACCAAAATTATGATAATTTTGGCGGGGGGGTAGGGGGATCTCAGATATTTGAGCTTTCAAAAAGGGTTTTTTGTATATTTTGTAAAGTGGGGCTTCAAAAGTAAAGTATGGATGGAGGAGTTCTTTAAGACAAGAAATTCCAGAACAGTTAAGTAAACCAAAGCTCTAAAGGAGGCACACAAAAGCTGCTTTCTTGTGTTTCAAGAAAAGTTTAAAAGTTTGTGATTCATCATGCAACTAATGCCATAACTAGAATATATAATTTGACTTAAATTAAGTTTTAAATTAAGTTGAGAAATATTTTCATTTTCTTTAAAAGAATATAGTTTCTTCCAAGAACTTGGACCAACGTTGATTTTTATTTTGTAGGAAATATATAAATGCCCTGTTTGTATATCATGTAACTAGTTTACATGCTGCAAATATACATTAGTTTAACTATTTTTGTATATATCCTTGTAAAACTTCTAAATGTGCTTCTTTGTCTTTTAGTCCCTAGAATGACTTGTGGTTTTTATGTTTCAGTGTTTGATTCCCTTGATTGTTGAAGAAAAAAAGATTGGGAAATGTAGATTTATTTATCTAAAGAAGAAGCTACTTGCTATCATCCTAAGTTATTTAATATTAAAAGTCAGAAGTTTCATTTAACCTTAGATGTTATAATCTGCTTTTTTCAATAAAGACATTTTGTAGTTAACTTTGATTTTGTAATTTGTTGCCTGTGAGTAAAGAGTTTATTTTGATTTGTTTGCCAGTAAAAACATTTTAAGAGATCCTTATGCTGCTTACAGAAATGCCAACTGATATTAACTGATTACAGCTGTATTCATGAAAGTGTTTGGTTCTTTAGTGCAAATGTAAATAATTAAGGTCTAAAATATGCCCATAGCTAACATTTTGCAGCTCCACTTAGAAAAGAATTTAGCACTTAGCCAAATTTGTAAGGTTTAATTACAAATTGCCAATTTCATATTTGTAGCACTCAGTTTAGATAAACACGTCCTTCTCAGGGCACCTATTGTTTCGTAATGCGCACACTTTCCTTCAGAGAGGCAGTGGCTTAGGCGATAATCCTGCAAAGGCTAAGCAGGATCAGGGCTCTCGTTTGGATAGGTCTCTGTATTTCCTTACCCAGTTACTTTGCTTTATAGCAGGGGTCGGCAACGTTTGGCATGCGGCTCGCCAGGGTAAGCACCCTAGCGGGCCGGGCCAGTTTATTTACCTGCTGACGCGGCAGGTTCGGCCGATCGCGGCCCCCACTGGCTGCGGTTCACCGTCCCGGGCTAATGGGGGCGGCGGGAAGTGGCGCAGGCGAGGGATGTGCTGGCCGCGGCTTCCCGCCGCCCCCATTGGCCCGGGACGGCGAACCGCGGCCAGTGGGGGCCGCGATCGGCCGAACCTGCCGCCTCAGCAGGTAAATAAACTGGCCCGGCCCGCTAGGGTGCTTACCCTGGCGAGTCGTGTGCCAAACGTTGCCGACCCCTGCTTTATAGGCATGTCAATGAGGTTTAATGCTAGCTGCTCACATTGACAGATTGTGTTTTATCAAAAACAACAAGGAGTCCGGTGGCACCTTAAAGACTAACAGATTTATTTGGGTATAAGCTTTTGTGGGTAAAAAACCCACTTCTTCAGATGCATGGAGTGAAAATTACAGATGCAGGCATTATATACTGACACATGAAGAGAAGGGAGTTTTATCCGTTTATTTAACTTTTTTGCTAATCTTTCTATACTCTCCCTCTCCTGCAGGCAAGTGAGCATAACTCTGTTTTGTCACATCTACTTGTGGCAGATAAAGGTCATCCCCCCTCCACACATACCCCCACACTTTGGATATTCCACCCATTGTAATCTTCAGACCATCATTTTTAATTCTTGAGTCTCCTCCTCTCTAGATTATTATTGTCCTTATTTATCCTTCCCATCCAGGAAGCTTTTTCAAAAGCTAGTACTGCTGTTGACCTAATGGTATGAGCCTCTAGTATCAGGATCTTGAACCCTTCCAGCCTTGAGCATGGGACAGGAGAGCCGTAGGACATATACAGTGTCATCTAGCCTCCATACATGGCATATATTAAGTACTGATATGCAATAAGACTCCCTTCTTGATGGTTTTAAGCTGCTGCTAATTCTGGCAGATTTCACTGGTATGTCTTCAGTTGCACAGGTGGCTAGGGCAAGCTTTACAAAACATTATGTTTCTTTAGGAAAGAGCTGAGATTGCTTAGAACAGTGGCGTAGCTATTCTAAAGGCACCTCCCAAGCCATGGTCTCACCCTTTTGAAGAGAGGGGGTTTATGAATTCATCAATAACCTCATGCTGCTTGCTGTTAAGCCTGGTGTAAATGTATTAGTTTGTTAGTTAAATTCTTCATACACATTAACTGCCTTGCAAAGAGTGCTAACAGAAGAGCATCTCACAAACTCAGACAATCAAACTAAGCCAGACTCCTGTTACAGCCACTATCTTTGCCTACTTGTATGCAGCCTGGTTGAAAGGACCATAGTACTTAAAACAATAACCTACCCCTGTGGCCATCTTATAGGAAACATATGCTGGAAAATTAATAGAAATTCATTGTGGGGGAGAATGAGTCAGGGCTTCTGCCCAACTCTGAGTAGGAGGTTACAGTCTTCATTAACAGAACCACACTGTGGTGTTTCATGTCTCTCGTGTGGAGACTCACACATCGGGTCAGTTTATAATTGCGGAAGCCTTTTTTCATTTCATTAATGTACTTCTATGATCCTAATTGTTCAGGAAGGGACAGTTGTTGCCAAGTTACTATCTGTCCTGTTTGCCACCTCCCCAGCCTTTTGGCTTGGATCTTCAGCACTGCATAGAGTGCGCTTACACAGCAGGTGGGAGGTGTGATTTCTACCCAAGGCAGATCAAAGCGAGTGAGAGTAACAATAGCAGTGAAGCTGTGGCAGCACTGGCAGCTGCACGGGCTAGCCCTGCCCACCTTGGACCATGAGTACCTACTCAAGCAGCTGCATTGGTGCCGCTTCACTGCTATTGTTACTCAAGCTAGCTGCGGTGTGTCTACACCTGCTGCCATCACCCCTCCCGACTGCGGTGTCAACATGCCCAGCTTGCCAGATGAGAACTTGGATCTCTGCAGCTGGAAACTATCAGGACTATATTAAATACTTGTCAATGAAGTGACAGTGGCAGTGTCTGCACCATGGGAGGGTGACTATCGTTTCGTTTCCAGCACCTATCATTACCATAACTGCATTGAGTCTTCCTTTTGCTAGGCCATCCTGGAAGCTGGGACAGCTCTCTTAGCTACACTCCCTAGGGGTATTTCAGATTCAGTCCAGGATAAGAGGGCGACTGCCAGGCAATAATAAAGCAATTGCAGACCTCAGTTCTGTCTTTTGGAGGTGAAGGTTTCCCTGAGCTCACGGGACTATTCTCCATCTTTGATGCAGCCCACATTAGGGATGTTTTATGAGACAGGCTGAGCCCCTTCACTTTATACCAGAAACAAGCAACACGAAGAAATTTCCCATTTTAGAGCGGAAAGTTAGAGAATAAAGTCAAACCACAAAAAGGAGGGACTAGGTGTCTCCCGAGCTTTATTCCCAGCCCAAGGGTTCAAGTATGAGCTCTCCAGCTTGCACAACACAGTGCTGACATCAATGTTTGCTAAGGCTGTGTCTACTCTAGGCTATTTGTGCTAAACTATCCCACATTGCTACCACTGGTTCAGCGCCAACAGCAGTAAACACATTAAGTGAAGCCTCTGGTGGCTGCTGGCGTTTTAAGTACAGTGGTCAACTAATCCTGTGTAGAGATTAAAAGAGCACTAGCCAGGGGTGCCTTGCCTACCCCTACCGGTGCTATGACCATCGCACCGATGCTGTATTTGGGTCTAAAGGGGGGAGGGATAGCTCAGTGGTTTGAGCATTGGCCTGCTAAACCCAGGGTTGTGAGTTTAATCCTTGAGGGGGCCATTTAGGGATCTGGGGCAAAAAATTGGTCCTGCTAGTGAAGGCAGGGGACTGGACTCAATGACCTTTCAAGGTCCCTTCCAGTTCTATGAGATAGGTATATCTCCATATTTTTTTTTTTTTTCAGGGACTGTCCAAAGTCTTACTTTAAAAAAAAAAAAAAAAAAAAAAAAAAAAACTTCCAGAAAATATTGGAACCACGGTTGAGATTATTTAAAAAAAAAAAAAAAAGGCTTGAGGCAAGACTCTCTCTAATCTGCTTTGCTGTTTACTTATTGAGCTTCACCACAGCTCCCATAAACAAACCCAGAATTCAAATGAGCTATAAGGGAAGCGTATCATTAAAAAGAAATAGACTTATGTAGACACCATCTTGAAACTATTTCAAACTCAGTAAATTCTGTTCCCTTCCTTGCCTGCAGGTTTTGCAGGAAATAGGAGAATTTCCCATTGTTAAGCTTACCTAATGAAATTGTAACTTTTCCTCCCATCTGTTTGGCCCTACATTACCCTATAAAAGACGGTTACTTACCTTCTGTAACTGTTGTTCTTCGAGATGTGTTGTTCACGTCCATTCCACATTAGATGTACGCGCGCCGCGTGCACGAACGTCGGAAACTTTTTCCCTCAGCGGCTCCCGTCGGGCCCGCAGGGTCTCCCTTCCCGCCAGAGCGGCGCCCCGCCCTAGCGTATATATATCCCTGCCGGCCCGACCCTCCCTCAGTTCCTTCTTGCCGGTGACTCCGACAGAGGGGAAGGAGGGTGGGAAGTGTAATGGACGTGAACAACACATCTCGAAGAACAACAGTTACAGAAGGTAAGTAACCGTCTTTTCTTCTTCGAGTGCTTGTTCACGTCCATTCCACATTAGGTGACTCACAAGCTTACCATTGGAGGAGGGTAGGAGTCAAGGAATAACTGATTGAAGCACCGCTCTGCCGACCATCGCGTCATCTCTGGTCTGATGGTGGACCGCGTAGTGGGCTGTGAAGGTATGCACCGACGACCAGGTGGCTGCCTTGCAGATCTCCTGGAGCGGGACCTGTGCCAAGAAGGCCGTCGAGGACCCTTGGGCCCTAGTGGAGTGAGCCCTGATCTGAGGTGCAGGCATGTTGGCGAGCTCATAGCACGTACGTATGCAAAGCACGATCCATGCCGACAGGCGTTGCGTCGAAATAGGCTGGCCCCTCATCCGTTCCGCAACGGCCACAAACAGCTGAGTCGATTTACGGAAAGGCCTGGTACGGTCCAGATAAAAAGCCAAGGCCCGCCGAACATCCAGGGTGTGTAGGCTGCGATGGCTTGGGTCCGTATGGGGCTTGGGGAAGAACACCGGTAAACAAATGTCCTGCCCCATGTGAAAATTCGTGACCACCTTTGGGAGGAATGTAGGGTGAGGCCTAAGCTGCACCTTATCTTTATAAAAGACGGTATAAGGAGGCTCCGAGGTGAGGCCCCTCAATTCCGATACCCTCCTAGCCGAGGTGATGGCCACGAGAAACGCGACCTTCCATGAAAGGTGCATGAGGGAGCAAGAGGCCAGGGGTTCAAAAGGCGGCCCCATGAGCTTAGTGAGGACCAGATTGAGGTTCCACGGGGGTATTGGAGGGCGCGAGTAGGGGAACACCCTCTCCAGCCCCTTGAGGAATCGGACTACAGTGGGATTGGAGAACACGGATCTCCCCGATTCCCCAGGGTGGAACGCCGATATGGCGGCCAGATGCACCTTAATAGAAGCGGGGGCGAGGCCTTGACACTTGAGGTGCAGCAAGTAGTCCAGAACCAGTGGTATCGAGGCCTGCAAGGGCTGGAAGTGCTGAGGCTCACACCACAGGGAGAAGCGCTTCCACTTGGCAAGGTAGGTTGCCCTTGTGGAGGGTTTCCTACTACCAAGGAGGATTTGCTGGACCTCCTGAGAGCACCTGTGCTCCACATCACTTAGCCAGAGAGAAGCCATGCCGTGAGATGTAGCGATGGCAGGTTCGGGTGGAGTAGGCGACCCCGGTCTTGGGTGATGAGGTCGTGATGGAGGGGGAGGGCTATCGGAGCGGTCACGGACAGTTCCAACAGAGTTGTGAACCAGTGTTGGCGTGGCCATGCCGGGGCGATGAGAATGACTGTCGCCTTGTCCCTGCGGGTTTTCAGGAGGACCCTGTGGATGAGTGGGAATGGGGGGAAGGCATACCTCAGGCTCCCGCCCCACGGGATTGCAAAGGCGTCCGCCATTGAGCCCGGACTGCGGTTCTGGAATGAGCAAAACTGCGGGCACTGGCTGTTGTCCTTGGTGGCAAACAGATCCACCTGGGGAAACCCCCACCTCAGGAAGATTGAACGGAGGATGTCCCGCCTCAGCCTCCACTCGTGCATGAGATAGGACCGGCTGAGACGGTCCGCCAGCCCGTTTTGGACCCCGGGGAGATATGCAGCCCGAAGGTGCACTGAATGGGCTATGCAGAAGTCCCAGAGGAGGAGTGCCTCGTGACAGAGGGGAGAGGACTGGGACCCGCCCTGCTTGTTTATGTAAAACATAGCGGTAGTGTTGTCCGTCAGAACCGACACGCTGTGTCCTCTTATGGTAGCGTGAAAAGTCTGGCAGGCGAGGCGAACCGCCCTCAGCTCCTTCAGGTTGATGTGAAGCAACTGTTCCTCCTTGGACCACAAGCCCTGAGTGCGCTGGTTCCCTAGGTGCGCCCCCCAACCCAGGTCCGACGCGTCTGTCACTAACGTCAGAACTGGTTGCGGGGCGGCGAACGGGACCCCCGCACACACCTGCTGTTGATTGAGCCACCAACAGAGGGCGCTCGATACTCGAACTGGGATCATGACGACCATATCCAATGGGTCTCTGTTGGGGCGATACACCTGGGCCAACCACAGCTGCAGAGGCCGGAGTCTGAGACGGGCGAGCCCGACTACATGTGTGCATGCCGCCATGTGCCCCAAGAGTTGTAAGCAACATCTGGCCGTGGTCGTGGGGAATCGCTGAATGGAGGTCACGGCCTCCTGGATAGCCAGGAATCGCGATACGGGAAGACTCGCCCGTGCCGCCACCGAGTCCAGGACTGCCCCTATGAAGTCCAGCCTCTGTGTGGGGACTAGTGAAGACTTGGGCACATTGACTAACAGGCCGAGTTCTCGGAATACTTGTAGCGCCAGTGCCACGTGGGTGCGAACCTCCGCCTCCGACCGGCCCGTCAGGAGCCAATCGTCCAGGTACGGGTAAACGCGCATCCGCCTTTGTCGAAGAAAGGCTGCTACCACGGACATGCACTTCGTGAAGACACGTGGGGCTGTTGCCAGACCGAAGGGCAAGACCGTAAACTGGAAATGACGCTGCTGGATAGTGAAGCGCAGGAACCGCCGGTGGGCCGGGCGAATGGCGATGTGAAAGTAGGCGTCTTTCATATCGAGGGCAGCGTACCAATCCCCCGGATCCAGGGAAGGAATGATGGTACCAAGGGAGACCATACGGAAACGTGGTTTTTGCAAGTACTTGTTTAGCTTGCGAAGGTCCAGGATAGGACGGAGGCCCCCTTTCGCTTTGGGAATGAGGAAGTATCTGGAATAGAACCCTTTTCCTCTGAGGTCCAGAGGAACCTCTTCCACCGCCCCCACAGCGAGGAGGGTCTGTACCTCCTGCATGAGGAGTTGCTCGTGAGAGGGGTCCCTGAAGAGGGACGGGGGTGGTGGGTGGGAGGGAGGGGGCGAGGAGAACTGAAGGGCGTAACCTGACTCTACCGTGCGCAGGACCCAGCGGTCCGATGTTATATGAGACCAAGCACGGAAAAAGTGGGACAGGCGGTCCCTGAAACACAGGGGGGGATCCGGGGAGGAGATGGGTTCGCTGTCCTCGATCGCAGCTTCAAAATCCTTGTTTATTTCCCAGCTGCGGCTTGTTGTGGCCCTGGTTTTGGCCTTGGTTAGGCGTATTGTTGCGCCTACGCCTATTGTCCCTGCCCCGCCTACGGTATGGTTCCTGCCGAGGGTGAGGATGGTATTGCCTCTGTGGAGGCTGTGGTTTGAAAGGCTTCCTCTGCGTTACAGGGGTGTGCATCCCCAAGGACTTGAGGGTAGCCCGAGAGTCCTTGAGGCTATGGAGCCTGGCATCCGTTTGCTCCGAAAACAACCCCGAACCCTCAAACGGGAGGTCTTGGAGGGTGTTTTGCACCTCAGGGGGAAGGCCAGAAGCCTGCAGCCACGCTGAGCGCCTCATTACCACGCCTGACGCGATAGTCCTAGCGGCCGCATCAGCCGAGGCGAGTGAGGCCTGTAATGAGGTTTTGGCCACCGCCTTTCCTTCGTCCACTATGGCCGCAAACTCAGGTTGCGATCCCTGAGGCAAGGCATCCTTAAATTTCGACACTGATGCCCAGGAATTAAAATTATGCCTATTGAGGATCGCTTGCTGGTTCGCGATCCGCAATTGGAGGCCTCCGGACGAGTAGACCTTTCTGCCAAACAAGTCCAATCGCTTCGCCTCCTTGGCCTTGGGGGCTGGGGCCTGCTGGCCGTGCCGCTCCCTCTCGTTGACCGCCGAAACGACCAGCGAACATGGGGTCGGGTGGGAGAACAGGAAGTCAAACCCCTTGGATGGGGCGAAGTACTTTCTCTCGACGCCCTTTGCAGTAGGCGCAGAGGAGGCTGGTGTCTGCCATACAGACTTATAGTTCGTCTGTACCGTCTTTATAAGCGGAAGTGCGATCCTGGAGGGACCCTCCGGGCTGAGAATGTCCACCATCGGGTCCTCCTGCTCAACAGTCTCCTCTGCCTGCAACCCCAAATTGAGGGCTACCCGGCGGAGCAGGTCCTGGTGTGCCCGATGGTCAATCGGGGGAGGGCCGGACACTGTTGTGCCCGCCACGGCTTTATCCGGTGAGGAGGAGGAGGTCATGGCCTTCTGCGCGCCCTCGTCCTCCTGCAACTCCTCCTCAGCGGGGTGGCCCTCTGGGGTGCGTCCCCTGCCCTGGGTCAGGGACGGTGCCGGGCTCGGTGCCGAGTCCGTCCTATCCCTGTCGGGCGGTCTGGAGACCGTGGCCTCCACACGGGAGGCATGGCGGCACCGTGGGGAGCGGGACCGGTGTCCTGAGGGGCCCGATCTCGAGGCTCTGGACGGAGGGCCTTGCTGATGATAGGCCCACGGGGTCCAGAATGGCCATTGTCCAGGATGGCTCCAATGTGGTTGCCAAGAGGCCTCGTGCACTCTGCGGCCATATCTGCTGGAAAGGCCCGAGCCCTCTTCCGACGCTAGGGACGGCAATCTAGAGGGCCACGGCGGTGCCGTTGCGCGGTGCCGTTCCGGAGTCGGGGAGCGGTGCCTTCGGAAACGGGACCGTGAGAGGCGTCGTGCAGACCTGGACCTGGACCGGTACCGTCGACCCCGGGACCGGGAACGGCTGCGGGAGGGCGGTCTCGGGAACCTTGTGACCGACGCGTCCCGGTGCCTGCTCGAGCCGGGCTGCTGGGACGGTGCTTCGCTCGCGTTGGGGCCTGACTGTTTGGTGGCCCGTTGCGTGGCGGGAAGCCGGGAGTCCACCGAGGCGGAGCTCGACCGGGACCGGCGCCGTGAACGGTGCCGAGATGGCGACCGCGATGGGCGCATCATCGCCGGCTTGCCCTTGGATGGCAGTCGCGGCGGAATGTCTTTAGCGCGGAGGGTGCTTTCGGAGGACAATTCAATGAGGTCCTTTACTGCCTCAAATGTGTCCGGGGTGGAGGGCTGTTCCAACAGTTCCTCCAGCCCTTCCTCCTCACTCGACGCGCTTATCCCGGGGCTCGACGGGCCTTTCGGCACCGGAGCCACTGGTACCGGGACCTGTATCGGGGCCGTAACGGCCTTGGCAGCACTCGCGGTCTTCGCCGGTGCCGACTTCTTGTGCTGGGAACGTCCCCGGGCCTTGGGCTGGCCCTTCGGCCTGGCCGGCGAAGAAGAACGGTGCCGGGTGTGTTCCCGCCAAGGCGGCACCGTGGGCTTAGGCTGTCCTGCCAGCGTCGGGTCGCGGACCGATGCCGGGGCACTCCGCACCGAGGTCGACGGTGCCGCGGAAGAGGAGCACTGCAACGCCGCCTCCATGAGGAGCTGTTTCAGGCGAAAGTCTCTCTCTTTTTTAGTCCTGGGCTTAAAAGCCTTACAAATCTTACAGCGTTCCTTTTGGTGAGCTTCCCCCAGGCAACGGAGGCACGAGTCGTGCGGGTCGCTCAATGGCATAGGCCTGCGGCACGTGGCACAAGCCTTGAAGCCTTGGGCGTGCGGCATGCCCCGCCGCCCAGGGCCGGTGCCGGGGTTGCCAAACACCTATCACAAAGAGATTTTAGGTCTTTGTGAGGGACTAATTAACTGCTATTTAACACTAGGCTCTAAACACTTAACTATAATGAACTGATAACTATCACTAAACACTTATGCTAAGGGACACTCTCTGACGAGAGGTAGAGTTGTTCCAACGTTGCCACGGGCGGTAAGAAGGAACTGAGGGAGGGTCGGGCCGGCAGGGATATATATACGCTAGGGCGGGGCGCCGCTCTGGCGGGAAGGGAGACCCTGCGGGCCCGACGGGAGCCGCTGAGGGGAAAAGTTTCCGACGTTCGTGCACGCGGCGCGCGTACACCTAATGTGGAATGGACGTGAACAAGCACTCGAAGAAGAATGGTTCCTCCTTTTTTGCTCAGTGCTAATGGTTTTTATTCCCAGTGACAGTTTAGCCAAAATTTGTAAATTCAGAAGTCTGGTTTGCACCACACAAAATAACATTTTGCTGGTGTTCAGTGCAAATCAGTCTACACCTTTGCAGGACTATCAGGAGGAGCCTGGCGCAACCTGTATAAAAGCTGCGGGTCGCTATCCATTACAATCAGCGTCACTCTCCCCAGAGCACAAAACTACTTATTCTAGGGCTAATTAGATTTTTGATATTAGAAGCTTTAGATATATCCAACGGGGGGGGGAGGGATGCTATTAGCTAAATTGGAGACTAGGAGAAAGAGTTGGCCAACTATCTTGTTTATCAAGCATGACACATTAGGCTGAGTTGGAAACTACACAGTTGAGCTGCCAAATGCAAGACACTAGTGTCTTGGGGAAACCATTGGCCACCCTTCAAGGAACACTTCCTGACTCATCAAAAGCAGAGCTGCAATAAACTTCAGAAAAGCTAGAGAGTCTACCAAGCTTTTTCAAGCCTCCAGAAAGGACCAGGGTTTTGTGTCAGTTTAAAACTTACTCAGAACCAGGGGCTCATTCTAATTGTAACTGAACTGATTCCTTCATCCCTTTAGTCTTATTGCATTGTTTTGATTGTAAAGTGCTTCCGCCTGTATTTAAAGTGTCAAATAAACGGTCATAGCTGCACTTTTCTTGTGCATTCTCTCATGCTGCCAGCTTCAGTCACATCAGAGGTAAATACGTTATGTGGGATTGCATGTTTCTTATGCAGTAGAAAACAAACAGCATACAATGGTCTTTGCAAACTGAGAAATGCATGAAAGCTAACGAAATGGAAGAAGGCGAGGCTGTCAGTGGCAAAGAACCGGCAATTCATAAGCTGCGCAGCAACACATTTAAGATAAAATTCTCAGAGGTCTGTGCAATGGATGAAAAATCCACAGAAACCCACATTTGTACATGCAAATAAGTGTCCACACCTGTAATCACCTAGCAGTGCAATTACCGCATTGGCTAAGGCTATTCAAATGCACCAAAGATGCAAATGTACCACACACAAAAAAGGCCCTTTAAAAATTTGGCACTTAAAAATTATGGTTTTAACAAAGTTAAAGAAAACGGATCAGTTGTGTATTGTAAAGATCCAGCCGTGGGTGCCACAGTGAGACAAATCAAACTCTTCCTCTTGGCACATTCTGAAAATAACGTCCAATCCTTAGCCAGTGTCAGTCAACATAGCATCATTGAAGGCAATGGAGCTACTCGGAGTTACACCAGTTGAGGAGCAGGCTGTGTCTCTTACTTAAACAAGCCAAAACAGCTCAGGGGATTCCACTAGAAGATGCAGGGGGGATATCAATTGAATGGTGCTCCTTATAATTCAGAATTGCTGCAAAGGGGGCTTAATGGTTGAACCAAGGACAATTTCACCAGCCAGCTAGAGGCAAAGAGGAACTGCAGGAACATTTCAAGAGCGACAGTAAACTCATATATGCAAAGGTCAATTGTATGGTTCCACAAAAATAACAGGAGTACTTGTGGCACCTTAGAGACTAACAAATTTATTAGAGCATAAGCTTTCGTGGGCTACAACCCACTTCTTCGGATGCATGAAGTGGGTTGTAGCCCACGAAAGCTTATGCTCTAATAAATTTGTTAGTCTCTAAGGTGCCACAAGTACTCCTGTTATTTTTGCGGATACAGACTAACACGGCTGCTACTCTGAAACCTGTATGGTTCCAGTCTCACTTCAGCACCTTTCCTGGAGGTCACTGAAGGCACCATGTCCAAGGACGGACTGCAGGGTGGAAGTAGGGGAGAAAAAGGAAACGTGAGGAATAGAAGTGTGCAGCTCAAGAAACAGAGACAAGAAATGCCCTTGGTTTGTCACTCTCCTAGCAAAGAGCTGTACATTTTACTCTAGCTCCCCAGGTAGAAAGTGTCCTGGTTGGATCCTGCAATATATTTTCACAAAGTTTGTCTGACACGGTTTGCTGAAGAAATGGCCAATAAGCTGGACCTGGCACCTCCTGTTCACTTCTTGGAGCAAGAGAATTACAGCAGTCCTCCTCTTCCATTTCCCACTCCTTCACATAAAACCCAGGGCTAATCCTACACCTGAGTTCTCCATTTGCAACATCTTCTGGGGCCCTTCTTACAACACGGTGAGGAGAGATGCATAAACCATGGCTTTCTGCATGATTCACATCTTCATTCCTTATCATGGCATTGCCTGCTAGGAGCAACCAAGAACAGGAAATATTCTGCTACTCAAGGATACCAGAGTATGGAGTGGAGGATACAAATAGACTAGCTGTCAATCATTTATCAAGCCTTTCATCCCATGTATCACTGGTCAGAATAGATCTCACGTGCATGAGAACTTTGTGCATCACAGTAACTCTAGGCACATGATTTTAGCAATAGCTTGTTTATTATTTGGAGCTTGTTTCTTGCCACAGGGTTCCAAAGCCAGCTCCTTATGTTATTTCATTTTAAAAATAGGATTTCTGGGCTTGCTATTCTTTTATCACTCAGCTAGACAAAATTTTATTTTAAAAACTACATCCTGGAGTAAGAGTAGAGGAGACTGATACAGTCACTAGTGCAGCTCCAGTAAGAGCTGCCTTTTGGGTTAGCAATATAGAAACCATGCTTTCCCGGTAGGGTGACCAGATGTCCCGATTTTATAGGGATAGTCCCAATTTTTTGGGTCTTTTTCTTATATAGGCTCCTGTTACCCCCCACCTCCGTCCCGATTTTTCACATTTCCTTTCTGGTCACCCAATTTCCCGGTAAGTAGAATTTGGAACCTTTTACATGTAGCTTTCTGTTCAATCAGCCCCTTACATTAGTCTCCCGCATATGTGTAGGATTTCTGTCGAAGCTCTCAACAAAACATATTTTAAGAGCCAGGCTAGAAAAACATGCTTTAAAGGGACATATTTCCAGGTGGATAATGCATTGCTGGCTGTGTTCAGTGATTCCTGTAGGGAGGGCTGCAAAATATGAATGTCTGTATGGTAGTGATTGTATGTGCTCCAGAGACAGACCAATGGTTTATTGAAGCACAGGGCCCAGAAAGCCCTGGTACACGTGGTGTTGAAGGGTCTGACAAAAGAGGAAGAGAAATTCCACTCAGTGTTTCCAAAGAGTCATATTTTAAGTTGATCTGATTTTCATTTAAAGTATTCCCATTTTATTTTATAACGTAAGGCAGAGAATCCTGCTAAACATATGGCTCTGGCAGCGAGCAGATATTATTTTGATTAAACATACTTGTACGCATGACATAATTTAATCCTAAACATCGTTTCTGTGCATTAATCATCATGTCTCCAAAGCTGGGGTCCATTTTCACAGGCTGATAAGACAATAGTCTGAAACCAGGCTTCTAATGCACTATGATGAACAGTTTCCATCAGATCTTTCCCAAACTATTAATGGCCACATTTACACCCAAGCTTTAAGTTTCTTCAGAGGTGTGAGTTCACCAGCACTTTTAGCATGGAGTCAACTTGTCTTTTGTTATTTTCTCTGGGCTAGATCCTGTCCCCCTTTTTGCAAGCATGCAAGGCCCAAAGCAAGCAACACAGTCACAGTTCTGCTATGCAGGCTTGGGGCAGGTTATAATTGTCTTGTACTACATTTCAAATGGCATTGGAAGGGACCCAGCTGGTACTGAGGCTCCTCCATCTGTTCCATGAGAGGTCTATCAGAGAGAGATGTCCGATTATATGTAAATAGCGAGTTAACAGATAGGTGCCCGTAGATGGTGCTCTACAACATACACCGTTGTTCCTGGGTTTGGTAGGACCAAAACATGTTGCTCTGAGCTGCAAATTGCTGCTTGTATGCAGCTCTTTACACCACCAGGCTTTTGTTTAAAATGCTCCCTTCTCAGAAGGGCACATTGCTCTTAGGAGTGCGCTTCTCTGGAGCAGGTGGCATTTGAATTGAATGAGAGATCTAGGGACAGAGCCTTGGCTCTGGGTCCAGTCCTTTACACTGTTTAGGGGACTCCCCCGCTGGTACAGAGCTCACATAGCCAGCTCTCCACCACCCTTTTCCAGTGGAGGGGGTGTGTCAGGAGCAGGAGGGGGTGTGGCTTCAGCAACTTGTGCTCAACAGCCCTGGATGAGCAGAATGGCCCGTAGGGAGCCAGAGCAGCCAGCATACGCTAGAGGAGCCCGGAGGCTGCTCTAACATACACCAGGGGCCAGACTGGCCCCCTGTTGCCCCCAGGATCAGGGGAGCACAATGGTTAAGGCACCTTTGCTCTCTCACCTGCAGCAAGCACAGTTCAGCCAAATCAGATAATCTGGACCCTGATGTTCACACTGAAAATACATATACATCTACTCCACAAATACATCGAGGACTAAAGGAGCTGAAGGGCTGATGCCGAGTGGCGCAAGCAAGTTCCAGGTTCAGACAAACCAGTCAGTCTCATGTGACGCTCTGGCAGAGAGCTGCATAACACTAAGTAACATTTTATATATATCCCAACATTACTCTTTGCAAACAAACAACAAGACCTTGCACTTCTAACACCTTTCATCTGAAGCCATACTAACAACATTACGCTTACTTCATTCATAACCCCCTAGTGAAGGTTCATTAATAAACTTACGTTACCTGTGGGTAACCGGTCTACGCCTTGATTTAAGTGACTCGGACGAGGGCATACAGCAAGACAGCAGCGGAGCTAGGACTAGAACCTAGGAGTACGGACTCATTGTATCCAACACAGGACCCTGTCTCCTACTCTGTAGACTATCATATAGCAAACTGTGGTGTAGGCGATGCACAAAATATTTAGATCTAACCAAATTGCCCACATTTGGTGAAAGATGTTTTCCAGTGGGACTGTAACACGGCGCATTGTTACAAGGACTCGGCCAAATGGGTGCAGTTGGAGCATAAAATCTGATTTTCATCTTCTCTATGAACTGAATAGGAACGGAATTTGCAGCTAGCGATGGACCAAGCTTTGAAGGGTCAGTTCTGACTCACTCCTGGAGCACTTGATTCACTGGGAGTCTTGGGTGCATAAAGAGTGGGCTCTCAATCACCTTTATGCACAGTAGAAGATGCTGTAGAGAGCACTCGTGCACTAACAAAGGTTAGACATGATGAAACAGAAAAACCTGTGAAATGGAAATATCAAAGCAGGGGTTTCCTTATTCCTACAGGCCTCTACCCTCTTTACTCATACTGAGTGGTATCTTACCATGTGAATGGCCCCATTACTTTCAGGGGACTACTTGCAACAAAAAGGTGCTCAGTGCAAGTGTAGTGCCACCTGGCCCAAAATAAATAAGCCCACTTTCTTTCCCCTTTTTTAAAAACCAAAACAATGCTTGGTTGAAGGCAGAGGCTATCCGAGTAGCCTCTGAAATCCTGCACGCGATGGAAGAGCCATCTCTAAATTGCAAAAGGCCTGACAACACCTGTGCCACATTTCCACCCTAATGAGTGTTGAAAGAGATCAGCAAGTAATATCTTAAAGGCAGTGGGTGAAATCCTTCTCTCGTTTATACTTCTGCAAATCCACACCACCACCATTGATTTTAGTGGAGTTACGCCAGATTTAAACTGTGGAACGGTCTCAATATTTCTATAGTGGAAACTGCTGGAAGTCACTAAAAATAAATTTGTTTGGGTTCTTAACCTAATCCAAACACATTTGTGCTGCCTTTAGAGATGTCGCTTCCCCTATGGCCCCAGTTCAACAGCAGATTTTTCAGTTAAGAATGTTCTGCATGCACAGAAACATCTTGGATTATTTTTCCCATAATCAAAAGAAAACAAATCCCAGAGCAATACTGGCAGGGCGCTTCCGGTCAGCTCTGCTGTGCCCCTAGAGAACCATTAGATTCTGCTGCTGACTTGAGAGGGCACATGAGAGAATTTGCTTTCATAATAATATCAGAAATTCAAAGTAAACTGACTTGTTTTCCAAACCCAAACTCTAGCAAATCACTTTTTGTTAAATTAATGTCTACCACATTTTTTAGAAAATGCTGTATTGCTTAGCAAGCCATACTTCAGCTATCTAATACACTTATATGCTCCCAGTACCTTAGTATCTGAGCACCCATATTCATCCATATAACACCCCTGGGAGGTAGGGAAACGTTATTATTCCTATTTACTGTAGAAATGAGTGCACGTTGGGTACGTCTACACTGCATTTTAAAACCCATGGCAGCGAGAAGAGCCTGGGTCTACAGACTTGGGCTCACAGAGCTAACGCTATGGTGCTAAAACCAGCTGTGGAGACTTTCAGGGTTGGGCTGGAGCTCAGGCTCTGAAACCCAGGGAGGGACTTGACCAAGGTCACACAGGAGGTCAAGAGAAGGAGCAAATGGAACCCTATTCTCCCAAGTCCCAGACTGAGACATTAACGTCACATCACTCATTTGCACAGGTGGAACAGAACAAAGAGCCTCTGGACCAAGTGAAATGTTCAATACTCCTGAAATCCTAGACTGCAGCGGGGCCAGGATTTCATACCTCCAGAATGCATTTATACAAGAATCCTTAGCATTTGGTAACAGTAACATTTAACAATCATGTGCCTTTCATCTTTCTAAAAGCACTGAATAAACTTTAACTAAACAGAGCTGTACAAACAATTCACAATAATTTACCCAATTAATTTCATCTTTTTTCTGCTCATGGTACATCAGCCCTTGCAATTTTCTCACATCTGTTCAGTCATCCATCCAAGAGTATTGATAACTCTTTGCAAAGATTTTTTTAAAATTCTATGATTAAGCTCTTTAAGAGTTCTGTGAGTGTCCATCCTTCAACATTCTGTGCCCAAAAAAATGTTCCTGAGCTGTAACTGGTCAGATGAGTTACAATAGTATTTCTGTTCCGCAACTGGATAAATGGGCAAACATCTCTGGCACAAATACTCATGCATGTGACTGAAATTCATTTTCCAGGGATGTTCATGCAAGAATGTTTATGGAAAGCAAGCACAAGAGGGAATGGTCAAAGTCATACCATTTAAACATTCAAGCAAATAGCCATAGAAAATGTTCTGGGGCATGGACCAACTTTTTGCTGTGTTTGTAGAATGCCTGGAACAAAGGGGCACTGGTCAGGACTGGGGGTCCCAAGCACTACCACAATCTCAACAAACAAACAATTAACATTACACCCAGCCCTGCTAATTTATCAGATAATCCACCTTTAACAGTATCAGTGGCTCCCATCACCATCAGATCTCCAATCTTCAGCCAGATCCACTCCACAAGTGCAAGTGTTGCCATCACTTTTGTACTGCCATCAACTCCGGGACAACATGCATTTTATTTACCATATATACTCATTCATAAGCCACACTGCCCAACCTGCCGGAGCAGCTCCAGCCAGGTCAGAGACATACTCCCCTGGCCCTCCCCAGATAAGGTGGGAAGGGCTGGGATGGGGAGAGTGTGGGGGTCCTGGGCTGGGGGTGGTCACAGAGGTTACTCCCCTGACTCCCAGCTTCTCCCCCCCCAAAAATTTCCCCACCATTTGCTGTCCCAGCCCGTCAGGGTAAGCAGCTGGCGCACCGGGACACTTTGTTTACTTAGGTTTACCTCCATGCCTGCGGACGCTCGAGGTAAACAAACCATCTCAGCCTGCCAGCGGCTTATCCTGATGGCCCGGGAGCCAAAGTTTGCTGATCCCTGAATTATAGGGTCAGCTTATGAATGGGTTATAAAAATTTTCCATTTTTACTTATCCATCTTTGGGGGAGGGGGGGTCGGCTTATAAACGAACCAGTTTATGATCGAGTATATACGGTAGTTGTTTTTCGGGACAGAGTTGTGTCAACTGTGCGCCAGAGAGCTCCAGAAGCATGGAAAGTTACAGTAGGGCAAGTTACTATAAAATATTCAAGCAGGAAAACTCAAATACAGAAAGGATTGAGGTTATGAGGGGCTCTTTCTTTGCAATTAACCGGCAATGGCTGCAGGGCAGCATGGACTAGCACTGATGTGCAGCTCATCGGGCTTTATGCATATACAAATCTTACAATCTATTTACAGTAGGATTTTATATTCTCTTTTATGCTAAAACCTAGATCTTTCTTTTATTTTTGGCTGCTAATGAGAGCCCTGAAGGCAGTAGAATATACAAAGACTGGATCAAGGGTGACAAACAGGTGAAATGAGATGATGGTACAGCAAGGGGGGAAAGAAACCCACATTGTCTTCTTTTAGATGAGACAAGTTACTAGAAAGGTGAAGTTTCATTAAAAGGGGCTGAGATACATATATCACTTATGCAGATTTTAACCACAGCTTCATTAGGCCACGGTGGCTCGGCTCAGAGAGTTTTCACGAGGATGGAGAGATTACTTTGTTCAAGATTCTTTAAATTTTGTATCTGTGGCCATGTAGTTCGTTGCCTGGTACTTGGTACATTCCAACCACCAGCTGGAGAGGAGAGACTTCCTGAGGAAGCATCACAGTGAGACAGCAGCTTGAGAAGGGATCTATACTTTGCACTCACTGGAGCTGAAGGGACTCAGCCAGTTTCCCGCCTAGCAGCCTACAGCTGGTTCTGCATTGGTACAGGAAAGCTACACGTGGTGTATCGAGGACTGCAGTGGCAGCCTTCTAGAAGAGTTAAAACCAAACAAACACACAAACATTAGAAGATCCAGAAAACAAACTATTAGTAATAATGTATTGAATGCTGTGAATTTACGCTCAAGGGCAGATCCTGGACCACACCAGAGAGGCACTTGGTGCCACTGCAGAAGACATGCATGTGCAAAAGGGACTTTAAGCCACCTTTATGCCCCTCTGATCCTAGACCACCCCAGCACCGGGCAGATCCCAAAGGGGCCATTCTGGCAGCCACAGATTGTCAGAGCACAGGGACACTCTCAGCCACACCCTGTACACTGGGGAACCAGAGTTAGGGTAGGGTAGATCCCCTACGCCAGCTGGGGATTCCTGTTACACAATGGGAACACGGATGCAGCCCAAACAGTCAGAGTACATGGGAGGATCTGAACCATAGATTAGGACACATTCTCCTCACCAGCATTTTTACAAACAAGCCTAGACTGGCTGGGAAAGTAAAGGGGAGATTTGTTTTTCCATAGAGAGAGAGAGCACAGAGTATCCTTTCAGTTTAATTTTTTTTTTTAAGTTATAGGTTTGATGCATCTCATAAATCCATGTGGCAATTTCAAGGGGCATTCGCTATATTCAGACTTCTTTCCATCCAAATTAAAAAAAAAAAATTTAAACCCAACTGTACATTCATATTCAAACCACATTTACAACAAAACTAAGAGGCAGTGATGCCAAGTATCCTTTGTGGTGCTCTCTATGGGCAGGCCCCTTTGCATATCTGGGCTCTGTACTTGGGGATCAGCTTAAAGGATGGGTCCCTAATAAGCTGTTCTTTGTTGTTCGTAAATCACTACCATTATAAAGGAGCATGGAGAGGAAGGCATCCCTGGGTATCACAGACCTAAGCACCATTAACTGAACGAGGCATTCAGGCTTTCTGGCTTGTGATCACTGGGATCTGAGTGTTCTAAGAGGAAGAGTAAAGTTATGAGGGTCTCCCATTCATGGTCATTTCACACGTTTCTAGTGTATCCCATACGCTGGCCATTTAGGTCTTGAAAATCAGGTTGTTCTGTCTTCTTCCAGCGAGATGCTGCAGTACATCATGCAGCCTCCAGGATCTGGGAAATCAGTTTTCCAGTCTCACAACTCTATGTCCCTCAGAGCCCTAGAAGGCACTACAATGATTGATTTTATATTAAGGAAAGCATCAGACAAGAAAGAACAAAAGCCAAATCTTCGTCAAAGCACAGTGTACTCTCCCCTGTTACAGACCACAGCAATTCTGAGAACAGAGCAGCTGATGAACTCCGCACAGAGGGAGAGTTCTTAGAAATGTAAACGCGCAAGATGCAGAAAACAAAATGGTACCACAGTTACATAGCTACATACACCAGACATTTCAATAACTAGGATCCATGCTTAGCTCCTCCATGTCTGCAGGGCTAAATTATATAGCGACAGCATACACCAATATTTTAGGGGCTTCCAACCTCATCAACTTGATCTTCTTCCCCTCACGCCTTCCAATGGACTCTTCCTCCCGGTTTCCTTCCTCTCATGGAATCCTCAATATTTTCTTCTGAGTGAGGCTCTTGATTTCTCACCAACTCTTTGTCATTTCAGGCCCCCTCAGACCACTGGGCCCTGATTCCAAGGATCCCATCCACCGTTGCCCACAACCAGTCAATATGATTTTAAACATGACTTGACCAGCCTACACTAGGTGCAAAGTCCAGTTTAAAATCATGCTAGTTAAGTCATGTGAGATAATAGTTTTCATGTGATTATTTTCCCCGGCTTTAGTCTAGGTGCCTGAAAGGGTTAACAATCTTCAGACACGTGCACACTTCGGACATCAGTTTAGAATAGCTGACCTTATTTTTATTTCTCTAGAATTTGAGTAAAAACAGAGCTTACCAGTTGATTCCAGTTAACCAGGTTTGAGTGTATAATGGCAGGAGGAGGACTTTTCTTTCTTGCTTACAAGAGAAACTTGAAACAAATTTAAATTATTTTGGCCTTTTGTTAAAGGTCAGAGTTGTGGGGAAAGATGACTTGTTTGGAATTCAGTCAGGAAGTTTAACACAAATAACGCAGCTCATAGTTCTGTGAGAACAAGTCCCAGCCAAAAAAATGTGCTGATAAAACTGATTTAAGTACCAAGTCTCTTCTATCCAAGCATTTTTTTCACCGATAAACCCAGAGGCTTTTAAAGCTGCCATGCAAACTAGTATTTAGTTGAGGTGTGAAAGAGATGCTATTCATACCTTCCCAGATAGGCGCAGGCTTTTATCAGGAGAATTGAGCAAGATTGGACAGGAAAAAAGAAGGTATTGTTGTAGGTTGCCATGCAGATAGAATACATTGCAGAGGGAAGTTCCCTGTTACTCATTGTTCTGAAGCATTTTCCTGAGTCAACATTTTTCATACTAATGTTCACCCCATAAAACAGGGGATCAGCCAATACAGTCATGCAATTATTTGGGGGGGAAATCATGACTGTACATTAATTATTGAGAAACAACATCCATAAGTCAGTTAAATGTAGTGTTTTTAAAGTAGCATGTGAACTTTGAAATTTTATACGTAAATTATGGGTGGAGGTGTTTCTGGGTGGGGGGGGAAACACTTGAAGGAATTGAAGTCATCTCCATTACCACTAGAGACTATCTATCTGTTATCAATCAGATCAAGTAACAAAGAAAAGAAGAAATTCCATCATCATCTTGTTTCCAATCTTAATAAAAGTGTTCCAAAATTCAGATAAAAAAAACAGGTGGAAACATTTTTCTTTTAGGGTATAAAGTTTAAAAAAATAAAACCCCTTAGGGACTGGATGCTTCAAGTGATTGCTACTGAGCCATGGTGCCTTTCAACTCGACTGCCCAGATCCTGCAGACATGTACACTTGTGCTTAACTTTATAAAGGTGATTAATTCCATGGAAGCCAACAGAACTATCCATGCACAAATGTTTGCAGAATCCGGGCCCACGGATCTCCAGCTGTAATGCAGCTCGGGTTGGTAGCTAGTAGCTACCAAAAGTTATTCCCATACAACAGCTGTTTAATGGCATCGGACTATGAAATGAGTTGCTGATTAACTGCAGTTTCCTGTGGACAGGTGCTCATAACAAACAAGCACTACAAAGTAATTAACTTGAAGAGCCTGGAGACCAATCACCTTTATTTCACAACATTGATGCACATCAGTAGAGCGGTATACAGAATTCTACATTGACACTGCCTATAGTGAAATTGTCCTGTAGCTAAAATAAAAGCCCCTAGATGAATCCGGCCCCACTGAAATCAATGGGAAAACTCCCAGCATTTCACCTTCCATCTCCAGAGCGGCTGAGCTAAGAACGATAACACTCGCTTTGAAAATTCTAAGGATGGTCTGGTTTCAGGGGTTGGAGCTGAGGTTAGTGATGTATTCAGACAAGTGGGTGGCCAAAATCTTACTGCACATTTTCTGCAGAACTATTAAAATGTTTTACCCACAAACATTTATTGTTTATAAAGAAGTGACCACATCACTGAATTGAACATCAACTGTTAGATTCTATTTTCATATGAAAACATAACACTGCTGATGTTTAGGACACAAAGAGACTGTTGCTTCATCCCACAAAATAAGCATTAATTCAATCCTTTGAAGGTTTCCTGCATAATATTACACTTACATTGCCTTGCGCACTCTTAGCGCTGTCTACTGCAAGTTCCTTTTCTTCAGCCATGACTTACTAGTGCCCTTTTAATGCCAACATCAGCCCCAGTGATTCAGCTGAAAAGGAACAGGGCCAAGAATTTTTCCCACTCAGTGACTCAGTCTCCATTATTTGAACATTTATCCCCCCCAAAAAAATCTGGAAAGAGATGTTCTTCATTTTAAACTAATGAATTCCAATCCTACAGAAAACCCACTCTGAATCATCGAACACTTTAACCTCCAGTAGACAAGGAAAATGTTTTGCCACCCAGCGTGAATGTAATCGGAACGTTACCATGTGGCTGTTTCATTTCAGCTGTAATGAGGCAACAGGAGTTGGATAATACACCTATAATCTTTCCCTTTCCCTCCTTCGCTCTGTTTCTGGGAAGCAGGTGCAGATCTGAGTAAAAGTTCACAAAATGGATTCATATGTGACCAATTTGTAAATTCCCAAGCTGCTATCTAGGGAGGGCTTCCCACTGCCAAAAAATCTGTACTTGGGAACATTGCTGAATGTTTTCAGTGTTTACAGTAATCGTTTCACTTCATTCGGTCCTTTAAGATAAAGGATTAGAAACATTTCAGAGCAATGGTTAGATGTTATGGTACATGAATGAAAATGTCAGTACCAATGTTCTCATTCTAAATGGGCTAGTAGAAAAGGAGAGATACCCACAAGTGTTCTCTCATGGGAATTACAGCATTTTCCTAATTTATTTTAAATGGTTAGTTCAGAAAAAAAAATCTATTTCCTACATATGGTTACATAATAGGTACAACTGCCAACAATCTGGATTTCTCTCTTTTAGAAAAAAGTAAGAAAAGGGATAGTTTTAAAACGAATTTTGGAAGGACTGTATCAGAGGAATCCTTCCATTCTCAGATGAGAGACCCTCTGGCATTGCTATTTTAAAGTCTGAAGAATATCACTGTTCTTGTTAGAATTATCACTCCACTTTCCTTAAGTGTTCCCCAAAAGGTGCTCTAGAGATGGGCTGAATGGCAGATAGCAGAGAGAGCTGGAGGCCAATAGACAGCTGGAGGCCCACCTTGCCTGTTGCTGGAGAATATTCCGTTGTTCATATTCCAGAATCAAGGCAATGATGCTACAGACTCAGAAGCAGACCCTGAAGTCATGATACAATTTCTGGAAGTATCACTTTTTAGGTCATTGCTTCAAAAATGATAAGATCTGAAAAAATGGAGTCGCTCACCAGAAGAAAGGTAACTTGTGTAGGGGAGGTAGGTACCAACTTGGGGAAGCTCGATGCTACTATTCCTGACCAAAATGTGCATGTTTGAACTAATAGTTAGCCCACCTCATGCAGCTGAAGTTGTCTGAAACTATTCAACCAGTATGATTCTTCTAGTACCTGTAGAACAAATAACCACATTCTTAGGGTAGGTCTACACTTACCCGGTAGTTCGGCGGCAAGCAATCGAACTTCTGGGTTCGACTTATCACGTCTTGTCTGGACGCGATAAGTCGAACCCAGAAGTGCTCGCCGTCGACTGCGGTACTCCTGCTTGGCGAGAGGAGTACCGCGGAGTCGACGGGGGAGCCTGCCTGCCGCGTGTGGACCGAGGTAAGTTCGAACTAAGGTACTTCGAACTTCAGCTACGTTATTCACGTAGCTGAAGTTGCGTACCTTAGTTCGACTTCGGGGGTTAGTGTAGACCTGCCCTTACATACCTCATGTCCTAACATCTCTAACAGGAACCTCTCAGTTTAGTGCTAAAACTCAATACAGCCATAACAAAATGATGTCCATTGGCATTACATTGTAGGTACTTGTGGATAAGTAAGAATATGGACAGCTAGCGCTATCCCTGCACCAGCAACCCAGGAAAAGCCTTAGGGCCTTGCCTACACAGGGAAATTGACCACCAGAGCTATTTACTATTTGTATTATGGTAGTGCCTAGGATAATATGGAATAAACAGTTCTGTAATAGCTATTCTGCAATAGCTCCCCATGAGGACACTCTCTTCTGGACTAGCATCACCATGGGAACACTTGAGGAGCTATTCTGGAATAGTTTATTCTTCAATCGCTATTCCAGTCAATTTCCCTGCGTAGACAAGGCCTTGTTCCCAACATCTCTAGAAGTGTAAAAAAATCATGCTTATTGCCAGGTAACATGCTTATCCACACCAGTACACCCCCTAAAAAAGACAAAAATGTTTTAAGGAGATAGCCCTGTTGTCCTAGGCAGTGTGAAACTGCAAGAACACTCAGGACCAGATTCTGACCTCCGTGTAAATGCTGATCTCCATTACACTGGTGTAAATCTGGATTTACTTCACTGCTTTCAGTGCCATGACATTGGATTTACACCAGTATAATGGAGACCAGAATTGGGCCCAAGATAGATTTCATGTTTTCAAGGTCACTTGGCTAGAATTCTTTCTTAGAGTTAAGTATTTTTGCCAGTGAGAGTGGAAAGATGGAGCACGGGGTGGGTGGAACAGGTTGGGGCTCCAGGGCGCCCATTTTCCAGTGCCACACACACACGAGTTGGTCGGGGCTCCTGGGCATGGGCCTCATTGGCCCAGTGACTAATCCGCCACAGTTGCAAGCACCTCTCTGCAGGAAACAACATGTCAAAGATGTACTTGATTCCCTGTAGAATTTCACTCCTACCTCTCAGTCCCTGCAGGGAATTACACTTGCTTCTAGTGCAACAGCCCTATGGGTGCCAATTGCTAACATGCATTTATAAAGCTACTTTTTCACTGGTGTTTTTTGTCAGCTTGGAGCCTCACAAAAGGTTCAAAATAGGCTAGGGGCCTGATTTTTCAAACCGACAAGATCCCTTCAGTTAGAGATGTGGGGGCTTGACAACACTGAAAAAAAAAATCAAGCCCTACGTTCTTTCATCCTGTGACTCTTTCGACCTGCTAGAAGGAGGTGGGAAGGGATTCATGATTATACACGACGGGCTACATTTTCAAACACTTAGTATGCAGCTGCCGCGTGACTGCATGTGCAAACGCCACTTGCACACACAAACACTCCATTTGCACGTGCTAA
Source organism: Emys orbicularis (assembly GCF_028017835.1). NCBI lineage: Eukaryota > Metazoa > Chordata > Testudines > Emydidae > Emys > Emys orbicularis. Next base: position 18,856,680 of record NC_088696.1, read on the forward strand.
AGGGTGTTTTGTCTGGGCAACCAGTGCACATGCACATTTTGCAACAGAAAATTAGACAGCATGTTTGGAAATGCTGGCCATAGATGAGGACTCCAGAGCACCAAGGTCCCGTGCACAGATGACTGCTTCCTTATTTTTATTCCTAAATATTTTGTGTGTGTTGCCGCCTTGAGCCAAAGGGAATCGCCTTGCACTAGCCGCAAATGTGCGCAAGAGAAAAACAAGACGACACGCAGCATATGCCTGATGTGGAAAGAAAGCCTGTTTGTACCTCTCATAGCACATTTGACACACTTTTCAAGAGTTAATCCCTGGAGCTGTGCCCAGTCAGCAAGTGTCATACGAGTCCGACCAGCCGGAGCTGCAGCAACTTGCACACCTGATTTTTCCAAAAGGTTTATGGCTGATGGATTGGCATACTTTGCTCATTTGAGTTGATTCTTTCCTTTTCCCATTGTTCTCCTCCTGCTTGTAGTTTTGCATATAATCCCCTATGCAGATAGACAGGTTCCACTGCACATTGTCTCACCAGCTAGGCCATAACAACAAATCTTGTTCCATCATACGGAAGAGGGACTTCTATCCCTTAAAGCAAGTTGTATGCAAATTGCTTCATTACGATCATGGGAGTCCTTCCTGAATTGGGCACGGAATTATGAATTCAATATTTGCCTCATCCTGTTATAGGGCTAGAGTGTGATTAAATGTTTTATAAACAGCAAGGATCTGTCATCACTAAAATGACTGTTTTGCGGATTGCACATTTCTGATGACACACATGGGAACAAAGTCTGTTACATACCTGAAAGACGTTCTCTCTCCCCCCTTTGCTTCCTAAGACTGTTCATATTTCATTCCTGATTGTGTTTTCCCCATTTCTACTCCTCCCGCCTCTGAATAAATTTGGAGTCAAATTCATAACTTCCAAGATAGCTCTCCATTCACTTTGCACATTCATTTTGCTGATTCAGATTCCGAAAGCCTGAATGAAGCCTCACTTTAAATGTTAATCCTGTGGGGGAGGTGAGGGGGGAGAATCAAATGATGTAAAATATACCTCTCCCATTACTAAATCAGTTAGAGAAAATAGAGAACATAAGTAAGAAACAAGCACCTTCCTTTCAGGAAAGGCATAACAAGTGGGGTTCCGCAGGGATCTGTTTTGGGACCGGCTCTGTTCAATATCTTCATTAACGACTTAGATATTGGCATAGAAAGTACGCTTATTAAGTTTGCAAATGATACCAAACTGGGAGGGATTGCAACTGCTTTGGAGGACAGGGTCATAATTCAAAATGATCTGGACAAATTGGAGAAATGGTCTGAGGTAAACAGGATGAAGTTTAATAAAGACAAATGCAAAGTGCTCCACTTAGGAAGGAAAAATCAGTTTCACACTTACAGAATGGGAAGAGACTGTCTAGGAAGGAGTACGGCAGAAAGGGATCTAGGGGTTATAGTGGACCACAAGCTAAATATGAGTCAACAGTGTGATGCTGTTGCAAAAAAAGCAAACGTGATTCTGGGATGTATTAACAGGTGTGTTGTGAGCAAGACACAAGAAGTCATTCTTCCACTCTACTCTGCGCTGGTTAGGCCTCAACTGGAGTATTGTGCCCAGTTCTGGGCACCGCATTTCAAGAAAGATGTGGAGAAATTGGAGAGGGTCCAGAGAAGAGCAACAAGAATGATTAAAGGTCTTGAGTACATGACCTATGAAGGAAGGCTGAAAGAATTGGGTTTGTTTAGTTTGAAAAAGAGAAGACTGAGAGGGGACATGATAGCAGTTTTCAGGTATCTAAAAGGGTGTCATAAGGAGGAGGGAGAAAACTTGTTCACCTTAGTCTCTAAGGATAGAACAAGAAGCAATGGGCTTAAACTGCAGCAAGGGAGGTTTAGGTTGGACATTAGGAAAAAGTTCCTAACTGTCAGGGTGGTTAAACACTGGAATAAATTGCCTAGGGAGGTTGTGGAATCTCCATCTCTGGAGATATTTAAGAGTAGGTTAGATAAATGTCTATCAGGGATGGTCTAGACAGTATTTGGTCCTGTCATGAGGGCAGGGGACTGGACTCGATGACCTCTCGAGGACCCTTCCAGTCCTAGAATCTATGAATCTATGGGGAAAGTGGGAGTCTCAGGAAATAGGATCCAATTCTTTTGTGAGGTCTCAGGAAAAGAGATGGGTCTTGGGAGTGCGAAAAGAGTAAGGAATCCCAGTTAGAGCAGAGTGGCTGGGGCAGACAGGGAGATAGTCTTCGACTGTAAGTGCCTGGGGCCATGTTTATATAATACCTGGTACAATGCGGTTGGGGCCTTCTGGTGATTGTGCAATACAAATAACAACCAATTAACAAATAACAATCTGTGGCAGAGCCAGGAACAGAATACAGGTTTCCTGCCTACCAAACTCATGTTTCAGCCAGAAGACCATCCGTCTTTTTTTTTTTTAATCTAAAAAGATTTGGAATTAAAACAAAGTGAGGAGTGAAAGAGTTTGGCATTTATTTTTCCTTTTCTGGCTCCAGGAGAGAAAGCAGACAGGCTAGAGGAAGGGAGGAGGAGCTCAGGGGAGCAAGGACTTCTATTCACTATGTAATGCTGCAAGGGACAGAATTAGAGTAGCATGAGGAAAAAGCAATAGACTCATGAGAATGAACCTGCCCACACCACCCAGGGAAGCCACAACCTTGATGTCCACATTTACTAGTTACATCATCATGATATTTCAGTACAGACAGCGTTGTTCCATCAGCTTTTCCTTCCCAAAAGCTTGTCCTGGATCCAGAAAGTGTGGTTCATAGGAGTCAAATGACAATCACAACAATAACAAGTTGGCAGTTGGCTCTAGCGCACAAAACACAAAGCACTTGGGTCCCCACTTAAAACCTAAAATCAAGACTTGAAAGTTGTCTAGGTAACAAAATTCTGAAGCACGTTTCTCCTTGAGAGATGAAGAGCTGGCTCAAGAGCTAATGATGCATTTGGCTCAATCTGAACTAGAGCTGATCGGACGACAACAATTCCATTTCACAGCAGCTTTCGAAATTTGTTTTAGTCCAGCCTTACAATGAAAACCAGGCTTCCTGGGCATTTTTGATAAAACAGAGTTGAGTTAAAATGTCCATTTTGGGAAGAGGTGTCAAAACGTGTGCCAGAGAGAGAGTGTGCGTGGGTGGCGAGGGCACTTGCCTTGGCAATGAGAGGCCCATGTTCAAATCTCTGCTCTGCCTGATTTAGAGCATCCCATCCCAGTCAGAGCAGAACTTGAATCTGGGTCTCCCACATACCAGGCTGTAGAGTATGAGTCACTCTCTCTCTTTCTTCCCCACCCCGGACCCAGGAAAAAAAACTTCATTTAAACTAAACAGCATATCTCAATTAAAATTAATTTGGTTGAAAACATTCTGAAATTTGATCTTAACATTCATCTTCTTTCCCCACTCACTGTGGTCCCATTGCTTAGGCTTTGTCTACACTACCAGTGCTATAGCAGCTTAGCTCCAGCTACGCAGCTGTAGTGTAGACGCTACAGTGACGGAAGGGGTTTTTCTGTCAAGAGGTGGTCACTAGGTTTGTAGAAGAATTCTTCCATTGACCTACTGGTGTCTATACCAGGGCTTATGTCAGCTGAACTCTCTTTCTCTCTTTCTAAGAGGGTGTGAATTAAATTGCAAGAAACTGATACCATTAATATTTCACAATAAATAGACATTTATCTATTTAAAATGCTAATTTCTTCAAAAGAAAAGAAAAGTCAAGTCACACACAGCCACTTCTCTTAAAAATTAATACATCTTTTAATTTAAAGCAAAGACATAGCTGGAAGTTTTCTCCTTTGAGTAGGACAGTAAGAAAAGCCCACCATCTATGTTTAAGTGTCCAGTGGGAAGATCTGCAATACCCAATGCCCACGTTATTTTTTATGAACCAAAACCTAGGAGTTTATTATCCTTGAATATAGGAAACAGTGCAGTACATTTCACTCTTTAGAGACTCACCGATGCCTCTTGGAAAAGCTTTAAAGAGAAGCTTTCATGCCTGTACAGTGTATCATATATTCTCATAGGTCATTCTTTTTCTTGCCCTGTGTTTTACTATTAGGGCCGTTTGCATAGAAGAAGCCACTTTGTTCTCTAGGATTTTATTAACTCTTGCACCCATAAAAACCTCTCTGTGACACTAGACTTCTCTCTGCAATGTAGTAAATGGCTAGGAAAGGGATCGGGTCTTTAGGTGACAAATAAGCAGCCGGAGTAGATAATCTTCCTAATAAAAGGCTTTATCACTCCCTGCCCTGGAAAAACTTGCAAAAGGAGAATCTTTCCTGGAAAACTCCTACACAGTTCAATGCTCATGTGGAAGACATGTGGTATGGCCCTTTACCTGGAGGGATGTCCCAAGATCTCCTGTGGATCTCAAGGCAATAGTGAATGTGAATGATACATTCAGTCATTGTAGCCAGGAAACAAATGCTCAGTTAGGACCACAGATGCTGATTTTCTTTCCAGTTCTGGATACAAGGCCCCTTTAAAGCCAATAGCCCATTCTACCAGTTCTGCCCTATTCTATAATTGGAATAAGAGGATATGAGAAAACTAAACTGATCCAGGAAAAACAATGGTAGAAAGGCTACGTTTAACCTAGGGGCCCACTGATAATTTAACCTCTTCAACAGCCAAGACTGTAACCAGCCTCCATGTTCCAGGAGTGTGAAGATTTTAAGTCAACTGAAATCCCAGTACCTGTATTCACTATGGGATATACTAAGCAAAATGCAATATACTGCTGTAAAGAAATCAGTGTGGGAGCCTGACATATGAGATATATATGGCACTCAGCAAAAAGCAAACAAGATGCTATAGGCTGCATTTCACTGGCTTTTTAAACATGGCTGGTCAGACAGACGGATTTCAGCAGTCCTTCTGCAGTACCTTACCATTCCAATTAGAGCCTCCCAGGATGAACAGAATAAAGGAGTGAGGCTTTCTTGGAATTGTAGATGGGAAGAAAGGAAGAAACAGACCTCTGGCTGATGCAATACTGGGAAGTCATGTGAGCGTGACAAGAAATGTACATAGTATTCCAAATGTAGTCTCTCAATTCCAGTCCAGTGATAAGAGAGAGGAATTTCCTTTTTATTGCTACTGTAGAGGAATTAACCTTTTTAAGAATCTTGATTCTGGCAGGACTGCACTAATCTACAGAATTTTTTTTTTTTTAAAGTACCATTTCTTCTTTTTCTAATCACACAAATGTTGTTGGAAATGTTTAAACTAATCCATACGGGGTGACAGGCACCTGCCTCTCACAAGATATTCATTGAAATAGGAGATTTTAAGCAAACATAGAAAATTCATCCGAAATACAATTTACATTTGTAACCATTACAGCTGGTTGAAATTTTTTGAATTTTGAAATTCCAAAAATTAAAAAACAAAAACAAAAACCCCACACAACCTAGGGAAGAAAATTCACAAAATGTTCACTAGTCTCCCCACCTTCCACACTCTTCTGTCTGAGCCAGCTATAATAATTCTGTGTATTCCCACCAGAAACTGGATTCTAAGGTTACACTCATCCAGTTAGGAAGCTGGAACAATACGTCGTGGCTTGTGTCCATGAAACTAGCCAACACATTTTGAATTCTGAACACAACAAAATGTTCACACACAAACTTCGTTTACTGGAATTATTTAGCCAATAATTTTTAACAGCAAATACATTTGGGAAACAAACAAAAAACCCAAAACAACCACCTGCAGGCATGTCAAATAACTTATAAACAGAAAGAAGGTAAATCCATTAAATATATTTGCTATGAATTATTTAGCTCTATAGAAAACAAAGTTGATTTACCTTTATATCCATCTGTGGATGTCAAAAGATTCACTGAGGGCATCTCGCTTGTGACTTGATAAGTAACAAAAACTGTTTCTACATTTTACAGTTATACCACTGGGATTTCCTGGTAAAGAGACATTAAGGATGATGTTACAATGTAACTAGAGAGCGATGATAGTATAATATTGCAATTCCAAGATAAAAATGCATTTGATACAAGGGGGAAAACACACCCAAAAAACCCACAAAAACATAAAACACAGCAGGCAATATTTGCAAACCACGGTACCCAAACGTACGTACTTATGCACACTGGTAGTTGTGTGTGTAAATTAGTATTGGCACAAACACTTATGTGCATAAATGTACACATTTTTCCCATTATACTAAGACACCATTAGGTTGATCTTGTTCTCATTCAGGTCAATGGCACAACTCCTTTTGACTTAAATGGCAGCATTGCACCTGAAAATGCGCACTTCCAATTTACAAAGATGCCTCTAAAAGTGCAAGCATAAATTGTTTGTACCTAACTCTGGGTGCCTGGGAACATTGAGATTGCGATCTGCATTCCTACCCGCAACATGGGTAGATATATGGAGGTTGATCCTACAACCTTTACTCAACAGAGCTGCTGACGTGAGTAAGGATAGCAGAACTACTCGAGTGCTGTTTGTATTAATAAATCTGACATATACCCCCAAATCTCAAAGAAAATTGTGCCTATAATTTTTAGAGGCTGAGTTGAGGCTCCTTTGGAAAGGTGGGCCCCCAACATGTTTCAGAGGACACATTGTTCTCCATATAGCGAAAGAGTAGAGATGCTGCTCCTTTAAAGGGTTTGACAGCCTCATACTTTGTCAGCCAAACTGAGGACCAAAAAAAGGTAAAATCTATTTATTTGCTAATCACAGCCACCCCCAGCACAGTCTCCACACACCCACACCTACACCTGGTATAGACTCCACACACCAATAGACCAGCAGTCACTGTATTTCATTTTTTTCTTCTCTTCAGCTGAAGTTGTTTGTTTTATATCAACCAACGTGATTTTGTTGGTGGCTGAAACCCCTGCAGGGACTAGAGATCAATTAAAAAAAAAAAATCTGTTTCCCATGGTTACTCAAATTATAAAAAGATTAGTTTGAGTCTGTAGGCAATAGAATCATACTATCTATTACCATTGCTCCCTGGGAGCAATAATTCTGGGTGGTCTTTAGCTCTACGACTCATGCCGTCTTCGATAGACTTTCCTTGACAATGTCATCATACTAACTAGGAGCGTAACCAGGCCAAGTCTTTTTGACCTCAGAGATAAATAGAATCTCCTTCAACAAAATCTATTACTTTTTAGATTATGCTGGACTTGCATTTGGTTCATTCTGCTTTTTTGGGGTGCGGGAAAGGGGCTTGAGATATCCAATAAATATTTATCCAGCTGCAGTAGCCTCATTCTTAAAGTATAACTGTCAACACCTCTGCTCTCTTACGATAATCCCAATAACTCCTCCTGATGATTGTTGTTCTGAATTTTACATTGCTAACCAAATGGCTACAGTACTTTAAGCAAGCAGAGCAATACTAGCAAATCCAGTGCTGGCTGTGGTGGGGGAAAAAATCATAATAAAAAACATGGGCTCCCAGAACAATCTGTTCAATGCTAATTTTAAACCTTAAAAATGGTGCCAGTCTGACATCAGAGTGGAGATATTTTTTCACATTTTTATGATAATCAGGCACAGCAGTGGTTGTCATGTTCTACTCAGCTCATGTCCCTTTGGGTACTGACCATGGGAACACTCACCTTATCTGTTTCTTTAATTACAGAGACAGAATTGCAATTGATAAATTTATTTCTCCATCTTTTTTTCCTACCAGAGTTGATAAAATATATTTCATTCCCTTCTAATTTGTTCACAATTTTTTTTCCTTCTAGTTATATCACCCATCAGCAGATGATCAATAAGCCTTTCTAGGAATGATATCTACACTAATCTCTGATCAGGAGTAAGTGCTAGGTGAATTTTGCCACTTCCTTGCCTTTCTTTTCTCTTTACGTGAGGATGTGGTGCATCATCCTCTAGGGCTCTGCATTTCAGTCTTAAATTATATCATCTTGCATTTGTGTAAGGTTCACAAAGGCTCTGATTCTGCAAACACTGACACACATGCTTAACTTTACTACCAGAAGTAGTCCCATTGAAACGAATGAGTCTAGTCATAGTAATAAAGTTAAGCGTGCGTGTAAGCATTTGAAGGATTGGGCTCAAGGTACTTTATAGTATCTCTTTGTTCACAATTTCAAAAATTACTGAAATGAGACTACAAAAAAATCAAGACATGTCTGAAGATTGTCTGTACTGTACCTTACTGAGTATACAGTTGTATAAGAAAGTCTAGTTTGTATATATTCAATTGGCAAACTATATATAAAGAGGGAACATATTTTAAGCACAGGGAAACAGTTCAGGCTAAGCTTTCAGCCTTACCTCTGCTCTTCCTGACTAAGGTTTTATTTCTCAATTGTGACATAGCACTAACCCTAGTTTTTAAATACACAAGTATTATACACACACACACACACACACACACACACACACACACACACACACACACACACGATTCAGCTTGCCAGCCTTCAAAATTTCCATTTAAATAACTGCAGTGTACAAACATCATAGTTTTTCAGTTTCATTCTACATTTAATATGCTTTTGGAATGAAGGAGTTTGTTCTGTATAAGTGTCGGGTTATATTTAGTATCTGAAAAAATGCATAGGCTGGTGCAGTTTTTGCATTAGAGGCAGTTCCCTCTTCTCCACATCTCTTTCTGTTCTCCTTTGGCCCAAGCCTTTCCCCTTTGCTTGTATCCTATGTAGGATAGGACACCTGGGTACATCTGGCAATGACATTCCAGTGAAGCTAGGGCAGAATAGGGAAGGTCAGAGCCTGACAGACCCTTTCTGACATCATCTTGCTTTCCCATTTTCTGAATTTTGCACTAGTATAATTTTTATCCTATTTGTAGCCCATACTGTTTCACATTTGCCACAGAAAAATTGCACACAGTGAAAAGAAATCTCAGAATCCTTACTTGTAGAGTTTCATCACAATTGCTCCATCCTGGACCAGGCTTTGTTCTTGTGGACCTGGCTGTGGGATCGGTCCCCTAAACCTACCTATATCCCAAGATCTACAGAGGCCATATGCCTCCATGTAGCTTTTCACTGCTCAGGAGAGTTTGCCTTCTGCAGGAATCCTGCTCCCCAGAGCTGCTCCACTGGCAGCTACCCCTGACTGGACTGTAAGGGTGGGACGGAGGCCCTGTGTGATGGCTTAGTGTCCATACCATGTAAAATGGCCTAGGTCCACATTATCTTGTGCTGAGACACCCTGCAGGGAGGACTGTCTGAGGGGACAATTCTGCACAGAGCTGCTGTCCGCATAGCCTCACCCCCTTCCCACTCTCAAGCATGATCACAACAGAGCAGCTCTTGAAGGTCACCCCCAAGGTCAAGGGGAAAAGGGATATTACAATCATGGTTCTTCCATGTCTACATCTTCCAGAGATGACTATGCCACTATCCATTCACTCAGCAGAAGAGGATGGATCCACCCTGTGGCTTAAGCTTTATTTGCCTTTTCTTTTCCCTATTTTTCTTAACTCCAACTCTTCTCCCTGCTTGTATTGGCACTAAAAACTATACTTGCTACTGTAGCTAATGGCTTGTGTCCTCCTATATCTAAAGAGCCTGTTGATTGGCATAATATCCCTGCCAATATTTGCCATTATATGTTGAGCAAATTTGCTTTTAAACACATCATCCTAGTCATATTTATAAATCCTGATGAATGCAGAGTCCTGAGCAGTGAACCTTGCAACCCTAGCTTTTGTTGTGTTTTGTATTACGCAGCTTTATTAGAAGGCAGAAAGGAAATGCACAGAGCCCTGAGAGGCATATTATGTGCATCTTAATTTTGCAGATATGCTTTTCGCAAATATTGGATGCCCTCTTTATAGCGCTCTCTCCCACAAGTCTACTCCAGCGGTAATATCTTCAAAGAATTCCATCATGCTGGTGAGCCACGACCTTCATTTCCTGACACGATGCTGAGCATCCTTATTCAAGCTGGGCTTTTCTAAGTAGTTTCACATTTGATCTCTGAAAACCAGCTTCTACTACCGTCCCCACAGCAGATATCAAGCTAAGTGGGCTGGAGTGTATTGGTGTGTCCCTGGGTGCTGTTGTAACAATGGCATTATGTCAACCACTTCAGAGGAACTCACCTAAAGACTGAATTAAAAATATTTGCTGAAGCTTCTCCAATTTCTACCCTCACTTACATCCAAGAGTGGGGAAATATGTTTTCTGGATCTTTATTTCAGTCTATCAGCTTCTTCTTCTTTTTTTAATACCAATTTCAGCTGTCACCTAAATACCACATAATCCCTCATTCATTCTTTATTTGTATAAACCTGATTCCTATTTAGGCAAATATTCACCTATAAAGACAAAGCTACATCTCTATTGCTAACCTCTATTAGATAACATGTCTCTACTGACAATCTTCAGTAACTGTTTCCCAAAGTATTTCTTAAGAAGGCTGTTGTTTCTCTCTAACATTTGTTTACTGCATTTACCAATGGAGCTTGTCAAAATTCAGAACTTCCACTTCATGGGAAATTTTTGACATTTTGACATTTGTTTTCACTCTTAACTAGTATGAAAACAAATACTTCTTAAATTTCCTATGAAATGGACATGTGAAAAAATTTCATTTTGAAGTATAAATATCTTTTATTTGTATAATACTTTTACATTATTTCATGACATGTCAACAGTAGTAGCGCATAACATATTACATGTCATGTTAAATCCTGACATCATACAATAATGGGAAGAAACTATTTTATTTATTAATAAAACATAAAGAGCAGTTGCTTAGTACAGATTGAAACATCTTATTATCTTGTATCTTTGTATCAAACTGTCAAACACCACAGACACTTTGATCTAACAAATAAGATAAGAGGTTTCAAATCTGTACTAAGTAGCAGCTGCCCTTAATGTTTTCTTTAAATAAAACAGAATATTCCCACTATTGTGTTATATCATATAATGCACAACTGCTAGTGAAAGGTAAAAAATAATACAAATATAAAAATAAAAAAGCAAATTTCTAAAGGAAGATTTCTTTTTTTAAAACCTGAAAATTTTCTAAACAAAATGTTTCTGTTTCAGATACTTTGCTTTCATGGGGAATTTCATCAAAATTGACACAATTTTGCACACACAAAAAGTCAGTTTAGTTGAAATTGTATTTTCTGATGGAAAATGTTTCAACAAAGATTTTCCAGACACCTCTATTTGTCACCTATATCATGAGCTAAGTAGTTTGCTTTTTGATGCTCATGTTTGATTTGTATTATGTCTCCGGTTTTTCTTTGGTTTTAATCTTTCCACTGTGTATATCCTTTGTATGTTTTTAATTAGGTATAAAAATCATCATACAGGAAAGCAATTTACTTGATCTCCCCTCCACCCCCCCAGCTTACTGTATTTTTAAAAACAGCTATTTTGGGGTTATACCACATTTCTTCATTCTATACCGGGCTGTTCAGCTCTATACCAAGAAATGGCATAAAAGGTAACAAGAGGCAACAAGTCTCAGAGCAATCTGAATCCATGCCAAGCAACAGAGAGACAGGCTGTATTTATGGAATTCAGTAGAAGTCAGAATGTGGCAGCAAATGTGATGTTTGTTTATTGCAGAAAGCTATAAATAGTTTTAGTTAACTTTTTAAGTGCAGTGTCAAATTAGCCTCAAGTCTGAACTCTCTTAACATGTGGGACATGTCCTCTGGATTTTAAATATCTTTAAACAAGTGTGAAAAAAAGGAAAAAGGCAAGAGCCATGCTTTATATGGGATCACCCCCGCCCACTTTACTGCAGAAAATTAAACAGAGGGAACAGAAGGATAAAGAGCATTATAAGGTCAATTTAAGCCCAAAAATGTAGGTTTTGTAACAAAATCAAGTATCAATAGTAATACTCCCAGGAAATTAAAATTAATTTAGTATTTGCCATGCATCTACATGGTGATGTCCCCTCTGTTTAATCAGACTGTTGCCCTACGTAATATAGCTTTGGCACTCTACCTTCCCTTACCATTATTTTCTATTAGAGTATGTGTCTCCCAGATCTCTTTTCAATCTGACTTTCTATTCCTCCCCAATACCCATTGTCCCAGCTTTCTACACGTTTCCTGCTTTACATGCAACCCATGTCCTTCAAGAATGTGAGAAGGTCAAATACCAGGCATCTTGGCACAAGCAAATACATTACACCAATTCACATAGAAAAACGTTTCCCCTTTCTTAAAAAAGTAGAGCTCCACCAAGTATTCATACAAAGGGATGAAGTAATGTTTAGGCTCACTCCTTCTGAAGCATGTCTGTTCCTTTAATGATTACCTGCCAAGGCTGAAGATCACCCTCTACTTTGATTTGTCTATCATTATCTATAATTATTGTATATAACTATATATTATGGTAGTTCTTTGAGGCCCCAACTGAGATTGAGAACCCATAGTGCTAGGTGCTGTACATACACATAAGAAGAGGCAGTCCTTGCCCCAACCTACAGTGTAAACAGACAAGACAGACAAAGGGTGAGAGGTTAAACAGAGGCAGGAGAGGTGAAGTGACTCACCCAATATCACAAGGAAGGTGCATGGCAGAACTGTCAGCAGATTCCAGACCTCCTCAGTCCAATGTCTTATCCAGTGGGTAGTGTTGCCTCCCCAGTTGATGACTGCTGGAGCCACCCAACCCCCCAAATCCTGCTCACTGGCACACCAGGCTTTGGGAATGAAGTGCAATGTGTACATTCCCTATTTGAGCTTAGTCTTCAAGATGGATATTCTACAAGAAAAAAAGAAGAAGAAAAAGGATCTGTGGATGTGGAGAGCTTCACACTAGAAATGGATGTGTTTCCACAGGAGAAGACAATGAAACAGTTGCACTGTGTTTAGGTTTGAAATCTTTCTCTGCAAAGGGTTCACAAATATTTCTTCTTGTGGAGTCAGCAAAAGAAGCTGCTACACAAGGAGCAACATACCAAGGCCACTGAGAAGAAAGAAACTTGACTGAAATCGTGCTTCTGAACATCCCAGCAATCTGACATGAACTAAACCATCTATAAAGAACAGATTGAATTTTAAAAATTAATAGGGCTGTCAAGCAATTAAAAAAATTCATCACAATTAATCATGCTGTTAAATAGAATACTATTTATTTAAATATTTTTGAAAGTTTCCTACATTTTCAAATATATTTCAATTACAGCACAGAATACAAAGTGTACAGTGATCACTTCATATTTATTTTTGATTACAAATATTTGCACTGTAAAAAACAAGAGAAATCATATTTTTCAATTCACCTAATACAAGTACTGTAGTACAATCTCTTTATCATGAAAGTTGAACTTATAAATGTAGAATTATGTACAAAAAATAACTGCATTCCCTCTTGATCCACGGTCAACTAGAAAGAATACCTCATCCCCACTGTTCGAGTCTTTCCTCACTAACCCCAGAGTTATCAACATCAGGGACTTACCAAAAAGATGTGGTTGCGTGTTCTTTATTAATGTCTTTCTCAGAGCTACTGGGCAGCAAATTACCTCTAAATAACTCTTCTGCATTGTAAAGTCACTGGGAACATACTGTTTGCTGAATGTAAGTACTTGTTAAACAAAGACAGATTAATCTTGTTCTCTCTTCACTAGCAATGTGGTGGCACAACAGTGGAACCATCAATGTAACTCAAAAGATTCGTCTATTATGTAAATCAGATGAAGGGATTATCACCCACATTGAAGAAAATGGAACCTCATGTACTTACAGTTCAGCACATGCTTACAGACATTGCTGAATCAGGACCATAACTGCCATTATGCTCAAACCTTAGTTAATAGGAGTTTGGGCCTGACCCCTATTCAGGTAATTGACACAAATGGGAATTGTGTACAGATAGGAACAAAGTAAACTGCCTTTAAATTGTATTTTAGTATATGAAGTATTTAATCTATTGCTTTCCCTAAGGGGGTTACAGGTCAGGAATATGCTTGATATTATCAGCCTGGTTTTCAAGAAGTCGGACACTTAGTTGCATGTTAAAAAAAAAAAATGCAATCAAGCTTAGCTGCATAATGGCTATACGCAAGTACATATGCCCCATTAGCACATGAAAGTTCCAATAAATATTTGATCAAAATTAGGAATGCAATTGTGCACCTGACTTCTTGAAAATCAGGACCAGAATCTCAAGAATATTCCTGAACAGCTGCTAGAAGAAAAGTAGTATAGGGGGAATGGGCCAGATTATTTTCTGTGCCAGACCCACTCAGCACAGACCTCAGAAAGCTAGCTACGGCTCCCTGATTCTTAAGCTGCCCCACCCCCAGTGTATATTAGAGTAGCGCCCAGGATGCACGAACTTATGTCAGCTGTCAATTGCCATAGCAGAGCTCATGTGATGCAAAAGGGCCTGTAAAGGGGCCTATACAGGGAAAGAGAATCTGACTCAATATTTTCAGCTGCCCTTTGGAGCAAACTCAAACTTTAAATGTTTATAGTGTTCTACCCATTCTCGTTTGCTCATATTAAATGAGGTTTTTCTGTATAGATTGTGTATAGGCTTTGTTCTAGCTGATATTTCTTTGAAATGGTATATTTTTGTGTTTATGACAAAAAAATGTAAAAGGTTATAAAATGTCAGAGACTGTAGACCTTGGATTTATTATGTGTATTTTAAATGTTTGTCGCCTGTAAGCCTGGTGATAGGGTCATATCTATGGAAACTGAATAAATAATTAAGTAAATATTAGTGATGCGAAAGACTTTATATAGCTATGTAACAAATATCTCTTTTTCACATGCAGGCAGATGGCTGCTGCTTTACTTGAGATTATCCTCTTGCAAAACACTTTTCATACCACTGCTGGCTGCTCTAAAGACTGCATTATTGAATTGAAAGCCAAAATATCTACAATAAAGTTAAAAAGCCGTGTATTTAAAATATATTGTATGATATCATGTGGCATAACCATGATGGTCAGTTAATAATAAGCAGTCAAAAACCTCTCTTTAGTGATACTAAGCCAGCCCTGAGGACAACTAGGGAGTGTTAGATACTACAGTCTCTAGGCTTTGCAATTATATTTATTTGTGAGTGACATACAGGAATGGAAGAAATGGTAAGAAAGGGCATGTCTGCTTTTTTGCTATTAAAATGGCCACTTAGATTTGTATTTTCTTGCCCAATCAGGGTGAGTTTTTTGGCTCAGGTTTACTCTCCCCAAACAGCTCAGGTTGGCCTAGGTCAAGCTTACATTGTTTAACTTTAATGCTTTATGTTGTGTCACTGTAGTGCAGTGTAAATGCCTGTGTACACATTCTTTTGTTAAAAGGTATCACGCAGATGACTCAAGAACATGCCAGGCTTGTAAGTACAAAACATAGCAATTTCTAATCACTAAGGGCCAAATTCTGACCTCAGGCACAATTTGGAATTCCCTCTGACTTCAAACAGGAGTTAGAGTTTTTCTCTGGATAGGGCCCTAGGAGCCCAGTTCTTAGTAAATTGTTATTAGACAGGGAGTTTTGTTATTGATTTCAATATGTGTAAAATCAGGCCCAAAGGAATTTTGGAATGGTCTATAACAGGGGTCGGCAACCTTTGGCACGCGGCTCGCCAGGGTAAGCACCCTGGCGGGCCAGGCCAGTTTATTTTCCTGCTGACGCGGCAGGTTCGGCCGATCGCGGCCCCCACTGGCCGCGGTTCGCCGTCCCGGGCCAATGGGGGCGGCGGGAAGCGGCGCGGGCGAGGGATGTGCTGGCTGCGGCTTCCCGCCACCCCCATTGGCCCGGGACGGTGAACCGCGGTGAGTGGGGGCCGCGATCGGCCGAACCTGCCGCATCAGCAGGTAAATAAACTGGCCCGGCCCGCCAGGGTGCTTACCCTGGCGAGCCGCGTGCCAAACGTTGCTGACCCCTGGTCTATAAGTAATGTGTATATATAGTGTAACATCTCATCTTTCTTTAGTAAGCAATTATAAACTACTTGCTACTAGGTAATAATAAGTAGCTCTCAAAATAAGGGCTAGTTTACATTTAAAAGTTTTGCCAGTATATCTAATAAGGATGTTGATAACTTGGAGAAAAGAGAAGAAGCCACAAGAATGACTGAAGGATGAAAACAAGTGATAAGCTAAATAGACTAAGCTCTTTGAGCCTAACAAAGAAAAGGTTAAGGGATGACTTGATTACACAGTCTATAAGAACCTATATGGGGAAAAATATTTGATAATGGGCTCATAAATCTAGCAGAGAAAGGTATACCATGATCCAATTGCTGGAAGCTGAAACCAGTCAAATTCGGACTGGAAATAAGGTGTGCATTTTTAACAGTGAGGATAATTGGAACAATTTACCAAGTGTTGTGGTGAATTCTCCATCATTGGCAATTTTCAGATCAAGACTAGATGTTTTTCTAAAAGATCAGCTCTAGGAATTCTTTTGGGGCAGTTCTATGGCCTGTTACACAGGAAGTCAGACAAGATGATCAGAATGATCCATTCTGGCTTTGGAATCTATGAATCTATACAGACAAAACCCTCCTAGTGCAGTATACTGGCCAGTATAGCTTATACCAGCTCCCTCCCAAGGAAAAATAACCTATACTGGCAAAAGCACTTTTATGCTGGTATAACTGTGTCTACTCTAGCCTTTTTACCCGTATTGAAGTGTTACAAAAAATCATCCCCCTGCCTCCCAACAGACATTACTGTACCAGTGAAAGTTTCGAATGTAGACCCAGCTCAAAACTTTACATTAATGCCTTTCTGCTACTCATGTGACCCAATATACACAGCAGGTCAGATTTCCAAAGCGTAGCCTTTAGTTTTTCCCCACACTAGTATTTGTACATGCGAGTGCCAGAAGTTGAATTGGTCAAAACTGAGGGTTTTTTTCATATTGGATTTATCAATAACAACATCTAGTTGGCAGACATTTAAGATCAGGTCACCAGCTCTTGCTAGCTCCAAAACTAGCAAAGTACAGGAGGAGTGTGCCAGACTCCTGGTAAGGTGGTACTACAGTGTAACAAGAATGCAAATTTGCCTTCTGATAAAGATGTTCTTGATTTTGTTCTTGGGAAATAAATTCAGGTCTGGAAAAACAGCAAGTATGGCCTGCAGCGATTATACAGTTATACATGATATTGTAGCTTAGCAAGGATGCTATTTGGTAAGAGGAATTGTCATCTTGTGGCACGATCCAGGTATCTCATTTTAGTGGTATTTGTACTGTGGAGAATAACGTATGTGTGAACATAAGACAAAAAACACAGAAAAGGCACCAGGGCAAGTTACTGAGTAGCTCCTACAAATGTCAATCAATGAAAGAAAAAGATTGTTTAAGGCCTGGAGTCATAGGCTGACTGGACCCTGGTTTGAAACATGTTTCTGTTGTGCATGGAGGGCTGTTGTGGGATGGTGTTGAATAGTTCTGGAAACCAGTAGTTCTAGAAGCCAATGGAGAATTATATAAATGTTTTTGTTTTTATGCATTTTTGAAGATTTTTGAGCCTCTTCTACAGCGAGACATCTATTTTGAAGCTCTCTCTCTAGTGAAACAGAAGATGAAAGAAGGGAAACTTTTGTATCAGAGGGTTTTGTATAGAAGAAAATAATGATTTAGGGGAAGAAAGTGATTCAAAATGTACAGATCCATTTAACAGAAAAAAAAAAGTCAGAGAGGAGAGTAAGATAGGTTGTTTTCAGATAAGTGTGTGGTTGTTTGAAGTTCAGAAAGTTACAGCAAGGAAGCTCAGAGACAAGTATTTCATCAGCTGCTCTAAGCATCTTCTTTCTGCAGTTTTCAACAACCTTTCATCACCCTCTCTCAGTGACAGATTCTAAGCGTAACAGGCTACATTCACCTGTAGTTTCCCCTTGACTTCAATGGAGTCAGTAGGATAAGTGTGACCCAAAGTTACAGTTCGACTTAAGCAGACAATTCACAGACTCATAATTTGATTTAAATGTTACTTTGATTAAAGATCCATGAGCACTATGGACTACCCTGGATTTACCGGGGTAAATGAAACCAGAGTAAAGCAGCAGAGCCCAACAACTGCAAGGTTAACTGTAGGGATTTGGTTGATGTTTTAAAGCAATCTCTTAATGTGCAAAGCAGGATTCTATAACAAAGGCAGTAGATGGTAATACAGATGTTAACAATATGAATGTGAAAGTGGATGGAGTATAATAGAAGACAGTCAATTTGATTCCAAAAAGATTTACTGCTCAATATTAATGTACAAAGAAAAATAATATTGAATATACGTGGTAGAGGGAGACTGAACTATATTGATCTATATATCTGACCCTTCATTCTCCCATATTCAAAACTCCCCTGGGATATTCCAATTCATTTGACCCATCTCCATTCCTTCCTCAATATTATAAAGTAGATATGGCTACAAAACAGAGATCTGCTTTCACCCATGTCCACTAGCACTAAAAATTAGAACTTATATATTATTGTAGAGGAATAGCTAGTTTTTCATATTTTCGGGCTGTCTGGTATGAAATGGCCAGGAGCAGGCAAAACCATCATCTGTGGCTAGCAGGGATAGGGAATTGTTTAATTAAAAGTAATGTGTTCAAAATATATTAACGATTTCAAACGTGGAGGCTGAAATTGGTTCTAAATATTCATCCACCAAAATGCTGCTAAAAAACGCAAACACCTCTCAAAGATACTGCATAGCTTCTATGAATTCCCACAAATGTTTCTGCAAGATCTTACAAATTCCTGCTTAAAGTCTAACTCCCTGTATAGTCATTATTATATTTAACAGGCTAGTTTAGCCCTAGGTCCACACTTGTGCTGTATTATTCCATTGCTGTTGCATTGTCCGCTGGGTACCTATTCCATTCACATAAGAAGACTCAAGTCATGCAAGCATTCTTCTGAAAGATGTTACCTCAAATTACACTGGAAGTATCTTCTGTGTTTTCCCAAAAACACCTGGAACCAAATATTCCTGCAGCAGAGGCATGTTTGGATCCAGACCTACCCTTTTACAGATGATCTTTTATAACAACTTGAATCCCCAATCTTGGATCCAAGTGCCCCTGAACTTTGGGTCCATATTTAAACTTTTCCAGTATTTTTATTCAAAAGTGTTTGGCCAGATTTGTTCCACCTGAGGCTGCAGGTCCCAGTGGTGGTAAATCTGCCAGGAAGGGGACACAGCAATGCAAACCACCTACAATCCCCCTCCATACCAAGGGCCTGGAGCCAAGAGTGGCTGGAGCAGGTCCAGGAGGGGATGGGGCCAGGCTATCCAGGAGCTCTGCTAGCCAGAAAACTCTCCCAAGCAGCTTCTACGGAAAAGACTCCTGTGAAACCCTGTCTGTGCCCCCAGGGACGACTCTGACTCCGTTTTTATAACAACGTTAGCGTCTCTGATGGAGGGAGGTGGAGGGGCTTTAAGTATTGTTTACAAAGGTTGTTTGTTAAAAATTATTAGCCTAAAATAGAGCATGGTACAAAGAAAATAGTGGGGGGTTTTAAATGTGAATCCAAGCACGTAGCAAAGCACATTATATATTAAGTGTCATATTCTGCAACCCCACCTAAGTTAATCAAGTTATTGCTGGTGCCAATGCTATTCTTAAGGTGCAATGAGAACAGAATTTGGCCCACTAAATCTTTATGCTAAAAAGAGCTTATCCATTAATACCCACCATTACTCTGGGAATTTTGATCACGCTGCATCATCGTGGGTGGTATATTTTTTATGCACCTCTGTAAACTTAGGTGGGAGCTATAGGAAATGAGCTCACTGCCGGGCACAAGGGTCAAACCGCATTTTTTTCTTGCCTTAGAAGAGGCACAATATCTCAAGGCTGGAGGTCATTTGAGCCTTCAAGCAAACCCCCCAGCACAAATCTTTGAAATAATAGACAGCAATCTCCAGGCCTGCAGGTGATAAGCTATAGTTTTTCAGAAATATCTTATGTACCTCCTGCTGGGCTTTTCTGGCATTCAAGTCAGAGATCAATATTTGGTATAGTGTCCTTCACTGAGCATGAGGTACTATTGTTCTTTGTGTTTGAAAACAGAGTAACTGCTGTTTGTAAAGGTAGCCAGGGCAGCATCAAAAGGAATGCAAAAGCAGAAAGAAACCAAGATGCACTAAACAAGTGACGATTTTTCAATACAAATTAGTCTAAAAGGTTTTTCCAAATACAAGAAACAATAGAACGTCTTGCAGGCAACACGAGCAGTAACCACCAAATGCTCACAATTAAAGCAAATTCTTTTCAGTGCTTTTGGAGTATTAAAATTGGTCCTTGAAATTAAAACACTCAGAGAAAGTTGTTACCTACTTACAACATCAATGCTAGATCATCTGTGTTTTAAAACATTAGAATATTGTATTTATATAAACAAAACCATTTTTATGGGGAAAGCTTACATATTTCCCATCTTACGACTAATAGGGTTTGTAGAATTCTCTCATGTTTAAGTGAAGAATAAGACGTGTGTACGTACACGTACACGTACACACACACAGGGAGGGGGTGGTGGTGGGGGAAAGAGGGTTGCCACCTCTGAGGTACAAAAAAAATGGGACATCCAGAATGATCCTGAGCCCATAAAACTGGACAGCTGACAGTGTGTACTGAGCATCCTTACAGATTTCCCGGAACAGCTACCTCAAAAAAGGGAAAACCCAGGGAACCCTGCACACACGGCAACCCTTGAGGGAGGACACAATTAAATCTTATGTTAGAACCTTAACAGAATATTTCCAGATATTAAGACTTTTTTTTCTGAAGAACAAAGTGCAATATTCTAATTGCTTATCTTTCAAAAGGTTTATTTGTGGGATGTTTTTAATTTCAAAGATTTCTACTTGCAAAACTTATTTTAATCTGAAAGTTATTGTTGTCCTTTTTGGCTTGAGCATTTGCCAGTTTTCAGAGTCTTGTTGGGTTGTTTCCATTAGGAGGAGAAATTGATTAATGAGTCAGGTATTTCTTTGGTGCAATCTTGTTTATTTATGAAGAATGTACAAAAAGTCCTGTTTCTCTGAACACAGTAGAAACAAACAGCAGGCAGTTTCCCATTTTATAATTTCCGAGCCTGCTTCTCCAGCAAATCCTGTGCCCTAAATTGCTCAGTCTCTCTCTTCCCTCTCAGAGCCATGCTTATGACCGCTTCTTTCACTGTCTGCAGCTTTCTGCCTCTCTCACACACAGACCACACTGTGTTTTACAATCAGTCCAGGGAAAAGTCTCAGCCCACACAGCTTAACGTTTTATTGGCCCTGAAGCACATTGCCTTGGGCAGTGGTTTCCTATTATTTCCAGCTATCCCTGTGTAAAAGGACATTTAATTGCTCCTTCCATTTAGCCTGAAAGAAAGGAGCTTAGCATACCCATTAGCTTTAATGAAGTCTGTGACTGATCTATAGATCAAAGACCCTGGTGATGGCAGCCATAACACCATCCAGCATAACATGATATAGCAATTAATTAAAAATATAAAACTCTACATTGTATAGTGAAAGTTCTGGATTAAATTTCTTGGGGGGGGGGGGAAGAGGGGGGAAAAAAACACTTCATAACCCTAAGAAGAGTCAACTCATGTACACTGACTCTTGGGTCAGTGTATTTACTAATTTTATACCATTTGTAAGTCAAATAGGCTTCTATCCACGTACAGTGCTGGGGAGTAGCAGGAAGTATTTTCCTGGAAGTCCAACACAAAGCCGGAAAAGAGGGGCTATTTGGGCAGGTAGTATATGGAAGCTTTATCAGTAACTCTGCATGTATGGCGTTTAGGTACCTCACTGAATACCTGGATCTATGAAGATTATAAACTCTACAGGTGTCCCATCTCCAGCTGCTCCCTATAGTCCCGTGAAAGGCTGGTGGGGGTCTCTGTAAATACCATACTCTAAGCCAGGGGTCGGCAACGTTCGGCACGCGGCTCGCCAGGGTAAGCACCCTAGCGGGCCGGGCCAGTTTATTTACCTGCTGACGCGGCAGGTTCGGCCGATCGCGGCCCCCACTGGCCGCGGTTCGCCGTCCCGGGCCAATGGGGGCGGCGGGAAGCGGCGCGGGCAAGGGATGTGCTGGCCGCGGCTTCCCACCACCCCCATTGGCCCAGGACGGCGAACCGCGGCCAGTGGGGGCCGCGATCGGCCGAACCTGCCACGTCAGCAGGTAAATAAACTGGCCCGGCCCGCTAGGGTGCTTACCCTGGCGAGCCGCGTGCCAAACGTTGCCGACCCCTGCTCTAACCCATGCCAGGGGAGTGCTCAGAAGGTCGTCTTTGTTACAAATCAAAAGTTCTAAGTGACTAGCTCTGAAATTAGCCCCTCCCTCCAAACTCTCTAAACATGTTGAGGCCTCACTCCTCATTGTGTTCCCCAGAATAAACCAAAACTCGAGGCCATGTCTCAAAACCAGCTCTCTGACATTTAAAAAAAAAAAAAAAAATAGAAAGCTTTCAGCCAAGGAAATGATTTTTCAGACTCCTTTTCTCACGTTCCCATTCCAGTTTCTCCTTTTCCAGTTCCCACTAAACTTCCGAAAGACAGCCTCATCTAGCACAAGCCCAGTGGAAGACTGAAAGTGGCATAGTTAGCGAGTGCTCAGAATCAGGTTTGGCGTGGAAAGCAATTTATTACCTTAACTATGGAGTCACTATCAGGGCCAAATATACCTGGTGCTCCGCGCAGATGGGAGTCAGTCATAGGAAATGAAAAGCACCAGTACCTTTTTTGGCACAATAGCAGATAACCTCTGATACTGCTTCACTATAGGACACTATAGGACATACTGGTATCTGCTAAGAATAGGTAGCAAGGCTGGATTTAGGAGTTTTGCTATGCTAAGCAAATTGACAAACCCTCTATCCCTACCAGCCTAAGTCACTAGCACAATTTCTTCGTTACAGTGGCTCTGGCTTCAGAATATTGTAAAAAACACACTGGCCCCTCTTGCACCTTATCTGGCACAGGTTTCTAGGCAAGGCAGAGCTTGCTAGCTCTTTTCCTGACCCTCAGCTCTCTTGACAGCCAGACAGATTGCACAAGATCAGCATGAGTGGGAGGTGGAATTCCAGGGGCATCTCACTATTGCAAGGTGCAAACTCATTAACTGGAACAAGAAGAAAGGCAACACAAGGAAGGAGAAGGGAGAGCAGAGAGGGGGTACAAATGACACACATATTTGCAAGGGAATTTCTTTCTCCAGACTCCCACCTGCTTTGCCAGGGCATTTTCCCCTTAGAAGCCCTTCTATTTTATTCAACCGTCTTTCCATGCTGCGTGAAGGTGAAACACAGGATTAACCCAAAGCTCCAATGCTCCCACAGCAGATGCCTCACATTTTGTTCCCTGGCTATTGGCAGAGGCGCCCATGTTTTCACTGATGTAAAGTCAAAAGCCACATTGCTGATGAAAAACAAGCCAAGCAGGGGGCTCTGCCTATCCCAAGCCAGTCACTGCTTCATCAAACAGCACTGTACCTCATTAGGCTCTTTGTAGTCAAAAGTGACACCGAGAAATATCTTGGTTTCTTTACTAATGTGTAGTAACCACAGCAACAAGATTATCACCATGTCAGTCAGCAGCCACCAATGGCCCTCAGCCTCATAGCTTCAAATGGCATTGGTAACAATTTCAGATCAAGATAAATCTGGAATGCAGCCCTGGCTCCAGTTCCACGGTAGCTAAAGCTGTTTGATGAACCGTGCTAAAAAATTGCTGTTTTGGGGGGAGGAGGGGCAGGGGGTGGGTTGCCCTATCGCTCTCATCTTGTGCAGCCCCACTGAGTACACATCTATGTGGAGTCTACAGAGACTGCAGTGTAGTTGCACAGGGCAGAAGCTGAAGGCACTTTATGACCGGCAGCACTTTGTCCTATAGAAGCAGGACGAGCCCCAAACCTCAGATCCAGACAACACAGAACTTTGAAGGAGGGTTGACAGGGTTTCTCTCTCTAAGTGCTCGTCTGCACAAGAAGTTACTGCACGGAAAGCCAAGGTGGGAATCTACATCACACCAGCTTGCCACACAGGAAAGTCCTGTGTGGATACTGCTACAGCACAGTGAAAGTCCCAGTGTGCAGCTTGGCATGCTATGACAAAGTGGTGTGTGCAAAACTGCACCCCAGGACTTGCAGTGCGCTGTAGCAGCATCCACACAGGACATTACTGAGCAGCAAGCAAGTGTGCTGTGGATTCATGCCTTGGCTTGCTGTGCAGTAACTTGCCATGTAGCTAAGCCCTCGCGTACTTACCTGGCCCTTGTCACAGTAGTATCCGAGCATCTTAATTTTTAATGTATTTACTCTAACAACATCCCTGTGAGGTAGGGAAGTACCATTAGCCTTCCTTTACAGATAGGATGCTGAGGCACAGAGAGATTAAGTGACTTGCCCAAGGTCACACGGGATGTCTGTGGCAGAGAGGGGAACCCAGTCTCCCAACGCCCAGGCTAGCACCCTAACCGCTGCAACCATCCTTCCTCTAAGGCAGTGGTTCTCAACCTATTAATCATTGTTGTCTGCATATGCAGCCCACAATGTGTTACCTGGGCCACAGGTTGAGAACCACAAACCCCCTCCACACACACCCCCACACACACCCCACTATACGCAGTGCCCCCAGCCCAAAGACCCCTACACAGAGTGGGGCCAGGAGCAGAACCCCAGTGGCGGGGCTGGGCGGCAGGGACCCCGGACCCCACCATGCAGGGGTGGGCAACGGCCCCGACCCTGGACCCCGCCACATGGCAGCCCCGTCCCTGAACTCCACTGTCCTTTAGCACATAGCTAGGCTGCAGCTGTGTGCTAATTGGGACGCATGCAGCCCGTGGGTTGAGAACCACTGCTCTACGGTCTTCCTGACCCCAACCCTTACCCAGATCCTAATTTAATAGCTGCTCCCTATCTCTATAATGGATGAAACCAAAACTCCAGAATCAGACACCCCCCAAACTTCATAACTTGATCTGAATTGTGTGACTTGGGCTGATCTGTGGTTGAAAGTGGTGTCTGTAGGTTTATTTTGTTTTGTTAGCATCTAAAGACTATTTTTACTGAAGAGAAACATAACCCAGTGTCACTCAACCCTCTGTACCAAAGGGCCCTGATTCTTCAGAACAGTCATGTTATGAGCAACAAGCTCATTGTGCTTAGAAAGGGCAGGTCAATTGTCTCTCCTGGCCCGCCCATACTTTGCATGCCCGTTAAAGACCTACCCGCACACAGCCTGCACCTCAGAAACACACTAGTCTGTGATCAGCATTCAGCAATCAGCAGCGAAAAAGCCAAACAGCTACTCAGGCCTATCCTAATCATCAAGCAGAAGTGATTATGTCATACCAGGCTGGGGCAGGCACTCAACAAGCTAGATGGGTTTCATGGGCCTGGGCACATTTGAACGGTTGTAGATAACATATGAGCCAGAGCTTCAGGGACCAGATCCAGATCCCAATCCCAACTTTCCCCAAGATTAAGTGGGTTTTCGATCGAGTTTTGGCCCAGGTGCCATCCCTAGTGAAAAGCCATGGAATAAGCAATGTATTTATTAATGTAAAAGGTAACAGGTAACAAGTTCTCCAGAGGAAAGAGAAGCAGGCAGAGAAATCGATCTTTCCCACCTTGTATTCATTAGAGCAGGGGTCGGCAACGTTTGGCACGCGGCTCGCCAGGGTAAGCACCCTGGCGGGCCGGGCCAGTTTATTTACCTGCTGAGGCGGCAGGTTCGGCCAATCGTGGCCCCCACTGGCCGCGGTTCGCCGTCCCGGGCCAATGGGGGCGGCAGGAAGCTGCGGCCAGCACATCCCTCGCCCGTGCCGCTTCCCGCCGCCCCCATTGGCCTGGGACGGCGAACCGCTGAGAGTGGGGGCCACGATCGGCCAAACCTGCCGTGTCAGCAGGTAAATAAACTGACCCGGCCCGCCAGGGTGCTTACCCTGGCGAGCCGCGTGCCAAACGTTGCCGACCCCTGCATTACAGACATTTGTAACCCCTCTTCCAGCAATACTGTAACACTAAGCACCAGCATAGACAAGTCTCAGCCTTTAAACCTAACAGAGATCTCAAAATGTAATTGTGAGCTGGGAATCATGAGGTGGGTGTGTTTCTTGTGCGGTCCCTCATGGATCAGTTTTTGGCCCCATGCTATTTAACATTTTTATCACTGACATGCAAAAAAAAACCCCATAAAATCATGACTGATAAAGTTTGCAGATGACTCAACAATTGGGGGAAGTGATAAATAATGAAGAGGACAGGTAATCGATACAGCACAACCTGGATCACTCAGTAAGCAAACAAGCGTGCAAACAATGTGTGTTCTAACCTGGACAAATGTAGTCATATATTTAGAAACAAAGAATGTTGGTCATGCTTACAGGATGGGGGACCTGGAAAGCAATGACTCTGGAAAAAGACTTTTGGAATCAGGGTGGACAATCAGCTCAGTATGAGCTCCCAGTGACATGCTGGCCCAAAAGGGTCATTGCAATCCTTGGGTATAAACAGGGAAATATCGAGTAGGAGTAGAGTGATTATATTACCTCTATATTTGACACTAGTGTGACCATGACTGCAATAGTGTGTCCAGTTCTGGTGTCCACAATTCATGAAGGATGTTGACAAATCAGAGAAGAGCCATGAGAACAATTCAAGGATTGGAAAAACATCCCTTACAGTGAAAGACTCAAGAAGCTAAATCTGTTTAGTTTAGCAAAGACAAAGTTATAGACTGATCAAGTCACTCTTAAAACACCTACATGGGGAACAGAAATTTGATAATAGAAGGATCTTCAATCAAGTTGACAAAGATATAACAAAAACCAATGGCTGGAAGCCAAAGCTAGACAAATTTAGACTACAAACATTTTTAAGTGAGGGGAATTATCTCTTGGAACAATTAATCCAGGGTTGTGGTGGAGACTTTATAATTAGAAATTTTTAAATCAAAAACTGGATGTTTTTCTAAAATATATGCTCTAGTTCAAACAGGAATTAGCTCAGGGAAGTCCTATAAGAGGCCTAGGTTATGCAGAAGATCAGACTAGATGATCATGATGGTACCTTCTGGCTTTATAATTTATGAAAACCTACTCAGAGCACAATTTTCATGACATGGTGGTAAACACCTTAGCCTCTACAAACACTTAGCATCAGGGTAGCCAGAGCATTGCTGGAAGAAGGACCCATTTTTTCCTAGTGTAGCCACATGGTTAACTGAGACAGTAGCAATAACGGAGGGGGCTCCCCTGCTGTAATCCTGGGGTACAATCTCACCAATTCAGTCTCAGAAGTGGACAGAAGGGGCAAAGAAGTGAACAGCTCTTACCTCCTTCGTCATTTATCATAAAATAACCATCGGCTACTGGCCGGCAATGCAACATGACCAGTGAAAGGGAAGTCACATTTCCACTTCCATCTGTCTAGAAAGGTACCCAGAATAATGGCAAGAACATTCAGACCTGCTGCAGTTTTGTAAATAAACCAGCTGCCATTATGACTCTCAGTCCTATACAAGGAATCAAGATAGACACCCTCCTGGGGCCAGAAGTTACCCTTTTAGTCATTCCGTCCCAGCTCTTCCATCATGCTGGATATTTCTATAATTGCTTCCTTCTAGCACCATCTAATCTTTTCTTAAACATCTTTCCTGTTGGTGCCTGGTCTACCTGTGCTGGTTCTCCCTCCAGTCATTCTAACTTTTAAAAAATGTTTCCTTATGCCTCAGCTAATCCCCTCCCACCTCCTGTGTTTATCTTTACTCCTTGTTTTAACGTTATCACACAGTGAGAATAGGCAGCTTCTTTAACAGATATTATTTCTTTGGAAGTTTGTATTCAGTGCTGTCATTGCCCTCAAAACCACCCCACCTTGACTACTTTTTTCTGAGCTCTCTCATTTACTCTTATTACAGCAATAGACAGATGTGGTCTAGTGCCCTGGGAACATGACTCGGAACCAGGAATTCATGAGTTCTAATCTTGGCTGATGCTAACTCCCATGTCATTTGACCTCTGCCTCAGGTTTCCTCACCTTGTCAGGTCAGGATAATGCAGAGCTACCTACCTCATCGCAGTGAGCAGGATCAGCTAATGCTACTAAAGCTCCTGAAGAGGATATGTGCTGCGTAATGAGGCTATTAACCAAGAACTTGATTCTAATAAAAATGAGTGCCCTTAGCAGAGCTGTGAGAAATACAAAGAAGTCTTGTTTTGACTAGTTAATTGAGCAAACATTCCACCCTACCCCGAAATATGCTAGCTATGCTTTTTCAGAATTTTTTTTTAAAAGTGTACGTATCACCTTTTAGCACATTCATGTCTCCGCCAGTCTGAGGAGGCAATGTCTGCTGCTGAACCCTGGGGCTCACATGCTTCTCCCCAATTCCTGCCCGTTTGGATTTTTCTAAAGACATGCATTCACAGCACATTTCATAAAACGTGGAAGGGATGAGTTTTGAATTTCCTGCCATTTTTGTTGTTCTATTCCCTCCCTGCCAACTTTTTTAACGCCTCTGGTTGTTTTCTGCAACATCACTACTGCAACCTCTGAGCTGTGGCCCCTCTCTCATCTCCAGTCTCTCCAGAAACACTGCCTCAGAGCTGCTTTTCAGCACCGTCAGGACGGTGGGGGGTGAACTGGCCTCCTAACTTCTTCCAAATAAAGTCCAAGTGCCTACTTATCACCTCAAAATTCTCCATAATTCCCTTCCCTGCCTTCATGTCCTGCTACTTTCCCTTATGTCCTCTTTACTATGCCCAAGCTTCATTCAGTTGCTCCCTTGATTTCTTTTGCCCACTGCCACCATTATACTTTCTTTCATGCCACCTCATGGGATCAGCATGCCAATTAACATATTCCAAATGTCATCCCTCTCTTCCAACATACAACTGAAACCATTCCTTCTCCAAACATCATAGCCCATCCTATCTGCCTAGCTGGTATCACTCTGTATTGTCTGCACTGTATTGTTATACCTTTAGAGCCTGATTCAAAGCCCATTAAGTCAACAGAAAGACACCCATTGAGTTGAATGGGCTTTGGATGAAGACTTTAGAGCATAAGCTAGTCAGGGCAGGAAATCTGTGGTTTCTTTAGCACATTCCAAATATTACATGTAGCACCATAATGTTTACTGCTTTTTGAAATCAAATCGATCAGCTTCAGGATAACCTCCCGATATTGTAATTGTACAAATAGATGAATCATCAAAAATACTAATCGCTTTGTAGTTGTGTGAACCTCTCCCTCACCTTTGCTAAAACATAGGAGAAATCCAACAAATACCTATTCAGATCTTGTGAACACGCATTAAGTGATGTTTTGACAAGATGGGAAGCAATGGGAAAAAAATACTATCCTAACATAATAAATCAATGCATGTATTATGAAAAAAAACAGGAACCCCTAAATGCTCTGCTCCTCCTTAAACCCAGAGGTTTTACAGTCATACTTCACCTTATAAATGACATTGAGCACTAGCACTACATCCTTTCAATATGGCACACAGAAATGGATGCATGAGGGACAGAAGACTCTCAGCCCTGATAAAGTGATTTCCCTTGAAGTCAGAGATAACCAGCATTCTTTAAGAACAGGAAGTCATGCTAAGTCATATGTAAACAGGAAGGCGTGTGGGAATAAATGTTTCCTGTATTTCAGGGTGTACAGTACTTCAGATTCTAGTTATGCAAAGATTGCACTCCAGCTTGGACATTCATTCTTTTGTAAAATGTGAGCTAAATTAACATTTACATGTCATTTATTTTAAAGCATGACATTTAGTCTCCATTCTTTTCAAATACCATTTGAGAAAAGTTTCTAACTATTTTATTGAGAACAGGGGGGGGGGGGAAAACGTGATATGTGCTGACATAGATTAATGCCAGGATCTTCCAAAGCAGAAGCCCACAGCTGGAGTCCTAAATAAATGGTCTGATTTTCAAGTGTACTGAGCATCCAGCACCTCCCAAAGAAGCCAGTGGGTGCTCAGCACTTTTGAAAAAATCAGACCACTTATTTAGAATTCTAAACTTGGACTTGGAAGCCTAACTTTGAACTCCTATTTTTAAGAGTCTTGGCCTCACTATGCAAGTTAAATAGTCCATGCCCAAAGAACAATACACTTCCAGTGTAAATTACTTATCTTAGATTCAGGGGAAGAAAATCATAAAGGGAAGTCTCCACATTAGAACAGTGTATGTGCATCTCTCTTATAAGATGGTGCTTGTATCTGCCTCAGAAGGCTGGCAGCTGTCACTGCAGAAGGCCGACTCCTTCAGAATCTAGAGGAGCGCATCCTCAGGTGCTCATGCATCACTACTTCAGGACAGCTCCTGACTGCCCAACCTGCACCTGGGAACTCAGGACTTGGCTCTTTTCTTTTTTCATTTGCATCCCCAAAACCCTTCTGTGGCCTTCCCAAAAGAATCACTTCCCTTCTTTCAATGTCAAGTAGAGGGAAAGCTGCATCCAGGCTAGAACAGAGAATCTTTGGGATTCCTTCCTTCCTCTAAGGCAGTGGTGGGCAATCTGCAGTCCGCACCCAGCCCATCAGGGTAATCCACTGGCGGTCCGCCAGACAGTTTGTTTACATTGCATGGCTGCCTGCAGCTCCCAGTGGCTGTGGTTCGCCATTCTTGGCCAATGGGAGCTGCAGGAAGTGGTGCAGGCTGCCGCTTTCCACAGCTCCCATTGGCTGGTAATGGCCAACCGCGGCCACTGGGAGCTGCGGGCAGCCGTGCAATGTAAACAAACTGTCTGGCGGCGCACCAGTGGATTACCCTGATGGGCTGGGTGCGGCCCGCAGGCCTCAGATTGCCCACCACTGCTCTAAGGGCAGGAAATTATAGCCTCTAGCCAGGCTGTTAACAAGTTCCTTCTTGTCCCCAAAACAAAAAAAAGTGAAGCTTGTAAGCAAGCTGCTAGTTAAAACACAGCCCCTTTGGAGCGCCTCCTTTTCTCCAAAGCAAGGCTTGGCGACAAGCTGCCAGAAAAGACAGCCTCTTGGGACTTTTGTAAGGCTAGACTGAAACAGAGAAAAACCTGCAGTATCTGAGCAGCTCTTGCTCCATAAGTAACACAACTGTCCCCAATCCAGTGCTTCCCCTCTTCCACCATCCCCTAGCGAACAATTTCCCTCCCAATGTAAAATGCTCCTATAGATCAGAATAGTGACCACAGCTCGTCCTTATCACTTCTGCAGTGTACTAGGGCCAGTGGATGTGCAAAAATGTGGATCTGGGGCCTCTTCCATCAGCCTGCCCTAGCATGACCGCCTTGACTAGTTTGCATGGCACCAGTGCAGGAACCTTTTCTTAAGCACATCTTAAGAGATGCAGAGGCACAGCAGCTAAGCCAGTGCAATCCCTTTCTCCTAATGCACTGCCTACCTGGAGCTGAACTGGTGCAGAGTGCTTTGCACCAGACCTTCACAGTAGGATGGATTTCACCCTCAGAGGATCCCATAGATAATCATGTCAATATTCAGAGAAATAACACATTTCTGTGGTGCGCAGGATTTACGCCTGCATTTCTAACCACAAGGAGATAGGTGTTATTCATTATGCTTTGCTTTTCACTGTGCCTGGCATTTCCTCCGACCATGTGTCTCTCTTGGTAGCATTTACTTTTTAGTGCTCATTAAAAATACCAGATTCACAGGCTTGCAGTGGAGCTAGTAGGAAGGTTCCCAATTTCAATGTTTGTTACAAAAAAATATTAACTGCAAATCCTGAATTTTTACAAAAAGTTTGTTCAGAATGAAAAATTGACTTTTTCATAACAATTTTTCCAAGTAAATAGGAAATGTTTCAATTTTTCAACCAGCTCTACCCTGGAGATTGAAATGCTCTTTATTCACAGAACATGTGTAAGTCTTCGCAGGACACTGTGTCTAAATATCAAAACCTATGCACAGGATAAGAGATTTTAAAACACTGGGGGGGGGAAATCCAAACTTCTAAAAAATATTTTTAATTATTTTCTAAAACTCTGAATAATTTTTAAATGCCTTAATAAGATAATAGTTTACCTTTAGACTTAATTTAAGTTAGGATATCATATGACATTCATATTTTACCTTTTTGCCAAAAAATGATGTTAGAATGCCATACCTACAGCATTATTTTCTACAGATATATAAACATAGCATTTCAGGGTTCAGATTAAATTTGCCACAGTCTGCAAATTACATTAAAGCCAATTAAAAGGAAAGGTCTAGGTAAAAATATATGGTCATGAATTAATTCTTTATTATTTCATAAAATATTTGCTTAAAGAAAAAGAAATTCAGGTGTACAATGAAAAAATGAATGGTTCTTAACACTAAAGTTGGGTTAAATGCAGCTCCATTCATTAGTAGGCAAAACAAAGCATAACATACATACTTTCTACTAGTTAAGTGATATGTTTCCTACCAACAAATACAGACCTCAGTCCTGCTCAGACGAACCCTTATGCATGCACGAAACTATGTGGAAGTCAAATGCACTCCAGACAGATGTAAAGGCCCATTCACGTGGATCCAATTGGAGGATCAGGACCATGAAGCATTATTGGTATGTGTGTGTTCTTACTGCTATGTCAGGTTTGGTAACTTACATACCATAACTTGGTAGTTGAGTCAGATTGTCAAAGGCAAAAATTACATGCATTTAGCACTTTTCTAAATACATATTTAGAAACAAACATGAGTTTACCTGCATCTCTATCGCAAAACATTCATAGTGTTAGTACGGCAGCAGTGCTTAGAGACCACAGTCAGGATTGGGGCCCAGTTGTGCTTGGAGCGGTACAAAGACGTATCATAAGACAATCTCTTCTCCAAAGAGATTGCAATCTATATTCACATTTAAAGGCAGATAAAATACCTGAGCCAGAGAGAGAGACTGACAAGACTATGAGAGATGCAAGTGATCAGCATCTCTGGGGATGAGGTTCAAACTTGGGGGTGCGGTGGGGGGAACAAACAAACAAACAAAAACACAGAAAAAAGTATCACATTATCATCACAATACTCTAACCGCTGGTATTTTTGCTTTAAACTGTGTTTTTAGTTTGCATACATTTGTATTATTTACATTACATACACAGTTATATTATCTGACTTCCCTGTGGCTAACCTAGAGCAACACCGACTATACTGTCTAATGCTGGAATCCTCCCCTCTGCCTTTTACTAAATCCTCCTTATAACTGTTGTCCAGGCGACACCTACTGGAAGAATGGGCAACATCAATATCAGTTTCTCCAGTGGAATTCTTCTTTACCAATAGTTCCTACGCCACCATAAAGTGAGTGCCTACTGGCTGTCCAGATTCCAGTTCCTTCCAGAACAAAAGTGTACCTCCCCAGTACATCTCCCTACACACACATATACCTGGACAGAGTCCATAACATTTGGAAATAAGATACTCACTTCTCTCTTTTTTCCTTTTTGTTTTAAGCCCAATCAAATACAATCAAGAATTGAAGTGCACCTAAAAGCACAATCTATGAAATAGGAGATTAGTGTGGAGGGCAATCCTGAACTACTGTAGTAGGGGATGGACTAGACCAGGGGTTCTCAACCTTTTTCTTTTTGAGGCCCCCCCAGCATGCTATAAAAAAACTCTATGGCCCACCTGTGCCACAACTATTTTCTGCATATAAAAGCCAGGGCTGGAGTTAGGGGGTAGCAAGTAGGGCAATTGCCAGGGGCCCCATGCCACAGGGGCCCACGCAAAGCTAAGTTGCTCATACTTCTGCTTCAGCTCCAGGCAGGAGGGCTCAGGGCCCCAGGTTTCAGCCCTGCACAGCAGGGCTTAGGCTTTCTGCCCTGGGCCCCAGTGAATCTAACGCTGGTCCTGCTTGGTGGATCCCCTGAAACTTGCTTGCGGCCCCCCAGGAGGCCCTGAACCCCTGGTTGAGAATCACTGGACTAGATGACCCAGAAGACAACTTCCAGCTCTGTTGTAAATAAGTGTGTGTGTGTGTGTGTGTGTGTGTGTGTGTGTGTGTTTGAATTGTTAAGTTCACCTCTGAGTATTTATACATAACAATGGCCCAAAATGAACACTGCTGGTCCAGGTTCTCAGCTGGTGCAAATCAGCAGAGTTGCATTGACCTCAGAGGAGTGGCACTAATATACCAATGGATCTGGCCTCTTGTGTACAAACACATGGATACCAGCCAACCCCAAGCAGGGCAAGGGATTTATCTTCCATTTTGCTACTTTCTCATGGGGTGACAATTTATCCTTGGCTAGGTGAAGACAGATGAAGATGATAAGCTGTGCAGCCATATTTATGTCTCACCCAAAATCTGCAGCTAAACCTGCTTGGGAATTTCCCACTGGCATAATTTTCTGATGGAAAATGCATTTTGCAAAATAGAAAATGTAAGTTTTCCATTAGAAAAAAAAATCATTTTGATTCCCCCCCCCCCCCCCGAGTGGGATGGGGAGGGTAGGTGTTCAGTTCAGTCTCAACTGGAATATTCCATTTTGTTGAACTAACCTGAAATATTTCATTTTGAATCAATTCAACAAAATAAACCACATTTGCTGATCAGTGCATTGCCTTATGGGAGCTCTAGTTGTGATTCTATTCTCTCCTATGGGCTGGGCTCCCAGGAAGACTGTCTTCCCTAATACAATATGGAATATGGATTTTCTGCAGGCCAAGCTGCCTGGTGCATCATGGGAGTTGCACGTCTCTGGCCGCATCAGGGAAGATTTAGCCCAGCCAGGTACTCTAGCCCATAGGGGAAAGTGTTTTGGGTCAGTTCAACACACTGAAACAAAACATTTCAATCTGGGGAACAATGAAATGATTTGTTTCAAATGACAAATGTCAAAATGAAACACTGACATTTCAAAATAATTGTTGGCATTTCTATTCTGCAAAAAATTTCTAAAATTTCCACTTTTTGTCCCAAATTGGGACAAAAATAAATGTTGAAATGTCAGAATTTCCCATAGGACAGAAATTCCAAATTTTGCTCAACTCTCTCTGCATCCACTGCGCCTGTGGTGCTCTATCATCCAGTCTCATAAGCAAAGTAGTCACTATTTAGTTGGGAAACCTCCAGAGAAGACAGACAGGTGGGTGCTGCAGAAAGCGGTGTTGGCATTTAGTAGGTAGCCTCTTCCATGCTGAATCACTGCCAAACCTTAGCACCAGGGTGCGACTAGTGCTGCCTTTCTGAGGTCCTAGCTGCTTATCATCAGGAAAGATTCAATGGCACTTTTCTTAACCTACCGCTCCAAATTCCAGCTCAGATAATTACCTTCTTCCTTCCCAGATTCCCTTACAGTTTCAACTGGTTATAGTATTCTTCATGGCTTCCTGTCTTAAACTGTCCCATAGCATTGCAGTGCACTGTTAAACATGTGTCATATTAAATGGCCACTAGCTTTGTTAACACAGCGTTAAGGTTGCCCAGTGATAGCTCATGTTCTTCCAGAAAGCTGAGTTCAGGAAAACTCACTCTTCTGAAAACCAGGAAGTACAGAGTTAAGGTAAAGACCCACCCAACGTTAACACTGGCCCCCTTGCAGCAGGCAACAGCCGCTGGGAATTATCTGCATGCACTCAGTGTGTTAAGTTTCAGAGTAGCAGCCGTGTTAGTCTGTATCCGCAAAAAGAACAGGAGTACTTGTGGCACCTTAGAGACTAATAAATTTGTTAGTCTCTAAGGTGCCACAAGTACTCCTGTTCTTTCAGTGTGTTAAGTGTAGCTGTATTGAATGGTAGATGTGGAGCTGTATTGAATTTGTTAGTCTCTAAGGTGCCACAAGTACTCCTGTTCTTTCAGTGTGTTAAGTGTAGCTGTATTGAATGGTAGATGTGGAGCTGTATTGAATGTTGGAGCAGCTTGGAACAGCTGTAATTGTGATATGAGGAGATCTGGGTCTGAGTTCCCCCATTGTTATCAAAGGAAAGAGGTGCATGTGTACCTGAGGCTCCAATCTGCATCATTTCAGCACAGAACTGTACAGGTTATGTCAGTAGCAGAGCACTGGGCGCTCCTTGCCATGGGTAATGTCAATAGTGAGGTGGGCTATGAGAGCAGTCTGAGGATGGGTAGGGGGAAGTATAGGGTTAGATGGTATCCTGTGTGCATGAGCGAAGGGGGTTGAAAAGGGTGTAAAATTTAACGATCACTTCACAAGTGTGGTATTCTGTCATGGGAATGAACACAGAGTTTGAGCACAGGGCAAGTGCAGATAGCACCCATCCATTACAATGAAGAGGCAGAGTGTGAGTATGTGTGTTATGGGCATTGCTCCACGAGGGCAAAGTTAAATGTGGGCATTTATCTTAACTCTGTATTTTCTTGTTTTCAGAAGTTTGAGTTTTGCTGACCTCAGCATTCTGAAAAGCCACAAGCTACCACTGGGCAACCTTAACTCTGTGTTAACTAAGTTATTGCCATCTAATTTCCTAGGCCTTTTTTTTTTTAATAGAAAGAGAAAAGATTGTTGGTAGGAGTTTAACTACTTAAAAAAGCACTTATAGTTCTCACCTAGGTTTGCAGTGGATATGCTATTGCAGATGGGTAATAATCAAAAGCCCTAGCTTTTAAATAGTGCTTTTCATCATTAGATCTCAAAGTTTACATTACTATCCCCATTTTACAGATTGGGGAAACTGAGGCACAGAAAGGTGAAGTGGTTAGCCCAAGGTCACCCAGCCAGCCAGTGGCAGAGCTAGGAACAGTCCCAGTCCACTGGCCTTTCCACTAGGCCACACAGTTGTTATGTATTTCCTCAGTGTTCCTCGCCTTTCCAGTACATTTTGTTATAGTGAATGGGATAATGGTTGTGCTTTGAAATGTTTGCAGTGTGTCATTGCTAACAGGGCTGGGGAGAGAAATTTCATCTATGGTCTGTGTCCCATAAGTTTGTCCAATAAAAGATACTACCTTACCCACTTTGTCTCTCTAATATCATGGGACCAACATGGCTACAAAACTGCATATCCCCCAAAATTTGACTGTTTTATTATATGGTTGTTATGGTAACTTTAAGTGTCTGAGAAAAGACTGGTGTTTCTCTCTCCTTTTCCACCTCCTGCCCACCACTCCCCACAACATATAGCTCCCACACCAACATTTCCAGCTCTCCCTCCCCTTCTCATGCCATTAAGCCATTAGTTGGCACTGTAGAAGCCATTAACATGTAAGAAGTTGCTCCTTGCTGTCTCCTGCCCTGTGCTGCTGGGTACACATTTCACAGGCAGCAGGTTATAGGAGGACTGCACACTACCTTGGTTATGGATGCATCCAACGAAGTGGGCATTCACCCACAAAAGCTTATGCTCCAATACATCCGTTAGTCTTAAAGATGCCACAGGACTCTCTGTTGCTTTTTACAGATCCAGACTAACACGGCTACCCCTCTGATACCTTGGTTATGTTGCCCAAGCTGCACACTGAGCTGGGCCCTTCACGCCCCTATCCACCCCCAGCTGAGTCTCCTGCCTCTGCTCCATATAGGCTTCCCCAG
The DNA here is from genome assembly GCF_028017835.1 of Emys orbicularis. Taxonomy (NCBI): domain Eukaryota; kingdom Metazoa; phylum Chordata; order Testudines; family Emydidae; genus Emys; species Emys orbicularis. Next base: position 18,894,152 of record NC_088696.1, read on the forward strand.
CCATGTCCCAAGTCCACCCAGTCCACTCCTCCTTCACACACTCTGGCCAGCCCCACCACTCCACATATGGGTGATGATCTGTCTTAACTATATATTTTATGACAAAGAGTCCTGTGGCACCTTACAGACTAACAGACGTATTGGAGCATAAGCTTTCGTGGGCGAATACCCACTTCGTCAGACGCACGTAGTGGAAATATCCAGAGGCAGGTATAAATATGCAGGCAAGAATCAGTCTAGAGAAAACGAGGTTAGTTCAATCAGGGAGGATGAGGCTGTGAAAGTAGAATGAATTATATTGTAAAAATAGAATGGATTAAAGAAATGCTGTATGTACCTTTAAGCAGAAATAAGGAATGCTGAAATACAGGTGTCAGGAAAAGGAACATTAAGACAAACAATGAGTTCACTCAAGCCAATGGTGAAACATCAGCTGGAGATCTGTAAAAGTTAGTAAGAAAATTGAATATGTACGTCTAGCCTCCGGTAAACTTGTCAGTTCTGCTTTCTTTGTTCTCTTGTTAAGTTCGCACCCTTTTTATCTGTATAAAACAGGGGTCTCAAACTCAGATGACCTCGAGGGCCGCATGAGGACTAGTGCATTAGCCCGAGAGCCGCATCACTGACAACCCCCACTTGCTGCCCCTGGCCCCACCCCCACTCCACCCCTTCCATGAGGCCCCGCCCCTGCCCCGCCTCTTCTCGCCCCTTCCCTGCCCCCATTCCAACCCCTTCCCTGAAGTCCTCACTCCAACTCTGCCCCCTCCCTGCCCCCAGGGGGTGCAGGAGGGGCGTCGGGTGTGGCTGGGGCTCAGGGCAGGGAGTTGAGGTGCAGGAGGTGTGCAGAGTACGGCAGGGAATTGGGGTGTGGGGTGCAGGAAGTGTGCAAGGTGCGGCGGGGGCTTAGGGCAGGGAGTGCAGGAGGTGTGCACGGTGCGGCAGGGGGCGCAGGGCAGAGAGTTGGGGTGCAGGAGGGGTGAGGGTGCAGCAGGGGGTTAGGGTGCAGTGTGTGGCAAGGGGCTCCAGGCAGGGGGTTGGGATGCAGGAGGGGTGAGGGGTGCAGGGTGTGGCAGGGGGCTCCGGGCAGGGGTTGGGGTGCAGGAGGGGTGTGGGATGCGGCAGGGGGTTGGGGTGCAGAAGGGGTGCGGGGTATGGGCTTCGGCCCGGCGCCGCTTACCTAGAGCGGATCCAGGGTGGCAGTGCCGCGCACCGCGGCCAGGGCAGGCTCCCTGCCTGCCTGCCCTGTCCCCGGCCCCGCTCCGCTCCAGGAAGCGGCCGGAGTCCTGGGTGGGGGAGGGCGGGAGGGGAAACGGCACCATGTGCTGCTCTTGCTGCTCCTCCAGGTACCTCCCCCAAAGCTCCCATTGGCCGCGGTTCCCAGTTCCCGGCCATTGGGAGCTGCAAGAGCACAGAGCCCTCTACTTGCCTCCACCCCCCTGCCCGGGGCTGCAGGGACATACAGTAGTTCAGCGACTTCAGGGAGCGGCGCGGGGCTCGCGGCGGCACGGGGTAGGCGGGGGGGGGAGGTATGGGGAGCTTGGTGGGCCACACAAAATAACCCCACGGGCCGCATGTTTGAGACCCCTGGTATAAAATAAGGTAGTGTGGGTCTTGGAGGGTGCTCACATTATCTGGGTGTTATTAGCAGAGCGCTGTGCTAATAAAACAGAGTGTTCTGACAAACTGTGAGTCATGAGTCTAATTTTGACAAGGCCCTCTTCTAGCAGTTGAGGTATGAACACCAAGGGAGGAGAAACTGCTTTTGCAGATGGCTAGCCATTCACCGTCTTTGTCTAGACTGATTCTTGCCTGCATATTTATACCTGCCTCTGGATATTTCCACTACGTGCGTCTGACGTAGTGGGTATTCACCCACGAAAGCTTATGCTCCAATACGTCTGTTAGTCTATAAGGTGCCACAGGACTCTTTGTCGCTTTTTACAGATCCAGACTAACACAGCTACCCCTCTGATATATAATTTATGGGGTTTTCAAATGTTTACATTGGCCTTACCTTCAGGCCCCACATCCCAGATTCCAAACGTAGAGGGCAGGGAGAGGGGCTCAGACCCCTGCAGTAACCTAGGGCTCCCCTAGATCCTAGCATGCACATGGAAGGGGAGAAATTCAGGGCTCAAAGGCCAACTTTCTCTGTTACCCCTCATAGTCTCCAACCCCTCCCATCTTCCTACTCATCCCCACTCCCTTCCCTTAATCCCCCAAACACTCTTCCCTCCCCCTACTATCCATTCCCATTTAACCCCCTCCCCAACAACACCCATCCATCACTGCAGACCTAAACCCCTCCTCCCCTATTATTACCTTCTTTTGCACCCCTACTTACCCCACCCTCCCAGTAAGCATTTGGATGCGTAACTTATTTTCTTTTCAAAAACAGTTTCAGTGCCTTCTGAATACTCTGCTGTACTCAGATTATATTTCTCCAAAATAAAAATAAAACCTTGACAGAGGCAGCTTTTTCCCAGTTGTTTCCAGGTCATTCTCAGATTTCATAGAATCATAGGACTGGAAGGGACCACGAGAGGTCATCTAGTCCAGTCTCCTGCACTCACAGCAGGACTAAGTATTATCTAGACCATTCTAGACCAAGTATTATCTAGACCATTTCTGTCTAGGGTGGATTTCAAACTTCAAAGTTGCAGGCTCAGAGAGGTCTTAAATGGCCAATTCATCTCAATGAGATGTTCTCAGTGAAAGAATACCCAATGGGGATGAATATAGCCTAAAACAATAGCTCTGAGATGTGGGAACTGCTCCAGTCACCTCAGAAGGTGTTCTTACATCCCCTTCCCAGTGCTGGAGAGTTTCTGATAGGTGTCAAGCATACCCATTTTCTGTGCCTCACCCCAGGCAGTGTGTTCTTGGTGCATGCTCCAAGGATGCCTATTCTAAGCTCAGAGAGGCAGGGCTCCCCAGATCTGGGGTGTGGGTAGAGAAAGGGACTCAGATACCCCAGAAAGGCAACCCTCCCCAAACCTAGCTTGGAATATGATTTCCCCCATGTTGGCTCCCATCTAACAGATGGCTAGAAGGGCCTAGACACCCCAAGAAAGGCAAGACCCGCTCCAGAACCAGGCTCACATGAGGTGGGGAAGGGAAAGGAGCCACACATCCATATATAGGCAGGGGCCTCCAGCTCCTGGCACACTAACAGGAGGAGAGAGTGGGGCTCAGTCTCAGACACCATTGGTGGGGCAGGGAACCCAAACCTGAGCCCCCCCCAACTTTACCACCACCCATTTCCATTTATCCCCCTCCTCTCGAGGCAGCCCCAAACTCCTCTCTCACCAATATTTTCCCCATTTCACCCCCTAAAATGCCTCTCCCCTTTAGGGTGACCAGACAGCAACTGTGAAAAATCGGGACAGGGGGTGGGGGGCAATATCAGCCTATATAAGAAAAAGACCCAAAAATCAGGACTGTCCCTATAAAATCGGGACATCTGGTCACCCTACTCCCCTTCCAGCAAGCATTCACGTGTGTGTGTTTTTTTAACTGCTTGGATTACATTCCTCAAAAATAGTAATAAAAATTGACAGACAAATTTTTAGCAGTTATGCCTCTTAGCCTTTTCCAGACTTCTGCCCAAGGTGGAGCTCAAACTGACATGGCCTGGGTGGGTCAGGTTTAAAGGAATACTGCTTCTTATTCCCTTGAGCTTCTGAGCTGGGCTGAAACTTTAGAGGCGAACAATCTTGTCAATTTCTGTGTCTGCACATGCTCAGTGTAATCTGAGGAGGGAGAATAAGCACCAGGCTTGCAACAATCCTAACTGGAGAAGCAAAAACTTTTTCACAGAATGTATTAATTTGATTCCCCCCAAAGGGCTGATGGGTGCTGTGCACTCTGTTGAGGTAACCCTCAAACGTCTGGGACCTGGTGTGATGAACTGAGCCCTGGTTTGATTTCTGTGAGCAAATAAGGTTGCCCGAATCTCTCAACTTTAAGAAAAGCTGTTTGTTTGTTTTTCCAGGGGCAGTATCTGGGAAACCCTTTGGTCAAAGGGCCTCAAATCTGGATCACTAACAGAAACCTAGGCCCCCAGGAGGCATTCCACATTTCAAGCCACACTGAGTAATGGCATAGATTTTAGAGTACTTAGGAAAAGTTGCACTTTAAACAGAAAGCTGGCCTCGCCTTAACCCTACCTACGGGACAGCTGTTGCCCTGCTATAATTTCACCCCAGAGGTTGCTGTATTTCAGAGGTGGGTGAAGAGATTCTAGTTTGCATGTCATTGGAACTACCTATATATAAATGCAAATTATTATTATTAAATTCTCTCAGCCCTTTTTCACAACCTGGCTTTGGTGACAAATCTGGCTTCAATTTGAGATGCTTAATAAAACCTCATTGTCTCTTCATTGTAAGTTTTCTAGGGCAGAGACTGGCCATAGCCAATGACAAAGTTTTCAAAAGTGACTGGTGATTTTGAGTGTCTAGAATACTGTAAAGAGGCTTTGTTTTCATATGGCAGCTGCTCAGCAATTTCCTGAAACTCAGGGATAGCCCGTTAGAGTGTCTCAAATTGGCCACCCAAAAATGAAAGTACCCAAAATTAGCAGTTACTTTTGAAAATCCTGGTCTATATGTTCATATGGTGTGCAGCACAAGCCCCCCTCCCCACCGTGATGAGACCTCTAGGCACTACCAATATTCATGATGAATAATAAGAAATCATTAATATTCAGCCACCTGCTATCCTTATTAGGATCCAAAACCTTGGGCTTGAAGATAAGGAGGCTCTTATTTTGTAGTTTTCTTTACTTTTCAGAATTTATGGCTGGTTTGTTTTCTACCTAAATAAAACAGAATGAAGAATACCAGACATGGGACTGCGAGAAGAGGGATTTCACACTCCAAAATAGGAATTAAATGATCAGCATTACCCCCCCAGTGGGCAGATATGGTTTCTCACTATAGCCTATATGCCCCCCCCCCCCCCCATAAATGGCCTTAATCCTCTGACCAATGTCTAAATATCCAGATCATGGAAACACCACACAGCCCATCATTCTCCACTCAGGAAGGGCCCAGGATGAGACTATCAAAAATATCCCAGGCTAATATTGAGGTGCACTGGCAGAGCCATCAAACTTCACCGTGAGAATACTTACCAGATTCATCCCCACACTCCGAAAAAAGTTATATTAGCATATTTAGATCAGCAGCTCTTTTGCTCTGTGTCTGTACACTGCCTAGCACGACAGGACCATGATCTTAGTTGAGGCCTCTATGCACTATCAGGACACAAATATTAATAATCATGGTAATAACCGGAGACAACAAATGAAGCACCAAGAATGAGACTGTGCCATCTCCTCAACAATAAGAAATGGAAACTTAACAGATGTTAAGCATACTGGAAGACAGAGAGACTGAGCAATCAATTGCAAAATGGCCACTTTAGGGCTCCAGTGACTTGGCTCCATTAAATTTAAAGGGCCAGTCCTAGAAAGGCATGCTGGGAAAAAGGTTCTTATAAGAAGGCGGCTCTGCCCTATGGGAGTCAGTAAGGACCAGGAAGTCACAAAGAAAGGTATGATTACATAGAGACCATTTTGGAGGCCCTTTGCTTTTTCAGTTGTATGCACTAAATATCAGATCTTGCAATAATTTTAATTAGTCAAGAGTGACTGCTTCTCTTAAATGACAAGTGATTCTTAAAGGTACCAGATTAGCAGCCTAGGAGACTCCATTGTTGGGGTGCTGTCCTATTCAGAAAAATGGGAACAAAAATTCAAAGTAAAATCACCCCAGCTCTATGCACCATTCACAGCTGTTAGTTTAGCAGCATTGCTTTTCCAGGTGAAGGACCCATACTGGGTCAGCTGTCCCTAGGCTACATAACACCCGTGGGCACATATCTGTAAGGGGTTCCAAAACAGCAGCACTCTGTGCAGTTTGTCAGTCAGTATACTAGGGTTACCATATTTAAAAAATAAAAAAAGAGGACACTCCATGGGGCCTTGGCCCCACCCCTTTCCCACCCCCCGCCCCGCCCCAACTCCGCCCATTCCCCAAAGTCCCCGCCCTAACTCCCCCCCTCCCTCCCAGCCACGCGAAAAGGGCTGCCCAAGCGCTACCAGCTTCACGGTTTGCCGGGCAGCCCCCAGACCCTGCGCCCCCGGCCAGCGCTTCCCCAGCGCAGCTGGAGCCCGGGAGGGGAAGCGCCCAGCCAGGGGCGCAGGGTCTGGAGGCTGCCCGGCAAACCTGTGAAGCCGGTAGCGCTCGGGCTTCGGGCAGCCCCCATGCCTCCGGACCGCAGCCGCCGGCCGGGCACTTCTCCTCCCCGGCTCCAGCTGCCTCTGTTCCTCCCCCCTTCAGACTTCGGCTCTGTTTAAGAGCCAAGCTGCCCGAGCCAGCGCTACCGGCTTCGGGCAGCCCCCCTTGCCTCCGGACCCCAGCTGCCAGCCGGGCACTTCTCCTCCCCCACTCCAGCTGCTCTGCTCCGGCTCCAGCTGCTCTACTCCTATTATCTACAGCACATAATGACAGGATACCTATGTACCTTAACCAAACACAGTACCAGTGCTGAAGTTCCAGCAGAACTTTCCCTTTCTCTCCCCTTCATTCAAACCCCAACCCTCTTTCCAATTGGTTTTCTTGGAATTAAGAGGATGCACCTTTTTTTTAATGCTTAAGTTGTCATGATTTTGTGTGATTATTATGTAAACTTTACAAAAGGTGTGGTCAATAAAATACATTTCTCTTAAAATATTACAACAGATAATTATATGAATTATAGTAGCACCGAGAGGCCCCAGTCAGAGGCCCATTGTGCTAGGCCCTGGACACACAATTACAATACTGTTTTAATACACCAATGTAAAAATGGAACTTATGTTGGGCTACACAATATACTTAATGACTAGAATGCTGTTATGAAGCTGGGCAGCAGAAACCCCTGATGCAGAAGGACGAACCACTGCACATGTCTGTACAGCACCCAACACAATGGGGTCCTGGGCAGTGACTAAGGCTCCTAGGGGTTATCACAGTACAAACCATCATTATATTCTCAGCATCTTGGACCCAGTCTTCTCCCTTTCCAGGCAATGGAAGTTTCCTGCTGACAGTGACATGATTGGGATCGTCCTATTCCTCTTCCGCATGGGAAGACATGAAAGGGGAGGATGCTCCTTGCACCTATGAAATCCAGTGTCAATGGCATATGGGAATCTGCTTAGGGACCCTAAATGGTGCAAAATAGCTGTTGAGCCCAGGATTGTCCATAAAAATGTATTTAAAATATGCATTAAGCCAAATGAACCCTAGTTACATTATATTTTCTACACTAAAAGGAAAAGACATCATGCAGAGCTTCTTCCTCTTGGTCTTCATAATGGTACATATGCCAAAGATCAGAACAGAGTCCATAGGCCTGGTCTACACACACTTTTTTGCACTGTATAACTATTTTGGTTAGGGGCGTGATTTTCTGCTGAAATAATTTAACTGGTATAGTTTATTCCCATATGGGCACCTTTATGCCAATGTAACTGCATCCACGCAAAAAGGGCTGAATGACTTTAGTTATACCAGTATAGTTAAAGTGGTACAGTGTGTGTGTAGGCAAGCACTTAACGGTGAGTAAATGTCTCCATTCACACACCTTGACTGTAATTCCACTGAACTCAATGGAGTTTCACTTGAGGATGAATGTGGCCCAGTATTTCTGACAACTGATTATTCAAACCACCTCCTACGCCGGTTAATTAAATAAAAAAAATTGGTGGTGTGTTCCAATTTACATTTTTTAAAGTCAAAATAAAATTAACTAGAAAAAAATCATAGGGCTGAGCTAAACTATGACGTTATGGGTTTGATTATTAAAGAAAAAAAAGAAAAAAGGATTAAACTACAAAGACACACCCAGTCCGCAAAGTCTGGAGACAATAAGATATAAAGCGACCCTCCTTCTGACCTCCCATTAACACAGAAATCACCCTACAGCATAGAACTGTCAGCCAACAATGGCACCTAGTTATTTCCTGTCAGCTGGTCCCTTTGATCTAACCTGATCCTTCTTCACTTTATTAAAAACTTTCTAATCTTTTGTCTTTGATCTCCCTGTAGGATTCTTCAAAGAGCTTCAAATTAGCAAACATGCAAACTATATATATAATTTTCAGTGCTCTGCATCTGTAAGAAAGAAGGAGGCGAGTGGCTGTTTCCTAGAGACACAGGTTTAAGTAGGGGTAGTTTTTTAAAGCTAAAGGATGCCGTAGTTATCAATTGTTTATTGGAATGAGGGTGGATGACAGAGTCCAAGCTTTTTACTGTGGGGTGGTTTGCTCTGAAGGTGTAACAAGGCAGCCCAGCAGGGTTAGCAAAAAAGCCTTGTGCATTCTTCATTCATCATGCCAGATGAAAGGATTATGTCACATTCAAGAGCAACAAAGAGCTCTGTTTAAGTTTGTACCAGCCTGGAACCGTGGGGGCAGCCGTTAAGGACCACCAAGGTTTTAAATAGAACCCGACACTTTAAAGTTTCCTATAGTTTTCCTTAGGGATAAGTCCACCCAACATGAAGGGAATGTCAATATCAGCTGGGAGTAAGATTTTTATGGTTTTAAGAGAAATTTTTTATAAAAATCCCTTTAACGTTGCATTTTTCTTCTTAGTAAAGTTACCTCCAAAGTTAATTTTATTACCATTTATATTCTGTTTTATCCTAGATTGAATCAGTAAGAGAATTAATGCTGGTGAAATGTATTAATAAGCAATAGTGTCATCATAAGCTCTCTCATAGCAGAGTGCCTCATTTTAGTCCCAAAGTTACCTGGAGTGTTCCACACAAAGTTGGTGTTCCCCTTGCTTTTATTGTTGAAAATTATTTACATCAGAAACAAAAACAAAATAAAATCATGAAACTGAGCTTGGCAAGGGAGTGTGTGTTATTTACACTAAAGGGGATCCTGCAGCATTTTAAGTTTCCTATATGAATATTTGGTACATGCCCTTCATCTGGGGTCTTTGCATTCCACACTGTGGCCTTGGCTGGAGAGGTAAGAGCTATACACATTAGCTCAGTTGTTCCAGGATGGCACAAAATACTTTCTCTGTAGCTTGAGTTTCCAGGCCACAGGAATCTCCCCAGGATTGCAGTTAATAACCAAGGACCCAAACCAATAGCTACTGAAGTCTATGGGACTCTTTCCATTGATGTCAGTGGGAGCTGGAGCGGGTCCCAGATGAAGAGTGTTAAGAACCAATAAGCAATTCACAGAAATAAAAGATTCTACAGACAGTACCGGCCTCAAGGAATGCTTTGGCCTCTGGCCACTTGCCCTGTTCACTCCGTAAGCCTCCCGCTCCCAGCTTCTTCATGCAGGGACAGAGTCTCGCTCAGTTCAGGAGGGTTGTGACATTATCACCAAAGGGGTTTGTGGCTGACGAGTTTAATGTGGGATTTACGCTTTCTGCCCCAGGCTGCACTGACATACTGCTATTGATACACATCTGCCTAGTTGGGGTGGGGAGAGAAATCAGGAAGTTTGGGAAGAGGGGCTATAGCCCGACTTCCCAAGCTCTCCCTGGGGTAACAATCCAAGATCCACCCAGAAGAAGAAGGTGCCCAAGACTTGATTTCAAAGTGAACCTAAAGACACACTTCTCGCTCCCCCAAAATGCTGACCAATAGGCAGAGGTACAAAGACAGAAGCACAAGGCCTCACCTGTAATTAGGGAGAGGAGAAACCCAATCCAGTATCAGTCAATGGGAGAACCTACCAGCCACCTCCATAATGCCGCTCCAGTAATCAGTCACACGCACCCACCTTTCCCCAGGTAACTGTTAAATTCTTTCAGCTCAAGCAGTTGAATCCCAGGCCCAAAGTCACTTAGTTCCCCCCACCCGACAATGGTTTTACCCCGGCTTACTGCTGTAGAAAGTCCTGTAGGCTGTATAGACGAGTCTATGCTGCAATACAAGTCCACGGCACTGTGTCTCAGAGCCCAGGTTATCAGACTCAGTCTCGAGGGGCTTGGACTGCAGGGCTAAAAATTGCAGTGTAGACATTTGGGCTCAGGCAAGAGCCCAGGCCTGGGACACACCCCATTCGCAGGGTCACAGAGCCCAGGCTCCAGCCCAAACCCAAGCATCTAGGCTGCAGTTTTATAGCCCTGCAAGCCAAGACCAACGAGCCTGAGCCGGCCCAGCTGCATCCTTGCTGCGGGTCTTATTACAGCGTAGACATACCGACTGACTGACTCTAGACTATTTGATCAAATTACTCACCGCTCAGCCATGAGCCCTGCTGTGCGCCCTTGCATGGGAGTAAGGGGCCCTAAGGAGACCCCATTATGCTAATGTGCATTGCTGGAACCTGCTGGGGGTGGGGCAGGGAGTGGGCAAGCAGAGGCAGAAAATGTGCATAGTTTTGGCTCCACCCCTCCTACTGCCTCAGCCTGCATAACAAGGAGTTGAAGGGTGCAAGTAACATAAGCCAGCAGAAGGGCTGGTGCAGGTTCTCTCACCCACCCCACCCCACCCCACCCTTGCTCCAGAGGAGAAAATTGGCCAAATTGTGTCTCCCAACAAGAAACAGTAGCAATTGCCTGAACTGAAATTCCTACAGCTATTCAACACCAGGATTCCCTCATTCTTCTAGGCAAAATGAATGAATGTGATTAAACAATTGTCTGTTTACGTGAATGATGTATACAAATTCATGGCACACCTGTCTAACCCCTCAGCCTGTGGATTCATACTTTAAAAAAAAACAAAAAAAATTGACAGGTTCAGCTCAAGCTGTCTACATGTCCTGAGGAAATTTTGCTCAGATTAGCTCCCTTCAAGCAGTGCGAGCTCAGACTATTAAGATCACACTGAAGTCTGCTATGACTAAAAGAATTCCAGCAGAATTGCATTCATTTATTGCTTCAGAGTTTGGAAAAAAATATAACAACCCTTGTTATTTTAGATCACCAAAGGTTTTGCCAAATGGCATCTCTTATTGATAATTCCAGCCAAATTTGCGGCAAACAGAAGGGCTACAAGATGCCATCACTGTAATCATAATACTCAGAGCCAGTCTGTTAGTAGTTCAGATACTAGATTATGTTTTCACCCCTCAGCTCACAGCGAGCCGAGAAGCGAAAACATTACAATGCAAACGTTCTTTTTTTAACCTTGTATTCTCAGGCTGTACTACATGTATTTCTGGTGGGAATGGAAGATGAATCTGATTTTATTTCCTTTAAGGATATTAAACATTTTCCCTTTTAATTGAATAATTTATATTCCATGAACTGTTACCATTTCTTCATATGTGAATTTTGAAATCAGTTACAAAGTTTACACAAACTACCATCCTCCATCGCCTGCAGAGCAGCATGGGTAGACCACCACCAGCGATACGCACAATGACTCTCGGCCTGTAAGCACTTACATGCTTACCTTTATGCACACAAGTAGGCCCACAGAAGTTAATGGAACTACGCATCTTTGTAAGAATGACACATGTAACTAAGGGCTTGCAGGGTCGAGGCCTAAGTAATCAAACCCAATACAAACACCAGAAAGCCATCACATTAAATTAACCTAATCCACTTCAGATAAAACCATCTACATATCTCAGTTTCCCTGATGGCCTTCAAGATTAAGGATGGCCCTGTGGTTAAGCTGCTCTGGCTGGGACTCAGGCAATCTAGGTACAGTTCCCGGCTCTGCCACAGAGTTTTCTGCGTAACCTTGGGCAAGACATTTAGTCTCTCAATGCCTCAGTTCCCCTTCTGTAAAAGAAAATATTATCCTCCTTTCTCCCACCCTATGTCTGTCTTGTCTTGATTTTAAATTTTCCACAGCAGAGACTGTTTCTTACTGTGTGTCTAACATGCTAGCACAATGCGATCCCATTCTTGGATGGTGCCTCTAGGAGCAACCGTAATACAAATAAATAATAGGACAACCTCCTCTCTCAAATCTGCTTCTGGAGCCATGGCCAGGACCAATCACAGTCTACTGGCTGGCACAGACCTTATTCTGTGTGGACCTCGCTTTATGAGGCGGTCTCTGCCTTTTCAGTAGCAGCATAAGGCTTTACTACCATCTCCAGATCATGCAGAAATCATTTAGCCTGTCATGCAACAGGGGATTTTAATAAAGGATCAAATGATATTGCAATATAAATTACCTAATTGAAAAAATATAAATCCACTGGAGCTAGAGTCCCCGCTCCTGAGAGTCCCCAAGCTCTTGTATTTTCCACTTACTCAGAAATACAGCATAGTCTGGCCATATGCAGGAGCTTCCTCTGACAAGAGTTGCAGTAACTAGACTAACAGCACTTTTAACCCTTCTGGTCTCGTGGAGTGCATCCCTTTCCAGGGTTAAGGCCTCAGGCCATCCCCACTCTCAGACCAGACTTGGGCTGCAGTCCCCATATACTGGCCACGATTACCTCAGCAGGTCTGAGCACCTACATCCAGCACCTGCAAGTCTGTTCCTTCTAGGTGCAATGACAGTGATAAGCAGGGACAAATCAGCCTATTTAAAGCAAAGTACTATTTATTAAGAACAAAAGCACATCAGAGACAACAGGTCTTAAAACAATACCAGACTATACACAGGTCTGGTTTATCAATAATCTAACCGTCTTCCACATAGTAGGTCTACGCTGCCTATAGACACACCAAGACCTCTATTGTCAGCCTGGTGTAGTCTGTTCCCTTAACCCACAAACTATTCCCCCTCCCCCTGCTGCAGGGAGAATCTCCTTCAAAAACTGTTCATTCCTTTTCATCTGCTAGTTCCCAGCCTTGGCAAAACAAGGCTTGCAACTTGTTGGAGACAGGATTGTAGGTCCTCAAAGCCAGTAGCTTTGCCTATTGTCTTTCAAGTGTGCATGGGGGCGGGGAAGGGAGGAGTTTCTTATCTGGGGCTGCTGTCTTCTTCCTGTTTGTAATTTCCACAGCCCCCTATTTAGCTAGATCAATGCATTCCCACAGGAAAGTCTAATCATTCACAAAATAATGCCCCCTCACTGACCAGGTCACACACAGTGTTCATCAAATTATTATATCTCAGTCTTTTTAGGTTACCACACAGCCAAGCCTTTCCTGATACTTCTGGTTCCTCAAAAACAAACAAGCAACAATCAAAGACTTTGTTAAATTCTTGGATAGCAAGCATTTTACATGGTACAAAGATCTGTAGAGTTCAATCTGCACCCATCATGAGAATGGGACTAAAAGCAAGTGCAAACAGCCCCAGGAAAGAAGTGATCTGTTACAACCATGGGAGATACCAATAATCCACTGGATCAAAGCAGGTTTCCTCTAAATGTTCCCTGATCACTGAATGCCTTGTAAATCCACAGCAACAAAACCAATGACCTGAGGATTGCTTACAAGAAACTGCAGTAGAAGGGGGGAAGCCACCCCTGACAGAGAAGCATTTTAATAAGCATATACATTTGCTATATCACCCACCACCAATCACACAGGAGCAACAGTAGGAAGAAAGGACCAAATACCAGAGAAATAGGTCAAAGTAGCTAGCTCCCTTTTTCTATCAGCCCATCCTGCACAGCAACTTTTACTGCACTTCTAAGGGGTGGGCCAGGGAAAGAGAATGAGCAATCATCCTCTGCAGCTGGCAGCAGCTCAGAGGGCCCACCGGCTGCATCAATAGCAATTGAGGATTCTTCAGCAGGCCAGGGGAATCTGGAGCATTTGTCACTTTAATAATGGGGCCCAGGTAAGAGTTACTTTCTGGGACATGGTATCAGGGTGCTTGACACTGGAAGGACTAGGTGCCCAAGTTCCCCTTTCCAGGTGGATGTGGAGGGGCTCTTTGTAGGACAGCAGCTGGCATATTTAGTTTTTTTCCTAGGAGAGATACTTGGAAAGTAGGAAAGCCTTCCCCCCAACACACACACACACACACACACACACAGAAAGTGAAGTAGGTAAGTAGTAGTATCCCTGTTGTACATATGGGGAAATGGAGCCACAGGAATTAAGTGATTTTTCTCAAGGTCACATAGGGAGTTGGTAAAGAAGTCCTGGTTGTTAGTCCCATGGGCCTTTCTGTAAAGATGACTGACAGAGCAAGAATCTCCCTTCCACTTTAAAAACATCCTGAATGTGGAAAAATCCTTTGATTTTTTGTATGGCTCTCAAGCTGAGGTCAGAATTAGTGCTGCTGTATGGCTTTGGGTCAATAAAGCCATTGGTAGTCTCTTCCTCTAACTCTGAGTTAATGTGCACTTCCCAACTGCTAAGTCTTCCCCCATCAGAGGCAATTGTGGTAGAAACCTGTAGGACCACTTATGTAAGAGCCAGTAGCTGCTTTTGCTCAGCTTACATAGAGAATGATAAGCTTCTCCCCTTCTCCTCTATGAGAAATCCCCTCACTTCAAACCCTCAATCACTTTGAATCAATAAATCAAATATTCAGTGTGACTTACCCAGTAAGCAAGTCCATGGAGTTTGATGGGGTGTAACTCAAAGTTGCTTCAACAAGACTCTGCAGTTTTCAAATCTGTCTATGCCGATAGTTTGGCTCTATACCCCTTGCCAGGTAACTAAACTTCAAACATGCCTTTAGAACACATATTGCAGTCTATTGTCAGGCTATGAAGCCAACAAGGATATGGGCTATTACTTAATTAAAACACACATTTTGTGTTGGTATTAATTCTGATTTCCCAACCAACAATTAAGCAAAATCAGCTGCTGCCTACCCAATTAACCTGCTTGTATGAGCACAGTAAAGCCATAGACCATAGTAAGAGTTGAGTAATAGATCAGGAGGATTATTGGCATCTGTTGCAGCTGCTTGCCTATTAGTCCTATTCTTTATACCAGCTGGGAACTGGTTCCTTTCAGTATGGAGCAGCCTGTGCTGTGGTTATTGGATTCCCCCCTTTTGCCACGCTTCTTAAAAATGTTTATAAATAGACATAGTACCAAAGCTATAAACAGCTGGGAGTGTTGCTAGATAAAATTCCAAAGAGAAAAGGGGAAGAGACAGAGCTACATTACAAAGTCTGGCCAAAAAAGTTAACCAGAAGTTTGATTACACAGTTGTAGAGGAACAACAGAGGATTTACCCTCCAGATTCAACTTTCTCCCTATAGAGTAGAAACCTATCCCAGAGGATCTGTTTGACTAGAAACATGAGGGAGTAGTCAAACTTCACACTGTGGGAGATCTGATGACAGAATAATTTTAGAATCCAGATAATTTATTAGGAAATGCAAAGGCCACCAGAAGAATATGCCTTCTAAAGGGTGGTTTACTCACTACTGTCATTTCACCCTCTGTTGGGAAGTAACAACACTCACTTGCTCAAAGGCACAGTCCTGCAGATTTTTACTGGTGCTAGTTAACTGACATCAGGGGATTATCTAGTGTGAACAAGGGTTTGCAAGATCAAGCCTCAACAATTTCAAGCAACAATGAGGCCCCTTATCTGGATATGTATTATTCTCTTCTCATCAAAGCAAAACAGGCGTGTGTGTGCGCACATGCATGCTAGCTGCTTCCAGATGGTTGAAAAGCCTATGCTTTGGCAATGCATTCCTACCACACAGGTGATTCATGAGCAACAATTCCTCATGCAACTGGCTGATTATGACCCTCACAGTTTCAGGGCCCCATCCCTTAAGTGCCTGCAAGAACATAGAAGAGACAGGTTACCACTAGTGCTGTTTTACCAGGTTTCTGAGATGCATACCGCTCCTCCAATCTGCTTAAGATTTAAGAGGATTGCTCAGTAGCTGGAACCTCTACAGCTTTTATTGTTTTGGACAATGGCAGTACTATAGCTGGCCAGGGAGGATACTAAAGAAAGGAAGGTACAATTGCAGTTCATTTACTAGAAGAGGCTAGTAACTACATGTTCTTCTAGTCTAAGAGACAAGCAGCTAGGCTCCCAGCAAAGAATCCGGAGCCCAGTCACCAAAAGCTAAGGATAGTAACTTTGTTTGCTAGCATGTATTGATCTTAATTGGCACCAAACACCTGCTACTTATTACATTGTACAAAGTATAGCCTGGTTAAATTATTCTGCATCCTAAGGCTAAATGACTATCTCCCTTGCAAGTAAGTCTGGATTAATTTGAACTGTCCTTGTTGCTATCTGCTTTATTTGCTTAGGGGCATATTTGTTTAAAAAAACAACAACACACCACAACAAACCCAGAGTAGTTAACATCCAAGAGAGAAGTGCCACCAACAGCATGTTGTCTTTCTGCTTCCCAAGGCTATTTTGAAATGTTTCCAGAATGAACATTGTGGGTGGGATTTTCAAGAGCACTCCAGTCTGGCCTAACTCTGCTCCCATCAATGTCAACTGTAAGATTCACTGACTTGGATAAGAACAGAGATGGTCAACCCAGAAAATCCATGTCTGACTACTTTGCCGGAGGGGAGAAATCACCTCTTTTCTCATCCATAGAAAGGCTCCACTTTCTACAAAATAAACAGTAAGGGAAAGTTCCACTCCAATTTTTGCTGTCCTGTCTTGTGCTAGGAATCAGATGGTTTGGTAGAAGTGACTTTAATATGCTCAAATTGCCCTTCTAATCCTAATAATCAGTAAAGAGGTTGGCAGAAAAACCCTACTAACAGTCTTTCTAACTGGTGCAACTCACTCCCTGCCTCCAGAGAAAGCTACCAGGATTTTATAACTTGCAGGGGATGGAGGGGCAGAGAATAAAATTCCAGCATTTGAGGTAGACCAAAGAATTCTGAAGAGGAAAAAATGGGTTACCAAAGCACATTGAATAGGAACTCTGTCTACCTCAGAGCATAGCAGACACTGTGGACTAGAAGGGGCCATGTTGTTTCACACCTGTATTTAACAAGAGAGCAAAAGACAGTCACTGTTAAGCATCCCACTACTATAGTTTGTTCAAGCAATTGAAGAAATTCACAGTACAAATAAAACTGTTGTGTTGTATCTAGTAACCCCCCTTAGTTGTTTCTTTTATTTACTTTTGTCACAAAAGTAGCAGGTAGGGTGAAGTATTTGACTTGAGAGAGCGATTGGTGTAGACTTCTAGAGGTTGCTGGGAAATCTTTAAAAAAAAAAGATCTATATAGGTGTGTTTAAGACCACCTGGTTATCCCATAAGAATTAGAATACCGACTGACTAACTTAGCAACATGCCATGGTTAGCAAGATTCACTGACATTCACATTGAAACAGATTTTAAATTCCAAAATATATATGAAATAAATATAGTGTCACTTTTATTTTGGTTATTTGTCAGCAGCAGGGTGCTGTAAGAAACCGGTCTCTTGGAACTGGAGGGTTACATTATGTTCTACCTTTTGAGTAAGCTTACAAGGAAGCTGCTGTTGTGCAGTACATCGCTCAGGTTCATACTTCTGTATTTCTGGATAGCAGCTCAAATCCAAGCAACCACAGGAGATTATGGAAAATTATTAGCATTGCCGGAAGTGTTAGATTAGTGTTAAAGCCACAACTGTCATACATGTACCATGTCTCCAAGACCAAAATTCACATGGGTGCTGTATGTGTTTGTGGATGCTGATAAAGGGTTGCAAGCTTGAACTTTTCTACTTCTAGCTTGGTTTCTGCAAATTTAAGCTGTATTTGGTGTGTAGGGCTCATTAAATTAAAAAGTTAATTGGTCTTGCTTTCCCCTCTCCCTGACTCCTCCACCCCCCCCTTTTTTTTTTAATAGAGTCTTGATTGGGATCATCAACTCATTTTTATAAGCTGTAAAGAAATAGAGGTTGTAAGAAAGGCACCTGTGGAGTCTTGTGTGGCGTTAACATGATGATACACAGTGGCTAAGGGGATTTTAATTTCCATAACAGACTTTCAAGGCTTGTCTGTCAAGATTGTTTTCTATTCTCTTTATTCAATTTGCAGCAAATACACATACAGGAATTGTAATTGTTTGAAGGATCCTGAAAGACAGATCTAGGAAACCAGAGGAGTTTTCAGTAAGTGGTGCTAAGCTTTAGCAGTTTGATAGGAAGTTGAATGCAAATATACCAAACATCTAAGTGTTTCTGAAGTCTAAAAAACATCAATGTCACATCAGGAAAGAAGTTTCCTCCTCTTTGGAGTAGCTGTTTGTCTGGTAAATCCCTAGCTCATGGAGAATCTGGACAAGTAAATACAGAAGAGCCCCCATAGTACACTTGTCAACCTTCCCTATCTGTTTAGCATAATAGCAGTAACTACGAACAGGGCCAGCTTTAGGCGGATTCCCTGGAATCAGGCCCTGCCGGTAAGAGGGCCCTGCTCACCTGGTGGCGGTCTGCTCCAGCAGCATTTCGGCGGCAGGGGGTCCTTCAGTGCCATGGAAGATGTGGAGCGGATCCCCCGCCGAAGACCTGGACTGCGGAATCGGGCCCCGCCGGTCCTAAAGCTGGCCCTGACTATGAATCCCTGGGGGTTACAGTGGCCATTATGACCAGGTCTTATTCAGAGAACATATACTATACAATCTGAGCAATGCTGCAACACAGTTGTTTGATTTCTGCAAGGAGTTCCCCCTAATCCTAAACCCCTTATCTTACAGTAAGACCAGTCTCAAAAGAAGAGGACACAAATTGAAGTTAGAGACTCTGAAACTGAGTGAACTAACTGGTAAAGCTAGGATTATCAGGCTTGCACTTAAGAGTGAAGAGGTTCTATTGTCCATGGTCTTTTATTTTCTGATTTTAGTACATGTGATCAACTTTGAGGGAGTAGTGAGGGACACAGCTGCACTTTACAGTTTGACAACCACAAAAATAGAAGGCAACTATACAATCTGTTTCACAAAACTAGCTTGCATTTTTAACACATTTGACAGAACAGGATTAGCTGCAACAAGTTACGGGGCTCCAAGTGTAAAGTGCTATTTTGGTTAAAAGTAGCTAAAGCGCAATTACTACAACATTGATCTGTGTGTTCGGCAGTTAGACTGGTGGTGTCCTCTGAATCTTTCAGGTCAAGCTTTATGCTTCTTGATGAAGTTAATGAGCCCATTTGTTGAGCTATCATGAGACGTCACTGGAGCATCAGAATCCAGTTCTGGTTCAATTTTCTTAGCCAATTGCTTTCCAAGCTCAACTCTGCATTTTACGGAGGGGGGAGAAAAAAAAATTAGTACAAACTCATTTAGGCCCAGACCCACAAAGATATTTAGGCACAAACTCCAGCTTAGATACTACTGTGATCCATGAAACCTTGCTTAGCTGGTGCCTGAACTCACTCAGCACCTAAAATTTCAGGGGAAGTTCCCTAGGTGCCTAAGTTTTGGCCTCTGGGCATACACACAGCTGCCTCATTTAGGTGCCCAGAGGCCTACCTCATGCCTAAGCCCCAGAATGATCCACAAAGCAAGGGAAGAGAGGCATTCCTCTGCATATCTTACCTGCCATGGGCTACTGGATAGATCTCCATTCGACTCTGGCCAGAGGAGGTAGTGATGCCATCTCCCTTAACTTTTAGCCCCATGGATATCAGAGACCTAGTCTCAGTTTCCCACTCTGCCTGATGGGGAGAAGAGATTTGAACAGGGGCCTCAGGATATTCTGAAGTGAGGCTCCCTCATTCTCTCCTGTTGAAGCAGTTCCACTTTGGATAAATTAGAGTCACTAGAGCAGCATAGGACAAGAACCTGGTCTCCCACCTCCCAGATGGGTGCCCTAACCACTGGACTAGAGAGGTCATTCCTCACTCTGGTGGCACCTTCTGCAAGGATAACCTGTGAGGTGTGGAAAGGAGGCGTTATGCTGTCCTAGACAGCATTACACCCTGCAGAGACCTCTGTTCAGCTTCTACTTCAATGTTTTGGAAGAATCATGGTAGCACAGTTATGTAGGAGAGATGCAGAAAGCAGACTCTAGCAGTGCACAGGAACAGGGTCTTGGATCTCTGGAGTGGAGAACAGAGTCCCTTGTGGAGTCCTGGGCTTTATAGGGCCTCATCCTCTTTCACTGCCCTCTCAAAAAGGAAGGTACAAGTTTCATCTGAATCTGATGCATATCCCAGCCCCTCTACTTCCTCTTGGGAGTTTCTACACCCGAGAGTAAGTTATGAGCCATAGTCAGTGGTAACAGTGACAAGGAATAGCACTGACTGGCTCCTGAGAAAGGCTAGTCTTCATCTGAAAGGAAGAAAAGTGGGGAACTCCTCAAAGGGCTGCTGTCCTTCAGCAAAATACACATGACCCAGGAGGCAAAGAAAAGGTTTATTTAATGACTTGGTAAGTCAACCAAGTACTGTCCATGCCCGCTAAATCAAGAACCAAGATTTTCAAGTGACTAGTGGTTTTAGGCACCCAACTGAAGAGCTCTTGAAGGGTGCTCAGCACTTCCTGAAAAATCAGGCCCCTGTAAGAGGTCTCAAGTTGCAGCACCTCAGTTTCCGGGGGCCCAAATTAGTCATTTTTAAAAGTTTTGACCAAGTTGTGCAAGATGCACCTCATGTGACAGTGGAGGGTATCATTTGCAATACAGTCTACATTAGTGTTAGGGCTCCTACGTCAGAGGACAACCCTATGCACAGGAAAAGGAAATCAAAAGGTGGATTTTTTTTGGTTGCTTCAGTATCTTGGCAGCTGCTGTGCTGTCATATTGCCTACTATTAGTTTCCATACATGGAAGGTAATCCATGTTGGCCTTTTACTTGAAGGGGATTGCTTTTTGTAATACTTTCTTGGTCAACTCTGACCCAGTGTCTTTCTCCACCGCTAATATTTCTGTAAGTATTGCAAAAACACCTATTCTTCTCCCTCTTCTCCCCTCCTCCCATATACAGTTTCTTAACGCTAATAAAAGTAGAGTTCCCTTAATCTTTCCTCAAAATTATATCTCTGTGATGCCATGCACAGGTTTAACAGGGGATAAGATGTTTTATCCCATAAATAGACTTGCCTTTCTATGTCTTTAGAGCCACAGTAGAAGCTTTTGCTCTTTGATGGAGAGCACAAGGAATATGTAGCTAACTTGCTTCATTACCTTAGCTTTCTTTTTTTACATAGGTGAGAAGTTGAGTGCCATAGTTCATAAGGATTGGAGATAGAGGTTAGTAAGACTTACCCCCACTGGTCATAGCTATTAATATCCCACACAACTCCTTGAACAAAGATCTTGTGTTCGTACATAGCTATAAAAAAACAAACCAGAATTAACTGTAAGCCTCATCAGAAAACATCACTGAACATTATTAGTAATGAGATATATTTACCAATTAAGGCTCCCAGAGTGAACGGGGAAAGTTTTGTAAACACAATGGAATTGGTTGGGCGATTTCCTTCAAAGACCTTTCAAACAAAATAAACAGTGTTACATCCCAAACAGTCTCACATCACAGTCACATGAATCTATTTTTCCAGGCCCCTAGTACCAGAGAGTCACACACCAAGTTATGTTTTATTTTAATTAAAGATTGTACAGAGAGCAACATGAAAAGCATTTGAAATTGCTATTCTCTCCTTCTATCTGTTGGTCATCCCCATAGACCATATTGTAATAAGTGTGTCAGCATAATAGTAGTAAATTGTCGTCATCTCCAAATGCCAGGAGCATGCACAGTAGAGCCCTGCAACCCAACCCAAACCCAATGGGGCTCAACGACAAGTGTTGGGTCCTGGTCAGATCAGGATGTTGCCACTAGCTGTACAGTGTGATGCTGAGTGAGTGTGCCAAGGAGTTGCAGTGCCTCTCACTCTGCAGCGCAGAGCAGGGGTCTGCAGATGACAGGAGCAGGGCATGCTGGCACACCCAGCTGTTGCTGTGCTGACCTCATGGGCACAGGTTTCGGGGGTGGAGGAGGGAGATGGGGAAGGGTCAGGTTGAAAACAAGTCTGCCCACTTGGATTTGGATTTTGTGGGCTTGGATTTTGTTTGGACCTAAAAATTAGGCCCAAGCAGACTTAAATGCACACGTTCAGCACTATGGGGATGACAGCAAGTGCAGTAAGATCAGGCTTCCAGGGCTAGACATGGAAAGCCTGTACTGTCTGGAAAGTGCTGCAAGGTTGCAGTGTTCTGGTAGCAGAACAATGACATGGTTTGGTTTTTAAAGAGGAATTTGCCCCATAGAGAGACCTCCCAAGTTGCCACTGAATCTCTAAAAATTCAACATTTGCAGCTTGCTGCTGCTCATATCTAGCCAACTGCCACCAGAAGGTGCCCCATTTCTCCTAGCCTACTACATTTAAACATTTCAATAGTACCCCACCCTAATGTCTGCAACACACACACACACACACACACCCCCACACCCCCACACACCACTTCTAAACACCAAAATGTAGCAGAGTAACTTGAATTACAGTTGTCACCACATGGATACCTTATGTGGAAGAAGTTTCTCCAGAGGATCTCCACTCAGCCCAGTAGCCTGCAGTTCTTTTCGAGCCTCATCAGCAGTCTTTCCTTTCATCAAGGCCTCAGTCTGAGCAAGAAAGTTGGCCAGAAGGATCTAATGGGAAGAAGTTAGATATTAACAAGCCAGTCAAATTACTGCCCTTCTAGTTAATGGAGAGGGAGCACTGTCTAGTGCAGGGGAAGCCGTGGCCAGCACATCCCTCGGCCCGCGCCGCTTCCCGCCACCCCCATTGGCCCGGGACGGCGAACCGTGGCCAGTGGGGGCCGCGATCGGCCGAATCTGCCGCGTCAGCAGGTAAATAAACTGGCCCGGCCCGCTAGGGTGCTTACCCTGGCGAGCCGTGTGCTGAACTTTGCCGACCCCTGGTCTAGTGCTTAAGAGGCCAGGACTGCACCAGGATTCCATTCCAGGCTGCACAACCTCAGGCAAGTCACTTAGAGCTAAAATTGAGGTACCAGGTACAGCACCACAGAAATATGGTTTTTCTTCCTCCAAGTAGAGTCAGAAGGCTTTTCAGTGTCATGAATATATGACAAGGAGCATTTAAAGATTCAGGGTGAAATCAGACTTCAGTGGGGCCTCAGAAACCACCACAATAGCCACACCACTGGATCCAACCTCTGTAGTGCTCCTTGTGTTTTACCACTTTCATCCACAAGAGTCTGCACTTTCTTCCATGCCAGCCCCCTCCCCCTCCCAAATCCATGGGATGTTCTTAATCAGATGACACCAATTCACCAGCTTCTCCTCAAGGCTGATACAAAGTTTGCTAGCTGAGAAATCCATTAACTCGGAGACAGAAACCTTAATGTCATGCCACATACCAGCCCTACCTGAACAAACATTCATATTGCAGTTACCCATCATCCCTCCTCTCTTTACTATCATGCTACCTCCTCATTGCATCACATGGGTTAGTTTGCAAGCTCAAGGCAGAGATCACATCCTGTTCTGGGTAGTGCCTATCAGGTCACCATAATATATCATTTCTAATGTGCCTAGGAATGATTGAGTGAAATGGCTTTTTCTCCCTTTAAAAAAAAAAAAAAAAAAAAGGTTCTTTATATTTGTCTGAAATCAGTGTTAACATCTTGTCACAAAAATCTAGAGAGTGTAATTTAAGTGGAGTCTGGCAACCTGTATTTGAAATTGGCCCTGGAAGTAATTCAATTTGAGGACACCTCCCCCCGAAGCTTGAAATAAAATGGTAGCACTGGGAAAGTTACGTATTGCACTGGGAAAGTAATGGAAAATCAGTTTGTAGTTATGTTAAAAAGTGTGCCAATATAAATGGACTGATTAAACCTTTATTAAATCAGTCCAGGTTTATAGGAGACAATGCTCAGAAGATAAATAGCCTGTTGGTATCTTTATGAATTATTCTCCAAGGACTTGCAAACCTTGGAGGTCAGGAGCATCTCTTAAGGAAAAGGTTTCATCTCCTTCGAACATTTGACTTCTTGCAATCTGCAGGCTAAGCCTGCAATATTCTCTCCCTCTCCCCACCCCTCAAAGCACCAATAGGCCACATTTTGTCTGCCTCTAGAATAGAGAGTTGCAAGTTCTGCAGAAACAAAACTGCTGTGTATTCAAGTCAGATTGTTCTGCCACACCCCGTGTGTGTGTGTGTGGGGGGCAGTCTCAGACATTAAAAATGTGGTCCAGTGTCTAAAACAGATGAATTTGGATATACTATAGTGTTGAGTGAACTCTAGTCTCTTCAGCAGTAGAGAGAGGAAATATGGCTGCCAATGATTACAAGCACAAGTAGTTTTACCTTGTGATGCAAGCCATTTCTGATTGGATGTTGGGTCTGGACTGGGATTAGAAAATCGCAGGGGATTATACGAGTTCCTACAGGGAAGACAATGTTAGAAACCTATGAATACTTTGTATTAAAATCAAGCAGGAAGAGTTTTCTTAAAAAGAAGAAACCCAAAATTGACAAGTTTCAGCCACTCTAAACCAGTCTAAGACAGTAGCAAAAAGTTTTCCAAGAAACATTTCATAAATTCTTGACCAGCTCTACTTTAGAGTATTAGTTTTTTAGAAGTCTAAATCCTTTTGCTGCAACACCAGAGCATGTTGCCTTCTAAGGCCACTGGTTAACAATAGGGTGATGGTAGGTAAGAGGCCTATGCCAATTGAGCCAATACCTTGCCCTCAAGACAGTATAATTCTGCAACCTCTGCAGCATCTGGTGTTCAGAATTTCCTCCCAAGCCCAGGTGTTCTGCATAGCGGTCACCAGTTTTACAGTTGTACCTTGATGAATGAGCTGATAAAAGGCATGCTGCCCATTAGTTCCAGGTTCACCCCACACAATAGGGCCAGTATTGTAGTCCACACGAGTGCCTTTCTTGGTGATGTATTTCCCATTAGATTCCATGTCACCCTACAAGCAATGAGGTTAGAAGTTTATAATCAGATATACCCTATGGGTTTTTTTGTTCTTGCGGAGTCCTCTATTAGGCCTGTAACAACTTCTCCATTTACTTTAACTTTGTTTATCTTTATCAATTTTAAACATGTTAAAGTTAGTTTAGTTTGCGGACATCAGGAAGGCTGGGATGCTAACGAAATCTGTGCTGAGACAGGGTTTTTATGAGCCTCTCTATTGATGGTTGTGAATACAGCCAATAGTTGTATTGCTGTCTGTTACCAAGATAGTATTCTTCCTGAGAACCCTCCAAAATGCCATTATATTAGGTATGCAGTGTTTTAGCAATGTCAATCCCAAGCTATTAAAAAGACAAGATGGTTGAGGCAATATTTTTTTATTGGACCAAACTTCTGCTGGTGAAAGACAAGCTTTCAAGCTACAGAGTTCGTCAAGTCTGGGAAAGGTACTCTAACATAGCTAAATACTACATGGAACAGTTAGTTTAGCATAAGTAGTTAACACATATTCTAAGGGACCATTCCAGGTGAAGTAGCCTGTTATATTACACTCCAGTGATCATCATCAAAAAAAGAGATTCTTTACCCTAACAAGCCAAGTGCACCCTGACCTCAAAAGGCCGTGAACTATCTATGCACAGACTTAGACAACCTTCCGTACAAGCTGAGCCTTACCTGCTGGAAGTAAGCAGCAAAGCGGTGCATGTACTGGTCATATGGCAGGAGTGCATGGGTTTCACAGCCATAAAAGTTTATATACCAGACACCCAGCATGGCCAGCAGAACTGGCACATTCTTTTCCAGTGGAGCAGTGTGGAAGTGGTTGTCCTATGTAGGAAAGAAAAAACTACAGTGACCAAAGAAATTTACTTCCTTCTGAGATTGGTCCAATTGTCCCCCAAATTGAAGAGTGGCAATAAAAACCGATCTAAGACTGGGAAGGAAGGGGTGAGCTCCAACAGAAAGTGTTTTCAAAGCAGTGGAAACAATAAGGAGCTTGGGGAAGACAGGTACTTTTCAACAGGTGATCTTTAAAGTTTGTCACCACCAGCAGTCTTAATAGCAACATTGTACCAAGTTAATGGGAACACAATATTTAACAAGCATTGGCATACTCACCATCCAGTGGGCTCCTGCAAGCAGTTTCTCAAAGTTGTCAAAACCTTAAAAAAAAAAAAAAAAGTGCATTTTAACCATCACAGCTTACACATGGTTTCCTTGGAAGGAAAGGCCTCAACACAGCCTAGATTCTTGTACACTAAGATTTCCTTTCATTAGTGAAATTTTGAATTGGAAAGCTGCATTTCTACTACATTTTATATCTTCGGCTCTATCTGTGCCCCCTAGGTTGGGATGTACTTAATTTTGAGTAAGTCTTGGCTTTAAAATTTCAGGGCTCAACTTCAGTAAGTTTTTATACTTTAACCTTAGCCTGAACGCCGAATGAGACAGAATAAGTAACACAGGGAAATGTACACAGAGGCAGCATCTGTTATCTGTATCTGAATTACTACAGCATAGCTTTCTGATCAGTCTCTGAATTAATGAGACACATGGTTCACCCTAGAAAAAAAATTGGAGAACTTTATCAATAATTTGCCTAGCTTGGTTTATGTATATTTTTTTATATATATATATAAAAAAAAAATAATACACACACACAGTCCTATCATTATGGTCCTTAACCAGCACTGCTCATCAGTGCACATTAGAAAAAACTGGTGCCTTAATCACCCCCAACTACACTACAGAATTGATAAACCTGTCCCTCTTCAGTATAAAATTTTGAGGAGGAGAAAATGGAACTAGTGATGAAACCAGTAACTCTGTACGGAGCTGCTTTTGTAGACTACTGGATCAAGAGCAAATAGTGCAGCTAAATCAGTATGCCAGCAATGTTTATTTAAAAGCAGCCTTGGGTTGCTCAGGCAGGCAGAAGGGCGCTGCCTATCTGCCACTTAGTTAGAATGGAAGAAATCCATTTAGTTTTACACAGCGAAGTAGTATTTCACACACTGCAACTCCCAATACTCAATCTCAAAAGCACAAGTCTATTTCCTCATTGCCTCGTCAGTGTCCAGGAAATTTTAGTTGTCATTTAGAAAATGGAAATAAAAAATGACTGACTTTGCACAGAAGTCAAAAATATTTTTGACCATGCAAGTGGCCAAGATGCATGGTTGGCCATTTTGTCAAAGGCAAATTTGTGGGTGCAATTTCAGAAGTTGAGATGTGCTACTGAAATCCAAAGAGCCAAGTTATCTATTTCACTATAGGTCATTTTAGCATATTCAGTGTGTGTAAATCTCACTGCTGATCATGCAAGCCATGTTGAGTATTTTTATATAATATGGATACATACCAACATGCAGAGCAATGGAGAGACCAATGGCTGACCACAATGAGTAACGGCCACCAACCCACTGCAAATAAAAGTTTGTTTTAGATAGCAGTAACCTTATATGAGGATTCTGTGTTTAAACATATGGCAACAAGTTCTACTAACTCCTCTCATACTGCACTCTTTAGATCTTAAATAGAAATTTCCAAATTCAGTTTTGCTCTTCAGAACACAAGTTTTTATTTTAATACAATATGGAGATTTGTGTCTTTCCTTGTTCTGCACACCCATACCAGACCATCTCTGGGAATGGGTTTAGTTTAACTGGTAGAACAGAGCCAGAAGATGCTTACACTTGTTATGGGTTCCAGAATAAGATACCTTAAGTGTTCAAACCAAAATGTAGTTTCATGTCATTTTTACAGAATCACTTTTTGGCAATGTGGGGCTGTGTCCATTGCCTATGAAGGACTATCAGTTTGGTTATATGGGGGGGGGGGGGGGGGAGGAAGAGAAGAGAAAGGGATTTCTTTAATAAAATCTTAAATATCAGAAGTGAAAACAAGCCATTCCGTAAAATAATTCTAGAGTGGCTCAGTGATCTGATTGGTGAATATGCTTGGTATGTTTTATGTGCATCCATTAGGAGGCAAATGTGTTTGGAGGCGGTCAGTCAGTGAGATCAAAGCTTGTGGTCCAGGGAGCTGGCAGATCACCTGGTACTGGCTCCTACCTCACTTCCAGCTGCTATCCTGAATCAAAGGCAGCTAAATATGCTTAACTGCTGTCCTAATATTACTTTTGCTTACAAGTAATTCTTGTGTCAACTACAGCAATGTGAAGGCATTGCAAATGGGAGAGGCGGTGTGCCACAAAACATTGACAAGTTGGCCAGGCTACGAAACTGTTCAAGAATCCTTGTTATAAGGGTTAAACCAACCTGAAGGTTAAATAGCTTTCATGGTTTCAATAACAGCATATTTAAAATTAGGTTTTAAAGTTCTTGTCAGGCATGTAACAAGGAGCAATATAGTGATCTGTCTGATGTTTTCAGGCATAGGTCAGATATATTTATTTTTCACAAGGTTTGAGTGAAGGTTCACTGTACTTACAATTTGAGTCCATTACTAAATATCAGGTCAGATTCTGGGATATTTGACCTTTACTGATCTAAATTATACAGTAGAGTGCAACAGTCAAATGTCACAGCTTATAATAACTACTTGTAAGACCTACGCTGGGAGCAATGAGCTATCTCCTGTTACTCAACAGCTGTCTAGACAGCACTGCCTACAGAAAGCTCCTCTTCTGACCTTTGATAGGGAGACATTAAACTGAATGGCTAAAATTGATATATTTCACTACTTTGACATGTTCCCTCAATTTCTTCTAATATATTATTGTCTTAAAGCACTAGTGGGTTTATTTTAGCACCTCCATATTTTTTTTCCAGGATTTTGACCTTTTAATTTGGCTTTTCTGAAGCAGGTTAAGTTATTCTAACAGTTAGCATCTATTGCTTAGTGTTAAACATTTACTTACATCCCAAAACTCAAACATATTCTCAGTGTCAATTCCAAAGTCTTTAACTTTAGGCTAGAATAAAAAATAAAATGGATAAACACATTCATATTAGAGAACTCAGACATCATAAACAGCAACTCCAGGATGCTTATGTAGCTAAAGTTATAGTTAGCTTAAAGATACTAGTTCCTATATAACTAAAGCACACACACAAAACACATCTCCCTGACTTCATACTCTGGGTCAGAAGTTTAAAGCCTCCACCAGAAAATAAGCCATGACTGATCCTTCATTCCTCCTGGTCAATGTACCATCGGTCAGTGGTCCCAAAACAAGAAGTTAAATTTAGTGGTGTAAAGTGATCAGAAAATTTGTAAATGGCAAGTAGTGTAATGAACCAACATGGCATTCAGTGTTGTCCAAAATGAATAGTTTACATGCAGCAGGGCCAGAATGGAGAATGGGATAGGAGAAAGGAACTTTAAATCAACTTGCAGAAGGCTTTGAGGTAAATGCAGACCTCATCTTATTATAGATGTTCTTACTAATTTGCTTTAGTTTTTTACACTACAGCCCCTTTATGCATGCAAATTTTCACTGTACATACCCACCAAATGCCAAGACTACGTGTTACACTACTTACACCCAACAGCTTACTTTCATCATTGCAGAACTCAGCCCAAAGGTTTAAATGGTGTTTAAAACCCACTTAACATCAGGACTTTACCCAAGAGTACATAACTAGTTAAGCAAGAAGTGGCACCCTTTGTTAATAATGGGGCTACCATTTGAACTGTAAATCAGAAAATGATATGGAGTAGAGATTTTTACAAATTTGATTTAAAAGAAAAGCATAAGTATATAAAGCAGATCTGAGCAACATTTCCCATCCTAAATAAACCATCCTTTGAAGGCCCTTTGGAGACTGGATTTTCCCATAATCCACTATTGGGAATATTATTCTCTTGTACCTGAAATTGCAAGAAGACTCCCTTTCCAAGAGCAAGATGATCTTGAAAGCATGAGGGATTGTTTTCACACCTATACGTTTCCACACCTTACAGGGTTTTAATTAAGTCCATTGTTAGAACCTACAGCATAGGTCTAAACAAAGTGTTATACTTACACCATTGGTAGACAAGGCGACAAAATGCTTGGCCACAGCAGAAGGCTTTAATAAAATAAAAATATAAAATAGTTAAACACAACACTGCTAAATATTTTGCATTGCTGATCAGCCATGAAGCTGGTTTACGTGTGCTAACACAATGACGACTGTTCTTTTAATATTTGCTACTGCTGGCATTAAGAAAACATTGTTGATTGTTGCTATATATGTATATTTGCTCTGTCTGAACTTTACTATCATGAATACAGACATAAGAGATTCAGTAGCATGTGTGTCTGACCCAACTGTAGGCAAGGTTCAAAGATAGTTTAGGTCTTCTTATAGCAAATATCCTGGAGCAACATACTCAACCTTCAGGACAAGGTGCTGAACAGGTCTGTCTACATCAACCCTTGCTGACCAGGTTTTGGAGCAGCCTGAGTTTGTTTGATATTATGTTACAAAGATACTCCTGGCTATCAAAAGGTCAGAAATCCTTGCCTTGGTTCTTTAATGGATCAACCCCAAGTGACAGGCTTGAAATTCAGCACCTGACTTAGAGATTCAGGTTAAGTATTTCGGTATTTCTGGACTAAGAGAGGTGCTGTTATATGAATAGTTTACAGGAGAAATGCTCTCAGACCCTGATCTTGAAAAGTAAATATAGTCACTCTAGTGGGAGTGGGTTAGAGATTGCTTCTTTAGTTAAAAATAAGACTTGCATTTCAAAGTATGAGTGGTAGGAGAATGAGGGAAGGAGCGAGATGCCAGAGTATGAACTGAAGACCTCTATTCACAATTTGGACATCTGCTGCAGCAGCCTCCATCTATTGCTTCAACTATAACTGTGTGTAGCTTTGAATGTTTTGCCAAGTACTGGCAGGCCAGTCCACGTAGGCTAGCATCTCCAAGTTTCCTCCACCTCACAGAAGTCTGGCAGTTGTACCATATTAAAGGTGGTTCTGAGATACAGGCTACAATCTATTCAAGTACTTTTATACAAAGGATTTTAGGTGCAACTCAAACATTTGTCTTAACACCTAAGTGGCTTCATCACGGATTAAGATTAGACATGCAACCGGTAACTTTAGTGGTAATGGAATTTAGTTGGATCTGTCACATTAAACATTTGCCAACGTTTATAGCATGTGTTTGGGCAGCTGTTGGCTCTGCTCCAGAGCTTGCTTAGAACAGACGTGGGGAAGCTCTGTTATGTATTCCATTATGTAATTTAAGCATATTACACTTACATCATTAGCAGAACGAAGAAGCCACTCTCTGGCCGTTTCTGCATTGGTAATAGTTTCTTGGGTGGTGAAAGTCTGCACAGCAGAAAAGAGATCTTTTAATACAGTCACATTCACAGAAAGTACAAGAAGTCTGTATGGTGTTTAAGGAATGCAAGACAAGGTTAGGCTACCAAAACATCAAGTTGTTCCAGATAGTCAGAGCAGAGTAACCCTAAATTTATATAACAGACACCAGCAGCTTGATTTCAAGGAAAAGTGCACCCACTGTGCATGCACAGACAGATGTTCAGATATTAGTATTTCTAGGTGTACACCTAATTTCACATCAACATTGGTCTGAGGACACAAGGAATATTAAGGATTTTTCTTTGGCAGGTACATAGTTTTAGCTCATATAATTGATATTTGAAGGAGGGCATAAACTGTTTGGACTATAATTTCCACTCTAAGACTAGTGTTGACTTCTAACTGAAAACTTAAATTGGGAAAACCATGTAGTTAGATTGTTAGCTCTATTTGTTTTCATTCCCATTTCTCACATTTGGGACAGTCTATTCTACTTCGTTTCTGCTAAGACTCTTGCCACAACTTCATTTTGCTGATTAAAGAAAACATGTTCCTGCTTTATGAAGTGTGCAAACAAGGTCAGTCATGCAATTCTTCTAGGATCAGCTTCAGCCATTCTGATTTACTCAACCATCACAATATAGCTTTAAGGATGAACATTACATTCATTCTACTCCCATCCATCTCCAAAATTATTTTGTTATAGAACACACATTTGTTAAGAAAAAAAAAAAAAACCACCATTCATGCCCTTCCAAATATATCCAATTATCTAACTACAATCTGGCAAATAAACTGAACTGTTACTCTTTCAATCTGGCAATATTTTGAGCCTAAAACTGATGATTGAACTCAATTACTCACAAAACAATGCTAGTGGTCATTTTGAAGTTTCCTTCTTACCGCATACATTAGTTGCTGGTCTATGTTACTGCCAAAATGAGATAATGAGCAATACAAGCAAAGCAAGGTCAGCATTACACACATGGGAATTTGTTAGGGATTGTGCCTTTAAAACCAATGGGGTTCTGCTGTGCTTTAGAAATGAAGAACCACAGTCATACAACTATGAAGTTTTTGTCTCCAACTTCCTCAGGCAAGACATAAGCCAGTGTATGTTTAGTTAGTATTCCCCAAAGAGGAACAACACAAAATAAAGACAAGACCCTCCCAGCCATGATGTTCCTGAATTAAGGCAAACCATCCTAAAGCAGCATTCTAGAAATGCAGTTAGAGTATGTTTATATTCAAGTGTAAAACTGAAATTGTACAGAAGGCTTACAGATTGACAAAATATTATGCTAGCAATTTGTAGCTTCTACAATGTTTACTGTGATCAAGAAATTTAACATTTTGAGTTCTTTGGGGCACAGACTTGTCCATTTTGTGTTTGTACAGAGCTTAGCACAGCAGGGTCTGGTTCTGAGGGACTATTACAATATAAAAAAGTAATATAGAACAGCTACTGTGACAAATGTTACAGAATGCTACTTAAGTAAGATCTCACTAGTGTACTGTACTTTGTGAAGGATCTATTGTATATACAATTAAGGAGTAAAACTAGGTTTTAACAAATAGGAAAAATGCATCAGAAATATGGGGAAAATGCTAAACCTGATCTTGAATTTTAGAGAACTAGCCACATGACATCACAAATTCCATCTATGGGATATGAACACATGGAGACACAAGACTCTTTGGGTATGGCTCAATGAAATATTGGTTTTGGACACACAAATCACATTTTAAAGAATATATTTTAAAGAATCCTTATTGCGGTTGCAGGAACAAACCATCCCAATGTGTAGAAAGAATAGTAAATATGGCAGGCGACCAGCTTGGCTAAACAGTGAAATCCTTGCTGATCTTAAACGCAAAAAAGAAGCTTACAAGAAGTGGAAGATTGGACAAATGACCAGGGAGGAGTATAAAAATACTGCTCAGGCATGCAGGAGTGAAATCAGGAAGGCCAAATCACACTTGGAGTTGCAGCTAGCAAGAGATGTTAAGAGTAACAAGAAGGGTTTCTTCAGGTATGTTAGCAACAAGAAGAAAGTCAAGGAAAGTGTGGGACCCTTACTGAATGAGGGAGGCAACCTAGTGACTGAGGATGTGGAAAAAGCTAATGTACTCAATGATTTTTTTGCCTCTGTCTTCACAAACAAGGTCAGCTCCCAGACTGCTGCACTGGGCAGCACAATATGGGGAGAAGGTGACCAGCCCTCTGTGGAGAAAGAAGTGGTTCGGGACTATTTAGAAAAACTGGACGTGCACAAGTCCATGGGGCTGGATGCGCTGCATCCGAGGGTGCTAAAGGAGTTGGCGGATGAGATTGCAGAGCCATTAGCCATTATTTTTGAAAACTCATGGCGATCGGGGAAGGTCCCGGATGACTGGAAAAAGGCTAATGTAGTGCCCACCTTTAAAAAAGGGAAGAAGGAGGATCCGGGGAACTACAGGCCAGTCAGCCTCACCTCAGTCCCTGGAAAAATCATGGAGCAGGTCCTCAAGGAATCAATTATGAAACACTTAGAGGAGAGGAAAGTGATCAGGAACAGTCAGCATGGATTCACCAAGGGGAAGTCGTGCCTGACTAACCTAATTGCCTTCTATGATGAGATAACTGGCTCTGTGGATGAGGGGAAAGCAGTGGATGTGTTATTCCTTGACTTTAGCAAAGCTTTTGATACAGTCTCCCATAGTATTCTTGCTGCCAAGTTAAAGAAGTATGGGCTGGATGAATGGACTGTAAGGTGGATAGAAAGCTGGCTAGATCGTCGGGCTCAACGGGTAGTGATCAATGGCTCCATGTCTAGTTGGCAGCCAGTTTCAAGCAGAGTGCCCCAAGGGTCGGTCATGGGGCCGGTTTTGTTTAATATCTTTATTAATGATCTGGAGGATGGTGTGGACTGCACTCTCAGCAAGTTTGCCAATGACACTAAACTAGGAGGCGTGGTAGATACACTAGAGGGTAGGGATCGGATACAGAGGGACCTAGACAAATTAGAGGATTGGGCCAAAAGAAACCTGATGAGGTTCAACAAGGACAAGTGCAGAGTCCTGCACTTAGGACGGAAGAATCCCATGCACAGCTACAGACTAGGGACCGAATGGCTAGGTAGCAGTTCTGCAGAAAAGGACCTAGGGGTCACAGTGGACGAGAAGCTGAATATGAGTCAACAGTGTGCTCTTGTTGCCAAGAAGGCTAACGGCATTTTGGGCTGTATAAGTAGGGGCATTGCCAGCAGATCGAGGGACGTGATCGTTCCCCTTTATTCGACATTGGTGAGGCCTCATCTGGAGTACTGTGTCCA
Source organism: Emys orbicularis (assembly GCF_028017835.1). Lineage (NCBI taxonomy): Eukaryota > Metazoa > Chordata > Testudines > Emydidae > Emys > Emys orbicularis. The sequence goes on from NC_088696.1 coordinate 18,928,492, forward strand.
GTTTTGGGCCCCACACTACAAGAAGGATGTGGAAAAATTGGAAAGAGTCCAGCGGAGGGCAACAAAAATGATTAGGGGTCTGGAGAGCATGACTTATGAGGAGAGGCTGAGGGAACTGGGATTGTTTAGTCTCCAGAAGAGAAGAATGAGGGGGGATTTGATAGCAGCCTACAACTACCTGAAGGGGGGTTCCAAAGAGGATGGAACTCGGCTGTTCTCAATGGTGGCAGATGACAGAACAAGGAGCAATGGTCTCAAGTTGCAGTGGGGGAGGTCTAGGTTGGATATGAGGAAACACTATTTCACTAGGAGGGTGGTGAAGCACTGGAATGCGTTACCTAGGGAGGTGGTGGAGTCTCCTTCCTTGGAGGTTTTTAAGGCCCGGCTTGACAAAGCCCTGGCTGGGATGATTTAGTTGGGAATTGGTCCTGCTTTGAGCAGGGGGTTGGACTAGATGACCTCCTGAGGTCCCTTCCAACCCTGATATTCTATGATTCTATGATTATTCAAACATCTGGAGAAGTTAATATTTTCATAGAATTGTAGGACTGTAAGGGACCTCAAGAGGTCTTCTAGTTCAGTCCCCTGCACTCAAGGCAGGACTAAGTATTATCTAGACCATACCTGACAGGTGCCAGTCTAACCTGCTCTGAACCTCCAATTACAGATTCCACAACCTCCCTAGGCAATTTATTCCAGTGTTTAACTATCATGACAGTTAGGAAGTTTTTCCTAATGTCCAAAGACCACCTCCCTTGCTGCAATTTTTATATATTGAGTGATCTCCATTTTGGCCATTTACAAGTTGAGAAAGTCACCCGCTAGTGTTAATATTTGCTATACCTTAGATGCAATGACGAAGAGTGTTGTCTCAGGGTTAAGCTCAGCCACGGTTTTGGCTATATGAGTACCATCAATGTTGGATACAAACCAGACACGAGGGCCTCCCTTGGAATATGGTTTCAGGGCTTCAGTCACCATAACGGGGCCCTGGAAAGCAACAATATAGTTAGGTTGTAACATCTTCGCTGCACGTGTGCACACCAAAAAAACCCATAAAGTTATGCAGAAGTCAGTACTTGAGAGCTTACCAAGTCTGAGCCACCAATCCCAATATTGACCACATCGGTAATTGCCTTTCCAGTGTAGCCTTTCCATTCTCCACTACGAACTTTCTGCAGTTTAAACACAGCAATGAACATACACAGATTTCAATTAAGGTTAAGTTACAATGACTACAATATCAAGACTGTCATTTATATATAGAGTAGGTTCACAAATACTCCTCAGAGAATCTCCCAAAAGGTTCTCCTTTTAAACAAACAAATACACAGCTAAAAAGTAAATCCATAAGACAACAAAAGGATTTAGAGAGTTTTTAATAAAAAGGCTTGATCATTGTCGACACAAATATACCGACTTATAAAGGGCAAAGGTCAACCTTTACATATGCACATACTCCCGTCACTCAACTCCAACTGGAGCGGTACATTTTTCACAAGACTGAATAGAGCCCTTACTGTAGAGCAGTGACTAATGTTAAAGCTTCATACAGGCCAGTGATTTCCTCATACCACAGCCAAAGTACTGCATACTAATACCAGTGCATAAGTTTACAAGAACAGAATAAAAGACCAGGATAACCCTTCCTCTGTTCTATCATGGCAATTACAATAAATATGAATGTTAAAGAGGAGGAATATCAAAGGAGCAACCCAAATTAAAAATCTATATAATATCAAGAGATGAGTCTGAGCTATTAAATTCTGGTTTGCATTTGAACTTAAATTCAGAGGCGTTTGGATCTGAAGTTCTGCATTGGGCCGCTAATTAAAATAAGTAGGTTTCGCTAGATATAATAGAACACTGGTTCTAAAAAGTATCATGGGTATACAAGATCTATGTCTAAACAAAATATTCAAAGGTTTTCCATTGTACACAGGTCTTGTATTAAGAGAATCAGTTCTGTGCTTCAGCCTTAATCTTGTTGGTCTGCCAGCTACTGAAAGTCTTGAATAAAAGCTGTCAAACTAGTAGAATACCAAAATACCAACCTGCATTTGCCCATCATCCACCATCTGTGCATTAATCCCACTCATTGCACAGAGGTAAGCTTGCAAACATGAGCAACATCCACTACCTCGGAGAGCTGAAAATGTTACCCAATTCTAAAGCTATTTCTTTTCTGCAACCAGATTAATCATCTGAGCTCCAATTATTTTAATACTTTCTCCCCAGACATGCTTTGTTATGATAGAATGATTCTTTACTAAAGAAAGCTTGTAGATGTACAGTCATGTAACAATTTATAACAATCTTAGCTACAGGGTACTTAAACGGAAAAAAAACAAACAAACAAACAAAAACACACTCTTCTCAGCCTCTTAAAACCATGTAAAAGAACCATATTTTTAGCCTCAATAGAGAAGGCTTAATCAAGCACCCTTTAGTTTCCACCAACACAGGGAAGATTAGAATGATGTTTAAACATTATTATTTGTCACTCAGACAGGGGCTCTGGTCTGCATGCAAAGTGCCCAATTGCTAGCTCTGAAGATTGAAGTCCTTACCTGCAATACAGGTATGGCACAGACAGCAGTAGATGCTTCCCCACACTATACCACCAGTACATTTTAATCCTGACCAGAAGGGAGAACTTCTAGGGGATAAAAGACTGTTGAGCTTCTACAGCTCATTCTGTTCTTAACTGTGGGCTGAGGCTGCCAACAAAAGATGCCAATTAGTGTCAGTTATTTTGGTTTGGGCACTTCTCCACTGGGAACTGGATCTACTCCAAACTCATTTCACATAGGCCACCCAGCAGTCATCAGGCAAGGGTAACTTTTGGTCACTACCATCTGGGCAGGATTTACAACTGACAGCCTCATAAGCAAAGGTTTACCCCATTGTCATCCCTGTACCTCACTGACGTGTTTGTTATGTATTGGCAGGTTTAAGATGCATAGAACCATGTATATTGATCAGCCCTTATCAAGCATCTGAGTTTGGCATTCAGGCATATGAAATTCATCCAAAACTTAAGCGAATACCCAGTTTGTTCTCCATGTTTGTTCCTAGCCAACTGTTCTTAAATCAAAGAATTGTCACTATAAAAGTGAGTGTCTAGAACTAGTTTGACAGACATCTACATTTTAAAGATTGTAATGTACTAAACCAACGACAATAGTCATTTATGATTTGAGAGCAGAAGGTGCAAGGTTTAGACTAGCTAGGGGGCAGACCAAAGAATTCTCACACTGTTAAGTTGCAAACAAACAAACAGAGCTGACTCTTACATATGCAAGACCTTGAGATGCTTCAAAAAAAATGGCTACATGATTAGAAGAGACCATGGAAAGAATCCAAGACACCTTCTACAATACACTGTAGAATTGTTGGAGCACCTGCCAAGTGAGCTGGGAGCCTCCTGACTGCACTCACATTAGCAAATAATGACTTTAAGAGGGAAGTTCCTTCTAGACAAACATTTCTACAATAAATGACATACAACCAAGTGATTAATTAGTAAGGGGAGGGAGAAGTCATTAGGTGTTTGGTGCCTAGCTGTCATTTGTGCCCAATATTTATATGGCTGGAACTCACAAGTTATGAAGAGGAGGGAAAAATATTACTTTAAACAAAAAAGTTTGCATTTAAACTCAGGAAAGTGTTTTTCTAGCAAGTCTTGTTGAGAAAAAATAACCATTCCTGGAAGACAGGTACATATATGGATCTGTTTTGTTCATCCAGCTACTACTGTCCCTCATTCAGACTAGTTAGGTACTGTAGTAGTCCATATTATAAGTGCAACACCACAGTTATGCAAAGTAAACAGGTCAAATCAATTAACTGAGGACTTTATACCTGACAGAAGTGCTTCATCTTGTCCAACACCTTGTTAACTTCTGGGACTACATCTTTGCCATCCACTAATATTGGAACATTGGAGCGATTCCTCAGGGCAATATGAAGCACAGCCCGATTCTGAAACAAGAAGGCACGGGAGACAAACACCATAAAATATTAACAGAGGCCGTTTGGCAGTGTAGATACACCAAACACAGCACCCAGAAGGCAGCAGTATAGCATTAAAGGCTGTGAAGCCTGCCTAAGGATCGCTCAGACTATTAACTTGAAAGTCTTCTATGACCAGTAGCCTGCATCTCTCTCTCTCTCACTATTTCTAACATGCTCACTGTGGTATCTAAGCACCTGATCAGATTTGACAGAGTTGGTGGAAAACGGTCCAAGACATTTCTAGAAAAGTAAAGTATGTAGTATGCATATTAGGCAAACATTAATAGATTGTTGTGAGAGGTAATGAATTTGAAATTGTAGTTAAAGCTTGATCTTTTGATAAGTAATTTTAATACATTTGCAATTCATACTTCTGCAGTAAGCCTAATGAGTTCAGTAGAAGTCATGGTCTTCAGGATTGAAGATAGTTTTATGATCAACTCCTAGTTATATTCAATAACTCAAGGGAGTTATGTACTTTAGCAGTTTCTCAATGACTGCAGCAGTAACAGCCCCTTCAATACAAAGGAAAAGATAAATAAGCATATATAAGTAGCAGCCACGTGACAGGGAAATGTGATAAGCATGTTCTTCTATTCCACTACTATCAGTGAAGGGCCCCAAATACTTGTGTGCTATGTTAGAATTCTAGGGTAGTGCCAAATTCTAATCTCGGATGCACCACACCCCTGCTTATATCAGAGGCCAGAATTTGAGTCTTCACCATCTGCAGTGATGAGTTTGTTGCTGCTGTAATCTAGGATGGAGGATTTACAGTTAAATAATTCACCTGGTCCGTCTCACTGTTCTTTGCTACAATGGAAAGAGCATTGTGAGGCAAAGCCAACAAGGAAGATATGAGCCGCCAACGTTTATGGGTTAAATTACAGTACTCAATCCAAACCAAGAGCTTTGGTGGCTGCTGGGTCAGAAGACTCAGGAGCTTCCTGAGCTATACAGTTATGAAGATGCACCCTGTTTTTAAATTGGGGATGAAGGACGGTCCTGGTCACTCTCCACCATGGAATCAAATACATTAGTACTTGAACTGATTTCTACTTATTTTTATCTTAACTTTTCAAATTGATAAATACTGCATTTTAAGAGATTTATTACTGCTGCAGTGACCATTAAACAGTAGTTTACCATCCAAGTTGTAACTTATCTGGGATGTACACCTGGCATGGCTATGCATGGGTGCACTAAATAGGACTTTTGCATACATGCACACCAGACAGCCAATGCCTCCAGCATCAAAATATAGATCAGCCTTAAGTGTGGTCAACAGCTTTGTTTAGATTTAGAACGTTCTCTAAATTAGATTACAAGTCAATTCTGAATCTTTATTGCTTTGGACATGTTAAAAGGGATACCATCAAACAGAAAAAATATTTAAGTAATCAGGACACTTCTGATTTAAAAAATTATTTGACATGATGTTCTGCTTGGCCAGATGGAGTGTAAATTAAACACAGATCTGATTACAGGTCAACCTTCTGATATAGTTCTGCTAACTGTAAAGGAGAGCTAGGAATCTCATAAATGCAAGTGTTCCTGGACTCTTAAGAGTCACCAGAGGTGATTTTTTGTAGCACTACCTCTTTCCATGGCAGCCCTTGAAGTAGGGAGTAAGTATTGGAGGCCAAGCAGGGAACAAAGTCCACTCCTTTAAAATAATGTTAGCTTAGGATAGAGTTCTCTGGTGAACAGTTATCTTGACTGGTATATTGTTCCAAGGCAGGGAAGAGAGCAGCCTCATAAGGAGTAGTTAAAATGGGCTACCTTGTGATAAGCCAGACTATGCCAGATTGAGCCACCAAGGGAGGTAGAACCTCACCACCCACCCCTCACACCAGGGGTCGGCAACGTTTGGCACGTGGCTCGCCAGGGTAAGCACCCTAGCGGGCCGGGCCAGTTTATTTACCTGCTGACGCAGCAGGTTCGGCTGATCACGGCCCCCACTGGCTGCAGTTCGCTGTCCCGGACCAATGGGGGCGGCAAGAAGCGGCGCAGGCCAGGAATGTGCTGGCTGTGGCTTCCCGCCGCCCCCATTGGCCCGGGACAGCAAACTGGGGCCAGTGGGGGCCGCGATCGGCCGAACCTGCCGCCTCAGCAGGTAAATAATCTGGCCCGGCCCGCTAGGGTGCTTACCCTGGCGAGCCGCGTGCCAAACGTTGCCGACCCCTGCCTCACACCAATCCCCAAATAGTTAATACAAATCAAGAGCTGAATGGGGCAGAGCTGTGCCCTGCTCAGCTAAGATAGTCTTAGAAAGCAGGGTGCTCCCACCTGGGGCTGGGTGACTGCACATGGGAGGGATGAACAATCACTGTGACTGCACTGACTTTGAAACTCTGAAGGAAAAAAAATAGTAATTTCATTCTGAACCAGTGAACTCTTCCAAGCATTGTTTCTGGATTACTGATCAGAATTAAAAGAAGAGGTTTGATTGGCACAAAGACCCAATTTTCAGACAGTTGAAATTTGAGGTCTGCACATATGCAATTGCAAGTACAAACTGGCTAAATTCCTATTTCTAGGTCCAAACACAGACTTCAGCTTTCTGAAGAACAGTTAGGTTTTTATAATGGTCTGTAGTCATTCTAGCCACTGAAGTTTTAACTGCTTGCCTTTAAAAAAAAAAAAAGCAGGCAACAATTTTATCTCCAGCTAAGGCTTTATTTTACTTTTGTCCTTTAAATGCAAGGGATTAAAACAAAAAGGGAGAGAAACTGCCTTTCCAATGCTGCTTTATCAGAACACGTCAAAACACCTCTACAAACACTCAATACTCACAAGCAAAACATAATACAACTGCTGAGCTCTTCAAAGCAAAGGGTTTAGCAGTGTCTCTGCAAGTTCACAGTCAATAAAAACAAGCAAATAACTTTCATCAGAAAAGCTCTACAATGTGAAAGGACCTTTAATATTTAAGACAACCTGCTTGGTTGAGCTACATTGTAGAGCACCCAGATTTTCTTCCATTCTCAATTTAAAAAAAAGATGAGCAGCTACTTAATTTGTTGTATCCAACCTAACTAAAGTCCTATGCAGCACACATCACCAACTTTGAGCACGTGTGTTCTAATAAAGGAGAATCTGGATACAGTGATCGCTTTCAGACCTAGAAAAAAGGGAAGGTATTCGTTCTCTTGATGCAATAGGTGGCTAGTCCCCAAAAAAATGGGTTTATAACTGTCACTGGTAAGTATCCTCAACAGCACAAAGCAGAAGTTCTTACTAGAAATTGTTGTATCATTTGCCAAGCATCACCACGACTGGTCTTAAGCAGAAGCAAAAGGAAGTGGCCCCTTGGATCCAATACCCTGCCCCATGTCAGGTATCAGCTCTGTAATTCATCAGTTGGTCCCATTTCCCTTCTCCAGCAGAATGCCTTCAGAACCGGGCCAATGTGGCAAACAACTTCTGGCCCAGTTTCCTCCACTTCCAGCAGCTTGGGGCCCAGTAAATTGTAAGGCTGGTCTCCAGCTCACCACCCCACCTCAGTTGCCATTGATATCACTGCTTGTTTTTGTCTTCTCCCCAGAGCTTGTGTGTATGGTGATGTACATGAGCAAAGAAATAAATACTACCACCACGTTTAATAGTTCAATGCATCACAAGTAGCCATATGGTAGTAATTTCCAGCCCCACACTCCTCCAGCATAAATATGCATAACCTAGGTCAGTATTCTCAACCAGGGGATGTGTACACCTAGCTCTTCCAGCAGGTACATCAACTCATCTAGATATTTGCCTAGTTTTACAAGAGGCTATATAAAAAGCACTAGTGCAGTCAGTGCAAACTAAAATTTCATACGATGACTTGTTTATACTGCTCTATATACACTGAAATGCAAGTACAATATTTATATTCCAATTGATTTATTTTTTAGTTGTATAGTAAAAATGAGAAAGTAAACCTTTTTTCAGTAATAGTGTGCTGTGACACTTCTGTATTTTTGTGTCTGATACTACTTGCTTACAAAATAAGTGAGGTGTAACTTGGGGGTATGCAAGACAAATCAGACTCCTGAAAGGGGTACAGTAGTCTGGAAAGGTTGAGAGCTACTGACCTAGGTGACAGCCACAGACAGAAATAACCTTACCTCAGTGAAGTTGATCTTCTCTCCACTGAACATTTGCTCCCTGGCATTTTCAACACCTCTTGACTTTGCCTGAGAAGGGTAAAAATATATCATTCACTTAAGGGTAAAAGTAACTAGCCCCTCCCAGGTAGGCCCAACTGCATCAGAAAGGCAAGAATTTCTTCCATAAAATAAACTGGCTACAACAACAACAAAAAAGTTATATTGGCTGCCAGTAGTTTAAAATAGGAGAACAAACTCTTACAGCTGTAAAGGAGATTGGTTAGAGGGTGTTCCTTCACTGAGGGGAGAGTGGTATAGGTGAAACTGACAAAACAATCTCAACTTTAAATTACTCAGTTTCATCTTGTCAAGATCAGCAATACACCAGTCAATAGCCGATTTATTTATTTTAATAAACAGAAAATTGATTGAAAGTAATTTTACTGCTGGCCCAAATTTCTGCTAGTACTTCCAAATACGATGCAGCACAGATACAAGACGGTCTTGGTCTTTCATCTAACTAAGTAGCCAGGGAGGATGGTAAATTTGGACATCACACTGAATTGAGGTTATCCAGGCAAATCTTTTCAGAAATGGCAGTCCTGAAGCTTTCAGATGACTATTTAAGCAACAAAAGAGGTTTCATGCATCACTTTTAAATTGCAGATGTAATTCTGTTAAGGACTTGACACTTGTACTAATTTAGTTTGATTCCTTTTTTATAATGTAAAAAAGTTGGTTGCTGAAGAGACCTGCACTGATCTTTAAAAGCATCTGATTGACGGGGGAAACATTTTTGGCTCCACCAACAGATATTTCATTACATCAGAACGGACCAATTGTTATATGGTTAATGCCAGCATGTAGACAGGGCTGTGGTGGTGCTTGGAGCCAGCTCTCAGATATACTCCCCCACCAGATTGTACAATAGCCCTCTGCTAGTGTTCTGCAGCTAGGGAGCGGACAACAGCCATCTTTCATGGAATAATCTTCCCATTCTCAATTCCATGAGGAGTCCCATCTTATATTAATGCAGACCTCATCAGTATTGTCTTATGTTGGTTGCTCTGCTGCACAGCCAAACCCCTCCTGAGGTGGGGCTTGGGGCCAGCAAGGCGGCTTTGGTAGAATAGCTCCTGACATAGTCACGCTGCCTTGGGGGCAGAAAGCAAAGCTGTGAAGATACCTGCGGACCATCCTAGGGGCTTCATGGGCTGAACGCCTACCAAATCCTTGTGAATGTGGGAAAGAACTTCAGCCCAGCTCTCAAGAGTATTTAGTTTCCCAATACCCTGAATGATCTGGACCAGGGGTCAGCAACCTTTCAGAAGTGGTGTGCCGAGTCTTCATTTATTCACTCTAATTTAAGGTTTCGTGTGCCAGTAATACATTAACATTTTTAGAAGGTCTCTTTCTATAAGTCTATCATATAGAACTAAACTATTGTTGTATGTTAAGTAAATAAGGTTTTTTAAATGTTTAAGAAGCTTCATTTACAATTAAATTAAAATGCAGAGCCGCCCAGACCAATGGCCAGGACCTGGGCAGTGTGAGTGCCACTAAAAATCAGTTCACGTGCCGCTTTCAGCACGCATGCCATAGGTTGCCTACCCAGATCTGGACCTTCGTGTCCTGTGCTAGAACACACTGTGCCAGGAAGGATTTAGCGCCTCATTTTTCTACAACTTGTTTTCACCTTTTATTAGGTCAGGGTGAACATAAGGAATTACCAGGTCTATCAGCATCTTCATGATCTCTTCTGTAACAAGGTTCTTCGAATAATCCACCAAGATATCCCCATGATCAGTATTCAGAGTCACACTGCCAACAGAGATGGTTTGTTAAATTACAAGTTCCTACAGAGCTATTGTTTTAAGCATGCAAGTAATGAGCGATTACCTAAATAATTTGAACCCCAAACCTACAAAAGCTAGTACAAATAGCCCAAAGGGCAGTTTTGCCCAACAGGTTTCATAAGACGATTTACTAGATACTAAACTATTTTTAAATTTGACTATAATATTCCAACAAGTTAAACTATAGTGTCCATTTTCTACTTGAAGTAAATAGAAACAATCATTGACATTTATGCGAGTCATTTCAATAAATGCAACAAGATGAAAACAATCAAGTATTCATATTCATCCCAGCATGAAAGTATGACAAAAGCAAGTATGCTTAAAAAAAAAAATCTATTACAACTCCAAGTATAAAAAAATGCATTCTGCTCCATTCAGTATTCTCATTTGTGAGTTGTGTAATCTAATCCTCACTGTCCCAGTGGAGCTCTCCAAATTATTTAACTAATCCTTGTTTGAAGAACATAGTCTAAATCTCAGATCAGCATTTTTAGCCTTAGATCTGTTGAAGACTGCAACATGAAGATGTGTTTATTAGAAGTAACATCAAGACAAATCATGTATTGCCATGCAGGAGTCTTCTTGGAAGATGGTCTACTTAATTAGCCCCTCGCTATAGTAGGAAGCTCTAATTATTCCATACCGCTCAAAGCAACAGAATCTTCCAGTCATATACACATCTTAATTTTCTTTGCACTGAGGACTACTGTCACAGCACACTTCTCCTCTGGAGGAGAAACTCAAAACAGTTTCCTATAGCTCATTCCAACGCTATAGCAAACAGAGTCTCTGCCCAAGGAATCTTGCCCCCCTAGGCTATACTATTTTTCTTTTGCTCCAGGTGCTGTGCACCCACAAGTCCCACTGAAGTCAATAGAAGCTGCAGGTACTCAACACCTCAACATGGATTCTGATCCTGAGTTCACTATTGTCTCCTTTGTCTTTCTGCAGCAAGCTTCCCTTCCCCAGTGTCTGAACACAATTTACACACTATTTTGGAGTACACAGCTGTGCTAGGAATTTAACAAGAGCAATAGCCCCTAGCCCAAATTTGATGTGACACAATAAGCAAGGGCCACAAATAGGGAGGGTGGATCAAGATGGGGAGACGAAGGACTAGGGTTATTATTGTAACATCAGTAACTCAGTTAGGCATGTACATCTGGGTCCATTAATTTAGTTTTTTTGTTTCTTTTCCCCCCCTAATGCTAGCAGAACTAAGATTACTGGACAGATTTGAATGGGGAGAGGAAGATATTTTGGCAAAAAGGTTTAGGGTACCATCAAAGAGAACAACAGGCAGGCATCAGAAAAGCAAATAGTAAGACTAGTACAATTCTTTTTCCACTTCAAATACAGCATACTAGTGGGATCAGCCTGTTCTACCACATCTTATATACTTTTCTAACGCTGGGTCTATGTTTCCAGTTTCCTCAGGTTAAGTATGCTTTTACTCTTGGGCCTGGTCACCAGAGGGTTTTGTTTTTTTTTAATATACACACACACTGAACTATTTTGATTAGGAAGTGTTACTTCCCAGCACTAAAAGTAATAACTGCATCTATTCTAAGGGCCAAAGAATGGGACCCCATTTGCTAGGCACTGTATAAACACAATAATAGACAGATCCTGCCCTCAAAGAGCTTACAATCTAAATTGACAAGACAGAGTGGGGGAAGGGTATAGAACACAAGCAGAGTGAACAACGTGATGGCAGCAAGCATCATTAGTTTCACATTTTATTTTGATGGGGGGAAGTTGGAGTGGATCAGCTAAATGGAAAGAAAAGTGAAAGGAGAGGAAACATTGAAGGGAAGTGGGGAGAGGAAGACAGGCAAGGGGAGAACAGAGTAAGAGGGGCATGTGTGGGTGAAGCAGAGGTGATGCAACTGTGAGGGAGAAGGATCAAAAAAGCAGCCAGTCAGCGCAGGGCAGAGAGTCCAGTCAAAACTGTAGAAAGTTCTCTGCATGTCTGAAGAGTCCCTGCTTTGGCTGCTGCTACAGCTGCTCCTTCCAACTGGAGTCTCTGGATAGTTTTTCCTCTACACTTTTAGATATACAACCCCTAGTGTGGCTGCAGTTATACTGGTATAAAGGTGCTTATACCAATATAGCTTGCTATAAGCACCTTTATACTGATAAAGCTTGCTATACTTGTATAGGCACCTTTTAATCATTTAACTACATCCATATTAGGGGTTGTACAGTTCTAAACAGATTGAGCTAAAGCAGTATAACACCCGTTGAGACAAGCTCTTTAAGAAGCTACATTTTATATATGTTTGTCACATTTTTAAATTGATACTAAATCCCTTAATGCACCTGAAGTTTGAACCTACTTTACTAACGAAATATCATACCCTTTAGTATATTAATAGCTTTTTCCTAATTTTGAGGAATTCTAAGAACAATCCCAGACTACAATTAAGCACAAGGAAATTAGCAACAGAGGCTATAATCTATTCCATGTATGGTAAATTTTACCTTAACTTCACATTTTTGAAACTCAGGCTTCATGCGTCCTATGTTCAGACGAATGAAGGGGAACTTCCCAACTTATCTTCTATAAGAGAGATGATCTGATCATTGTAGCTGCTGTGGGCTACCACAACAAATCTAACTACCACCCACACCTCATCTGGAGTATGAAGGGGTACAATGTAATTTTATTTTAAACTCTTACTTCTAGAGTCACATACTCTAGTTAAGCAGAAACAAAGAGTCCTGTGGCACCTTATAGACTAACAGATGAATTGGAGCATAAGCTTTTGTGGGTGAATACCCACTTAGTCAGAAGAAACCCAAAAAACCCATAGATCAATAATGTTCTGCTACAGTGCACATTCTGCAATGTGGCAAACACGTGAAAACAATGGACTTGTCACGTAAGCCACATCCACACTTAAGTGATGTAACAGTTTCCTGTAAAGCCATTACCGTGGTACCATGCAGAATATTGGTCTCCCCCTACAATGTTAAATATATTAAGAAGCCATTTGCAACCTTGAAGCCATCACTGCTCAAATTCCCAGGCGACATGTAATGCTTCCCCACACACGCACTGTTAGCCTGGAGGCTCTCTGTTCCTTTCTGACATAGACCTTACTACATCATTTATGTCTTTGTAACTGCCAAGCTATATTACAGCAACAAACTCTACTTAGGGCTATCTTTGAGAAGCACTCAAACTTCAGCTGGTGCAGAATGTAGTGGTCTTTCCTGAGTGGGACAATCTGTTACGAGCACATACCAGCACTGCATACGCTGCACTGGCTATTTGCTTCCGAAAAGCTTGCCATCTCTATGGCTTTATGATTTGCTGGGGTTACGCTGCTGCCAGCAGTTTTGGTGCTGAACCCTCCACAGCTGATGGTCAGGTATTCTTAGTGGACAACCCATGCTTCTGGAATCTGCTTCTTCAGTCAGTGAGCCAGAACTAGAGATTGAATTTCAAGGAGCAGTCAACTATAATCCAGGTGATGGATTAACTGCTCCCAACATTTGTCAGAAGACTTATGCATTTTTTATTTAAGAGTTCAAATTCATGTGACATTGTGGGAAGTGTTCGCTCTTGCCTCCAACTATGAAGTATGCCAAACTAATTGGCAAATGGGACCTTTCCTCAGGCAGGTGTGTGGCAAAGGAGGAGTACTATCCATTGATGAATGTAACAAACAGGATAACACAGAATGTCTGTGAATATTAGGTATGCAAAGTAAGAGTGAAATAATAGGTGTTCTAGACTTTAAGAGGATGTACATTTTATTGATAATCTCATTTCAACTTTATCTTAATTAGTCACACCTATAGACATCCCTGCCCGCCTCTCAACAAAAAAATAAGCTATCAAATTCAGTCCCTAATGCTGTATTAGAGACAGGGAAACCTTGCAAGCCAGAATTTGATTTCTCTGCTACAAAGAAACTGAAATATTTGTTTTAAAAACACAGACTTTAGAGTACAAGGTGGCACAATCTTGTTACCAGGGTCATAGGACAACCATTACACAAAAATGAGGATTTAAAAATATTCTTTCATCAGTATAGAGGAAGTAGGCATACCAGAAAGCTTAGACACTAATGTGGAGAAATATACATCTTGGTCTTTAACGTACTCTTTAAAATACTTAGGCAGTTCATAAAGTGTGAAGCCCCTTTTCCAAGATGATGCCAACAGTTGCATCCATCTCCCACTCAAGTGATGCCGGACAGGGAATTATCTGTACACCAGAAGGCAAAAGCTTAGGGTATCTATATCTACACCGTGATCTACAGCCATCTGAAGAAGCCCAATAATAACGATTTAGCACATGTGTATGTTAATGAATTCTAATCACTCCTGCTAGCCAGGGGTAATCATGGCTCCATTCGACAGAGGCTAAGCAGCGTCGTTAAACACGGTCTGTGCCGAACCTTGTGCTTCCCCTTCCTGTGTCACAATCCCGTGTCGCTGTTGCAATGTGCTTTGAGTAACCATGTGGGGAGCAAAGGCGCTGGGGGCAGTGCTCGGCTTTGCTCAGGGCCAGCCGGGGCCCCCTCCTGGCTCTGGGGGTCGTTCAGCGCCCTCTTGTCGCGGGGCTCACCATGACTAAGCACGCTGATGCGAGAGGCCGAGACACGACGGACCCACAATGCCACTCTCCCCGCCGCAGCCCGCGCCGTGCTTCCCAGCACGTACCGTGCCGCAAGGATGAGTCAAGGGCAGGCGGGCAGCCCGCCGAGCCAGGGGGCTCTGCAGGAGCAGCGCCCAGAGAGCACCACCAGCTCGGGGGGAGACTCCCCGGGCGGGCGGGCACCCGGGGGAACGGGCCATTGGGGCCAACCCGGGTCAGCCGGTGGGGAGACGGCGCCTCGGGGCGGCTTTCGCTCCCTTGCGGCCCTACTCGGGCAGGTGGCAGAGCCCGGGAAAGGGCTTCCGCAAAGCCTCCCCGCGGCCCTGAGCGAGCGGGCCCCTGGCGGCGCTGCGCGGCCCGGGCCAGGCACCGCCGCCTGCAGCCCTGGGAGCGGGGGGCTGGGAAGGCCCCTGCAGCAGCCCCGGCCCCGCTGCCCTGGGAGGGGACTGGGCCGGGGCGGTGCCGCTGGGCGCGCCCGCGGGCTCACCTGAACGTCTCGAAGCGGTCCTTGTCGGCCTCGAAGAGTTGCCTCAGGACGAGCTTGGCGCCGTTCGCCTTGTACCACTCGGCGAGCTTCCTGAAGGCGGGGTCGCTGGACAGGGCCATGGTGCTGGCAAGTGGCTGAGCGGCGATGCGGCGGACAGAGCGGCGCTGTTGGGGACCGGCGCTTTATAACAGCAGACCCGCCCCTCCAGTGCCGGCCCCGCCCCGGCCTCAAAGCCCGGCCCCTTGGCGAGCCGCGCCCGGCCTGGGCTCCGGGGTGCGCTTACACGCGGCTGCGGCTCCTGAGAGGCTGTGATTGGCCTGTGGACGGGGGTCCGCCCGAGCCCATGGCCAGCCTGGGCAGGGGGCTGGAGCCGACACAGCGCTCCCTTGGGCGGCGGGCTAACGCCTCTCCCGTTCACAGCCCCCCCGGGACATCCTGCAGGTGCGATCCCGCCCACCCACGGCTGGCCATGAGCGCCTTGCCTACGGGGAGCTTGCACTGGGAAGCATCAAACTGTGCCCTGCGGCCTGTGTGAGCTTCATACCTTCCCCGAGCCGCAAGGCGCCGCCTCTCCCTCCTTCTCTCTGGCGCTCCTTCTGCCTTGTATCGAAGTAGATTTAGCTCTGCGGGGAAGAGACTAGAGGTGCGGTGTTTGTACAGGACCTGGCACAGTGACAGTGGGACCTCCCTTCGGACTGGGATCTTTGGATCAGAGGCGGATTTACCATGAAACAAACAGTGCGGTGGCATGGGGCCCCAATGACAGCCCCTCCAAAATGCAGGACAAATCTCATCTGACAACCTGCCCCCAGTCCTGGCTGGCGGTGCAGCAGGGCCCAGGCAGGCAGACTGCCTGCATTCCGTGGCTGATGGCCCCATGGTGCTCCCAGAAGTGGCTGGCTGCTGGCACGTCTCTGCGTGCCCCGGGGGGAAAGGTGGCTCCATGCACTGCCCCTGTCCCAGGCAGTGCATGGAGACCCACTGTCCCCCTCCCTCCAAGGGGTGCACAGAGACGTGCCAGCAGCAGGGCTAAGGCGGCTCCCTGCCCCATGCTGCCTCCCTCCCATTGTGCCGCACCACTCCTGGAAGCAGCCAGCATGTCCCTGCAGCCCCTGGGGGGGGGGTGTCTCTGCCCCCACCCCGAGTGCTGACTCCACAGCTCCCATTGGCTGGGAGGGATATGCCGGTCACTTTGGGAGCCGCACGGCCCAAGGTAAGCGCCGCCTCCCTGTTATAATACCATGTGCTGCAAAGAGCCACAGGAAGCACATTAAAGAGCCACTTGCAGCTTGCCAGCCTCAGTCTGAGTATCACTGCTGACTGGAATCACACATCACAGAATATTAAAATACATCACATTTTTCCGAGTGACAGTGAATACAGCACTTTATGTATTTATCCATTGTCATTTAATTATACCATATTTTCCTGAATCATGCTGAGCACACCACTTTATTCACTGTAAAATGTTACCATTTAAATTAGAGGTAAAATACCAATCAAAGGGAGCATGCATGTAGATTACTTTTTCAGGCTTTTACAAAACCTATGTCAATTTAGCAATTAGCCTTATTTGTTTTTAATTCGGTACTACCCTCCACAGCACAAACCCAACACTAATAAGGGTGCCCTGTGATAGTTATCTTTAATGTGTGAATTGTCACAGGAACAAATGGCTAATGACCTTTAGCCACAGGGGAACAAAACCCTCAGAAATCTATGTAGCCCCACAAGCATGTGCCAGTGTTCCCTCGTGCATTTCCAGCAGCTGTACAGGTTACAAAGGTGTCCCTCGGCACAGGCAGATGTCATTGCGAGGTATTTAGCACTGTGATCTACCCATGCATGGTTTCCAGAAGAAAAGCTCCAGAAATAATAGCTGGATTTGACAGGATGGGGTTTCCCAACCGTTCAGGGGCCATCAGTGGCACCCATATCCCAGTACTTTGCTCACCAAAAGGGGCAAGCAAGTATGTGAACCAAAAAGGTTACTATTCTCTTGTTCTGCAAAACTTAGTGCACCACAGAGGCAGATTGATTAATAAAAACATAGGAAACAATGAAAGGTTCATGACGCCAGGATGCTGAGGAGACCAGTTTGTATGGGGGGCAGGGGAAGGGACTTTATTCCCCAGAAATGATGCTGTTCTGTGTGGTGTGTCTGTGCCAACCCCACATACCTGCTCCTAACTTGGTTCATGTAACTATCCCAACATCAATGACCAAGCTCAATAGCTGAAGAATGGTCTTAGCCATTCATTTCTGTGACAATTTGTACATTAAAGACCATTATAACAGGGCAACTCCATTAGATTTGTGCTGTGGAGGTTGGCAGCCAAACTGTAATCCAGTTATTGTGCAATGCTTTTGTCTTCACTATTCACACTTATTTACAAACCTCTGTTATCAGGATCACTCAATTTCTTCATGATCTTATCAACTTCCCCTTTGGAGAAGGGTGTATCCATTCTTTTTTTCAACCCTTCCTTGTCAGCTGGGGTGGCAGTAGGGGGGTTTGTGGGGGCTATAGCTACTCCAAAATTTGCCTTAGGGTCCCCCCCTCCCCAGCCACCCCTTCCAGCTATTGGCGGCAGCAGTGCCACCTTCAGAGCTGGGTGCCCAGCCAGCAGCCACCGCTCTCCGGTCACCCAGCTCTGAAGGCACAGCTTCCCCCCGGCTCCTCCCAGCAGACATACTTCTCCTTCCCCCTATTCACTTGTTCTCACTTCCCCCTACCACTCCCTGCTGCCTGAAAACAGCAACAGCGGGGGAAGCAGATTGGCACCTGAAGACCCTCCACACACACACCTGATCTGGAGAGAGGAGGCTTTAGCCACTTGCCTAGACTGGAGGAAAATTGTCTTTTTCTTCCATTCAGTTCCTTTATGCTCAGGGATCCCCTGACAGATTTGCTGCCCTGGCTGCCAAAGTTTTGCACAGTCAGCTCCCCTCCTGATGCTAGCCTTGGCCAGAGGTGTGACACCAGCTCCTCAGCAGCAGGCATGACAGAGACTGCGAGCCCCATGTTTACACTTAAGTCTCCCCTTTTTTAGGAAGTTGATCCATGGGTGGTGGGGCGGTGGGGGAACTCGCCCGATGCTCTGTGTCTGACTGAGTGTGTCTCCGCTGGGGTGGCGTGAGAGCCTGTCTATGCTGGTGCCTCTGGATCAGGAATGGGAGCTGCTACAGCTGCTGTACTGAACAAGCGTTCAGGTTCCTGAGTGCTCAGCTTAAAGAGACAGCCCGCTGACACACTCACTCAGGCACACAGTCTCCCACACACACTCCCTCAAACACATACAGTCTCCCACACAATCTCCCTCACACACTCCCCCAACACAGTCTCTCTCTCTCTCTCACACACACACAGTCTCCCCCCCACACACACTCTCTCTCACACACAAATAGTAAAATTATAATATGGTACAAAATTCAGGGGGGTGCCCTCCGTCCTCCCTAAATGGCGCCCCTGAGGCAGGGGCAAGGCAGTTGCTGTCCAGTGGTGAGACTTTGCAGCACATTGTCCGGCCGCAGCCAGCTCTGGGGAGCAAGCTCAGGTCTGCACGAGCCACCCCAATTTTCTGTGTAGCCCTCCTCAGCCCCCCACCAGGAAGAGGCTGTCAGCAGTGCTAACTGCACTTAGTGACTGTTTAAAACTGGACAGGGTTTCAGGGAGGGGGGAAAGGAGAGCCCATTTAATCACAGGGTAGTGGCAGATACTGTCTTTGCCTGTATTATTACTGGAACTGTGTTTCAATTTTCTACATGTGAACTAAGCCATAAAGAAGTTTATCTACCCATTTTCTGTGTTGTAGAGTTCTGCTGTGTTGATAAATAGTAGTGCTTTCTATAAGCACGTAACACTAACTGCACTTTCCCCATCATCTCTCCCATGTGTGGTTGGGACTTCAGATATTTCTGAACCTGGGGAAGGGTTCTGGCTGTGTGGGACAGACAGAAAAGTATTTGCTGTATGAAGGCACCTGACAGTTACACCATTCCATTGCAAGTGTTGTGAATTGTGGGGCCCAACCCCAGACCCAAAAACATCTTCCATTCATCATACTTAGGAAGGAGCATCCACACATAAGTCAAAGAATCTATAAAATTTATTAAAAGGATTATAGGAAACTTGTAATTAAAATATTTTTAAAAAGACATCAGCCAACAATATTTAAAATATAATGGGATGGAATCCACGAACAATGACTAAATGTTACAGTCTCTGCTGCACCCATCTTTTTTCCCTCCCACTGTGAAGGGGCAATGACTGGGGAAAATTGTTCTTGGGGACAACTAGGGACATCTGCATAGGGCTTATGGGGACTGATGGTGTTCAGGACCCCCCACAGGCTCATCATTCCCCTCCTGGAGACTCAGGGGGTACCCATGCAAGGGATTTCAGGTGCCAGTGGAGGGTGTGGTCCCAAGCATGCTGCAGACTCCATATTATCCTCCTGGTCACTTGAGGGGATTGGGTCCTCCAGCTCAGCTACACCCTGAACGGCAGCCAGAAGAGGAGGTGGCGGTTCCTGGACAGGTGCAGTGGCCACAGCAGGCAGATCCCAAACTCGCTCAGCCACAAGTTCTATCACTCTCCATTAGCAAATGCTCCCATTCCATGTGGGAATGTGTGACACTAAGCATCCTTGTATTCACACCCTACCTACTATTGTAATAATCTTTGTACAAACAAGTGGGGGAAGAAAGAGTGTGGAGCTCCTTTACTACCAGACCCTATGTCACCTTCCTCACAGCTTGAATAAACTTTACTTTGAGGGGTAACCCTCAGAAAAATCCATTTCAAACGTTTACTGGTCTATAAAGACAGGAGGGCTGACCCTCAAGGGATAAGCATTTGAATCAGCTGATTGTATACAAGATTGCTGTATAATAAGCGTGTAGAGAGTGAGCCCTTTTCTGAAAGCTAATGACACACGTGATTAATATCATTGTGAAATGTATGTATAATTAACAGTATGAGGAAATATGGATACTTAATTATATTATGTTTTAGAGTCTGGGGAGAAACAGCTTCCCTCTCAGTCAAGAGAGAAGTCAGCTATTTATCAGTCTCTTGTGTAAATTAAGCATGGAGGAATCAAAACAACAGAAACCACATTTATATACAGGGGATGGGAAGCCCACAGGAAGGGAAGAACAGCATGAGGTCATCCTGCATCTTGAAAAAGGTTCACTGAATTTAGGAAGATATAAGCAAGGAGAGAAGCCATCTTTGGAATCTACCACTAGACATAAGGGAAAAGAGCTTTTGCAAGGTGAGAAAGATGGATCCTTCAACCAAAGGGGAGTTGAAGTCTCTGGGAACTGAATATAGGTGAGAAACCTACTTAGGCAAAGATTGTACCTTGCTAAATTAAGCTTTATACTTTTAGATACATGTTTTCACTTTTGTTTTACTTGTAACCCTTTTTAACTTTATTCCTTTTACTTGGCATCACTTAACCTAAGTCCTAGTGTTTTATTTTTACTATAAGCCAACTCAATGCTGTGTTTAAATGGAAGGCTGTATTTATCCCAGTTAAGTTAATAAGTTGTGATGTGGTTTGGGGCCTTTAGAGGAACAAATTAACCTTATTATTTCTCTGAACTGTCCAAGAGAGAGCTGAACATTGCAGAGCACGTGGTTTTGGGAAAATTTGGAACTGGGAGTGTGTTGGGGCATAGGTGCCGACCCCCGCCTCTGCCTCCGACCCCACCCCCACTCCACCCCTTCCATGAGGCCCTGCCCCTGCCCCACTTCTCCCCACCCCTACCCTGCCCCCATTCCAACTCCTTCCCCAAATCCCCACCCCAGCCCTGCCTCTTCCCTGCCTCCTCGGGTAAGTGTGTGCAGGCATTTTCCCTTATGATGTTTAATTTTAAAGATGGCACCCAGCCCATCCCCAAATTAACAAGACACTGGTATTGATTTTTCATTGTTTTACTTGTATGAGAAGAGATAGCGGTACAACAAACAGAGGAAGATTTGCTATCTGCTTTTCATTCCCATGTAGGGTTAGGTGGAGGGGGCTATGTGGAGCAATTTGTTTATGTATGTAGGGATGTCCCTTGTGTCCTTCTGAGAGAGCTCTATGAAACTTTCATGGAGATACTCTGCAATACTCTCCTGAAGGTTTCTAGTGGTGGCAGCCTTATTTCTTCCTCTGGGGTGAGGATGAGTTTGGCTGGCACCGTTGCAGTAAACAGGCTAGCAGCATACAGGCCTTGGCGGTTTCGGAACTCCAGTAGCAGCTGATCCCTCTGTGCCTTTGTTAGCCTCAGGAATGAGATATCAGCTAAAATCATCATGGCCTGTGGAAAACAGTGCCAATATTCAGTGCCATTCCCCTAAACCTGTACTCACGGACTAGGGACAGACATTTTCTTGTTTAATGTGACCAAAATTCCTTTCCCACTCTCACCCCTGGTGGCCATGCTCACTATAGCTGGTGCTGAGAACTCCAAAGCTGAAGTGTCAATAAGCATGTCTTATTAAAAGGTTTTATGGGGATAAGAGAAGAAGATTTTGAAACTCACCTTTCCCTTTCTGTTGTGACAGTAAATCCAATGATACATCTGTCTGTTTTTATCAGCAGCTGCTGCCATTGTGGCCTTGAAGGGTGCCCTCTCCATACCCATATGATGCCTGATCCTGATGAGGAGAACAAAGAGGACTAGGGAGGACATGTTCAGGGAGATCCTGCAAGCCAGTACTGCATTGTGTTGGACTGTGAACAAAGAGCCTGGAGGGCCAACATGGCAGATGGCATGGAGAAGGAAAGAGCAGACAGAAAGGCCCATGAATCCCAGCAGGAAAAGGAGAGGCATATGCAACAGGACATAATGGGTCTTCTCAAGCTGCACACCCTGGTTGACCTGCAGGTCCAAAAATCCTGGACTCCCTACCCTATGCAGTCCTTAGAGTACTCTAAGGTAGCAGCCCCCTATATCCTGGATCCTACCATTTCATGCTGGTAGATAGCAAGGAAAACCACAGCTTCACATACACTGACCTTTGAGAACCATGGCTGGTATATGTGTAGCCATAATGGAGTACATTTGTGCACTGAAATGGACAGAAATGTTTGCTGCCTTTCTAATTTTAAACCTCAGATTCCATTAATTTATTTTATAAGTTTGTCTAGCTTTTCCTGTTGGTGGTGGTGGTTTTTTTTTTTTTTTTTTTGCACATTGTTTTTCTGCATTGTTTTTGCCACTCAATACATTTCTATTTTAAAAAAAAATTATATTTATTAGTTTTCAAATATTGCATGAATGCATAGCGGCGCTCAAAGCACTCAATATTGTAAATGCAGAGCACACCAGGACTCATAAGTTCAAGGAACCACACAGTCTAATATTTATAAATGTACAGCAGGCGCTGCATAATTCATAGCTTCAGTAAAACACACAGTCATAGTTATAAATGTATGGCAAGTACTAAACAATGCCTAACAGCACCCAAAACTTCAGGCCCAAAGAAAGTCCAGCATAGAACACTCTCGTGGCTGACCATTAAAGTGCTCTTTCAAAGCTTCCCTTAACCGCTTAGCTCCACGCTGAGTTCTTGTAATGGCCCTTGTGTCGGGCTGTTCAGACTCAGCAGACAGCCCTAGCATCTCTGCTGTCCATCCTGGTGGCAACTTTCCCCCCTTTGCCTCAGAGATATTATGCAGGACACAACAGGCAGCTATAACCATTGGGATATTGTTCTCACTGAGATCCAATCTAGTGAGCAAACATCACCAGCGTCCCTTCAATCTACCAAAAGCACATTCAACTGTCATTCTGCACCTGCTGACCCGGTAGTTGAATCTTTCCTTGGTGCTGTCCAGGTGGCCAGTATACATCTTCATGAGCCAGGGGAACAAGAGGTAGGCTAGGTCCCACAGAATTACTGCTAGCATATCAATCTCGCCAATGGTAATCCACCATTTAGGAAAGAATGTCCCTGCTTGCAGTTTTCTGAACAGTCCTGTGTTCTTAAAGATGCGAGTGTCATGCACTTTCCCTGACCAGCCCATATTGGTATCAGTGAAGTGTCCCTGGTGATCCACCAATGCTTGCATAACCATAGAAAAGTAGCCCTTTCTGTTGATGTACTCTGTGGCCAGGTGGGCTGGTGCCAAAATAGGGATATGTGTGCCATCTATCATCCCACCACAGTTTGGGGAGGGGACCCCATTGCTGCAAACCCATCCACTATGTTCTGCACATTGCCAAGTGTCGCAGTCCTGCATAGCAGGAGATGATTAATGCCCCCCACTGTGGATTTTCCAACTCCAAAATAATTTCCCACTGACTGGTAGCAATCTAATGTTGCAAACTTCCAGAGTGTGATTGCCACTTGCTTCTCCACTGTCAATGGACCTCTCATTCTGGTGTCCCTGTGCTGAGGGCTGGGGCAAGCTCAGCACACAGCTCCGGGAATGTGGCCTGTTGTATTGATCTTAAGGGCCAAATGTGTTACCATAACCTAATCACTGTCCAACATTAAACAGTGTTAAACAAGGTTCAGGGTTTGGTATACAGTGACCTCAGCCTGCTTAATACCACGGTGTAATGGGGTGATCAGCACACCCCGTTGGGTTCAGCCTCCTGGCCCCACTCCCCAATGAGTCAGGACCACTCCAAGCTGGTGCAACACCCTTGTTCTTTATTCCTGTGTCCGGTCCCCACCACCAAACTCCCAACTATTTACAGATTATTTACAGGTTTGGCCTAGCACAGGCCTCAGTGGTAGCAGGCTCCTTCTGAGCCTACTCTAACCTCCTGGTCTCCGCCCCTCCTTAGACTCACTTCCTCCCAAGCTTTTAGCCCGTTAACGAGGCTGGCAGGTGTGGCCAGTTTCCAGGCCAGGCCTAGCTAGTGCCAAACCCCAACCCATTTCCCCTGATTGGGGCTGGAGTGGCAGGAGCTGATTAGGGTTTCTCCTGCAGTGCCCTGCTACACATGGCAAACACACCATTAAAAGATTAAAGATACAGAAAGGAAGAAAAAAAATTACAGCATTTGAAAAGTAAAGTATTAAGTAAAGTTTTCATTTTAACAACTTTTTTGTTCCCTTTCCCTTTAGCTGGAGAGAATACTAGAAGGAAATTTAACAGTCTCTTAGGTGGTATCAAAGATGGTAATTAATAACTGTCCTGTTGGGTAACAGAGAAGAAATGTTGAGATGAACTATAGCTATTGTTGTTGCTGTTGTTGTTAAACTCCAATCCATTTAATCGCATGTGGTGTTTGGGGTTCAGCTGGAGCTGGTGGTAGGGGTGGCAACATCACCTGGGTCCCTCTCTCTGGCCAGATCTGGTCAGGACATCTCTCAGGATTAGGATGACAAAGGCCCAGGGTCCCAAGAAATGGGCATGGAAGCAGACATGATGGTGAAGTTTGCTCCATTAGCCTCTGTTCTTCCATATTTTCCCCACAAAGTCTCTTTCTTTAGGGATCCAAAAAGGGAGTGATGGGTGGAATAGACCACCCCCCTCATTATTTTGTCCATCAATTACACCTAGTTTCCAACACACCAATTTTGCTTCACTAATTTCCGGACCCACATTTTCTTGTTTACCAAGCATGATCTTAACACAGTCCTCGAGTTATATCAGCCGGCCTTTCTCTTTAACTTAGACTAATTTGGTCTTTCTGTCTCCCTTTCATACCTTTTCCCATCAACATTTGTTACTATAGGTTATTGTGACATCTCATGAACTTTTACATACTTTTGACAGTTCACAATTAGGGCAAATTTGTCGGCCCAATTATCACAACAGGCCTTTCGCATCTGGAAGTTCTGAAGCCACTGCTTGTTGCCCTAAACCTGCATTACGATGCAATGTTTCTCAGGTCTAGATGTCGCGCTCCACTGTCAGCAGCTGCTGCGTGAATGCCACCAACAAATTCCACAGAAGAAAAGACATTGAAGAAATCCTCAAGTCCCCCATTGTTGTGGTACTTCCTGTGGGTCTGCAAATGCAGGAGAATCATGAGTCCTGAACATTGACAAGCATAATGCAGAGCTCTGTGGGCTCCATGCTTCTGTCAGAGATGGGGGACACAAAAAAGTGATGTGTTTGTGGGATTTAAAAAAAAGGCACA
The DNA here is from genome assembly GCF_028017835.1 of Emys orbicularis. Classification (NCBI taxonomy): domain Eukaryota; kingdom Metazoa; phylum Chordata; order Testudines; family Emydidae; genus Emys; species Emys orbicularis. Next base: position 18,953,659 of record NC_088696.1, read on the forward strand.
AAAATTATGGGATATGGATGACATTATAGGATGGAGAAAGTTGTATGCTGGGAACTTGACTCCTAGAGATCCCTGCGTGACTCATTTCTACTCCACAACACATTGTGAAAATTTCCCAAAAGGCATTGTGCTGTATGGTGGTACCTACCCATGGTGCACGGCACTTTGCCTCGACACAAGCACTCCTGATGAGTATGCACAGCGCTGCTGCAAGCAGGCAAGTATGCACACACACAGGAAAACTTCAGCAGCTCAATGCCAATGTAACTTACAGCAATCAAAGTTTGTAGTGTCCATGTGTCCTAATTGTTATCTAAGCTCTGCCAACTCTCTTCACTTCACTGACACTCCTTTTGTCTCCTCCTCCTCCTCATGCCTTTTTTCATGCTGCTTCTAGTATCTGGACTGATCTCCCTCTCCCTCTGGAACAAATTCTGAAGTCCTTACTCAATCCAAGGAAGCCAATGGGAGTTTGCCTGGGTGAGGACTTAGGCCCTGATTCTGCAAGCACTTTTCACACGCTTCATTTTAAGCATCTGAGCCATCCCACTTACTTCAATGAAAGTACTCATGCATAAAGTTAAGTATGTGTGTAAGTATATGAAGGATAAAGAACTGAATAAGGACCTTGTTATTTTGGTCCTCAGGAGAGACAGCATCTTCACATTCTGCCTTCAAATCTCTCCTAATATTTATTTTGCTAGCTTTCCACAGCTGACCAACTCTATAATCTCTGTGCACTCTACTGTCAATTTCTTTTCTTTTGCCCTACTTTAGTCTCAGATTTTAAAATCTGGTTCTTCTTTATTTCATACACCTTTGATTTTTTAATTGTGTCTGTCATTTCATGGCTTTTTCCCTACCCTTTCTTCCCTGTTGTCCTCATTTCCTGATAGTTTTTGTTTCTAACTTAGATTGTATAAACTCCTTGGAGAGTTTTAGAATAAAAAATAGTTTTGTAATGCACCATGCTCATTTTTATGGCATAAGAGTGACATGCTCTGGTCAAGGTTCTACTCCTAATCTTTAGAGCTCTCAGTGGAAGGAAGCTTGTAGCTGACTCAGGGACTGCCTCTATAGCCCACCATAACAGCTGCACTGTACAGAGACAGTAAGGCCTTGTCCACATTAAAGAGATCAATTGATTTTATGGTAGAGGACAGAGAGGAGATTCTGACTAAGGAGGTTCATCAGCTGCAGCAGTTGTTGTCTTTGACAGCTGACAGCTATCATAAGAGTTATACACATTCTAAACAGTTTAAGGCAGCCCTAGTGTGGATGCTGGGCAAAATCTTTAACTGAGGATGGCTAGTATTGACAGAGTGATTCAAAATAACTGACTGCAACACAACCAATTGAATGCTCCAATGTCAGCAAGACCTAAGGCTAGTTGAGCCTGGAGTAAAAATGTTAACGGCTAAGACAGGGTGTTTTTCGTGGATGAACTTCTATTACAGAGACTCCTATAATTGGAGATCAGAATGAATCTGAGCTTGCCCACCTTTAAACACAATGTATGACATATCGCTTTACAAAGGCTTGCTCCTATTAGTGGCAGCTGCAGAATGACCCAGCTATGTTTCTCATGAAAAAGACAAATTAAATTTCCATTTTGGAAGAAAGCTTCAGAATAAAGGAGGGATGGTAGTATGATCCTTTTGGTTGGAAATTATTCTTTCTAAATGAGATGTATAAGACCTTGATACTACTGATAGGCATTTTACATATATCAGAAAGGTTAATTGGAAAGATTAATAGATAATCTCTATGATTAATTTATCAGAGAGAGCAAGTCTGTTATGACAAAGTGACTGATTTCCCTTCATTCACATTTTCTGGCATTCTATTAATCTTTTTCCCTTTTTTGGTTTTGTAATAATATTTTATCTGTTTAAACCCATTTTAATAACTTATTACTAGAAAGCAAACATCTGTCATTTTACTACAAAATCTTGTACTGTACATATGAACAAAGAGAACAAAATACTTGAACAATAGCAAAAGAAGCAGTGTAGTGGACGGTTCAGGGGTTTGGTAACAAGATACAGGGCCAGATTTTCAAAGCGCTCATTTAGGCACCTGAATAAAGTGGCCACATTTTCAAAGGTGCTCAGCACTGATCAATTTCCATGTTCACAGTGGAAAAAACCTGATTCTGCACACATTACTCAGGCCAAACTCCCACTGATTCAGATAGGATCAGGCCCAATCCAACCTTCACTGACGTCAATGGAGACTCATTTTCTTCTGTGGGGATTGAATCAGACCTAGAGAGAGTCACGCTGTAGTGGTCTGCATATAGGATTAATACAGAACTCCTGTGTTCTGATACTGACACCCACAGTTATCTTGAGCAAGTCACTTCTGCCTACATTTTCAAATGTGTCTACTAATTCTGAATGCCTCAAACTTTTTACTTCATTGGGCAGGTGCTCAGCCCTTCTGGAAATCAGACCAAAGGTGTCTCCACCTGGGCACTTTTGAAAATACTGACCCACATGATTTGTCCAGGTTAATCTAGTGATTAGTCTAGTCAGTGATACAGATGGAACTAGAATCCCAGTCTTCTAACTCCCAGTTCTGTATCATGTTCCACTGCACCATTGAGATTTGGCCCACAATGTATCGAAACTCCTGTTGGCTAGAAAGTAGAATTATGCTTTAAATGCTATCTACGTAGCACTTTTCATATGACTCAAATGACTTTACACAGGTGAACACAATGGCCCACATCATCCACTCCCACTGGAAATACCCACAGGCCTCTGGGGATCGGAAATCTCTCTAAGGCCTCCCTTGTGAAGATTCTTCCCATATCATCCTGTCCGTGTGGGCAGAGTGTCTCACACAGAAAAGACTGTAGGGCTCATCTCCAAACCTGGCAGATCATAGGAAACAGGCAAGAGGATCTGGCCCATCTGTGCAGAGCCTCTGAGCCTACATGCATGCTCTGCTCTCCTGCCATTTCCACCAGCTCCCTGGCAACATGGCTCCACAAAGGGTATAATCTGACCCTAAATAACACACCCCTGAAATACAGCCTCTTTGGGGGTGGAAAATAGTAGCTGTTTTAACATTGCACAGCAATTCTATATGACAGTTTCAAAATAAGTGAAAACACGGTATCCAACGGTTAAGCACTTCCGGAACATTAATCACTCTAACCAACAGATGGCAGAACTGCATTTATTATTTGTTATTCATACATAAATTAATATGCATGATTCCATGCCTCACAGTTAATTATATAGTATAATAATTACACTGTACTTTTAAAATGCCTTTCAGAATCATGTAACTTAGAAACGATATTCTCTGCCTGAAAAGTAAGTGTGAACATATTAATCACTTGAGGCTGGATATAAAACTAGCATATGACTGAATAAAGGAAATAATCAATAAAATCATTAACAGAAAGATTTTCAGTAGCCTTCAGTGCTAGCCTAACTCTGCCCCCAATGAAGTTAATGGTAACTTCCATTAATGGTCCTGGGAAGAGAGTTCTGTCAACACTGAGCTTTTGAAACTCTCACCTAAAAATACTAGAGATGTGTCCCAAATCACAACATTCAGACCTGCTTTGGATCTAAATCTGAATTTCCCAAACTTTGGAAGTACACTGATTTTATTATAATGGTGTAAGAAATCTTGCTTTCTATAAGAAAAAAATTACTGGAGAGAAAAAAAAAAAGGCTGTAACTGCAGAAATCCCAGATAACACAATCACTGGCCCAACTTCCACTCTGATGTGAGTGAACACAATTCCCAGTGGCACAGTCCAAGCTAGGAATATTTTTCAAAAGTTTTCCACTGCTGTTAACGGCGGTTCAGCTGCAAAGGTGGCAGCAATGTTGGGAGCCCTAGTGCAGGCAGAGATCCATCAGCGTTTTAAACACTAGATATTTTTATCTATTCAGAGCAGGTTTAGATGACACAGCGCTTAAAACACTAGTTTCAGGCAGTGTGTTCTCTGTACTCAGGCTCCCAACATTGTTAACACTGATGAAGCATAACTGGCGTTAACACTCATAAAGGGGTTCTTAAAAATGTCCCTAATAATACAGACCAGGACAGTGGGAGTTGCTGGGTCAGTGTGATCTCTTTACACCAAGGCTACTTTGGTCCACCATCTGTATTTCAGTGGATTTCTCATACCTTCCAGGTTTCCTTGTTATGTAAACAGATTTACTATTCCTGTGTGCTAGTGAGTTATATTCCCAGTGATAATTTAAAAAGCAATAACTCACCAGGCCCAGTTGGTATATATCCAAGAGTTCTGAAGGAGATAAAGTATGAAGCAGCTGAGCGGCTATCAAAAATATGTAATCTCATTAAAAACAGCCATTGTTCCATAGGCTTAGAGGGTAGCACATATCAAAAAAAGGCTCTAGGGATGATCTGGGGAATTATAAACAAGTAAACCTTACATCTGTAGCTGGCAAATTGGTTGAAATTATAATTAAAAACAGAACAACAATACACTTGGAAGAGCATGATATTATAGGGTCTAGCCAACACACATTGTGAAAAGGAAAATCATGTCTCACTAATCTCTTAAAATCCTTTGAATGTGTCAATAAAGTAGAGCATAACTGAGAACCAGTTTACATAATTTATTTAAACTTTCACAAGGCCTTTGACAAGGTTCCCCCATAGGAGGCTTCATGAGGTGAAAGACACAATATTGTCATGAAACAAAAACTGACTATAAGACAGAAAGCAGAGTGGAATTAAATGGTAAATTTTCATTATGGCAAAAAGTTAACTGCTGAGTGCCTCAAGGTTCCATACTAGGTCCTGTGTTGTTTAATATATTTATTAATGATCTCAGAAGCAGGGTGAGTAGTGAAGTAGGAAAATTTGTAGAGGACCCAAAGTTATTTAGGTTACTCAGGACCAGAGAGAGCTGCAAGGAACTTCAAAAAGTCCTAAACAAACTAAGCAAATAGGCAACATAATGGAAAATGAAATTCATTGCTGATAAATGCAAAATAATGTGCATTTGAGGGGAAAAAATTAAACTACTCACACACCACATAGGGTTCTAAATTAACTATTAATTTAAGAAAGGGACCTGGATGTCACTGTAGACAATGCAATGAAGACCTCTGCTCTATATATAGCTGTGGTCAGAAAAGCAAACAATATGAATAAGGAATAGGATGGTGAATAATACTGAGAATATTATCATTCCTTTATATAAATCAATGATGCAGCCTCACCTGGAATACTGTGTGCAGTACTGGTCACTCCATATGAAAAAGGATATTGCAGAACTCAAAGGGGTTCTGAGAAGGGTGACAAGAATGATCATGGACATAGAAAAGCCTCCAGTTAAAAGAGATAAAAAATATTGGCATTGTTTACCTTAGATAGGAGACAACTAAGAGGAGCTATTAGAAAAGTATATAAAATAATTAATGGTAGAAAGCAGACTGAGAACTTTTATTCTTCCTGTTTCATAACAAAAGAACCATGGAACATTTAATACAATTAAACGGTGGGAAATTCAAAACTAATAAAAGGAAATACTTTTTCAGACATGTAATTAAACTGTGAAACTCATTGTCACAGGAAGTCATTGAGGAGAAGAATTTAACAAGATTGAGAAAGGGATTGGACATTTATATGGAGCTCAAGAAAATCCAGGATTATCATCATTAATGATAAAATTTTTGTGGAAAGGATATTAAATCAGAAGTCTCAGGGCTTAAGCCAATCTCTAACTATTAGAGATATGGGTGAACCCTAATGTGGGTGGCGGGGGGGGGGGGGGCATATTACCCAATATGTGCATACTGCAAGGTTCTTAAACCTTTTTCTGAATCCTGGTGCTGGCCATGGTCAGAGACAGGTTACTAGGATATTGGACTATTTGGACATTGGTCTGGTTCAGCATGACAATTCCTGTGTTCCTATGTCAGGTCCACAGTGTGTGGAATGTCTACTGAGAGTCACATTCTGCAAAGGTAGCACTTTTTAGTGATTCTGGAGCCACAAAGTACATGTTCAGCAAATCTGTACAAGGATGCATATCAATATCCAATAGTGGTTTCCTTATTCTTCATCATTTACTGTGTTTGTGATGGCTGGTCAATTTATTTATTGAAAAATATACTTAGTGTCACCTCCGTATGAAACAGTTACGCAATTTTGCTTCCAGATCCACATCTCTTCACTAATACATAGCACCTCATGAAGGAATAATAAATACTACTACGAATAATAATAATAATAAAAGTTAGATTTGTGCAGTGTTTTGTAGTGGCTGTGGAGGCTCCAAAGTATTGTTCTGTTCTGCCATTGACTCACTTTGGCCTGGATCACCCGCTCCTATGCAAAAATTATTTTCCTCCTTCTTTTGATCACAGTTTTGCTAATGGTACCAGGTCAAAGTTTTTCCATGATGCCTGTTTCAAATAAAGGTCATTATTATTAGTTATTCATTATCACTCATCTGCTACCATATTCACATCCCCTGTCTTCGGGACAAATTCACTCCTGGTTTAATTCCCCTATAGTCAACAGCATTTCATCTGGGAGGAATTTAGCCTGCTGTTTTCCAGTGTTTTCCAGTATCTTGAATCAAATACAGCAAAAAAACAGGGTTTTCTTTGGGAACAACAAGCAGAAAACCTTGAATGTTCAATAGCATCTGCTACAATGGAAATCATAGGTTCAAATGCTGCTCACCAACACATACTCATATGGTACTGAATTGCTTCAGATTTAGATTTCTGCCTCCAGGCTAGACTCTCCTGGTCCTGGCAATTGTGCTGTAAACATCAATGTTTGAACACAAATGAACATTTAAACAACCATTGACTTTAATGGGATCAGAATTAGGCTCCATGTATTACTCCTTCTGAAGCAGCAGAGGGCATTAGAGAGCAGTGCAACGCTGCTCTCTACTTCTCATTTGGTACCTGTTCTTAATTGTGTCCTTTCCCCAAAAGATAATACAAATTGTTCTTTCTCAGACATAGGGATTCCTCAGTGAAAAAGCAACAGCAACTCTGAATATATATTCTTACTGTTTACTGTGGGAAGCTAACATTATTATAAAAGGATATGCCTGATTTGGTTGTGTTATAAAAATTGGTAGATACAGTTTATTTGAAGCATATTTACAAATTATATAAAAAAAATAACTAATCAATTCTCACAACATCTAAGTGTGTTTTCTCCCCCACTTTGAAAATTAGGGAAGTTGAAGCACAGAAGTTGAAGTCAGGTTCTACTCTGAAAAGTGACTGGAAAAATAGCATTGTGAGTTTCTATCTTTATTATTGCCCTTCTCTGGCTTTCAAATCAAATTTTCTCATTTTACAAATATTCTAAGAGATTTTTCTAAAGCAATTCTTAGGCATACATATTTAAAGTGGGATCTTAACATTGAGCCGTGCTCTTTCTGACTTCATATGACAGCTAATGGAGTTTCTGAAATCAGAACTAAGTTAACAATTTTGTTGATGATGCCCAAGTCAGAAAAAAAGCTGTCTCTCTCATATGTCTCTCTGCATTGGCTCTGCCATGCTAACAAAAAAAAAATAGTAGTAAAAATCTATTCATCCAAAAAGTAAGTAGATATGATTTTTTGTGTACATACTAAGCAGATCCTTCTAGTAAGGTTTTGTTTTCCAATTTTTTCCTGACCATACCCACACTTTGGGTGACTTGCTAAGGCCACAGAGGGAATTATTGTCTCTGTATGTCTTATGTAACATGAGCCAATCAGCTGGGGTAAAATCCTGGCCCCACTGAAATCAGTGGCAAAATTCCTGTTGACTTCAGTGTAATCAGGATTTCAAGTGTAGTATTTTGAAAGAAAAAAATTGGGCTGTTATTTAATTTTTTAAGGTGGCTAATATGCCTGCTGTCTGTGGAACAATAACTACTTTTCCTAAGAGGTTTTCATTATATTCTGAGAATATATTTACATTAGAGAGTAAAGGTCCTGAAAGTAATTCTTTTTGAGAAAATGCTAAACTTTTCCTGAAAAATGTCCTTTTTACAAATGAAATAATTTTAATATAAATGTGTAATTGAGAATTGTTTTGGTCGATAGCAAAAATACATTTTTTACATAATTAGGAACTGCTCCTGCTACTATTGAGTTAATAATAAGATAGCTGTTCACTTCAATGGGGTCAGGACCAGGCCCTCAGTATATATTCTTCAAAATATGCTTGCTTGTTTGAAGGATGCTTGCTTCTTTCCAATATTAGCATGAGTAATACACATATTTGGAGAATTAGCGCTTTCTCTAGAGCAAATGGGAGGTGACTGCCATTGATGATATTTTGCTTATTTGCACATTATTCATAACTCTATGATTTTTAGATTATCATGGACCCTTACTGGGGGAGCAATGGCAGGGAGGCAGTAACATTCATGTGTGGCAATGTTTGGTATCTGAACTACTGGAGTTAAAATTTTTAACACTTATGTGCTGCTGTTGTTCCCACTGCCAGTCTTCTTCCTCCTCTCTCAGTGGGGTTGCTACTGGGTTTATAACAGACATGACTGGAGTAGCAATGGTGTGCCAATTTGTGTCTTCTAGACAGGGGCCTAAAAATAAAAGCCAATTGGATAATGCCATTTGATGTACTGCAGCACATACCCTAGTAATGTAAACCAGTCTGTCAGCAAAGATAAACGGTTGTTCAGCAATATGCTAAAGTAATCTCTAGGTCTTAAAAAATAGAAACAAACACTTTGATATTCATTTATAAACAGGATTGCATAAAATTATTATTTGCTATCATTGCAATTTAATGAAATTGTGTCAGTGAAAGACGAGGTATCCTATCAATTTTTTTTAAAGCTATTAAGAATTATTATTACTAGTGTTGAAAACCCTCTCAGGAACTGTACATTCAAACATACTACAGCTGGTCTCAATTTCAAAGAATTTGCCCTGATATTTATACTTCTATTTTAGAAGAAGAAATAGGATAACACCATTAACATGATTTTTTTAAAATTAAATGTAGATGCCAAAAGACAGCCTCTCACTACTCTGCCAAGAATTATCCTCATAGTCTCTCTATAAATCTCACTACTTTTGAGGAGCCTTCCAAAATTGATCTCTACACAGACATTGTTCCCTTTCCATATTCCGTTTGAACTCTCTGCCCGTATTTTTTATTTGCCTGTCTGCGTATCACAGTTCTTTGAGTTCGAAAAGAACGTGTGTGGTAATACAGGAATGATTATAATGCAAATAATTGCAGGCCCTTAAATTGCAGGTACAATTTTGCAATCCATCCTGCAAGGTGCTGAATAATTCTTTCAACTCCTAAGCACTCTGACATTTTCAATGATTTGCTGGATTAGAAGCCAGATTGAAACCACCTGAAAATGTGATCCTTAATTAATAAACTGTGGACCCAATCCTGCTCCCATTGAAATGAATCACAAAATCCCCATTACCTTAAATGGGAATAGGATCAGACATATTATGGAGCTATACTAGTTGATCTACATTTATGTCATCAGATGAATTTCTGTTATATAATTTTAGGTCCCAATCCTGCAATGAGGTCTTGGCAGGATCTGCTTGCATGAATCTTATTGCAGGATTGGGGACATATCTTTCAAAAGATAAAAGGATAGAATAGGGTGCTAACAAGCTTTAGGTCTACTCCATTGTTGTTTCTGTATTTATATCTGTGAATCCTGGAATTAGATGTGTCTCTTTTATACACTGGATGTATGTGCATTCTGCCCAGATTTCTGCCCTTATATTTGAAATATGTAGGAAGGATTAAATTCAGTTTGCTACATGCTCACTGTTTATATGCTCATGGAAAAACAACTACAGTATCTAATATGGTCAAGATGTATATCCACATATTAATTTAACTTAATCCTAATTTTGCACCATGCAGTATTGCTAGTCCCAAGTGTTCAAAAATCATGAGACAGGGCCCTAAACAAATTATAGTTTGGGTTGAAATGATCACATAATCTCATGATTCCAGGAGCTGTAGCTTTAAGAAAACACCAGATAGTGGTGGAATCTCCATCATTAGAGGTTTTTAAGGCCCGCCTTGACAAAGCCCTGGCTGGGATGATTTAGTTGGGGTTGGTCCTGCTTTGAGCAGGGGGTTGGACTAGATGTCCTCCTGAGGCCTCTTCCAACCCTAATCTTCTATGATTCTATGACAAGACTTGCAATCAGATTGCCAGATTTGGAAACACTGGATCCTGTCAATATATTACATCCCCAGTATAAAGAGAAAAACACAATCCCCTTAGCGCCAAATGTGCATGGCAGAAAGTACACTCCAACCAAAACCTACAGAGGGGCCACTCTGCAACAGAAGGCATGGGTTCATTGTTGGTGGGCACAGGGGTCAAGTTTGTGGTCCTGTGTTCCTGGCAATAGCAAATCATATCCTCCCACAACTGCACCGATCATTCACTCTCCAGCAGCAATAATCTGCACAGTCAGGGATAATGTGTGCTGCTGGTTTGAAAGCTGGGGCATATTAACAGTGCTTTTGTATTGCTCATGAGTGTTCATTGGGTGCCATTTCCACATCAGGATAGAATGGTCCCTAAGGTTGCTTTCTAGAAAAAATGTTTGCATTTCCATTCTGTCTCCCCAGCTCAGGATGTTACCGCTGATGGCCAGACCTGTAGATATTGCAGTTTATTCACTGTCTTGCTCCCTTGTAGAACATTTGGTACAATGGAAAACAAAAACATATATGACAAAGTGTGTGCACTTTAATCATTCAATTCCTGGTAACAACCTATAGTTCAAGCATCTCTTATGGTATTTGTGGGAAAGCACTCGAGATGGCAAAATACAAATATATTGAAACATATCAAGGTCATCTCTGAACTGGATACAAAATTGGCTGCAACAAACACTAATGGAATATCAAAGAAATTTCTTATGAGACATTTTGTATCACCTTTACCTCATATTGAGTTAGTACATATTAACCATGCAGAAAGTGAACGTTATTGTGATAGAGTCACAAAAGGATCCTTTATTAATCCTTTTCTAATGCTCACTCTGATTAGGCATTTCAACTTATTTTTTCTCCCTGGTTTATAACAAAATGATGAAGTCTATGAACTACAGCAATATGTCTGTAATCTGAAAATGTTCTCTTGTTAAAAAGGAAGGCAAATGGGTGTAGATTCCCTCTATACATGATAATCCCTTCTGCATGTTATTACTCCATTTTTAGGATTCCTACCATTGTTCTGTCCTCTTTCTGCTGTAACTGCAAAGGTCCCTAAGATGCATATAATTTGTTGATAGTAGAATGCTAATTTAAATAAGGTCCCATATGGTATGTGTCTCTCTCATTCAAATTCCAAAAGAAACTGGACATTTGCAATCTCTGATAGTAGAAAAGAGCTGAATGAGTATATAATGGACTATTTATTATTTTCCATTCTTACTATCCTCATACATCTTTTGGTTGCTTTTGCTACATGCAGCTAAAGAATCCTAGGTATGTGTATTTGTACTGAAATATCCGATCAGTTAGTGTGAAGTTCATAAAAATTGAGGGGCAGGTACAGTTTGCAGCAGCTATTTAACTATGGACACCAAAAGTAGTAAACCATTCTTACCTCCAAACCACTCATTTTAGGAGAATTTAATATGTGGTCAATTGCTAAAACTCCAAAGGGAGAGGCAGGACTATTCAGTGAAAGAAGGAAGAGGCAGGACTTCCGACTCATTGTTCCCCTGCTGCAAGACAGGCCAGATATGCCTCATCAGGCGTGATTCTCCTTTCACTTACAATTGTCTTGCACTGGTGTAACTCCAGTGCGCTTAATTCATTGTTGCTCTGTACCTTGGGTAGTCATTTCAGCTCAGGAGTTGAGGCAGAAACACTTAGAAACAGCCATTTCAGGAGAAAGCTTAGGTTGTGGTTGATATTTAATTATTCTTGAGAAAATATCTTCCTGTATGTTTGTACAGTGTTTAGCAAAATGGGCACCCAATCCAGACTGGAGCCTTTGGGCACTACTGTAATAAAATAAATTTATATTAATAAAGGAAATTCCAGAAAGGAGGTGTGTATGAACTAAGTTGTGTCAACAACGCTTTCCTGTACATTATCAAAGAATTGCGCAGGGCTTCAACTGTGCAACATCCATTGACATTAATGAGAGTTTTTCAGCTAGAACTTGGCACAATTATTTTCACAGTATCACATTCTCCATTTCTAAACTATTCTTTATTTGGCAGCTTTTCATAACAGAAAATATCCATTGGAGGCCAAAGGTGATAAGATTACCACTATGGCTGTTCAAGTCAAAGTTGCCTTTGCTACAGTACCCTCACCAGAGCCAACACAATGTAGTAGTTTTCAGTCCCCCATGCTGTAGTAACCATTGCACAGAAACTCTTTAAAGCAATCTTAGTGGTAGCGTTATCAGACCATTTCCTAAATATTAAGTATTATTTCTTTACAAAAAAAAACCCACCTTTTTTTCAAGATTTACAGCTCATATATTAACATGTATCTTGAGTATAAATGACTAAAACTGCCTTATATGTCCAACCCAAGATGCATACGGATTGGGGCCAAATCCTGTTAATCATATTCATGTGAATAGTCTCACTGGGATTAGTCATATGAGGAAATGGAGTAGGATTTCGCACTTAGTGTCTTTTCCACATTTTGGAAAAAAATCCAATAGGTAGTTTATACTAACGCTTGTTTAAACCTCTCTGTCAGCAAAATGTACTCTATGGTCGGTTCTACTCTTCCTTAAGTGGTGTTTTAGTACTAGTATTTTTGGAGACATGAATATATATCATAATAATAGTTATTGAGAGTTAAGATTTGTTCCCATTCAGAACCTTACACTAGTGTGTTCTGCATCACTACACTCACATTTCTAAACATAGAAACATAGAAAACATCTTATATCTAACCCTCATTCACACATGGAGAGCATATCTGTTTTTATGGCAGCCTTCGAGGGACCAGTCCTACAAGGTGCCATCCACTGCCAACTACAATTCAACTTTGCACCTCACAGGATCAGGCCCCAAATGTCTCCATATTTCCTCCATGTTTTGTACAGCTCTAAGCCCATTGCTGGTACCGAAAAAAATAATAATAAATGCATAATAATTTCTTAGTCATCAGGATAAATTATTAAAATACATGAACTTCTCCAATATTTCAACTACTTTGCGAACTGCTTTGCCAGCATCCTGGTTGCAAACTGCATTTTTGTGGTTTTGCAGGCTAATTCCTTTTCATGAAAGTTTTAATGAAAACAAGCAGAATGAGATCCCAGACATCTGAATCATCAGGCATTCAAAACAATTATACATGTGCTTATTTCCTGAAATAAAAATATCAAATTCAGATTACTATTGTGTGTGCGCAATTGGGGTAATTCTATGTCTGTACCTGGTGTGGCTGGTGGGGGCAGGGAGGGGAGGTTTAGTTTACTTCAGAGTCCAGTCCTCCAGTTCAGCACTGGTACTTGGAGGCAGTTGTCTCAGTAAAACTTCTGACCAGCTCTCTAATGATGTCTACTATTTAAAAACAAACACTTTTTCTGCTTCATCTCTGGACTAAGGATGTTGACCTTAAAAATAACTGAAATTCTTCTGTGGTCTGTAAACAAAATGGATTGCAGGGAGTCATGCTTATATGTCACTCTTCCAAAACATTCTTACTTGTTGGCCACCTTTTGAAAAGTTTATTTGCTGCCAGTCAAGTGAGAATTTTTGTTTTTAATAAATTGATGACATCAGGCCCAGATATGAGAAAAATCAGTGTGGGGAGTCTCAGTACATTAGATGGCAGGACATTGGGGAGATCCAACTCTCACTGAAGGCAATGGAAAGGCTCCCATTTACTTCAATGAGAATTTGATTGGACCTCATGGAAGTAAGAGAGATTTGTAATTATTTATTTTTTACTATGGTGAGTATTTTAAGGTGACTTTTTCAACTATAACCTAATTCTCATTTTTGTTTGTAGACATGTAGCTAGTCATGTGCATTCTTCCCAAAGTCTGACTAGCTGAGTGGAGGCAGTGGGAGAATTTAGCAAAGTAGCAGGCTGGGGGGGACGACAAATCATTAATTTCTTGTCATTTGGTGGTGTTTATAAAGGAACTGGGCAGGAGGCCAGCGCTCATTTGAGCCTCAGATTGGACACAATGGTCAGTCTGTGCAGTTAAGTGCAGGTCAGCAGCTTTTTGTCAGACAGAAAATAACTAGATTTCACGTGTATGAAATGGGATTTTGATTGTGCAGGGCTCCAGGACAACAGGATTATTTCTACCCTGACAACTGGAATGAATGATTTGTGACATTTATTTTTAGAAGTCTTATTAGACTATGTGTATCCCAGCGTTGTCAAATGTCCACAGACGGCAAGAGCAGTCAGGCTACAATCCTGTAGAGGAATGTGGCCTCACAAAATTATAATGTATTGTACAAAATGCACAGTATATCCATTTCTAAAACTGCCTTTTCACTACAGTTCAGCCTCCAGTGCAAACACACAGTTCAAGTATCAATACTATATGGCTTCTGTTCATGTACTTCAACATATTATAACAACAGGATTTATGTACATTTAACTTATAATCAGGGACGGATTTATGGAGATATACCTATCTCATAGAACTGGAATCTTGAAAGTTCATCGAGTCCAGTCCCCTGCCTTCATTGGGCAGGCGACCCAGGCGTCTGCCTGGGTGCTGGCCTTGGGGTCATGGGCCGTGTGTGACTCCTTCATTGGGGGAGGCTGCGCGCGCCTGGACCATGGCCCCACCCTGAGGCCTGTCTCTGCTCAGCCTCCTCCCCCCAAACCTCCGCCCACACTCTACCGCCGGTCCCACTCCTAGTGTTGCCAACTTTCTAATCACACAAAACCAAACACCCCTGTCCCGCCCCTTCTCCGAGGCTCCATCAATTCTCTGAGGCCCCGCCTCCCGCTCGCTCCATCCCCCCCTCACACCATCGCTCACTCTTCCCACCCTCACTCACTTTCACTGGGCTGGGGCAGGGAAGTGGGGTGCAGGAGGGAGCTTCGGGCCAGGGCATGGGTGCAGGGGGGTGGTGAGGGCTCCGGCTTGGGGTGGGGCCAGGGATGAGGGGTTTCGGGTGCAGGAAGGGACTCCGGTGTGGGGCAGGGGGTTGTAGTGCACGGTTCCGGTGATGCTTACTGCACCTCCAAGGAAGCGGCTGCCAGGTCCCTGCAGCCTCCAGATGCATGGGCAACCAGGGAGGCTCTACCTGCTGCCTTTGCGCCTGCAGGCACCGCCCTCGCAGCTCCCATTGGTCGGGAACCATTGGTCATGGTTTCCGACCAACGGGAGCTGCGGAATTGGCACTGGGGCGGGGGCAGCGCGCAGAGCTTCCCAGTCCCTGGCTGCCCCAATACCTATGGGCCGCAGAGACCTGGCGGCCTCTTCCGGGAGCCGTGTGGAGCTAAGGCAGGTAGGGAGCCTGCCTTAGCCCTGGGCGCCTGCTGTGCCGCCGAGCGGACTTTCAATGGCCCGGTCGGTGGTGCCAACTGGAGCCGCCAGGGTCCCTTTTCAATCGGGCATTCTGGTCGAAAACCAGATGCCTGGCAACCCTGCCCCTTCCTCGAGGCCCCCCCGCTGCTCATGCTTCTTTATCCCCTCTCTGAGGCCCTCCTCTGCCTGCCTCTCATGCCTCTTCATCCCCTCCTCCAGGCCCCCACCTGCTGCTCACACCTCTTTGCCCACCTTCTAGGGTTGCCAACTGTCTAATTGCACAAAACTGAACACCCATGTCCCGCCCCCTTCCTCTTCTCCTTCTCTGAGGCCCTGCCTGCTCACTCGCTCCATCTCCCTCTCTCTGTTGCTCGCTCTCCCCCACCCTCACTCACTTTTACCAGGCTGGGGCAGGGGGTTGGGATGAGGGAGGGAGGTTGAGGGCTCTGGCTGGGGGTGCGGGCTCTGGGGTGGGGCCGGGGATGAAAGGTTTGGGGTGCGGGAGAGGGCCCTGGGCTGGGGTAGGGGTGTCGGGGGGTATGGGCTCTGGACTGGGGGTGTGGGCTTCGGGTGGGGCCAGAAATGAGGGGTTCAGGGTGTGGGAGAGGGCTCCAGGCTGACGCAGAGGGTTAGGGTGCAAGGGGGGTGACGGCTCCAGCTGGGGGTGCGGACTCTGGGGTGGGGCCAGGGATGAGGGGTTTGGGGTGCAGGAGGGAACTCCGGGCTGGGGGGTTCAGAGTGCAGGAGGGGGTGCAGGCTCTGGAGTGGGGCTAGGGATGAGGTGTTTGGGGTGCAGGAGGGGGCTCTGGGTTGGGGTCAAGGGGTTCAGAGTGTGAGAGGGGGTGCGGGCTCTGGGATGGGGGTGCGGGCTCTGGGATGGGGCCAGGGATGACAGGTTTGGGGTGCAGGAGGGGGCTTCCACCCTTCTGACAGCAGGCTGGCTGTTTGGGGAGGCTTAGCATTCCCTGGCCTCTTATACCCGCCACCTATGCTTGGGATGCTGTTTAAAAAGTTAAAAAAATTAAAAGATATTATAAGCTTAGAGGAAACAATTTTTTTTATTTGCTTATATATGGCATGAATAAATACAATGTGCAAATTTATCATCTTATATGACAGAGATAAATCATGTATGCATATCATGAATCAAAGTCGTAAAATGAGCTACAAATTCAATAAAAAATAAGGTATTCAAAAATTTAACAAATGGGGGGGGGGGCGCCAAAGACGCTCTTCCCTTGGGGCGCCATTTGGTCTAGGGCCAGCCCTGCTTACAATAATAGGCACCCTCAAAGAGGAAATCAATGTTGATGCTACAGAATATTACTGATCTCCACTGTTTTCCAAAATTATCCTGAATTTCTCATACTTCCTTTTCCTACACATAACATCCCTGTCAGATAAAAAAAATCCCTAGTAAATCAGCTTTTTCCTTTACTGCACATAAGACAACCCATTCTTTAGGAGTTTTATTACCAGCATTCATCCTCCTAATCTTATCCTACACCTTGTTGATAGGAATATCCTTATTATTAACCTTACCACAGTAAGATTGTGCCAATTCTGCCCTTTCTCTGAGCTAATGGTTTCTTCCTTTTACAACGTATGAGATCAGAAGCACTCATAGTACATTTAATTATATTAAAAGCTGGCTTCCTCTCTCTAAACAGCAGTTACATTCTTTGTTCCACCAGTGCACAGATTTCCTTCCCTTCCTATTCAATGGAGTTTTTGGAAAGTACTTCTCAGATATATTAATACACAACATTCAAAGGAAATGAATAGATGTAATTAAACACAGCCATTGTATGCAAATTTCTTCACTCTAATCAATATCTGATCTTATTACCACTTTCCCAAAGTTAGGAAAAAGTAAACACTGGTAATTTATAAAACATGAATAAGGATATTCAGCTACACATATAGGAAAATTATTGAACTAGAACTGTCAAAATGAATGTCTATATAAATAGCCAGCACATTATGTATGTTCTCCTTCTCTTTAGTTACACAAGTATATTACTCTTTATTATACATTAGGTAGTATGGACTTTAGTCAGACTGAACGGAACTGAATTAGCATAATCCAACATATACTGATCACATCTAAAAGGGTGTTGATGGTTTTGTTGTTGTTGTTCCATTAATGTAATCGGGTTCACAGATTTTGGCACCAGAGCCAGAATTTTACTATCTACCTCCTGGACTTTGACACTTTTCATTTATAACCTTCATCAATAGTAATTCTAAAATTTAAATGTCTCACCTTTAGGTACAGACACACATGTTGAAATTATTAGCTTTGTAAGAGTTGCATAGGGATATGTAAGGATATATTGGAAAGTAAAATCAGCATGATCATTTTAGGGCTCGATTCTGCCATCTTTACTGATGTTAGCACTTTTCTCTGTTTTATAGGTCCACTGACTTCAACAGGATTATTTGTGTAGCAAGATATCAGTCAGTGTGAATAAATAGGGCATAACCAGGCCCAGTGTGATCATTAAGGCTCTTATCTTGCAAACACTTAAACATGTGCATAACTTTACACATGACTAGTCCTATTGAAGTTCTAAGTATCAGGGGGCAGCCGTGTTAGTCTGTATCCACAAAAACAACAAGGAGTCCAGTGGCACCTTAAAGATTAACTGATTTATTTGGGCATAAACTTTCGTGGGTAAAAAACCTCAGATGAAGAAGTGAGGTTTTTTACCCACGAAAACTTATGTCCAAATAAATCTGTTAGTCTTTAAGGTGCCACCGGACTCCTTGTTGTTTTTATTGAAGTTCTAAAGTACTGGAAGGATCAAGACCTAAATCATCTGAACATGTAAGAAGCAAAAAAGCAGAGGCAAAAAAAAAAAGAAATGTTATCTCTTACTCAATCCTGTAAATTTATACCAAACTTCAAGGCTCATCATCCAATGAGTTATATATACCAACACATTTTTTTATTTTTCATCCAGTATTGCTTGTCCTTGTCAGTAAGGGGCCCTTCTTTCTACCCCTTCTTTCTCACTCTTGTATTTTTAATATTTTATTACAGCAGGGCTTAAAAAATTTACCTGACACCTACTATTCAAAGGACAAAGCCAACTAGTCAGGGTGAAAAACAACACTGCCATGCCCCCCAAACCCACAACCCCTTGCAATACAAAGGAATACAAGTCTTTGTATTCTCAACAGTAAGACTGTCAATCACCTTTGTATTTAATACATTCTGAAAATGTATTTGATGCCCTCGCTCCATGCCTTTACAATAGCTTCTATCCCTTTCTGGCTTCACTCCACTTTTTCTTTCTAACATTGGTATTGTGTATCTTTTCCTGCATTGCTTCAAATGTCTTTTCCTTCTTCTCATTCTCACTCTATCTAGTCCTCTTCCTTTTCTTATACTGTGTTCTCTGTCTTCTTCCTTATAGTGTCTGTCTCTCCTTCCTTCTCAACACAAAAATCTCTCAAACCCCAGCTTCTCTTTTCTAACTCACTCCTCAATCTCCCTTCTCTCTACCAATCCGTACCCACATTTTGGTTAAAACAAAGTAGAAGCCTCATTGTTCCACCCCTCCAGTAGAAGGAATAATGCCACAGGGGCCATTGTGCTTCCTGACTGCCCACCCTGGTGAAGTAGCCAGCTGTGCTCCAGCCAGGGCCGGCCTTAGGAAGTGCGGGGCCCAATTTGAACATTTTTGGCTGGGCCCCGGCAGGGATGACTAAAAAAAAAAAAAAATGTAAAAAAAAGCCTTTCATTTCTCAGCAACCAGTTCCCTATAAAAAGTTCTGATTTAAGGGATGTGCCACAGTATGTATTTTTTTGTACCAATAGGGTTACCATACGTCCGTATTTTCCCGTATTTTAAAAATTCCTCCCAGACAGTGATTTAAGAACCAAAAAGCCTGACATGTCCGGGAAAATACGGATGTATGTTAACCCTGCCTAAAGTTCTTTTTTAAAAAGATGGGCCGGAACTAGAAATGAGCTCTGTTTCACATGTGTGGGTCCCTACCACTCCCTGGGGGTGTGCTAGGGTAACCAGATGTCACGATTTTATAGGGACAGTCCCGATTTTGGGGTCTTTTTCTTATATAGGATCCTATTACCCCCCACTCCCTGTCCCAATTTTTCACACTTGCTGTCTGGTCACCCTAGGGTGTGCACATGTGTGGGTCCCAGCTGCTCCCTGCCCCCCGCATTGAAGCAGGTGTGCAGGGTTACTGCCCTGGGAACTGCAGGGCACCAGTGGACCACCAGGGTCTGGCTGGAGGCAGGGCAAGGGGTGCAGGGCTGGCTGGAGACAGGGGGGTGTGGGGCGGGCTGGCTGGCTTCAGTCAGGGCCGCAGGGGGGTGCGGCATGGGTTGGCAGGGCTGGAGACAGAGGAGTGCAGGACTGGCTGGCTTCAGGCAGGGGGGTGCGGCAGGGGTTGGCTGGAGACAGGGCAGGGGGTGCGGGGCTGGCTACAGGCAGGGCAGGGGGTGCAGGGCTGGTGTGGGCAAGGCAGGGGGTGCAGGGCTGGTGCGAGCAGGGGGTGTGTGGGGATGGCTGGCTTCGGGCAGGACTGCAGGGGGGTGCGGCAGGGGTTGGCTGGAGACAGGGCAGGGGGTGCGGCAGGGGCTGGCTGTGGGCAGGGGCAGGACGGGGGGGGCAGGGCTGGTGCGGGCAGGACAGGGGGTGCAGGGCTGACTGGAGACAGGGGCTGGCTGCGGGCAGGGCAGGGGGTGCGGGGCTGGTGCGGGCAGAGGGTGCGGGTACAGCGCACCCTGTACGGTAAGTGCTCCCTCCCCCTCCCTCCCCCACCGGGGTAGCAGCAGCAGCAGCCCGGCGCTCGGGGGCTATTTAAAGGGCCTGGGGCTCCGGCCCTTTAAATAGCCACGGGAGCCCTGGGGAAGCGGTGGGGCTCCAGCGGCTATTTAAAGGGCCGGGGCGGTAGAAGCAATGGGAGCCCTGGACTTTTTAAATAGCCCCCAGATCCCCGCAGCCCTACCCCAGGACTCCAGCAGTGGGGCTCTGGGAGCCCCAGGCCCTTTAAATTGCCCCCTGGGGAAGCCGGGCCACCCGGGTACAGCACACCGGCTCTTCCCGGTACGCCGTACCAGGACTTGGGCGCGGGGCCCTCTTAAGGGTGGGGCCCGATTCAGGGGAATTGGTTGAATTGGCCTAAAACCGGCCCTGGCTCCAGCCATCTCTTCCCTGGGTGCATCTGGCCCACGTGCCATGGTCATAGAACTTGAAAATTTCCCCAGAGACCTATTAGTTGGAAGACAAAATTTACTAGCAAGAGGCAGCTATGGAACATGTGAAAAGGACACAGCAAGGTCCCCACAGGGTTAATTTCATTCTGCTACTATCTTCTCCAAAACATTTATTTCAGAGTTTGTTCTGAGTTAATGAAAGCCCATCAGACTTTTAGGCCTTTGGAACAAAACATTTGGCTCTCCCCAGGCTAAAAGTTCTTAAACTACTCTATTAGGACTACATAAATGTTACTATTTAATCCAACTTCCACCTGCCTATTCTGTGACTGCATTACATTCCTGTTCACTTTTCAAATTAATACCCCATATCATTAAAAAAAAACCACACATTACTCCTCCCCCTTCATTAATCCTACTTTCCCTCACAGAGGAGTATTCCTGGAATTGAAAATCCATTACTTTCTGCAGCCAAGGTTCCTGTACAGACAGGAACTCTACATCAATATCCAAATTGTGTGTTAATAAATTTGTTTAAACTCCTGCCCTGAAGACACCACACTTCAAACATTTCCTGAAGAGTGCATAAAAACACTAGTAAATACATCACGAGTAACTGGTGAGAAAGCACTTTGCAGATATGCTGCACTGAAAGTTCCCTAATTCCAGTCTAATGTCATTTAACAATGACGTTGAATTTTATCATGTTCTTTTAGTCAGCCTTTTAAAAAAAATTGTGGACAGGAATAGTTAAAAACCTCCAGCATAAAATAATAATAATTTCTGCACTAAGGAAGGAAACTCATCCAACTTAACTATTACATATCAAAGCAGCAAATCTCATTAGTGGCTAATTCAGCTACAACATATTCACTAATTTCTTTCCCACCTCCTCTTCTATATCGAGTTTTAACAACCTAAGCTTCCCAGCATCACAACACACACCCCTCCTCACATCACCTGTTTCTCTTAAAGTGCCTTTGAAGTTCATTTCTCGAATTCATTCTTCTCCTGGGACATCACTGCAGCATCCATCCTGTTCTCTGGACACTTCAGTGCAATACTCTAAGGCCTGGACAATTCAAGGGGCTTTGCATGGTGTGCTTAACTGGGTGCACTCTCTGGTCAGCCTGGTCCCATAGTGCCCTCTCCTGAGGAGAGGGAAAGAGCTAGGGAGCGGGAAAGAGGAGAAAAGAGGTGTTGGAAAGGAGAAAGATTAGGGGGAGAGATAGGAGAGGGGAGATGAAGCCAGACTCCCCCCTCTGCTTTCCCCTCTCCCCTCACCCTGGCTCCTCATTCTTCCTCTCCTCCCATTAGCCCCATCTCCCCTCTCTGCCCCCTTGCTGCCTTCCCCATCTCCCCCACAGCCCCGGCCCCCCTTTCTCTTCCCCTCCCCTCCCGTCAGTCCCCGGCTCTTCCCCGCCCCGCTCTGCCTGGTCCCTCCCCCCGGCGCCCGGCTGAGGAGCCGCCGTTTCCGGAGTACACAGAGCGGGGCTGCTGGCCGTGCTGTGCCGTGAGGGGGTGACTGGCCGTGGCAGGCAGGTGAGCGAGCGGTACGCCCGTCCCCCCTCGTCCGGGCCCGGCCCGCGGGCTTAGCTGTCTCCTCCCCTCCTCCCGCAGCGGCGGCTCCCGGGGGAGGCAGCAGCCCCACGGCTCGGCAGGCGGGGGCCCTGGTGGGGCGGGAGACCGGGGGATGTCAGGGGCAGCATTAACCCCCCCCCCCCGGCCATGAGGGGAGAGCCCCTTAAGGGAGGAAGGGGGGAGTAATCGCCCGGGGGCGGCGGGGCGCCCCCTGGCTGGGAAGGGGCGCCTATGGGGGGGCTGTGAGGAGCCTCTCTGGAGGGGCTGGGAGGGTTAAGGGAAGCCCCCCAGGAGGCAGCGTCGGGCAGGGGAAGCCCCAAGGGAGAGGCTGGAACGCCCCGGGGCCCCTGTGCGTTGAGCCCCTCCGTCGGGGGGGGGGAAGTGCTGATGGCCGGCCCCCTTGCGGGTGCAGGGAGGGAAGAAGGGGGATTGGGGTGCAGCGAAGGGGCCGGGGTGCCATATACACCACCCTCCGCCCCACTGCTGGTGACCTGCGTGTGAGAGTTTCGGGTGAAACCGGCAGAGACTGCGCCTGCGGGAATTCCACTGCACCTTCCTGCTAAATAGTGACCCGGCCCTGAAATACTCTCTGTGAGAGCGAGTGAATGTGAGAGCTGCCGCTGCCAGGCTCGAGAGAGGCCTTCTCTAATCTCACTGACTGGAGTCAGCCTCCCCGAGAGAGGGGAAAACATGATACAGACCCAGAACAATGTAAGCAGAGGGATTCTTAGCTCATGCAGGCACCAGCTTTCTATGGTTTTATAAACCCTCTTATCTCGAGCCTTGTACCCGTAAAAAGGAGTGAAATTGTGACCACTCTGTTGACTGCAGTTTTTGTCAGTGTCTTACATTATATTATTTTGTATGGTACTAGCTGGTGCTGTTATGAGACTGTGTGATTGCTGCTGTCTTTAATCACAGAAAGGAGCTATGTCTCTTACGAGCAGCAAAATTCTAAATACATTAATAACTCATTATGTGTAGCTAAAGCTTTTCTGAAGTACCTATAACATTAATATCTCCGTACTGACTGTCATTGTAGCTTGCTAAACTTCTATCGACTCACATGAGTTTTATTCATGATTTAAGATTTTTGATCTAGTGTGTTAATGGTGCCTTTTCAGTTTCCCTCGCTCAGATTGTGTCAGTTTGAGAAAGTCCTGCTGTGTGGTAGTTATATACTTTAAATGAAGAATTGATAATATATCTCAGGGGTAGGCAACCTATGGCACATGTGCCGCAGGCGGCACATGAGCTGATTTTCAGTGGCACTCACACTGCCCGGGTCCTGGCCACCGGTCCAGGGGGTTCTGCATTTTAATTTAATTTTATATGAAGCTTCCTAAACATTTTAAAAACCTTATTTACTTTACATACAACAGTAGTTTAGTTATATATTATAGATTTATAGAAAGAGACCTTCTAAAAACGTTAAAATGTATTACTGGCACGCAAAACCTTAAGTTAGAATAAATGAAGACTCGGCACACCACTTCTGAAAGGTTGCAGACCCCTGATATATCTAGATATAAATTTAACATATAGTTGTTGGTTTAGATGTTGAGACTCTATCACATCCTAGTCACAAGTATGAACCAGCCCTTATTTTATTATTAGTTATTATCTCTTTTATTTATTTTTTCTAGAGGAACTTTGCATCTGTAGATGTTTGGATATTCTGGTCAAGGGTGAGGTATAAATGAATGGTAGACAGTTAAGGAACATGCTTTCCTGTGTATTTTCCGGTACTTCTGGTAAGGCCAGAAATACTGAGACATCAACCTTTCCTACTGATATTTTGTTATTTCTGGTTCAGAACCAGGAAGTGCACAGGTGTGAGGAAATTAGAAATAATGTATACCGGGTTAGCCAAAACCTTTTTTTGAGGTTCAAAAGTTTTGGTCAATTGTTAAATAATCCCAAAGTAATGCTAAAATAACTGATATAAGCTGTATTTTTTAAAAATTCTAAATTTACATGCTGAAACCATTTGTTTGCTCACCTACACCCTTCCTCAGTGCCTTATGCCAATGGTTCGCAACCAGGGATACGTGTATCCTTGAGGGGTACACAGAGGTCTTCCAGGGGGTACATCAACTCATCTAGATATTTGCCTAATTTTACAACAAGCTATATAAAAAGCACTACTGAAGTCAGTACAAACTAAAATTTCATATAGACAATGACTTGTTTATACTGCTCTATAGACTATACTCTGAGATGAAAGTACAATATTTATATTCCAATTGATTTATTTTATAATTATATGGTAAAAATGAGAAAGTAAGCAACTTTTCAGTAATAGTGTGCTGTGACACTTTTTTGTATTTTTATGTCTGATTTTGTAAGCAATCAGTTTTTAAATGAGGTGAAACTTGGGAGTATGCAAGACAAATCAGACTCCTGAAAAGGTTACAGTTGTCTGGAAAGGTTGAGAGCCACTGCCTTATGCCATATTCTTCTAAACTTCCTTATCCTTTTCTCTTCTGGGGTCACTACACTCCAGCCCTCTTTTCTTTCACTTTTCCCCCAACGTCCATCATTCTTAAACACCTTTTCTTCCTTCCCACTCAATGCACCTTTATAATCATCAATTTTCCTCTTTTGCAGAACTAAGGGAAACGCATTTTCCTGTCCTGTAAGGTAGATGCATGTGTACGCTTCCCTTTACGGGTTGTAGTGATTGCATCTTTCTGTAGTGTCTCTTGTCTCTGATAAAATATGATGTCCTATGGAAAAATATGATCACTATAGTTGCTCATGTGGGGAAATTGCCACCCCAAAGCAATGTGGCAGAAGACTTGAAAATACATTTTTTATGGTGGTTCTTGGTGCAGTGGGGAGGGGTATAATGGTGGTACCTGGAATACTGTTAGTGACAGCAGATTATGGGATGATAGTGTGCTTTCCTGTTCCTAAGACCTACACCTTATCATTACTAATACTATCTCACATATATAAAGCTCCTTTTATTCCAAAAGGTCTCTAAGTACTTAACAAACTATACGCTCAGATAAATTAATGCACCACTGAAATGCAGATCTCAGATGAAATGTGGAACTCTTTAACAGTGCACAACAATACTACATGACAGTTTAGAACAGGAAGTGGAGAGTATCTTCTCATTGTAACTGCAGGGGTAATCGTAGGTAAGTAGAATGTTATTACTAGAGTTGGATGTTAGCCAGGACCCTACCCCAGCTTTTATAAAGAGTGCCAGGAGACCATTAATAACTACACAGGGGGTCAGGACCTTGGTTTTATGTCTCATCTGAAAGATGACTTTTACAGCAGCATGTGTAACTCCATTACAAAACAACATGCTGGGGCTGGTTCAGAGGGCAACTGACCTGATTAGACTTTACAAAATCTAGCTTGTGATAACATCAGATCTTACAGAACAAGATGGTATGTCTAGATTCCAGACAGTGCTGTTTAAACTTAAAAACTCTGCTTAGTATGATAACTTTATAGCCATTGTAGAATTTGCCAGATGGAGGTGTTCTCCAGGTTCACAAGAAGTTAACAATTGCCTTGTTTTATTGGTCCTTTGTTTTTTAATCTTCTGTTGTTTGTATACTTTTGGATAATTTCATGATTGGATGAGTATAGAAATGCATTTTAATAGCCTTATGTTATAAGAGACTCTTTACCAATTGCCTTATTTTTCTAAAGGGACTAGTGGAAAAAATATGTGCACAATGCTTCTGTCCATAAATGCCAAGTGATGTTTGAATCACTGTTGAGAGATGCTAGTCTCTGTCTTTCTGGAGAGTTCTTTTTGACCACCTGCTCTGACTTTGCCAAAACTAAACCAATCCATCTGAAACTTCCACATGCAATTTATCAGATTTGAATTTTTCTGTGAAATTTGAAGCAAATTGGACAAGGTGTCTTGGTGTTTAAAAATGAGGTATTTCCACTTCTTGGGAACATTTTCAAACAGTGTTTTGTATTGTCATATCTAAGAAATGGCTTGGCTTAGATATATCAGTTTTTGTTTTATTCTTTTGTCTTCAATAAGAACTGATGCTTTGAGTAGTCTAAGAACATTTGGGGTGAATATCCTATTATGTGCAGTTGTTTCAAGGTTATAAAACCTGGCACAGTGCACGTTGTGGGCTTCCAAAATCCTAGATTGGAGCAGCCTTAGGATAGAAAAAGGGAGAAGAAGAGGAGAATGAGAATGGAAACAGGAGATATCGAGGGAGTGGCTATTCAAAAGTAAAAGAATGGAAGGAGAGGGCCATAAAGCGGCATATGGACTAATGTGTGCATTGCTGAAGAACTGCTAAAATCTGTATATAGGAATAAAAGATTAGTATCTGTGTATATGGGGTGGGAGTAACAGGCCCAGTGTAGGACTTCTAACACTCTAAACAAGATTTGTTATGCAGTAGGACAGAGATTTTCAAACTGGTACACAGGCTGCAATCAAGTGACACATGGGATGGCTTATCAGTATCTGTTAAACTGCACTGATTAAAACAACAAACATGGTGTAGTCAGTATGTTTGAATTTTAGATTCTCTTCTATATAGGTTTGTATGCTGCGCTCATCACTATATTATCTGACTGCCATCCAATATTGCATTAAGTGACGTGACTAACATCTGTCACATGTTTTTATTCCGTTATCCTCTCCCCAAAGGGAAAAGTGTGAGCATTGTCTTATTTTGGTAGGATGTTCTTTGTTTGTTTAGGTTTTTGTTTTTTTAAATATATATCTTATAGAAGGCATAGTGAACAATTATTTTAAAAAATCAGACTTTTTAAAATATTGGATTTAAAATATTGGTCATCATCAGGGTGGGATGGAATCTCATAACTAATATGAGATAAAAGCTCACAGATGCTGCTATATGAGAGCTTAATATCAGTGAGGAATCCAGTAGTACATCTAATTACAGACTGAATTGAGCAGTTTTGGATGTGTACCTTCAGCTAAATGAGATGTGATGTACTACGGCTTATGTTTGGTGAAGGAGAAATAAAAAATCTGTCCTTGCTAAGGGAAGTCCACAAAAGGGAACATAGCGTTTGCTGAAAATATCTCTTTTGGCCTAATATTGTATTTATTTAAAAATGTTTTGAAGAGTTCTTTGTATCTGTTGGGTGCTCTTAAAATGTTTACTTTCACCTTTTCCCTGTAAGTTTAGGGTATGCCCATTCATACTAATAATACTTTACATAATAGCAGAAATGTACAAGGAAACTTTTTCAGATGACTCATTGGAAAGATGTGCTAAAATGTACTCTTAAATTGTAACCTTTTCTTGTCTTTCTAATTACTTTTTAAAACTAAATCATTCTTTTAAGGTAGTATTTCCCTCTGAAATTAGTGGTAAGTATTTTAATGTTAGCTAAATCTTAAAAAAAACTTTATTGTCTTGGAATAGGGACATAATCCTCCCCTGTAATCTTTTGTTTCTTGCTTTTTCACTTGCTTGTTGGATTTTTCTGGTGGTTTTTGGATAAGTATAACTGTTTTTCCCCATTTCCTCTGGTCACTTTTCACTGTGCTATTTGTGTGATTCTAATCTTCCTCCATTTTTGTAAACACATCTGGAGAATACAGATTATATGGAGAATTCAAATAATTTAGGACAAAAACAGTCTACCTTTGAATTTTTTTTCAGGTCTTGGATATGTTGTTTTTGTTCTTTCCTGATAATATAGTGGAGATTTTTAACTAAAACTTGTTTAACACATTAGCTGTTTTTTTGGTAGTAGAATTGATTGAGCTTCCAATTCCAGCACTGTAGTAATTACTTTTGCTTTGTAAATCAGGAGTGTGCTCAATGCCCACGATGGAGTGATACAGTGTGATTAGAGAATATTCCCTGGGGGTTGGTTGAATCTTACATATTTTGGTATAATGTGGAAATAGAAGAGCAGAATCCTGCTTTTGTTTAAATCTTTTCCAAACATGTCATAAGGGAAGTTTGTCTTTCTCTTATCAAAATGATGTGCCCCTTTAATGTTCTGTTCTAACATGCTAAGTTTCAGGATGGACTTTTTAAAGGGAGTCATGGAACATTAAAGTTTTCATCTGATGGCCAAAAGGTAGGAGGAGGATAAAAAGACCCATTATGACCTTTTTCTTTTCAATGAGGACCTCGCTACTATGATTCATGCTACAGTCACTTTAGTTAAATTATTCCAGTGCACTGTATCTTGAATCCATTCTGAAACCAAAGCTGGCAGAGAATGTGGTTCATGCTTGTTAAGTAGGGTATCTCACTGTGAGCATATTACACTGGTGCTGCCTGTGGTTTTGGATGGTATCAAGAATTTCCCAAGACTTACTGGGATGAAGGCAAATTCCTCTGAAGCAGGCCCAGACCTGCAGTGTGCAATATCAGATCAGTGGCTTTGTGGGATTTTTCTTCTTGAATTAGGCAAGCTCCTTCTCCATCAATACAGATTGTAGATCCTGCAGATATGGTCTCAGAAAGGATATAGGCAGAGAGTAAAAAAGCATGGAAGTATCCTCAGAGAGAAATAAGGCAAAACCCCTCAGTGTCCAGACCTCATGTTCCTTGAAAACCTCTGGCTGAATCTCTGAGGTCTCTAATCCCCCTCATCTTCATGGTACAAGAAGATGACTGCGTGTTTCATGGCTTCAGGATAAATTGTCTACTGCCTATGATCAAAAATATATTGGTTGGAATTATGATGAACCATTTGGACAAGCAGCAACTTTTGCTACTTTTTAAGTAGCCATAAGCTTATGTGAGCCATTTTGTTGTTTCTTTATGAGAAGCAGACCTTTACAAACAGGCAACATAGGCAAGTTCCTTAATATGGTGCTGAAAGATTAATTTAACACTTTAAAAATATTGTGTCCCCCTTTAGGCAAAGATAAAAACTCACACTTATTTTAATACATTCACAGCAATCCTTTCTCCAACTCTCCATGTTAACTGATATGTAAGACCTGCACACAATAGAGCTTGGTGTTATGCTGATTCTGTAAAAATCAATTTCTTTTCCAAGGAGGGAAATACTATTATTACACTTAGTGTAAAAACCTAGATTATTTTAATGTAAACAAGTACTTGTTGACTTTTAAATTTTTGATGTAAAACCTCACAATGTATACAATTCTTTGTTACCTTAATTCAGTTCCTTGTAGACATCTAAAATCATCCTCATGAGTTACTCAGTTTTTATCCTGTTTATTTAAACATTCCAATATTTTCCAGGACAACAGATTGTAATGTCAAATTTGGCACTTTGACCCAATTTCAGGCCCAAAGTGGGGAATGACTGTATAGAAAGAGTCAATGTTTAAAAACAAAACAAAACAAAAATTTGGTAATTAGCAACTTGGTACAAAATTATGAAACATAATTTAAAAGTTGAAGTAGATTTGAATGTAGCATGAATCAATTTGGAAGCTCTTACTTGCATGCATGTCTTCTAATTCATATTACCAATACTAAGTAGAATGTCTTATTTTTTCGTATCATATTTAATCTTCAGAGTGAAATAGCAATTTAGGGGCTTGGGGGCAGGAAATAATCTAGTGTGGTAAACTTTGATCATAAGCAGTTATTATTTTTATCATTGTGGAAAGGTAGTACATTTGACCTGTGCTATTTTGAAATTAATCTATTGCTTGGTTTTGTGGTTAAAAAAGATTTAGGTCTGGTTAAGTGAAATCTATTGCTTTGCAGATGTTGCTGGATGTGAAATCTATTCAAAACCACTAATGATACATACTTTGTTTTTGTATAGGAATGTCACATTTTTGTGGTGACGGATAGGTATGATAGAGTAAATCTGTAGTCAACACACAAGATTTAGTGAGATGTTTTTGGGAAAAGACAGTGTATTTTTTCCTTTGAAGAATTTTTTTCCAATTCATTTTCTGGGATAGTTTTATATTTTTATGACACTTGATTAAGCTATGCATGTAGTCAGTTAGATAAATGTTTACTGGAATGTGATTCACCCTCTAATTATGTATCCTCTGCACATCTCTTAGAGAGGTACCAGAGGCTCTCTTTATTCCACCCTCTCATCTCTCCATATCACGGTGACCATATTTTCAGCTGAGGGCTGGATGGGTTCCCTTCAGATTATAAGGGTGGCTGTTTGAACAACATGAGGTGCTCCTGCCACCCCAGGAGTGCACATTCTGAGCTCCTTCTGGCCTGATGTAGAAAGACTAGGCCTAGAAATCTCTTGATGACTTCAGGTCAACTCTGGATGCCCTTCTGGAAGGTATGCTTTAGTCAAACATAAGTTACTTGGATCAGTACATGGATAACTGGATGAAATTTAATGGACTGCAACATGCAGGTTCCTTCTGGCTTTGAAATCTATTAATCGGTTAAACAGAATTTGGATCTTGGAAATGGCAATGCAGAAGTCAATTCCTTGGGCAGTGTGTCAGTCCTAGAGCTTGATTTTTATGGCAAGGTAATGCATTTTCAAATACTTTAAATAAAGCTATTCTAATCCTTTTCTGTGTATACATCTTTAAATTAGCATGTGGCAGTGCTGCTTCATTTGATTGTTTAAGTACAATACAAAGATGTGAAATCTTGCCAGTTTTAAGTTTCTTTTGTTGGTGACTTTGCTCACCACTTCAGCCTTTGGTATGCAAAAATGTGGAGTTCTCCATAGAGTCCCCTCTGCCCACCCTCCTACTCATTGTTTTTAGTTTAGAGTAGTGAGTTCTCATTTTGTGGGCAACTTAATGGAAGAGAGATCCTCTTATGGATCTGCCTTCCCTTATGTTTTGAAATCTTCTGATCTATGTCTCACCAAAAAGCTCTTAATGGACTACAAGTTTGAGAACCACTGATATAGAGAGAGGGCCAGTCTGTATGATGCTGGTGTGACTGGGAGCCGATGTTGCCACAGTTGTTTCATGTCAAAAACCAAACTTTTTTTTGTGTATGGGGGGAAGTTGTATACTAATTAATTATGGTTTTTTTTAGTCTAGATTGCAACCATCCACTAGCTGCTGCTCTCTTTACTGTTACATTTTTGTTGCTACTGACATTTTGCTTGCCAGTTTCTTAGAAACAAACAAACAAACTTTCTTTGTAAAAGCTGTTGCAGTTACAAATGCAATACTAATGAAAGGTAATATACGTGACTTATAGGGACTTAGAAAACATACATTTTTTCCAAGCCATTGGGGTAAAATTACAAAAGATTCTACATAGACACAAATAATTAAATACAATATTTAAATTTTAATATTTTAAAACATAACTGTCAACAGGAAGTAGTAAATCCATATTCTGTTTTGAAGTGCTTCAGCAGACGCAGGGCATTTGTTTTTCAAAAGTTTATTTTCTCTCTGGGAAGTAAATGTGTCTTGTCCACCTGATTGCCTCCTCTTACTTTGTTTTGGAGTGAGAGAATTGTGTATCTGCTGTACTGGTCTCCTTTTGTTGTCCCTGTTAACTTACGTGATAAACATGTAGTTATGGTATGCTACAGAGTGAGGCTTTGTGTACATCTGAAAGTTGCACAGTGTTCACTATACCAATATAGTTAAAGGAGTACAACCTTCACTAGTATAGATGCAATTATATTGCATAAAGGTGCATTATACAGGTATAAACTGATGTGTATCTCTGTACAAGAAGAGGAATAAGCTATACAAGTATAGGGCACTTTTATGGCAGTATAATTGCATCTACACTAGCAAGGGTTTTACTGATTGTGACATTACCCAGGGTACGAGCTGCACTATTGAACAGCAGTGTCCCCTTAATTCTCCAGCCTGGGATACTTTTTACAATTCTTTGCTAGTAAACAGCAAACCCCTCCAGGCTCTGTTCACTCACAGCCATTAGCATGCAAAGGCATATCCAGCAAAGTTGCATGAATGCTCTCCCAGCCACTCATGAATAGACACAGGGTGACGCTCAGAAATTCTTAACCCAGCCTTGCACCCCAGAAATGTGCATCTTGCACTCTCCAGTATGCTACTGAACAGAGTACCCTCATTAAATAGCTTGTCATTTTTATCAAAGAAAATGATTACAAACATTAAAACAAGTTTATTAACTAGAGAGAGATGTTTTAAGTGATTATAAGTGAAAAGGCATAAAAGTTAGCTTGCGTGTTTATCTTTTATTTCTTTTGTAACCAATTCTATTTCCTAAACTTTACCAAGCTAAATAAGATTTGAAAGCAAAAAATCGTTTCTCACCCAAAAGCTCACAGCAGTTAATACTAACTAGAAAGCCTTCCAATTAGGACCGTCCCGTCCCCCCCCACCCCCCACAGTTCAGTGATGGTTCTTTGTCTTTCAAATGCTCTTGCTCCCATTTGTAGAGATGGGGGAAAAGGGGTCTCTTATTTTATACCTTCCTCCTCTCCTTGAGGAATACCCTCCCCCTCTCTGCTGGGGTGCAGACAGTCGGTCTATGGTGTACGTGAGATTCGAAGCGTCTTTCAGGTGAATTGTAAATTTTTTGTTCATACCTTATGTGTTTGGGATGTCTTGGGGATGACATGCAAATCTTTTGTTTACAGTCCCCCCGATGGCAAATGGTTGCTTCAGTAGCTAATAGTTTTATAACACTTGTGGTCAGTCCTTTCTTGAAACTGAGGAGCTAGGCTGTCTGCATTCCCCAGAATTACATTTCAGCAACAAACATATAGCAAAATCTCATAACTCCATATACAATGTTGATGCACACATTTTAACATGACAATGATGTTAATCAGATAATGACTTTTCAAATGATGCCTCACAAGGCATACTATGTACAACATAGATCATAACCATAAAAAGTGGTGAATAAGGGATACAGGATATTACTTGGGGTACAGTGTGTCATACCAGTATAACTAAATTGCATCCTTATTGGCACAGTTATACTGGTAGAACTTGCAAATGGAGAACCAGGCCGAAGTATTCTGCTGAGGGATGTGTGTGAGAGTATGTGTTAAAGTACTGTGGAAGCATGAGGCGGCTGGTGGTGCATTGTAGCATACTTGGCACACCATAATTCTTATTCCTAGTGTTTAGTTTTACCTTGAAATTTCTTTCATGGAGCAAACTCTAGCACATTATTGGTTTGAGACCAGCAGAGGGGTGGCTTGACAGAAGTTGTAATTTATTTGCACTTCATGGTATCTTGGGCAGATGACAAACCTGTTGAATGCATAAGACATTACTAGGCCTGAAATAGTCCACATTTGATGACCTTCAGGGCTTGTTGCAAGACTCATCTTATTTTCTCAAGCTTTTGAGGAGCGGGGAATTGTCTGATGGGGTGGGGGTAGGGAAAGGAATTTATGATGGGTTAACTTAAAAACACATGTGTAGCAAGTTCATTATGTCAAGGTCACTTAGGGTATGTCTACACTACGAGAGTAGTTCGATTTTACTTAAATCGAATATGTGGAATCGATATTACAAAGTCGAACGTGTGTGTCCACACTAAGGACAGTAATTCGACTTTGTGAGTCCACACTAACGGGGCAAGCGTCAACATTGGAAGCGGTGCACTGTGGGCAGCTATCCCATAGTTCCCGCAGTCCCCGCTGCCCATTGGAATTCTGGGTCGAGCCCCCAATGCCTTCTGGGGAAAAAAATGTGTCGAGGGTGGTTTTGGGTAACTGTCGTCATCCAACCGTCACTCCCGCCCTCCCTCCCTGAAAGCGCCGGCGGGAAATCAGTTCGCGCACTTTTCTGGTCAGTGACAGCGCGGACGCCACAGCACTGCGAGCATGGAGCCCGCTGCGACCATCGCTGCAGTTATGGCCGTTATCAACGCCTCGCACCTTATCATCCACCTTTCCCAGAGGCAGATGCTGAGAAATCGGGCGAGGAGGCTACGGCAGCGTGGTGAGGACCTGAAGTCTGAGAGTGGCACAGACCTGTCACAAAGCACGGGACCCCGCGCCGAGGACATCATGGTGGGAATGGGTCATGTTGATGTTGTGGAACGGCGATTCTGGGCCCGGGAAACAAGCACGGACTGGTGGGACCGCATAGTGCTGCAGGTCTGGGATGAATCACAGTGGCTGCGAAACTTTTGCATGCGGAAGGGGACTTTCCTGGAACTTTGTGAGTTGCTGTCCCCTGCCCTGAAGCGCAAGGACACCCGGATGCGAGCAGCCCTGAGTGTCCAGAAGCGAGTGGCCATAGCCCTCTGGAAGCTTGCAATGCCGGACAGCTACCGGTCAGTCGCGAACCACTTTGGCGTGGGCAAATCTACCGTGGGGGTTGTTGTGATGCAAGTAGCCAACGCAATCGTAGAGCTACTGCTCTCAAAGGCAGTGACCCTGGGAAACGTGGAGGTCATCATAGATGGCTTCGCCGCGATGGGATTCCCAAACTGCGGTGGGGCTATAGATGGAATTCACATCCCTATCCTGGGACCGGACCACCAGGCCAGCCAGTACATTAACCGAAAGGGCTACTTTTCAATGGTGCTGCAAGCACTGGTGGACCATAGGGGACGTTTTACAAACATCAACGTCGGATGGCCGGGCAAGGTTCATGACGCTCGTGTTTTCAGGAACTCTGGTCTGTTTAGACGGCTGCAGGAAGGTATTTACTTCCCGGACCACAAAATAACTCTTGGGGATGTGGAGATGCCTATAGTCATCCTCGGGGACCCAGCCTACCCGCTAATGCCCTGGCTCATGAAGCCCTATACAGGCGCCCTGGACACTGAAAAAGAACTCTTCAACTACCGGCTGAGCAAGTGCAGAATGGTGGTGGAGTGTGCTTTTGGACGTCTCAAGGGGAGATGGAGAACCTTACTGACTCGCTCTGATCTCAGCGAAACCAATATCCCCATTGTTATTGCAGCTTGCTGTGTGCTCCACAATCTGTGTGAGAGCAAGGGGGAGACCTTTATGGCGGGGTGGGAGGTTGAGACAAATAGCCTGGCTGCTGATTACGCCCAGCCAGACAGCCGTGCAATTAGAAGAGCCCAGCGGGACGCGCTGTGCATCCGGGAGGCTTTGAAAGCTAGGTTCCTGAGTGAGCAGGGAAACCTGTGACTATTAAGTTTGTTTACAGAGAAGCTGAACCTGCCCCCGTTTCTTTACCCAGTAAATGTTCACTATCCTCTCCAGTTACATACCCCGTTCCCCCCCTTCCAACACACGTTTAAAAATAAAATCACTTGAAATTTGTTAATGAACACCGTTTACCGCGAAAACAGTAATAAAGAAAAGTGTTGAACCTGGGAC
Source organism: Emys orbicularis (assembly GCF_028017835.1). Classification (NCBI taxonomy): domain Eukaryota; kingdom Metazoa; phylum Chordata; order Testudines; family Emydidae; genus Emys; species Emys orbicularis. The sequence continues at coordinate 18,989,093 of NC_088696.1, forward strand.
GCAGACTGTGGTGGGGAGCGGGTGTAGTGTAGTGATGCAAAGGACGCTTCTAAACTCCAGGAATGACAGGCTCCGCACTGGTGGACTGGTTGTTTCAACGGAGCCTGCCACCCCTCCTGTTCGGGACTCTGTGTGTGGGGGCTATGTGACTTTGTGGCAGGGGGAGGACGGTTACAGATCCCCTGCTGCGTGGCTCTGTGATCCAGGATAAGGACCGCTGCATAAGATCTCTAACCACCCTCCCCCGCCACAAAGTCACATAGCCCTCCCACCCCCCTCCCCACACAGAACATGAAAACCACCTCCCAGACTGACCAGGGTAACTAGTGAATGCAATGTGTGTGTGCCTTGCTGCTGAACCTGCCCCCGCGTCTGTACCCTGGTAAAGGTGACTGTCCTGTCCAATTACTAACCCCCTTCCCCCCCTTCAAACAGACTCTCCTCTAAAAGAACATGATGGAAACAGTAATTAACAGAAACGTATTTTTTATTAGCAACTACACATGAAACTGGGGGATGAAACTGGGACGGGGGCTTGGGTGAGGCGGGAAGGGAAGGACTTATCAAATTTTGGGGAATGAGAGCCTTCTGGTACTTGAGCAGTCTGCAGGGGTGGAGTGAGAGTTTTCACGGACTCTGCCGCCCCTCCTTCTTGGGACTTTGGGTGAGGGGGGTATGGGACTTTGTGGCGGGGGAGGGCGGTTAGAGAGAGACTGCAGTGGGGCTCTGTCCTCCTGCCTCCGGTCCTGCAGAACATCCACAAGGCGCCGGAGCGTGTCCGTTTGCTCCCTCATTAGTCCAAGCAGCGTTTGAGTCGCCTGCTGGTCTTCCTGCCGCCACCTCTCCTCCCGTTCCATGTGTGATCGATGCATTTGGGACAAGTTCTCCCTCCACTGGGTCTGCTGGGCTGCCTGGGCTCGGGAGCAGCCCATAAGTTCCGAGAACATGTCCTCCCGTGTCCTCTTCTTCCTACGCCTAATCTGCGCTAGCCTCTGGGAGTGTGATGCCAGGGTAGGTCGGGAGACAGTCGCAGCTGTGGGATGGGAAAAAGGGAGTGAATTCCTCAGAAAGATAAATTTTTGGGTGAACAAAGAACATAGTCTTTCTCTGTGAACAAGACCATGCACAGCACCTATCACATGCGCACTCAGGACAAGGTCGAATTTTCGGCCTTCGCATTCAGTGCCTGGGGTCTTGCAGTGCAGATCAGACAAGCGGGACAGGACAGCGGAATTTGGGTAACAGGCTGACATGGTAAGCCGTAGACTTGTGGCTGCTTAAAACTTTAATAATAGCACTGGCCTCCTTTCACGTTCAAAGCAATGCCAGTCCCTGCTGCTAGCAATCCGGCAAGCATGATCTCTGCCCCTGTCCCACCCCCTCGCGGCTGTCCCAGGGAAAGATCCCTGTATGCTGCTCCTCTCCCGCCTCCACCGCGTGGCTCTAAACCGCCGGTTACAGTTCTGTAAAGGAACAGGCAAGCAGTCCCAATACTAACATTCCCCTACCTAATTCAAAGCAGGTCACCATGAGCGACATCACTCTGATGAGGATTTCAGAGACGGAGAAAGAACAGATGCTTCGGGAAAGCCTGCAAAGACCAGGGCCGTATGCCGCCATGCTCTGCAAGGCAATGATACCCGAGTACTTGATTGTCTCCTGGCGCGGAAACGTTTCCTACCACGGAGGACCCAATAAGGCCGCTCTCCCCAGGAACCTGATGCAAAGGCTTTCCAATTACCTCCAGGAGAGCTTCGTGGAGATGTCCCAGGAGGATTTCTGCTCTATCCCCGGACATATAGACCGGATTTTACTGTAGCTGCACTGGCAGGGACTAAACAGTAGAGCGCCTAGGGCAAAACAATCAGGCTAAACCGGACATTGTTAGATTTTTTTTCAGTAGTTGCACTGCCAAGGACTGAAACGTTAAGCGCCTAGGGCAAAGTAATCATGAAAAACCCATTGTTAATATTGTTAATATTCCTGTTCTGTTAAAAATAAATGTTTACATGTTTAAAACACTTACTGACTGATCCTTCCCCTGATTCTGTGTCCGGGTTAACGCCTGGGGACGGTTGGTAGGGGATCTCTGTAAGGGTGATGAAGAGATCCTGGCTGTCGGGGAAATCAGCGTTGTAAGTGCTGTCGACTGCCTCGTCCTCCTCATCTCTTTTCCTCATCTTCCCCGTCCGCTAACAGGTCCGAGGAACCGGCCGTCGACAATATCCCATCCTCAGAGTCCACGGTCAGTGGTGGGGTAGTGGTGGCGGCCGCACCTAGGATGGAATGCAGTGCCTCGTAGAAACGGGATGTCTGGGGCTGGGATCCGGAGCGTCCGTTTGCCTGTTTGGTCTTCTGGTAGCCTTGTCTCAGCTCCTTGATTTTCACGCGGCACTGCGTTGCATCCCGGCTGTATCCTCTCTCTGCCATGGCTTTAGAGATCTTCTCGTAGATCTTTGCATTCCGTCTTTTCGATCGCAGCTCGGAAAGCACGGACTCATCGCCCCACACAGCGATCAGATCCAAGACTTCCCGATCAGTCCATGCTGGGGCCCTCTTTCTATTCTGAGAGTGCATGGCCATCTCTGCTGGAGAGCTCTGCATCGTTGCCAGTGCTGCTGAGCTCGCCACAATGTCCAAACAGGAAATGAGATTCAAACTGCCCAGACAGAAAAAGGAATTCAAATTTTCCCGGGGCTTTTCCTGTGTGGCTGGTCAGAGCATCCGAGCTTGGACTGCTGTCCAGAGCGTCAACAGAGTGGTGCACTGTGGGATAGCTCCCGGAGCTATTACCGTCGATTTCCATCCACACCTAGCCTAATTCGACATGGCCATGTTGAATTTAGCGCTACTCCCCTCGTTGGGGAGGAGTACAGAAGTCAAATTTAAGAGAGCTCTATGTCGAACTAAATAGCTTCGTGGTGTGGACGGGTGCAGAGTTAATTCGATGTAACGGCGCTAAATTCGACATAAACTCCTAGTGTAGACTAGGCCTTAGAGTATAGATGGATGCCCATTTTAGCAATTCTGTAAATAGAAATAATAGTATTTCAGAGACCTTCTCCTTAGGTAAGAACTGCCCTCCTTATATTTAATATTCAGACACTGGTGCCTTGTAGTTTGTAGCATGGGAAGACTGGTTCTTTGTTTTTTAATTATGAAAAGCAGTTCTTTCTCAAACTGATCTCCACCAGTTCTTCCAGATGGATTCTGTTGCCTCGGTGTTCACTGGAGGCAGACTAGAATGGTCAGTTGGAAGCCTGTGGCAGAAGTGCCTGCCTACCGACCTTTATACAAAACGCTTGCTCCCTCTCCAAGTTTTTTTGAGTTCTCAAATCCATTTTTTCTTCAAAATCTACTGAGATGTTGAAGCTGACTTTGTATGAATGCTATGGGAAGAAAATGTATCTAAATAGCCAATTCCTAGTTGTGATGGGGCACACTCGCCCCGCACTGGACGGGGAAGGGTTTTCCCTAGATTGTGGGCTGAGGAAGCTATGTCCCCTCATCTCTACTGGGCATGCTCCAAATGCACTAGTATAAAAGGGAGCAGCTCAGCTCATTTGGGGCTGACCACTGGAGAGGAAGGACACACGCCGCAGGCTCCAGCCAAGGATCAGCCGAAGCCCAAGGACATGGGAGCTAGAAATACTGCAACTCAGGCAAATGCCAGGGTACCCACAGAGACCCCGCAGAGTCCAGAGTTGCTGGGGACAGTGCAGACCAGGGAACCCGGAGACAGCAGAGACTCCCAGACCGCAGCAGTGGGAACCACAGTAGGAAGCAGCCCATGGGAATTAGATAGTGGCCCCATTAGTGGACTGGAATTTTGAGGCAGCATGTTTTGGTCGGACCGCCCCCCCGCTAACTCAGTGGCATGTGCTCCTGCCACTACCTGGGCTGGGGCCCAGTGGAGAGGGAGGACCCAGGCTCCCCTACCCAGGCCAGTGCCGTTCCCCCCCCCCCTTTTTGTGCGTGGCGGCCACTAGCGCTTACTGCTTCACGGACAGGAGAAAAGATATTGACTTTGGCCACTAGGCCTTACTGCCCTGCGGACTGGGACAAACATATCGACTTTGGCCACTAGGCCAACAGGCGAATACATTGACTTTGGCCACCAGGCCTTACTGCCCTGCTAACAGGGGTGAATCTATTGACTAGCCACTGAGCCTAATTACCCTGCTGACTGGGGCGAATCCGTTGACTTTGGCTGGTAGGCCTTACTGCCCTGCTGACTGGGGCAAATCTATTAACTCTGGCCATTGGGTCACATTGCCCTACTAAGAGGGGCGAGTATATTGACTCTGGGTATGGAGGCATAGACGCAGGTTACGTACGCTCCGCACCTCCACCCTAAGGGAGACGGGGCACACTTGCCTCACACTGGACGGAGTCCCCCCAGCCCTGTAACAATAGTTAACATTTTATTCTATGATGACCCTAGAAGATTACACTGGTAAAGAATCCTTTACCCTTCCTTCATTTAACATTTGAGAAGTTTAAAACAGAGATAAATTGTGGCAAAGCCCTTCAGGGTACAATGCTAGGTGTGGTATAAAAATCTAGATAGATTAGGAGGCTGTCTGTCGATCTGGAACCACTATTTTCCAGGAACTTTAATAGTATAGACTTTATTTTCTCACACTATTAAAACACTTTTTCGTTAGAGGTAGATAAGTAACACTTCTTACCAATAAAAATGCTCTGTTTTGTCCAAGATGTGGACAAAGGAATGTGCACTTAAATGGAATCTACATACTTCAATTCTGGAGGCAAAGAAAGGCCAACAATGTGAAAGGCATCAAGACAAGTCAGTGGAAGAATTTCTTTTCCAGACACAAGAAACACATTAGATCAGACCAACTAGCTATACATTTTACTAGTGACTGCCAGTTAAATGATTTAATGACCTGTACATAGCCACAGTTCAATATGCAGTGGAACTTTCAATCAGTGTTGTTATAGTACAGGATCTAGAAATATTATTTTAATTTTAAATCTAATTGTATTGATTATTTGCAGAAAGGGCTGGAGGCCAGTGGCTTAAATTTTTAACAATTGATTTGTTCTCTAAAATTCTCCTATTACCAGCCCATCCAGATGAGTTGCTTCTCAAACAGGCAGATATAATTCTTCTTTTAGAGAAGAGACCTAGACTTCACTTGAAATATTGTCTTTAGTTGGGGAGTTGGATAGAAAAAAACCCTGCTGTCATTCACTTTACTTGCCAAATCCACAATCTTCTTTCTCCCTTCTTTTGCTGAATCCAGTCACCCTCATTTTCCTATGCCCCTCTTTTCTTTCCACTTGCACTTCCTCTTCCTTTCTCTGCCTCTCATTTTAATGAACACTGGAAGATTTTTCAGGTTTCCTCCCAATTTTAATCCCAGATCTCCGAATCAATCACCTCTTCTGCTATTGGGTCCAGGGCTCCTCATGTATCTCCCACACTGCTGGTTTCTGTTCTGCTGGTGACCCTTTCTGTTGATGTTTGCTTCTCCTTCTGTATGTTAATCAGATAGAGTGGGGACTGGAACACTAGCTGGGAAATGCAAAGCAAAATTTACCAACTTGAAGTTGTAGGAGGATTTCCCTCTATTTTATACGGGTTTTGGTATGGAGGTTAATGATATTTTTTTCTTCATTCTTTTTCCTTCCCTGCATCCAAGGAGCACTCTTTCGTCTCCCGCACAACCAGGGTGTTTGTGTGGTAGAGTGAAAGAAGCTCTTGGTCTGTCATACCAAAACATTTTGATCACTGATATTCCCATTTTGATCACAGTTACTCCCATTAATTCCAAATTGCTGCTATTAAAATAATTCTATAAATGAATGAGACACAATAATCTGTTTGGGATTTTCTTCCATTGTCTGTTTCTAAACATCTAAATACAGGAGCTGGGAGATTTAAATTCTGCTACTATTGTTGAAAAGTCTTTAAAAGCCACAAATTTTACACCACATAAATGTGCTACCTTGTTTGGTTGTGCAGCAGCAGTTACACTATTTCTACAAAGGTGACATCAATGATGCTGGAACACAGTCAAAGTGTAGGCATGGTACATTTTACATTAGAAACATAAGCAGGGGAATCAGTGCTTGCCTGTTGTTGTTTGTTTGTTTTCTCTCTGTCTGTGGGGAAAAAGAGCAACAGAGGAGTTAGTTTTAATAAGTAAAGTGAAAATAGGAGGCTGAATTTAATTTCTAGTGGCAGGGAACTCATGTTTTCCCAGACCTTTTAATTCTGTGGCAGAATCCCACTGCATGATTTGTCTTCAAGCAGCCGCAGAATGCAATTGTTGCATAAGAAATTGTTTCACTCGGCTTCTTTTGGGATATAGGTGGAAAAAGCCATTCTTTAACTTCCTGCTTCAAATATTTTATCTTCTCTCAGCTGGAATGTAGGTGAAAATGCCAGTGGCAGAAGTAGCAAACACAATCTGTTGCCACTAGCAAGAGCTTTCCCTCCTGCCCAAGCTCCTGTACTGCCAAAGCCAATGAATTGTGTCTATGTTGCTGTTTTGTCACTAGCACTTTCACCTATATTCCAGCAAAAGAGAAGGTAAAGTATTTGAATACAGTGAGTGTAGTCATTGGGAGAAACATGCTCTGCACAGGGGCGGATTAGGGTCTGTAAGCATACACAGTTGCTTGGGGTGTCATTGCCAGAGTGTCTTGCTCTATGTAATAGTCAGATGTATAGAGAAGGGAACATTTATTTATATATATTCAAATATTTTACTACTGTTATAGAGGCCAAGTTAAATTTGAAAAAACTGATAGGTTGAAATGGAAAAAAGTTCATGAACTTGGGATGAGTGTGACTTATGTAGTACAGTCCAGTGCAGGGACATCTCAACTACATTTAAGAGACAGAAACCAATTTTGACTCTCTTGCAGCTGGTTTAATTAGTTATTCCTTCCCTTAGCTGTGCAGATTCTATTTACTAGCTGTTTTTTCTTGCTAAGTTTAATGCATTTAATTCAAAGCATCTATAAATAGGACACTTGATAAAGAAGGCATATATTGTCTCTCAAAGCAGTGTTCTTTAGAACATTTTAGAAATAAATAAAATTAGCTAGCTCTGTGGCCTGGTGAGTAGTGCTCAATGTTATGATGAAGGAAACAGAAACTTCATTTGTGGTTTCTTACTTCCTGGAGTAAGCATGCTGCGCTTCCATAAGGGTGGGAGAAGAGAACCTATGGAGCAGGTTACAGAGTGATACTGGGGCAATGAAGAAATTTTCATTAACATCAATTCGGCTGTAGTATGGTAGCAACTGTGCCAAGTTTCTACTGATATTGAAAGGGATTGAAAGTGGCAGATGCTCAGGAGCGTTGGGGCAGGAAGAGATTGAAAGGCCTAATTTCACATTTAAAAATTCTGACTGCTTCCTTTAAAACAAACAAACAAAAACGTTCAATAAAGCATTTGAGATTGTTGAAACTATTGTTAGCTGACTGGACACTGAGGCATTACATTGGCTAGGATGTCTTGGGGAATGGAATGAGCCATTTATCACTACTGGGAGATGCACTTTTATTTTTTAAAAATCTTTTTGAGGATGTTGTATACTAAAGTGATAACATCTATTTTGCTTGCAAATGTGACCTTCAAAATCTAATTATCCAGATCATATTTACAAAATTCCAAGTATCTAAGTTCTAAAATTGACCACTCCTTTGTTGAAAATTTTCAAAAAGCCATCCTTTTTGGTGTGTTTAGTAACTGTGCTCTTGAACTGAAAGCAGAGCAAGAATATTCTTCCCATTGCTTGATATTTCAGAATTGTATGAACATTGTTGTACATCAATATTTGCAAGCACTACTTTGATTTAAGAGAATGCTTTGTTTCAATTCTTTATTTTTAGCCAAAACTAAGACACAAAGTGTTGTGTCCCACCCTATCCCTAAGGTTGCCAACTTTTTGATCACACAAAACCGACCACTCTAGCCCCACCGCTTCCCCGAGGCCCTTCCCTTCCCTTCCCCAAGGCGTGTTCACTACATTCCCCCTCCCTCGGTGGCTTGCTCTCCCCTACCTTCACTCACTTTCACTGGGCTGAGGCAGGGGATTGGGTGTGGGAGGGGGTGAGGGCTCTAACTGGTGGTGCGGGCTCTGGGGTGGGGCCAGAAATGAGGGGTTTGGGGTGCAGGAGGGGGCTCCAGGTTTAGAGGGGGCTCAGAGCTGGGGGAGGGGATTGGGGCTTGGAGTTGGGGCATGGGCTTACCGCGGACGGCTCCCAGTCAGCGGCACAGCGGGCTAAGGCAGGCTCCCTGCTTGTTCTGGCACCGTGCTGCACCCCAGAAGCGGTCAGCAGGTCTGGCTCCTAGGCAGGGGGGCCAGGAGGTGCCACATGCTGTTCTTGCCCACAGGCACTGCCCCCCCCAGCTCCCATTGGCTGCAGTTCCCTGCCAATGGGAGTGCGGAGCCGGTGCTCAGAATGGGGGCAGTACGCGGAGCCCCATGGCCCCCCCGCCTAGAGCTGGACCTGCTGGCCACTTCCAGGGTGCAGCGCAGTGCCAGGACAGGTAAAGACTAGCCTGCCTTAGCCCCACAGCACTGCCAACCAGACTTTTAACAGCCCGGTTGGTAGTGCTGACCGGAGCCGCCAGGGTCCCTTTTTGACCACGAGTTCCGGCCGAAAACCGGACACCTGGCAACCCTACCTATCCCAGCATGGTATACCTAGGGAATTTAGCACTATGAAGCAAAAACGTAGCATTTTAAACGGGTCATTGTTTTGGTTGCTCACTCTGTCTCCCCCTTTTCTCATGTCACTACCCTAATAGAAGACCAACGTATCCAGCTAACGCTTCAGGGAATGCATTGCCAGTCAGTCACTAGGAAATGTTTCAAACAATGTACAGTAGTAGATAGATATCTTCCCCATAAAGGTAGAGCATTTCTCCACCATCATTATTCCCATTATTTTTCTTCTTGCTTTGAGTGAGTAGCTTTGAATCTAGGTTTTCTCACATGCAGGTATAATGTAGTAACAGTTAAGTCATACCAGCAGCCTCTTAAACTATTTTTAACTATTGTGTAATTATAGGCATACACCTCACATTATTGAAGGCTTAGTTCATCTCATGCCTCAGAATCCAGCTTTTAATCTTCCAGCCCATATTTTGTTCTCTACTTACTTGCCAAGAAAGTCTGGCTCCATTAATCATAACACTTAAAACAAAGGAGTATGAGATACATTCCCCAATATGGGATATGCAGAGATGCACAATATTTCTGTGAAATCACTTAAACCTGCCATACAGTGTATGTAGAAAAGAACTCAAATACAATTTAAAGAGCTACAGCAAGTTATTGGTATAGAAAATTGTGGTATTATACCTGGGAACTCATTTTTTACAACAAATGAGATAAATAATTGTTACGCAACTTAGAAACTATATAAACTTAGTTCATTTAAGTCTGGGATGATCTGGAGTGAAAACATGTTTGGATGTTTCAAGCAGGACTTCAGAAATTATTCTTCTAATTTCTGTACTTTCATATAAAAACTTGGAATAATATGAAACCATTTTTCAATAATTAAGAGCTGCTCTTGACAAGTAATTTTGTATTAGTTTTTGTTAATTGAGCAATTTGTTGGAGACTAGGATGGTGCGACAACACGATGTAACTTGAGACATTTTTTTAGAGCAGTTATTGAAGGACCACTGGAAAATGGGAGTTTTGTTTGTTTTGCATTTTAAACACTATAGTCCCCTCTTTAGAAGTCTAAAGATTTCCTCCCCTAAAATCTTTTTTTCATTTGGCAAATGATTTTATTAACTTGATTAAAAACCATCATAATTTTATCATGAGTCTAGACATATTTGGTGTTTTTTCTTAAAGCCTCAGCTCTTGCAGGCATTGATTATATGAGAATCTCAGCTTTTTATTTTTTTTAAAAAGTTTCTAGTCGTCCTGGCTGCAGGGAAGAAAAGCTACAAGTGTGGACCCCAAAGACTCAAAAACCAGAAGGCAAATAGAAAAAACTCCAAATATATTATGTTTAAAATCTCGTGATATATTGGGGACTGACTTATAATATTTGAACGCTTGAGATTGACAATGCTATATTTAAAAATGCAGAAACAAAATATTAACATCTTTTTTGTTACTGGTTTCCAGTCCATTTCTAAATCCAACTCAGGGATGCTGCTGTGTTTTATTCAAAATGCCTCATGGACTCATTCCTCTCCAATTTAAATTATATTCACCTAAACTCTTCAGCCTGTTTGCTCTATTTACTCTTCCAGCCTTGGTCTCCTTACCTTTCACTGCTGGAGGCCGTTCTCCCACTCTAGCTACTGCTTTTATAAAGAAATTTCACCCTTCTCAAATTTTGTCCCAAATCTTTAGTTCAGAAAGCAACGAACTAAAAATAAATTTTACCTACCAGATTTTCAGTTAAGTTCTAAACTTAAGCTGTTTGGTTTTCTAAAAAACTGATATCCTAAGGTTTTCTCCTGTCTTAGATGGAGAATGAAAGCTGAAATAGCAGTTTTAAAAGTCACAGCTATATTGACCTAGGATGCCATGCCCAAAATGGGATGGAAGCATGAAATTGTAGACAGAGAGCATGGAACAAACATCAGTGGTATTTATTGAGACATGAGAGCTGTGAATATAGATTATTGTAAAATATACTATGTAAACTTTAAACATTTTTTGCTAAACTCTTCGTGTCTTGGTATTTGAATTGGGAGTCAAACAATCCCTGTGGAACTCCTTGCCTGAGGAGGTTGTGAAGGGTAGGACAATAACAGGGTTTAAAAGAGAACTAGATAAATTCATGGAGGTTAAGTCCATTAATGGCTATTAGCCAGGATGAGTAAGGAATGGTGTCCCTAGCCTCTGTTTGTCAGAGGGTGGAGATGGATGGCAGGAGAGAGATCACTTGATCATTACCTGTTAGGTTCACTCCCTCTGGGGAACCTGGCATTGGTCACTGTCGGTAGACAGGATACTGGGCTGGATGGACCTTTGGTCTGACCTAGTATGGCCATTCTTATGTTCTTATCCCCCTTTCCTGGTTTTGCTTCTGTGGTCAAATCATCTCATTCAGCTATGTCTAAAACAAGTCCAGTTAAGCAACCTTGTGAGCTAGTAGGGACAATTTGATTGTAAGCAAGCTTCTATACTGACCACTATTTTAACTAACAACAAATAGTGCAGATGTAAACTGGTGTAGTTTTGAATGTCTGGGTACAAGGATGATGGGAACACTAGGAGTGCATCAAGATAATTAATGCATAGTTTCTGAACCCATTTAATTTAAAATGAGTACAGTGGAAGTCACTTGTATTGCACAATCAATGTATGAGATTATTGTGCCAGTCACTTACTTTGGACCGACCCAGTGGGTAGGCATTCATGCATAATGGAGAAATCATTGTCCCTACTCCACAATGTAGCAGTAGGGAGCTGCACAAATTCCCTGTAGCGCTGTGCTATATGGGTCTTCATTCACAGCACACTGCAGGGTGTGAGGCAGAGGGTTGGCATATGGTTGGTGAACCTGCAACAATGTAAACCCTCCAAATATAAACCTACCACCGTGTTGTGAGTGGAGGGCAGGGCTGCAGCAGACACCACGACAGCCTTGAGGCTACATAAATAATGGGAACAGCTCTTTTGGTGTTTCTGTAACCTTCGGAGGGAGGATTCCTTCCCCAGGGAGCACTCAAGCCAGATTACTTGGGTTTGAGTAGCAGGAGACAAGATTTGGCCCTAAAAATTCCTTTAATACCTTCACAGCTCAAATTAGGTACAAGAGAGAATTACTGTTGATGACACACAATTCAGGGGCCAACCAAGAACCCTAATCCAATTAGGGCAAGAAATTCTATGCTACTAAAGCAGATGATCAGTGCCCAAAAAAGAGTAAAAAAGAGGATCTTTAACAGGTTTGCATAAAGACTTGCTATAAGTATTTGCCATTGAGAATCATTATTCCACTGCATAATGAAAAACCTACAACTAACAAGACTATAAGATTAATGGCTACAAATATGCACTAACTATATTTAAAACTTTGGGAATTGTTTTGTTTTGCAAAACCAAAATGCAACATATGCAGTTCTAAATGTTTGTGTATTAAATGGTGTATTTTCGATAAAAACTCAAACAAGTAAAACTATCTTTACTATTGAAGTGGAATACTAACCATAATACTGGAAGGTCTCTTCGCAGTGAAGTCTTTCAAATTAATTCTAAAAATAGAATAAAATATTCAAACTCAAACTTAATTCAAAATTAAAATAAAATCTTCCTCAGTTGTGAGTGTAGGCTCACAAATTCTAAAATACTCAGTGCATTCTGATGTAGGAACCACAGCAGAAGAGAATATTTAATTTTAAAAAATGTGAGAAGGTTCGTGAAATGTGTGCTAGAAATAGAAAATAAGATTAGAGGTTATGTTTCAGACATGGAGCCTTCTCTGGTCTCTAGGGGGGAAAAAATAGAACAAGGTTGCTTCAAGGTCTGTAGCCTGAGGGAGGAAGGGGGAAAAGGCACTAATAAGGGCTAAACTGAAGGGTAGTTGGGGAATTAAAAATAAATAAATGGATTACTCTTCTTGTATGTTGTATCCCCTTTCCTCCCATCATTTGTTGGTGTTTGTCTTGTCATGTTGTAAGTTTTCCTGAGAAGAAACCTGTCTATGCATTTGTATGGTGGATGCAGTTGTGATTGGACTCTTTGGTTGCTACTGCAAAACTAATAATCCTTGTGGCTAAAAGGTTACTTTTGAAAAATCTAATTTTATTTAACAATTTAAAAATACAGTTTAGGCCAGATCTGTATACTTGAAACTTGTGCCAGTATCGTAATGTCACTTCAGGGATGTGGTGTGTGTCTGACATTTTTATACTGGCAAAGCCCTACTGTAGACACAGTTTTACTGGCAAAAAAGTGCTTTTGCCAATATAGCTTATTTCATTTGGGGGGGAATGGTATAAGCTGTTGCGGCAGAAGCATGTTTTTGCCTGTATAAACTGTGCTTACACGAGGAGGGTTTGTTGGAATAGCTATATCAGCAAATATTTTCTATTGTAGACCTGGCCTTAAATGCTGACAAAGCATTGTTTTTAAAATGTACTTGATATGTCAGCTGGTATCAGATAAAGGAGGCTACGAAGAAATATTAATAATCTTGTTAACATTCCAATATTCATTAACAGAGCTACCACAAAACTTGGCTAATTAGATATACAGGCCTACTCTTCTGTTGGTGTGCATGCCTAGGTCCTAGTAACATTGGAGTTATGTGCTTATAGATCTTAGTTTTCAGCAAGCTCTGATAAATAATAATGTTAAGCTTTCAGAATATTCAGTCTTTGGTACAGTCACTTGTCTCTAATCAACAGACCCCATCTTGTTAGGTAGATTACTAAATCTATTTATTAAAAGTTGATCTTTTAAGGTGTAACATAGCAGCAGCAGTATCTTGTGGCTTCTACTGGGGGAAAACTTAAAGTTACACAACTGGAGTCAGAAATGAAGGCTTAAAAGCAACATGAGGACAGATCATCCCTTCCTTGATCTGCTTGTGGTTCGCCTCCATGATACTATCAGTGCCCCTCCACCAACAGGGTCTGATGAAGCCCTCTCTTTGTGGGCCCAAGATTGCACTTTTGGGAGGGATAGTGGCTGGAGGGACTGGGAGAAGTGGGTGGTTGGTGGGGAAAGGAAGTGTTCACACTGTGGCCCTTCAGAACTTAAACTCTGGTTGTATTGCCTTTTCTGTCTAGCCCCTGCCATGGTCTCAGGGAGCTGCAACAGCAAGGAGTGTCCTTATAATGGTGCCAATGGATCAGCTGAGCCAGAGTGTGGGAAGGAAGCCGCTCCGGGGGGGAGGTGTCACTGGGGTAATGGGTGGGGGCATAGGGCCTCCTTCCTGATCCCTTGGGCTACCTACAGATTCTCTTGGGATTGGCTATTGTGGGGGATGGATTTTCTGCAAGTGGGCAAACTTCTCCCCACCCCGACAGGACAAGAGATTACCCTTGTTGGGGGTATCCTTGCAGAGATTTCCTCCTAAGGAGACCCCTGATAGTTTTATTTAAATTAATTTTTCTTTCCACCGATATTGTGCCATTTCTTGCTATAATTTTTTGTCCCAATATGTTTTGATATGGGGCTAAGATTACATATAATTGTTTGAATTGTTCATACTAGATGTTTAAATTAGCACACCAAATGATCAAAGGCTTTTCTTTGGAAAGATCAAAAGTACAAAAACAAAACCCAATAACTACTGTTGTCCCACAGGTATAAATCTTCAACAGGCCATGTTTGGCCCTCATTTACAACTAGGCAATCTTGTTATTTTGCACAAATGTACTAATAGGAATTTAAAAGCAGTTATGTTAACCAACCAAAAGAATGGAATTGAGCATGTTCTCTTATGGCCTTGTTGACTTTGACAGACTAACAGGAATAAAAAAACAGTATAAATTTGGTTTTGTCACTAAAGTTAGCTGTGTGAATATGCAGAGGGAACAGATCTGTTGGGTAAGATAATGCCACTTACTGGTAATCACTTTTCAGAGTATAACCATCCTATCAGATCTGTTTCTGTAGATAAAGCCTTGTTATATACTCATTTGCCATATATGTATTAACTGTTTTCATTATTTGTGATGTTAGTAAGATTTTTGCCAAACTGTTATTACTTTCAGATACAGCAAACTGCTACTTCTGCAAATTAATATAGGTAGCTGTCTTCATATTTTGTAATATAATAGTAAATATTTATAGAGTTCTTCAGAGGGCAAACAAAAAAGACTACTTTCAAGAATGCTGATTTTTAACTCTGGAATATATTTAGTCTCTCTTAAACAAACCTACCCCAACACATTAGCACTTATATAAGTGACATTTTAATGATTGCTGTATGTCTTTCCATACCCAGTACTTTATGCAGTAGCTTAACACCTTAAGCTAGAAAAGTTATGCATGCTGCTTAGATATGTCAGCTGAATTCCATGTATGCTTTTGTAAGCAAACAGCTGTTATAATAAGTACTGTACTTTCAAATCCTTCATATTCTTTACGGGGTTCTGTGCTAATTATGGAAAATGAGAATTATTTTTCTAAAGTGGGACTTTAGTTTTTTATAAAGCTCACTATGTTTTGTTGTGAAATAAATATTGTTTTCCTGCTTCTCTGAAAATTGCAATGGTCTCTAAACAAATCAGTCATTATCTTTTTAATATTAACAATGTTTAACTTGTGTTTAATCTCAAAGTAAGTTAAATTAAAATTATAAAGGACATGTAAACAAAGTCCACCCAAAAAAGAAAATGTATTAAATTCCTAAAAACATATATTACAATTATGTAAATATAGAAATAAATGTAAAAGAATCCCCCAACACTCATAACTCAGTGTGTGTAACTTCATATTTATATTGTTTAAAGTTGACATTGGTGCAACTTCGTGCACATACTGTGCGGGCACAGGATAACAAATTAATGCCATGGTGTAAAATAGGGAACAGTATTACTGAAGCTATTAATAGAAGGCACTACTTATTGAAGTCTCAAAGATTTAATCTATTACACTTCTGGGAAACGTGGAATGAAGCTCACTGGAAAAGAGTCTTGCCAAAGAAGGTTTAGGGAGCCTCTTGTTCTACAACACTTATCTTTTATTCTCTTTTGTTCGTTATACCATTAATTATGTTTGTAGGAATTTGAGCATCTCTAGCAAGGATATTTTAGTTATCTGCAGGAAAGCAAGGAGAGGGATTAGATGAGCACAAAGCATTGGGTTTTTTTGTGGGAGAGGGATTATGGTCTTGCAAAATAGTAATACACTGGTGACTGTGCACTTCTCATTTTTGTTTTGTTCTTAAATAGTTAGAATCTGGGCTCAAAATTTGATTTAAATGTTATAAATTAATGTGCAATGTCCTCCATAATACTGGAGTGGCTTTTATGTGGGTTTAAATAATACTTGCTTTTTAAAATCTCTACTGCTTGTGACACTTTCTTTTTAAATCCTAGTTCTTAATGAGGAGAGCAGCGCTATGTTGAGGAGGAGCAAGGAGCTTTTTTGTAATGAAAAATGAGGAATGCTTGTGAGGTATGCATACTACTATTTTAAGGGGTTTAATCTCTGAAATCTCAGGCTTCTGTGTCACCCAATAGTACCTTGGTCAGCTGTTGAAGTCCATTTTAGATACTTCATTAACATAATGAAACTAGCAGATTATGTCCTGAATGTGAGGACAGCAATAAAACACTGTATTGATTATTCTAAAATATGGCCTGTCATAAAAACTTAGTTCAAATAATTGTTTGAAATCTTAGCTAACCAAATTACAGAGTAGCCTATCAATTACCGCTATTTATGAACTTGCCAGTTGCAGTAATTTTATATCATGAGTTTGAGGTGCCTGTGGAAACTATAGTGTTTGCTGCTTTTATATCAAAATCAGCTCATATTTGCACTGGACTGCTTTGGTTTATTCATATATTGTAATGACTATGAATCAATACAGCCATCCTTACATCTTACAATGACAGAATTTTCTACTGACTTCAGGGACCAAAGCCGGTAAATGTAATGTTCAAAAGTAATATGTAAAAATACACTTCTCATTCGTTTTAATTTTTCACTATTACATCTTTCTGCTAATTCCATAATTTTCAACATAAGAGATGAAGGGCCTAATCACCATGTCCCTATCTTTCCTACATAGAACATGGCTTGCTTTCCTGGGCAAAGCTCCAACAGTTCACTGGTGAATCTATTGCTATTCAAATAGAGTAAGCCTATAAACCATTTGAAAGTCTGCTTGTCAAAACAAGAGTTGTGGCATGGAGACATGAATTTCTATATTAGCTTGACAAGAAAAAGCTCATGTTTCACAACTGTCATGAGGCCTTTGGCCAACATATGTGCCGAGGTCAGCATTGTCCTGATATGATGTTTTCCTCTTTTTATTTTTAGAACTCAAAAGAATACATGCTATTTCAGAGTACAGAACTCTTATTTAGATAACCATAAGAAATATCTCTTGGAAACAAGAGGGCCTGGATACTGGATTTTTTTTTTTTTTTTTTTTGTTTAAAGAGGGGAAATAGTGGGGAGGTGATAATATCAAAGTAAGCAGACACTATAAACTCTGTTACAAGGAATGAGAATTCTGGATCGAGCTTAGTCTTTTCCTGGTACATTAGTGTTACTTAATTTTGTTTAATATCCAAAAGTAGAGTGAATAATTTATACATGGAAATATTTGGCAGCTATAGCTATTTAATTTGTACATACACACATCAGAAATAACACTGTTTAAAGAAAAATCATATTTGTAATTTTTCACTGGGATGCAGTGCAGTCTAAAGCGAATGTGGAAGATACAATCTTAAGCAGCATTACAATGAAATCACAGAAGAAACATGTATTTGTGGAAAAAATTATGTGGGTATTGAGTTGCACTTGTATGTTGAGACAGATTCTTCTCTGCTACTCTTATTGTTGCAAACATCTAAGAAGGGCATTCCTCTTATTAGTCTTGTAGGTACTTTAATATTCAGGGCTTGCTGTGTGCCATCTATCTTCCATACTTGTAGTGTTCATATATATTACATAAAATCGCTCTCCAGCCACTCACTGAAGAGTTTTAAATGGCTAACTGAATTAAGATAATTTATATTCAGTTCATTGTTTCAATGTATTACTGACTAAAGTCGTGTCTATTAATCCTTTTATGTAATAGAAATAAGATCTAAAAGGTATAACAAAACCAAACTCATTAAAGGAGAGCCTGACTTCTAAAGGTCATGTCTATTATAAAACATGCCATGGGAATGCACTAACTAAAATCAGTCTATCTAAAAATATGGCTTAGAGATTTAGCAACCGTTTCAATAGAAGTGCTCACTCAGATGTGTATAATCACATAAAAATAATGTAAACAACTATTTAATCTATATTTATGAAAATTAATTTCAATGCTTTCTAGAAAAGTCCACTTAAATATATTAAAAAGTGTTTTTAATTTATAAGGGGGGGTCGCATTCAGAGGTTTGCTATGTGAAAGAAAAAGTTTGAGAGCCACTGACCTAAATAGTAAACCTGTTAAAATGCTTTCTTACCTCAGAGACTCTACCATGATTCCCAGTGTTCAGAATTGGAACTTTCTGCTTTGATATATATCACAAAGTAAGGCTACACTGTCTCACTATCCATATAATCACTTTCCACAAATTAATAACACTAAATTGATTCCATAGAGACTTTGGTATCAGAATCTTATGCATTAAGTCACTTTCCCTGCATAATATAATCTTAACCCAGATTGTCAGATCTATATGAGTTTGTGTCAAAGTATAAAATGATGATGAATTAAATTTCTATGGAGCAGCTTCAGGTTTGCATGTAATCTGTACAACTTTCTAAATATCCTTAAATAAGTCATCTTTGTTCAGTAAATACAGTTTTCCTCATAGGAAGTGATCCTATCCTAAGGCTTTTCATATAATGAAGTGATTGAGGCAACTCCAGAGTGTGCTGGAACACTTCTAAGGATCAACTTCTTTGACCCTTACTCCTGTAGAACAATTCACTCTACAAGTAGTCCCATTAAACCATTTTCTTAAATGGGACTAGTTGTAGAGTATCGTGTTTGAGCATGGTTATCAAAAACCAGCCCTTAGTAAAGTCAGCGCAGCAGTCAGAAATCATAAGTAGCTTTGCAGAACTTTTTTTGCTTAGACTAAGGGCTTGTCTACATTTCCCCCGCAGACTATGGGGTATGAACTGCAGCACACACTGAAGTATTGTGCTGTAACTGCCCTTGCTAGCAGAAACTAAAAGGTTAATAGTTCGTTATAGGATTACATTCATGTGAACTAGTTCCCCTTTAGTTTGTGCTAGCAAGGTCTACACAGGGCAGTTACAACAGTACATCAGTGTGTGCTGCAGTTCCTACCCCTGTAGGCTGGCACTGCATGGTCATGAAGACAAGCCCTTAGTTCCGGTGCTGTTAAGGCTCAGGGTAATTGCTTTCTCACATTTTTCTATGTTTATATAAGGCAACAGGACTGACTACTTACAATAGTACTTGAATTGGGTTGTTTGACCCACAACCCTCTCCTTTTCTTGCCTTTCATTTCCTGAAGCCTTTGCACCAAATATAGGGTTTCATAATTAACAAAATGAGAGAAAAAGTTGAGGCTTTGGTGTTGTTTGCTCTCGGTCATATTTTGATCTTAGAAGGGACAAACAATCCTGGACCTTCCTGTTTCCTGGACTGGAGAAATTCAGTATTGAGAAGAGAAGATGGAGAACAATCTAGCATCTGATAGACTCTTATCATGGGTGCTTTAACAATTTGTAAAGTGGGGGTGCTGAGAGCCATTGACCCAAACTGTAAAACTCTGTACGTGATGGAAACCACTTCAAGCCAGAGGGTACTGCAGCATCCCCAACACACCTAGTTCCAGCACCTATGTCTCTTATTGTGGGTTCACTAGTTTCCACAATTTGCTGCCTGTGGGGCTGGGTTTAAATGGAAATTGTTTTGAAAGGAAGTGGTTTTGTGACTCTGGTACAGGAGGGGGGGGGCTCTCTGGCATCTTTTCAGTTAGAAAATAGTCTGATTTTGGGGTGGAAACGTTCAATGAAAAATAGAATAAGCTGGTCAGGTATACTTAATTTCTTTATTAAATTTGTAAGTTAGTACTTTGCAGTTGGTGGTTCTGTCATGCTATAGCCAAAACTGGATGAATACTTATGGTTCAACCCTGCTAAATCAGTTCTGTTTGGACTGTTGTTAAGGGAGTCCATGGATTCCATGACTTTTCAGTGTTAGATTAATTGAATTAGACATTTTGATGATTTTTGTGGTTTGATGTGATAGGTTGTTCAATTGTTTACCATCTTGAGAGCAGTAAAGTTAAACCATGAGAGTCTAGAGGAGAGCAGGAGCCACATGAAAGCACCTAAATACCATGGTGATGGGTGCCAAATGAATGCTTGTAGTAGTAGTAAAACTTTATGAATTTTCTTCTTCTGAAGCATCAGCAGAGTTAGGCCAATAGTGTTTCTTTTTAGGGCAGCTCCGCTATTCTTAGTTGTGAGCAATTACCACAGCAAATACACTGTTCTTATTGGCAAAACGTTTTTTGTTGAAAACATTTTAAAAATAAGGGTTATTTTCCCCCTCTTCCTTCAGCCATTAATGGAGGACATACTATTACTAGTGCTTCATCAGGAACCTATCTATTCAGTTTAAGTGTAATGGATTAGTTGATCTTTTATGTATGGAAAAACTGTAATAAGTTAGTCATGAATACTAATGCCTTCCAGATGTTACTTTGTAATCTATTGTTTCATACAAGCAGTTACTTTAAGCAAAATAAATATGAAAGAAGAAACTCAATTTCTAGATGCATGTTACGCACTGTATCACAGATAACAGGCGGTGGTTTGTTTTAAGATGCTTTGATAAGGGCACTAGGTACTTACTTTTGCTCATATTGCCAAATTAAACAAAGTATCTGTAAAGTGCTGCTTCTAAAGCTATCATGGTATGATAGCTTGAAAGTACTGCAGTATTTCAGAAGCTAACTGCTGAACAAACTACTTAGAAATGGCTTTCAATGGACTAGATTAATTCTCAAGTTATGGAGAAGACTCCTACAAAGTGTCTGGTCTTTCTCCATCCTCCCCCACCAAAATCCTGAAGCTTCTATTGATAGCAGCTTTTCAGGGCAGTGTCTTGTGTCTGTATGTTTTTGTAAGATATCTATTACCTCTGATCAATATTATAAAACAAATATCAGATAGCCAAAGTAAAATCATTAGCACAAAGGAGTTAATATTGGCTTGTTTTGGGAAGGTCACTTTAGAGATCCAACAAAGCTATTCCAAGAACATTTAAAACCCAGCCATATCTTAGCAATAGTGATACTATGGCTTTGTCTGAACTAACCTTTTCCCCTTAATTTTCTATCACTGGCGAAGTTCTGTGAAGTAGAAGTCATGGTTGGAGAGCTAGCATAGTAAATTAACTAAAACCCACTTGTAGTTTCTAGACCTTCATTTTTATATCTGTTGATATACATTTGAAATATTTACAAATAAACTTGCTTACTAGTTACAGGTCTGATTACATTTGTCTTTTACTTTAAGGTGAACAACTTACTTTACTACTTGAATCAAAATTACTACTTGTTAAAAAGTATCTTGCACCAGCCAAAAACTAGACAAGGAAATTACTAGTAGTTTATCTTAACAAAAGGTAAAATTGCTTTCAAGACAGTTAAATTAGAAAAGGTGTGTAAAACAAAATGTACTTCTTTTATGTAAATATTTAATATACAGATAACTAATATTTGAGAAGGACATAAATAGCTGTATATTGTAACTTTTTACAGAGGTTACCAGGTTTACAGTCAATAGGTTATTACTATGCTTATGACAGTTATCTTCAAAAATCTGCCATTTAGAATTTACTTGTGTAGCCTGCATATGTTCTTCGAGTGCTTGCTCACGTCGATTCCAGTCTAGGTGTGTGCACGCCCGCGTGCACAGTCGTCGGTGATTTTTGCCTTAGCGGTATCCATAGGGTCAGCTGTGGCACCCTCTTGTGTGCCGTGCTCATGTGTCAGTATATTAGGTGCCGCCGGCTTTATGCCCTCTCAGTTTCTTCCTGCTTGTGGCAATTGGTCGGAGCGCTTCTTTCCCTTGCCTAGCAAGTGGTTAGTGGTTTCTCCTTTGATTCATGTTTTAGTGTTTTGTAAATATTTTTGTTGACAGTAGTTAGCTTAGTGAAGTAGTTGTTAAGCATTGTAGTTAGTAAGGGTATGTCTACACTGACCAGCGATCAATCCACTGGGGGTCGATTTAGCAGGTCTAGTGATCGCTCTCCCATCGACTCTGGCACTCCACTGGAACAAGAAGCATAAGGTAAGTCAATGGGAGACTTTCTCCCATCAACCCAGTGAGGCGTAGATGCCGCAATAAGTTGACATAAGCTACGTTGACTCACGTAGCTGAAGTTTCGTAACTTAGGTCGACTTAGCCCCGTAGTGTAGACCAGCCCTTAGTTAAGGTCCCTGTGGGGACTTTGCCCCAGGCAGGGCATGCCCTGGTCTCCAGGTTTTAAGCCCTGTGCTGACTGTAACAGGCCTATGCCTGTTAGTGACCCCTATAGCAGCTGCCTGAAGTGCTTGGGGAATCGCATGTAAAGTAAAAGTGTCGCACCTGTAAGAACTTTCGTCCCAAGACACAGAAGGAGCGCGACATCCGTTTGAAGGCCCTCCTCATGGAGGCGGCTCTCCGTTCGGCCTTGGAGCTGTCCTGGCCAGACTCGACTCCCAGTACTTCTACCTCATTGTGCAGTGCATCCCCGGCACCGGGTTATACCTGGCACCGCTCCCCTTCACTGGTGCCTAAGAAGAAATTGAAGAAGTGTGACTTGGCACCGAGCAAGAAAAAACAAGGGGTGTTGGGTAAAGGACCCTGTTCGGACTGCCCACCCGCCCCGGAACCACCTGGGGGCGCCTCCCCATTGGGCTTTCTAGCCCCCTGAGGGGTCTACCACCAACTCCAGGGAGCGGTAGAGGTAGAGGTCCCAGACTCTTGGCAGAGCCGCTGTACTTGCCAAAGTACTTCCCAGGTCCTCCCAGCGTCCAGAGAGCAAAGCCTAATCTCCTAGCGCAGCTATCACTGCATCTTGCAATGACCCTAGCAAAGGCTCCCTACAAGGGAAAGCCAGCCGTAACAACCTCCCAGAGGGCAAGCGAACGCCCCTGATCCCCGGAGCCGAGGCAGCGCTCTCAATCACCGCGCCTCAGATATCTGCGTCAATCCAGGTCGTCGGTTCGTGGCTTCAGATCGCCAGAACCGTGCTCCTGGTCTCCGTCCTGTTGACGAGGTTCACCCAGAGGGAGATACCTGTCACTGTATGGCTGGTACTGGTTATCCTCCCGCCAACCGTCTTGACGACATGGGTCGCTGACACCTAGACCGTGGGAATGTTCCCCAACACGGTACCAATCCCCCTGCTCCTGGCCCTGATCTGCTTATTCAAGACATCGTTCACCTACAGTGATGGTTAGCTGCCAGACTCAGGCGTTGATGGCCTCACTGTGGTCATTGGAAGGGGATTCCTCCAGCACGGAAAGGGCGTTCAGCCCCTCACCAAGGTAGAACGGCGTGACTTGGCACCTGAGTTTGTGTCCACCTCCACGATGCCATCTTGGCAGCAGGGCCAGTGGCTGGCGCAATGGCCCTACTGGAGTGCCTGGAGCATGCCGATTATGACAATGCCTCCTTCGAACCAATTGTCAGTCGCCACTTCAGAGAAACAACAGGAACGGTGTGAGACGCGCAATCGAATGCTGGGGTGGAGGAGCGAGTGCCCACCACAAAACCTTCCCACATGAGGGATGAAGCCCTGGACCCTCCCCTGGTGGTCCAGTCATTCTCATCCTCTCCAGATGAGGCAGTTGCAGGGCCCTCCCACGCTAGACCACCAAACGATTTTAAGGCGCGCACCAAGCCCTGCTCTGAAGGGTGGCCACGAACTTAGGCCTACAGGTGGAGGAAATGGCGGAGCAATCGGAAACCTTGTTTAATGTTCTCTCCACGTCAACCCCTGCGTGTGTCATGCTCCTGGTGCATGATGGGATCCTAAAGATTGCCATAGTACTCTGGCAAACTCCGTCCTGAATCATGCCCACCTCCAAGAGGGCCGAAAAGAAGTATTTCGTCCCAGCCAGGGGATTTGAATATTTGTACACCTACCCTCCCTGGGGGTTGTTGGTTGTTTCTGAGGCCAACAAGAAAAACGGGCAATCCAGTTCTACTCCCAAAAATAAAGAGGCCAAGAGGCTGGAACTTTTTGGAAGGAAAATTTATTCCACAGACAACCTTCAGTTCAGGGTCGCAAACAACCAAGCACTTTTCAGGAGACATAACTTTAACTTATGGGACTCCCTCCATAAATTCAAGGACTCCCTGCTCTAGGACTCGGCCCAAGAATTCGGGGTCCTTGTTGAGGAGGGTACTACAGCGGCACACTGCTCCCTTCAAATGGCGTGGGATGCAGCTAATTTGGCGCCCAGGGTGGTCGCTTCAGTAGTGGTCATGAGGCGCAATTCTTGGCTTCAGACCACAGGCCTGTCCCAGGAGATGCAGTCCTCAATCCAGGACCTCCTGTTTGATGGGGTTGGACTCTTATCCCTTTCATCGATTAAGGTCCACTTGGCTGTTATATCAGCCTTTCACCCTCTAGTCCAGAGCAGGTCAGTCTTCGATCATGGTCCAGGTCTGGAGGTCTGTTCCCATGTCTGGGACCCCGTCCCTTGTTGGGACCTGAATCTAGTGCTGGCACGGCTCATGGGGGTCCTGTTTGAGCCATTGGCTTCCTGTTCCCTTCTTCTACTCTCTTGGAAGGTGTCATTCCTGACGGCCATAACATCTGCTCGTAGGGTCTCTGAGATTAGAGCGCTTACCTCAGAGCCGCCCTATACGGTGTTTTTCAAGGACAAAGTCCAGCTGCAGCCGCACCCAGCTTTCCTGCCCAAGGTTATTTCACAGTTTCACATGAGCTAGGACATGTTCTTGCCAGTTTTCTTCCCAAAGCCTCATGGGTCTGAGGAGAACCATAGATTGCACTCTCTGGTTGTCAGGAGAGCACTAGCCTCCCTGCTGAGCAACAGAAAGCTGCTCCTAGTATTGAGCTCGGTACTGGAATTGAACAATCTGCTCTGGTGAAACTGCTCTCTCGCAAGAATTGGGGGAAACTCCACCTCACCCAGCCCTGGTATCTTCCTTCTCATAATCTGATGAGGCAGTAGTGTCAGGGTGTTCCACGTCTCTGCTGGATGATTACAAGGCCTACCAGGACCTTCTAATAAGTCTGCCTTAGCTATTCAGGTGTCAGTGATTCAAGAGATGTCTCACAGATTGGCTGATACCTTGGCAACTGTGGAGCCTTCTTGAGTGTTGCTCCCTATTAATGAGGCTATTCTGGAGCTCACCAAAGTGCTGTGGCAAACTCCATCTTCCCTACCTCCCACAGCAAAAAGAACTGAGCAGCGATATTATGTTCCCTCACAAGGGTTTGAACATTTTTACAACCACCCCCCTTGAGGGTCTTTGGCTGTCTCAGGTGTGAGTGAGAGAGAGCACCAGGGTGAGCAAGCATCTACCCCAAAATCAAAAGGTACAAAGAAGCTTGGTCTCTTTGGCAGGAAACTGACAGCTGAGCTGCAAAAATTTATGGACAAGTTGCCAGAGAAGGTGAGACAGGAGTTTCTTGCTATGGTGGACAAGGAAAAGTTAGTAGCCAGGCCTTTGCTTCAAGCTGCTTTGGATGCTGTGGATAGAGCCATGGCCATTACAATGCACAGATGATTCAAGGTTCATTCTCTCCTCTAGTTGGGAGCCATAGAGGAGTTTCCTCAACTTCACAGAGGGGGAGGGGGTTTTATTCGCACTATATCCTTATCCTAAAAGCAAAATGAGGTCTAAGATCTATACTAGACTTGCAACAGGTCAATAAAGACCTAAAGAAAATTAAGTTTCACATAGTTACACTGACTTCCGTTATCTCTTACCTTGATCCTGGTGACTAGTATGCTGCCCTTGACTTAAAGGGTGAGTATTTCCATGTGGCAATACATCAAAGCCACTGGAAATTCCTCAGGTTTTTAGTCAACCAGTCCCACTACCAGTTTGCAGTCCCACCATGTGGACTGTCCACAGCCCCCATGTGTGTTCACAAAGTGCTTGGCAGTGGTGGTGATGTTCCAGAGGAAATCAAGAATTCAAGTGTGTCCCTGCCTGGACGATTGATTGGTGAGAGGTCAGTCCATGGGCCAAGTGCTGTCCAGCATGGTTGTGATCCAGTCCACCTTTGGCACACTAGGATGGCTCATCAACAAGGAAGAATCAACTCTATCACCTGTACAAAGGATAGAGTTCGTAGGAGAAGCTTTGGACACTATGGAAACCAAGGCCTTCCTCCCAGAAACCAGTTTCCAGACTATCACGGCCATTTCTTTAGTTCTGAAGGCCCACCCCACCACAACAGTAATGAATTGCCTCAGCCTTCTGGGACATGTGGCCTCATGTACTTACATGGTTCGGCATTCCAGGCTTCATCTCAAGAATCTGCAAAGGTGGCTGAGCTTGGTGTACTTACTAGTTTATCATCTGAACACAGTGGTTTGTGTGCCTACACAAATCTTACACTCTGGACTGGTGGACACACCCATCCAATCCGTTTGCTCCTCCTCAACCTACTTTGACCTTAGTTATGGACACTTCCACCCTAGGTTGGGATCTACCCAGGTTTTAACTCTCCACATAAATATAAGAATTGAGAACCATTCAACTCGCTTGTCATACTGTCCTTCCCCATATCAATGGACAGAATTTGCTAGTACTTACAGACAATACAGCAGCCATGTTCTATGTGAATAGGCAAGGAGGGGGAGATTGACTCTACTATGCCAGGAAGCAGTGCTGCTGTGGTACTTTTGTATCACCAATTCAGTCTCCCACCTTCTAGGCATCCAAAGCAGTCTGGCAGACTGGTTGAGCAGGTCTTTCACCAGCCACCAAGTAGTCTCCTTGCCCAGATGTAGTCAGGTTCATTTTCTAACTATGGGGAATTTGCAACTAAAATCATAGAATCATAGAACTGGAAGGGACCTTGAGAGGTCATCTAGTCCAGTCCATTCCTGCATTCATGGCAGGACTAAGTATTATCTAGACCTGTGGTCTCCAAACTTTTTTGATCGTGCACCCCTATCAGTAAAAAAAAAATTTGAGCACACACCCCCTGCCGACTCAAGCAAAAAAAAAAAAAAAGCCGCTCGGACTCCCGTCTGAACTGCCGAAGCGGTGCTGCTTCAGTGGCGCTCCTCCTGTTGCGCACCCCGAAGGATCCTCTTGTGCACCCCCGGGGGTGCGCGCACCCCGCTTTGGAGACCACTGATCTAGACCATCCCTGACAGGTGTTTGTCTAACCTGCTCTTAAAAATCTCCAATGATGGAGATTCCACAACCTCCCTAGGCAATTTATTCCAGTGATTAACCACTCTTACAGTTAGGAAGTTTTTCCTAATGTCCAACCTAAACCTCCCTTGCTGCAATTTAAGCCCATTGCTTCTTGCCTTTCCTCAGAGCCTCAAATCAACAGGACGTGTCATCGGTTTTGTTCATGAGCAGGTCAGGGTCCAGGATCTCTGTTGTACACTTTCCTGTTGCCCTGGAGGGACAAGCTTCTGTACGCATTCCCTCCTGTTCCACTCCTATCCAGGGTGGTGTTAAAAATCAAGCAGGACCACACCGAAGTGATACTCATAGCACTAGTGTGGCCTCCACTCTGCTGAGCCTCTCAGAAAAGTCTCCTTTGATGCTACTGCTGGACCCAGACCTGATCTCACAGGACCACAGTAGCGTCCTCTGTCCCAACCTAGAGGCCCTTCAGCTGACAGCCCCTAGATGCTCTGTGGTTGACATCTCAGGAGATATATTCAAAGTGGGTGCAAGACTTGCTCTTGAATAGAAGAAAACCTTCTACTGGGTATATTTACTTGGCAAAGTGTAAGAGAGTCTCCATCTGGTCCCTGCAAAAAAGAAATTTCTCTGGTCTGGGTTCAGTACATTATGTGTCAGACTGATATATCTGAAATAGCAAGATCTGGCCATTAGTTCCATCAGGGTCCTGGCAGCTAAGTTCTCTCTAAGCTGCGCAGCCACGCAGCAGGCTATCAAGGGCAGTGCAGGCAGGGAGAGGTGCCTCTCTCCCCGCTGCAGCCCCGGGGCAGCCTGCACCCCAAACTCCTCATTCCTGGTCCCACCGCAGAGGCTGCACCCCAGCCAGAGCCCTCACCCCCCCACACCCCAACCCTCTGCCCTAGCCCTGAGCTCCCTCCCGCATTCCAAGCCCCTCATCCCCAGCCAGAGCCCTCACACTCCACACCCCAACCCACTGCCCTAGCCCTGAGCCCCCTCCTGCACTCCAAACCCCTCACTCCTGGCCCCATCCCAGAGCTCGCACCCCCAGCCAGAACCCTCACCCCCCTCACTCCAACCTTCTGCCCCACCCCAGCCACACATCATCTCCATATTCGTGCACATAATAAAATTCATTCTGCACATAGACATAAAAAAATTAGACGGAACACTGCCTGGCAGTTAACTCTGCTTTCCACCCTCCAATTGGTAATCACTCTTTTTTTCCAATCCCACATCAGTCAGGTTTTTGAAGGGTCTGGACCAGTGATATGCCCAAGTAAAGGCTCCTCTTTCCCCCTTGGGACTTGAACCTCATATTGGCAAAGCTAGTGGATCATCCCTTTGAGCTGTTAGCTACATATTCATTACTTCATCTCTCAGACAAGGTAGCCTTTTTGGTAGTGTTCATCTCGGACAGGAGAGAGTATGAATTATGTGCTCAAATCTCTGGACCTCTGTGTATAGTCTTCTGCAAGGACAGGTATACCTATGACATCATCTGAAGTTTGTCACCAAACTGGTGTCTCACTTCCACAACTGTCAGGCAATATATATACTCACTTTCTTCCCAAAACCTAATTCTCATAAGGATGAAGAAAGACTCCACACATTATATGTTAAGAGAGGGTTAGTATATTACTTGGACAGGGCTAAACCATTCAACTTGTCTGCAATCGCCACAAACAATTGCAAGGACAATTTAAAGGGACTTTTGGTCTCTTCTCAAAGAATCTCATGATGGTTCTCTTCTTCCATTGGCTATTTCATAGAACAACTGTATGAAACTTCTCTGAACAGGGAGCTAGCATGTTCAACTGGATCTCATACAGACTCTTCTGCCTTTCTAGTCCAGGTGCGTATTTTGGACATTTGTGGAACTGCAACTTGGTCTTCAGTGCATACCTTTCCTCCCATTATGCCATCTCTCAGCAATCTAGAGAAGATGCCAGATTTAGACAGGTAGTCCTTTGATCATTATTGAGGTAGATTCCAATCCCACCTCCAGATCGAACTACTTGTGAGTTATCTGAAGTGGAATGGACATGTGCAGTCATTCAAAGAAGAAATGGTTACTAACCTATTCCATAACTGTTGTTCTTAAATATGTGTTTCCAGAGTCTGTCCAGTAAAAAGGAACTGAGGGGGTTAGGAGTGGCTCTGCCCTTTTAGTAGTGCAGGGCCGTAGAGGGTTGCATGCACTGCCCCAACAGGTACTGCTGATGGAAAAAGCTCCAACAGCAGTGCACTGGGTGTGCACACACTTGTACATGTCCATTCCACTTCAACACATCTTGAAGAACAAAAGTTACGGAATGGGTTAGTAATGGTTTCTTCTCATGTTGAACTTATTACACTTGTGCTGTAGAGATCAGAGATTTCCCTGGCTACCAACTTGTTTTTAATCGGAATTCTAGGTGTTGATCTAGGAAGCCTTAAGGTTTGGATCCTGGCTGCTACCTATTTTAGGTCTGATCCAAAAACTTTTCCTTCCCACTCTGCTTTCCCACCCACTCATATAATAATTCAGGCAGCTGAGATGCATGTTCATAAGTTTCCCGATTTTGAGTTCTGGGGATGGGGGAGCAGGGGTTGGTGTGCAAATTTTACTTTTTCATTATTGTGAAGTCTGAATAACTCCACTGGCATCAGTGGAATGATTTTGGGTTCACACAGGATTTATATTGAGGAATTTGGCCGGGTGTATGCTCTTTGGGAGGCCCTTGACTCTGGCAGTTTGCTGACCTTCAGGCCTTGCAGCAGGCTTTGTTTGCTCAGGCTTTTCCTGAGTAAGTAGTCTGACTGGGTCCAGGGTGTGTGTTGTTTTTTTCTCTCTTCTTTTTGGCTTGGAGTTCTCTTTTGAGGAATTAGCTGAATGAACTTAGTTACATTCATATTTGACTTTTTAAACTATGATGAATGTACCTAGATAATGATGGGCGCATGTCTTACAAATCTAAAATTAAAACAAAAAAACAAAAAACACCCTAGTACACCATTTGGAAATATGATGTTCTTTTTAAGAGACTTACAAAAAAATGTGCCTGAGTTGCCAGACTCTGATATCATATCTCATTCTTATGTATGAGTTATGACCATAACTCCCCACACACTGAGAGGATAATAGACCCCATTGAGAATACAATCACATCAGTTTCAGAACACTAGTCAGAGCCCCCTTTTTTTTTTTTTAAAGTCACTTTAATGATCCACAGATTTCACCAGAGTTGTCTACAAACGTCTTACATGGGTACTAAATGGAAGTGACTGAAAGGAAATCTATTTTAGTCAGTCAGTATCCACTCTGAGCCTTATTTATTTTTCAGCTCCTAGATTCCCGTATCTGTAAATCTATTTTTTTATGTTAATAGTACATAGACAAAGTAATTTTACTATAAATACATACATCAAGGAATTCAACTTCGATTTGTAGTTAAATAGATTTTTCTGGGGCTAACTTCCTCCGGCTCATTTTTATGAATATCACCATTGTCTCCAAAGTGTGATACAAACTGCATATTTACATTTTTGACTGTTAATATGCTGTTCTTGCATAGTTATAATGAAATCCTTTGAGTTCTCTCTAAAATGGCAGGAGTTGGCTGATATAAAGTGCAAACTCTTGTAATATGGAGCCTACAGATTTTTCAGAGTTACACTGGATTCATGGACTCAAACAATAGCATGAAAAAATGAGTGAAAACAATGTTATCGACTGAAGAAAAGCTATAGAAAGGGGGAAAAGGCAGAGAGGAAAGATCATTCACTTTTATTTTGTGCAATATATGTTGCAAATTTCACTGTGGTGTGTGTAATATATGCATGTAGTATTACACACATACTCAATGTCAAGCATAACAGTAAGGTTTGTAGCATTCTTCACATTAAGATTAGATTATTTTAGGGTACTAAGGAGTTCCAGGTGTCCTAAAGGTCATCTTACATTGGTTTTACTTGTGGATATGCCCATGATGGCACTATTTAGAAATTCAATAAGAATGCAAAAATTATTTTGTGAAACTTGAGTCCCAAATTATAACTAAATTTTCTGCTTGGAAGTAGTTTATGTTCTGAGCAGGAGTGTCAGTTCTCTTTCAACAACAAAAATTCTGAAAAGCAAAGTCTATACATGTCGTATTCAAAGCATTGAACTAGCACATGGGGATGTGACAGTGAAGTGTTATTCTGTTATCTTTCTTCAAGCAGATAAAAATAAATACAGAAATAAAAATACTTAAAAATCCTAAGATTTTGGCCAAATGTTTTGTTACCATTTTACTCTTCAGAGTAACATAAATATCCACTGTGTGTACAAATTGATAACCTGCTGTCTTGTTCTCAATACATTTGTATGCAATCAGGATAACTGACATTTTAATCATGCTTTCCCCAGGGCACTGTAACTTGTCTAGCAAGGAGGAAAAAAAATACATCACTGCATTTTGAAATGTTGAATTGGGAGACTGAGAGTGAGAAAATAATCCCTGAAAACACACGTTAATACTTCAGTGTAACACTTGAAACAAAAAGCAGTAATAGTGTGCATATGGAAAAAGCTAGCTAGCATTTTTAAAAGTGGCTTCTAAATTATTGTTCAGTATCTCAGCGATAGCCACTACTGGTTATGGTTTCTTGAAAATACTATCTTTTGGGTGACAGCTATACTTAATGATCATTATTTTAATGCCAGGTTATCCTTCCCACTGTACTTGGATCCATTCTTCCTCCTCAGGAGACACCCTGCTCTTTGTCTGAGCAGTTGGTTATTGCCAATTAAGTTGTGTATATCAAACATTTTCAATATTTACATGAATAAATAAAAATCTCTTGAGTATGAAAATAATAGTGGAAACTTAAAATTATAATGAATGCTAAAATCTATTTTTGCAACAATTTTGAAATGTCATAGCTTTCATATACTAAGTTGAGTCGACAGAAAAAGGAACATGTGTTCAAGAATGCAAATGCTTCTCAGTAAAGCATCAGAACTGTTTAATTTTTTAAAATGTTTTTTAAACATGGGATACCATTTATAAATCATAACCACTATTGCTCCCAGGAGAGCATCTGCAAGCATATTGCCCTTGCACTATCAAGTTGATTATATTTATAGAGAGACAAAAGTATGGTTAATAATTATTAATAGTTTAGCTATTGTCTGACCAAATTATTGTGCCTGGCATTGTACCCTCTGACAAACCCATCTTTGGTGGATTGTCAGAGGAAGCAGTTTCCACAAAAAGTGAGGGCCATCTGCTGATAAAGTTCTGGAAAGTACATTGTAAGGAACTCTGACAGAGCTGCTCCATTAAACTTTACTACTGGGACAGAGTATAGACTGATAGGTCAAGGTAGTTGTTTGTATATCTTAAAGGTTTTATTTTATACTCCAGGGGGAAATTAGCACCAAAAAATTAAAAATTCTGCACTGAATATTTTAAAATTCTGCATATTTTATTTGTCAAAATAACAATATAATCATGTATCAGGGGGTAGCCGTGTTAGTCTGTATCTACAAAAACAACAAGGAGTCTGGTGGCACCTTAAAGACTAACAGATTTATTTGGGCATAAGCACTCTATGCATCCGAAGAAGTGAGGTTTTTACCCATGAAAGCTTATGCCCAAATAAGTCTTTAAGGTGCCACCAGACTCCTCAATATAATCATGCGAGTTTCAATTATTTTGATAATTTATTTCAGAATACCTGTCAGCAAGTATGGCTGTAACAATACATACAACAAAAAAGATCCGGGAAATGTGTTTTTGACAAATAGACATATTAATAAAGAATTTTGGATAATAATTCATTTAAAGTACAATACATAAACATATTTCTGCCCCCCTCAGAAGCAGTGCAAAGGCATTGGGGAGTCAGGGGTAACAGACAACTTGAGTGAGAGGGAAGTAATTGCTGGGAAGGAGTGTGGGAATGAACTTGGAGGGTTATTGGGTGTGGGTGAGAGAAGTATGGAACAAGTTTTTATTTGTGGGGGAGGGATTGTTAAGGAGCTTCTCCCATGCAGACCCTGGCTGACCCCTAGACTCTCTGTCAGGCACATATGCCCCTGTCCCCATGTGTCCCTGCACCCCCTTCCCCTGTCCTCATGTGGCCCTGCACCTCCACTCCCATTCAGCCCCCCACCCCAGTCTGTCCCCCACTAGCCTTTCTGAACCCCAGTCTGTGATTTTCCTCCCCCAGCAGCCCAGTGTGCCCCACGCTGTCCATCCCCTCATGTCCTGTGCCTCCTGACCTGGCCCCTCGGGCAGGGCACTGAGAGGAATGCAGCCTCTTCTCTTCCCTATCTGCAGCTGGGGCTGCTCCTGCCTGGGAGCAGCTGCTCTGTATTCTAGTGCCACAGCAGACCCTGGTGGGCAAAAAGCATAACTGCAGCATCTTTCCAGCAGAATGTATTTTCTGCAGAGAAAAAAAAATTCTGTGCAGCACATGAATTCTGCGGATGTATGGCACATGGATTCTGCGCTTATGCAGTGGCTCAGAATTCCTCCAGGAGTCAAAATTTTAAATATTAAAAGAAAATGAAGGATCTGTGTATGTTGTTTCTTTTTAGTTGGTTTAATTTAGTTGGTTCTTTGGATTTAACCAGGGTCTTCAAATTCCTGCAACAAATTGTGATGTAAACTTTTTTTGGTATATTTACCGCTTAAAAAGATTCATTAAAAATGTAGTGTTGGACAACACAGGGGTATGTCTACACTACAGTGTAAGCCTAGCGTTTGAACTCAGGCTTAAGCCTAATTCCCTTCTGTCCACACACAAATCGTGCTGAACCAGGGTCCCAGGACCCCACAAGAGTGGAGAGTTTGAGCCTGAGTCAAGTCAGGATCCATGATTCGTGGCTTACTGCTTTTCAGGTAGACACCGCCCCACTGGACTCATGCTCTGGGAATCCTCCAAAAGTATCCCACACTCCCACAGGCTGACTTTCTTTGTCCTCTGGACAGTCAAGTTTGGTGGACAGTCACGTTTTCCCATGCTGCATCATGAAGAAAGGGCTAGAGTGGCCACATTTTGGAAGGGCTCTAGAAAGTCTGGGATGGGTGGTTGGACTTGGATCTGCATAATGCAATGTAAATGCTGGAGCCCTAGGTTGGGATCTAGGGTTCAACAGTTCCTGGCTGGGGGTTGCAAATTATTGTAGACGCTCAAGCCCGAGGTTAACAAAGCCACGGTCTGCTATTTCGAGTTCTAACAACACTGGGCTTACGTAGCAGTGAAGACATGCCCACAGTGGTTAAAACCTGCAGGGCCCTGTCCGTGCTACAGCTCTCCACTGTGGCTGCCAGTGCTGGAGTTGCACCAGTGTTGAACTGCAAGTCCTACGCTTGGCAGTTTTGATAAATCCATTAAGTGTGAGATGAGTCATGAGGAAATATGCAATAGTTCTGGATTTAATTTGATTTTATTAAATTGTTACATTTCTTTAAAAAAAAAAAATTAATGTAAATGGCCCTCTCCCGTTTTGATCAGATGTATTGTTGACAGCTTACCGCAAGATAAATGCACCAGGATACAGTAGGAGTTAAAATCTTAACAAAACCTCTCATTGTTCCATAACCTTTTTAACTTTTTTCCCTTCCCCTGACAGGAAATGACCTAGAGGCCTTACAAATACATTTGTGCATTCTTGCTGCAGACTCTACAATTGAAGGCAAACTCAATCTGGAAGCACCACTTATTAATGTTACATTGGAAACAACTACCTCATCATACAGAAGAAAAAGAGAAGGCTTGCAATAATAAACACTCTAGTTTTTAATAACTTGCAAAGTCTTCAGAAAACAAAACAGATTTTTTTTTTTCAGTATTAAGAAGAGACACTACAAACAAACTGATTTGACAGACTGGATCTGTCAAGACATGGAAGATATTTGATCTGCTGACATAAGGACTTTGTTTTTCAAGGAAAGAGTCTCTGCACTGCTTTTACAATCGCTGTTGATCAGTGGTTTTGTTCCACTTTTCTTGGTATTACTAGTTGGAAAGCTCCATTAAGGTATTACTCCTAAAAGATGATTTACGTTTTATGAACTTTAACATCAGGTGTCAACAAGTGCTGGCAAGGAAATTATAGGAGTTAGTTTCTTCCCTTCATAGTGCATCTTATGTACAGAGTGGGAATACTAAATGAGAGAAATTTTTTTGTTTTGTTTTGAGATACTTCAGCTTGCTTTTTGAGTTCACTTTGTAATTGCAGCAGGGCTGCACTGAAAATACTAAGTCAGCAAATCTGCATTTTTCACTGCTGATACAGATTATACAGACGCCTGCCCTTTTGAAATGCCTTTTATGAAACATATGTACACAGTCCTCCACTGTTACTATACATAACTACATTTCTGAGGAAGGAATTTGACAACAGATTGCTAATCCAAGGAATTTTTGAACAACTACTCACTTATGTATTGCTGTAGTGCACAGGAAAGTAAAATGGACTATAAGCGGCGCTTTTTGCTTGGCGGGTCCAAGCAAAAAGTGCAGCAACACCAGCAGTATCAAATGCCTGAGCTAGGCAGGACCCTGAGCGCACCGTTGGCATCTACTACCCCGGCTTCCCCTTTGGTCTCCTCAGCTGCTGCAGGCAGCTGCAACCACCCTGTGTCCCATACTACTCCGATTGCAGACATCCAGCAGGGAATCTCCAAATATCTGGATGCACTCAATGTGTTTTGCCGTGCGAGCACTTTCCTTACAGACCTTTTCAGCAGTGTATTTAGGAACTCACACTATTCAAAGGCAGCTATGCAACTGAAAGACGTGCAGGAACATGTCATGGAAGCAGCGAGTCGGCTCACGGCAGCAATAAAACCAGAAATAGCAAAAATGCTGATGGAGCTGAGTGCTGGAGCTGCAAACTTCAAAGATCAAAAGGAATTCAGCCTACAGGACATTGAGGTAAGTTACCATAGATAATGATATTTTGCATGTGAAGTTTCTTGACCCCTTCTTTATTGCACTTATCATTGTAAGACCAGCCCCACCACCACTGTACCAAAGGTGTACCGCCTTCTGCTTTTTACCTTTCCTGACAATGCTTTCCAAAATGAAAAGGAGGACATTTATAAACATTTTTATTTTCAAAATTTAAAAGGAGGAAAACATGGTAAAGAGATTTGTAGTGCATAATTTTGTGATACATTAAATTGCATATTGAATATTTTTTCCTGTGCCAGCTAATCATTTAAAAAAAGAATTGAATTACATGTGTAAGATGTTTATCAACTAGAAAAAGTAAACTTTGTCTCTTCAGTTACACTAATTTTGAACTGTATGAGAACCATGTTGAAGTCATTTTGTTAAGAAAATATACTACTGTATGCTTTATTTCCCCAGTATCATTGTTCTGTCAGGAGTAACAAATTGTGCTTTATTCATGGAGAAACTGTTCACATGCATGACTTTTTAGTGTGTTTGTGTGTGAATGATCATTCAGTTACTGAGACGTTTTTAAGAGACATCAATGACATATAGATATGTTTGTTTATTATTTAGTTTTGAATAATAAAGATCCCTATCCCTTGGCTTCCTAATATGTAATCAGTAATACAACAAAAATCCCAGCAGCCTATAAAATAATTCAAACAGGAACTCAGCCAGCCAGCCACCTAGAAAAAAAATGCTTCTGCTCCCTTCATCTCTCTGGGAAGCATACCCATAATCTCCAAAAACAGCATGAAAAAAGTAAAAATATTTTTTAAAATAGGTTACAGATCGGAATTCTATCGTTAAATGGAGAAAATCATTTGTGATTTAAGAAAATATTTAACTATACAGGGTGACTTAACTTAAAGCATTGTGTATTTTTAAACCAACCATCAGTAAAATGAATCCTATAAAGGAAAAAAGTGTGAACTAGTATTTCTAATGACATACTGTCTCAAAGAGAGACAGTACCGTATAAGTTACATTGTATTTTATTTACTGCTTCTTATTGACGTGGGCTGTTCGTAAGACTGTGAAAAGGGATTGTCATAGTTACTTGACTTAAATTATAATATATACACATTAGTCTGTGGTAACTGTAATCTGAACTAATTTAAGACAAAATTCTGGGCATTGGTATATTTAAAAATAAGTATTTAAACTTTGTAGTCTTTGAGAGAGCTGTCTGTATGTGCTCTGTAGTGTTCTCAGTGGTGGCAGATGACAGAACAAGAAGCAATGGTCTCAAGTTGCAGTGGGGGAGGTCTAGGTTGGATATTAGGAAAAACTATTTCACTAGGAGGGTGGTGAAGCACTGGAATGGGTTACCTAGGGAGGTGGTGGAATCTCTGTCCTTAGAGGTTTTTAAGGCCTGGCTTGACAAAGACCTGACTGGGATGCTTTGAGCAGGGGGTCGGTCTAGATAACCTCCTGAGGTCTCTTCCAACCCTAATCTTCTATGATTCTATATTATTGTTAGCATTTATGAGCTGCCTATTGTAGTATTTGGATTCACCAGCTTCGGCTAGAAAGAAAAATTAGTGCTTGTATGATGTTTGTATTACAAAACATGTACATCATGTTCGTACAAATTCTGTACAAAAAGTTATGGTAAATTTGGGTGCACCAACCAAAACCAAAAGTCAGAATTGTTAGTTACAATGGAATGCTCAACCGTAACTCTCTGTTTGCATTGTAACACAGTTTTAAATGACATGATTGCACAGAATTTTAAAAAATGTAATAAACAAGTGCCTCTCTAATCTTAGGATACAAATTTTGAATTTTATTTTATGCTTGTACTAATTTCATTATAGTCATTGTCTAGGACAGCAGTTCTCAAAATGTGGGTCACGACCCCGTTTTAATGTGGTCGCCAGGGCTGGTGCTAGACTCGCTGGAGCTCCAGACTGAAGCCGAAGCCCAAGCAAGTCCAGGGCCGGCATTAGACTTGCGGAGGCTCAGGCTGCGGCTTCAGGGCTGAAGTCCTCGGGCTGTGGCTTCTGCTGTGTGTGTGTGTGTGTGTGTGTGTGTGTGTGTGGTCGTGTAGTAATTTCTGTTGTCAGAGGGGCGTCGTGGTGCAATGAAGTTTGAGAACCATTGGTCTAGGAGATTTTTAATAACTCACGACGTCAAATAATTTTGTTAGCTACATTGTACTATACACTACCTTTTCAAATAGCCTTCTGTAGGTACGCTTTAGGAGATAAAGCAGTTAACAGTAAAGCTAATTGATCTGAGAAATTTGGCTTATAATATTCCAGCAAACTTCCACTGTTACTATGGTTTATATACTTTATTGTCTTTATTGTCTGTTGTGTACCAGTCTAAGATTGGTTTACTATACACTTGTCATATAAATGATTTTCACAGACTCTGATTTTCTTGCCACACACAGTAGAACACACTACTGCACATGTCTGTCTAGTGTTTTCCACAATCTTATTTTCTTTTGTACTCTTTGAGGAATAGTATTGTGATCATGTAATTAAACACTACCTCAATGCGTATGCAAAATAGGGCAAGTTTTCTAAAAGAAAAAATAAAGGAGCTTCACTCTCCCAGACTTAGAAGCTCTGTTGTCCTGTCACCTGGGGAGAATCCCTTTTTTGTGAGCCTCAGTCTCTGCAATGCTTCTGACTTGTACTAAAGCAGGACTCCCTCTTGCTCACCTTGCACAGGGCCCATCAACTCTTAGCTCCTTGCATCTTACAAGGTCTTCAGAGGTTTGGCTTGGGCTTCAGCCCCATGTCACCTGCATTAAACTATTAGGTAGCTAAATTAGCACTCAGACCCTAGGCAGTGCTGCCTTCATTAGCTGCACTAGTCACAAATTTAGTGAGAAGATGTGCAGAATACACTATTTTCAAATGTTCATAACTCAGTCAAATCAAACCAATTTTTACTGGAACACTCATATACCACAAGCCAAACTGAACTAGAGCTAACCTTCATACCAAATTTAAACTTCCTATACAGAATCCTTTAAACATTAAAGTTGTCTTATTTTTAAAATTGCAAGAATTTTTGCTTAATGCGACAAGTGTTTCACTCTGCTTTTGCTCAATATGGGTTGAGTTGGTTTTGCTAAAACTTTTTTTTTTTTTTTTTAATTACCCCTTCAGGCATAGAGAGAACATGGAAAATTCTAGTGTGGAAAGGTAAAAGTTTCCTGAAAATATGTGTAGGATTTGAAACCCCACTCTATTGTTCATGCAGGGGGAGTAGAAAAACTGGATGGGCTAGCTGCCTGAGTCCAGCTGAGGATTCACTAGCTTGGTTTTTAGAGGGAAAGGGGGAAGAAAGGAGCAGAGCATGACAGGCACCATTTCCTTCAAGGGTGGGAGAGCAGTGCACAGTGTTTGAGGATACTGCTTTTCCTGGATATAAGGGAATAGCAAACAGCAGAACAGTCCACCCATGTGGAAGAGCATTTGGATGCAGAGGGCCTACTGCATGTCCAGGGGGGTGGCAGCCCCAGAAGAATCCTCCTGCAAAGAGGTCCCCAAATTATCACATATGGGGGACTATGGGGAAAAATAATTTGGGGGTAACCCAGAATTTATTAACATGGTGTGTGAGTTGATTTTATTTGACGGAGAAGGAAGGAGGAGGATGTGTTTTGAAGGGGAATGAAGATGAGGCAATGTAAGTGGAATAGTCATGGCTTTGGTGGGAGGGATGCAGCCTTGGTGTATTTTTATCTGGGCTCGTATGCTTTGACCTCAGGATAGCAGGTGTTGAGGACACTTTTCAAGTCCTGATTAACATCAGCTGATTTGGGTTAGAATGAAAACAAATGTAGCTATAATTATAGCAATCATTGCCAATCCCACTGTAATAAATTATTTCTGGCAGAATGTGAATTGCTTAGTCATAATGAGTTTAATGTATAAAAGGGGGTAACTTCTCCTGGTCCAGTTATTGGTGAGACACTGTGAGCATGCACATTTTGTGTCTAGCTTCTTTACTTTCATAACTGCAAATGCTGAATCTCCCCCCTCCTCCTTCAAAAAAATCAAACCAAAATTCTTAAGAGTCTGGCGCCTTTGGTGGTGAGAAACAGATTGTATTGAAAGAGGAAGGAAATCAAGGGAAATTACTGTATATATTTATGCTCCTTAAGTTCCCACTTCTCTTCCCTTAAGCCCTAGTAGCATGGAACAGTGCACTGAAATTGGATTTCTGTTGATTGTCAGAATAAAAATAAAATACATGTTAAAAGCTGGATTTTTATAGTGATAAAGGTTTGAACATTCCTCCATCTACTGAGAGGTCTATGCACAAACGAGTATAATACAATGGGGAGAAGGGAATAAAGAATAAACTGTGAAACAATTCAAACCACTCTGAAATATGCAGTGTAAATCTTGTCTTAACTATGGGTGGAGCTAATAAATTGAGTTACTATCTCTTGTGATGGCAGCCATATGTTCATCTTGATCGTAAACAAGAAGAAAACAGGAGTTGGGGTGCCAAATAATTAGATCTAAAATTGAGCTGCAATGTAAAACTAGTGGGAATTATTTTCTGCTTCTGTACATTAAAAGTACTTAAGATTTGTGTTCAATCAAAGGGTTCATAGAATAAAAGGATGGCTGAATAAAAATTCTGTTCTTCAGCATGTATTCGCTTTAAAATTAAAGGGTGGGTTTTTTTCTCCTAACAAATGAAGTCCAGTTTCAGTCTTTTTGGTACCTGTTGCATGGCTTGCAGATTTAGCTCCTGACTTCATCCAAATGAGACTCTGTTAGCAGGAAAAAGATGCTGGCCCGCTGTACAAAATGCTCTGTGGAGCTTGACATTACTTGGCATTCTTCTGTTGCATGAGTCCCTATTATCTCATAGTCTACCAATTTTTAAAGTATCTTGTGCATGCTGAGAGGTTTGAAAAAGCACTTTTGTTATAAAAGTAATTCATTCTTCCTAACACTAACGTAATAAAAAAGTTAATTGCAAGAACAATTAATATTTTTAATAGCAGTAAATATTGTGCTAACACTGTCTGGCTGTATTTCTACTTCTGTGGGTATTTGACCTTTAACATGAATGAATGCTGTCATGTTGCCCTTCTCTCCTAATACTGTAAACACTAACATGGCTTAAACTGGAATCTAATAAATCTTATTGTATATCTAAAGGAAGGAGAGGTAACTTTTTGTTCTGGAAAAGCAGACTCTTTTGCTACAGATGTCTACTTGTAGGGTTACCATATTTCCACAAGCAAAAAAGAGGACACTGGGGGGAGGAGCCCCGCTCTAGCCCCGCCCCCATCCACTCCCTCCCACTTCCACCCCCTGATTGCCCCCTCAGAACCCCCAACCCCCCCCATTCCTTGTCCCCTGACTGCCCCCTCCTGGGACCCCTGCCACTAACTGCCCCCTAGGACTCCACCCCCTATCTAAGCCGCCCTGCTTCTTGTCCCCTGACTGCCCCCTCCTGAGAACCCCCCACCCTCACTGCCCCCCTACGACCCTACCTGTCCCCTGACTGCCCCGACCCTTATCCACACCCCCACACCATATTCACACCCCCGCCCCCAGACAGACCCCCGGGGACTCCCATGCCCTATTCAACTGCTCCCCGCCCCCTTACAGGACCCCCAGACCTCCCGACCCATCCAACCCCCTCTGCTACCTGCCTGCCTCGACCCCTCTCCACACCCCTGCCCCCCTGACAGCCCCCCCAGAACCCCCGACCTATCTAACCCCCCCCTGCTCCCTGTCCCTGACTGTCCCAACCCCTCTCCACACCCCTGCCCCCCTGACAGCCCCCCTCCAAACTCCCGACCCATCCAACCCCCCCTCCCTGTCCCCTGACCAGGGCCGGCTTTAAAGAGCCCAGGAATCGGGCTGCGCTCCGGCCGGAGCTCTGGCCGGGGTTGCGGGGCTTGGGGGCGGGCCGGCGCGCTCGGCCGGGGCTGGGCCGGCGCGCTCGGCCGGAGCCGGGGCCGGCGCTGCTGGGGCCCGAGCTGGGCCGGAGCCGCTGGGGCCGGCGCTGCTGGGGCCCGAGCCGGGCCGGAGCCGCTGGGGCGGGCGCCGCTCGGCCTGGGCCGGAGGGAGCCGCTCGGCCAGGGCCGCGCCTCCCCGGAGCTCTCCTCCTCGCGCCCCCCCGCCCCAGCTTACCTGCTGCTGCCCTCCCGCTTGCCCCTGCTTCTTTTCAGATTTCCCGCGAAGATCTGATTTGCGGGAAGCAGGGGAGGGGGAGGAGCAGGTGGGCGGAGCGTTCAGGGGAGTGGAGGGGGAAGACAGCTGTGGGGCCGGACAGCGTGGTAAGGCTGCAGGGGATGGGGGGAGCCGGGAAGGGGCTTTGGGTGCCCAGCGGTGCTTGGCCGCCGCTTTTCTGTCTATAAATAGCCGACCGGGGGGAAATCCCGGACATTTTTAGATTTTTAAAAATCCCCCCCGACGGCTATTTATAGACCGAAAAGCCGGACATGTCCGGGGAAATCCGGACATATGGTAGCCCTACTACTTGGGATGTTGTAAGATCACTTTTTAAATTGCATGGAAGGTACTGTGCACTGTAAAAATGAGGAACATATTGTCACCTTGTATAATGGCATGTGGGAGAGGGTGTTATCATATAATCTTTGTCCTCCAGTTTGAGCAATATCTGATTATTACCTTAATTATATTAGCTATTCCCATCTGGCCTCTCAAATTGGCAAAGAGCCTATACACAGTCTGATCATCCCCAAAGCCATTATCAAATGTGCTGAAGAAGGGAGAATAAATACTATGAAGAAATAAAAGTAGTTGGAAGCCAGATCTTAAACTTCAGTGAATTAACTTTTTTTTTTAAAAGTGAAAATTGTCATCATATTAAAGGGGAACATGGAATTCAGGAGGAACTTATAACCTTGCTGCAGACATTGGTGTTAAGGCTTCTATGACACATTCTGCTAAATTGCAAATTAGTGTTTAATTGTAGCTACCACCAGCTCATTCACCTTCTACAGAATCCACTCTCTATAAAATTCCATGGTCTGGAAATCTGCACAGAATCACTTGTTAACAATGAAATTTATGTAGTTCTTTTCAGTGCACGTAGTTTAGTATAGAGTTGTGAAATGGACAACTGTGTGACCCCATAAAGATAACACTTCAGGAGAGGGTGAGGTCAGAGTGGTAAAATGTAAGCCTGCATACTGACCTTTTGCATTGCATTGAATAGGTAAAATGTACTGTGGCTCCACGCAAACCAAAACCATCTATTTTTAATTGCAGGAAATTGCTTGATTTCCACAACAGCTTTGTTAGTCACTACCATCAACTTTAAGAATATTACCATTCTTGCAGTGCCTAGTACCTAGTAATATTTAAGTGCCTCAATACTTAAATATTTTGCCATTCTTTATTTGTAAAGATCCTACACCATGCTAGTATGCTCTCTGAGCTGCTTTGGTTTAGGAACTCCAGATTTCCAGTGGCATAAAGCATTTGATTTCTAATCTTATCAGTTCATAAAATATCAGAATTTAAAACTATCTCTAGTCCCCCATTCTAACAGTGCTGCTTTACATTTCTCCAAGACCAAAGATGGTAAGTCCTGTATCTTGCACAAATTTTGTTTTTAGCACTTGCACTATTCTGTTTTTCCCACTAGTGTGACTGGAGTGTCTTGGCATTGTCTAACTTTGTCAAATGTCAGTCAAAAGGGTTGATTAGGATAACTTGGGTCATTTCAGTTATGCTGTGTTCCCATATAATCTGGACCCTCGGATTATACCACTCACTAGCAGGTGAAATAAGGAAATAGTACTAAGATATATCTTATATATCAATATATAAATATTGGTGCAACCTCAGTGTCATTCCTTTTTTGTAGGCTAATAGTCTAATACAGTCTTCTTTAGTAGTATTGATGAGAGGGGTTTTTTATCAGAAAAAATATTAATTTTTGCTAGTTACTGGATGAGAACCTTTCCACTTTAACCAAGAACCAAGTTCTTGGTCTCTGGCTTTTATCTTGGCTCAATTTTCAGTCTCTCTTGAATGAATGAATAAATGTATGAGTTTCTGGGCAGCTAGTTCAGCTCAGTGAATTCACAAAACATGTTTTTTGCCTTCCTCGGGGATGACACTGTTTTGATATCTCACATCAGGTGACCACAGATGTCAGCTTCTAACATTAGGATAAAACCAAGCCATGTTAGTAAAAG
Source organism: Emys orbicularis (assembly GCF_028017835.1). NCBI lineage: Eukaryota > Metazoa > Chordata > Testudines > Emydidae > Emys > Emys orbicularis. The sequence goes on from NC_088696.1 coordinate 19,033,200, forward strand.
TTCTGGGATTTCAGAGCAGATATTTAACTAAATATTACGATTCTGATCTACTCTTGGACATTTAGGGAAAAAAATAATTTATTGGATTCTTTCTCTTAATTGGAGTAACTAGAACCTACTTTGTGAATGCAGATATAATTTTCCTTTCTCACTGCTCTTTTGTTGTTGTTGTTGTGAACGTTATTATGAAATAAGGCCACAGATTTTTTTGAGCTATCTCTAGTTTTCCAAATCAGTGGTTCTTCTGTTTGAAGCATCCAGGCATGAAGACAGATGCAGCTGTAAAGCAGACATTATTTCTGTGAGCTTCAGACAAAACAAATGGAATGTGATCCAGTCAGCGTAAGTCACTACCAAAATTGGTGTGATTTACCACTAAGTTACTTGTGTAATAGCTGATAGAAAAATATTAATGACTGAAATACAGACAACAAAATCTAATTTTTGTGCATGGAAACTGCTGTGGTATCTCTGAATATTTGCCCAGGTCCTTATCTACTGGTCACTTCTTGTCTCTTTTGTAATGACTGTACCTAACCTGTAGTTGCTACCTTTTGAACAATTATTATGAAAGATAACTGGGTCAGCAAATAGTGTATTAGCTCCAGTGTAGACAAATATCAAGATAACAACAATGTAGAATGTAAAATGGAAATGCTTGAATAGGGTAGAAACCCTGCAGGAATTCAAAGGAAACTTTCCTTGGATTGTTTTCTAAACAAAAATGGTGGTCTCGTCTATTCTGCTTTGCTGTTGTTGCTATCTATTATATTTTAAATTCACTAAACTAAGTTTTGACTTATATGGTTAAATTGGAGGTAACTTCATTATTTGAGAAGTATGTGGAAAAAAACAAGTCACTGGGCCAACACTCTTGTCTCTTGATAGTTTTTTTCTTCTGTTCCATACTCTGAAAGAAAGAGTAGCCACTAGCTGACACTAAATTTTTGAGATTTTTTTTTTAAACAAAATGTTCATGTTAGAGAGAAATTTCAGGTCTTAACAAAAATATTGCTGGATTACTGGGTGGAATAAGATTAATGTTCCCTTTTGGAAGAAATTATACAATTTATACAATTATTCTACCATCACTACTTTCTCTAAGTCTTTTGTAGGTTGAGAAGTGCTAGATTTGAAATTGCAGCCCTCAGTAAAGCTGATCGTATGTAATAAGCTCACACAGTAAATCTTTCTGCTGTAGGGTTATGTCTAATATTGGATAACCATTCCCAATCAACTTGGTTCTATAGAATCCTATTCTAAAAGCATGGATTTCAATAACATAAATTTCTTTGCTTCTTAAAACAGTGTTAAACTAGCTTGCATTACTCAACTGACCAGGACTAGCTGTTTTGTGTTGATAATTTAAAATTACATTTAAAGTGACATTCTCCTTATTTTATATAGATAGAGCTTCATGTTTGAACTTTCATAAGATGACTGTATGTCTGAAAGGGTAATGTAGTTATTTTGCATGGTACTTTTCCAGATAAGTCGTGTATTAGTTGGAGTTTAAATGCCAAAGACTTCAAGCCTAGGTGTATCTTATTGTTGTAATCCAGTCGAGAGTTGACAAATCGGGACTGTGTGATATATAGTTGTTTGTCCCGCGTCCCGATATTTTGGCTCGGGGCTGGAGGAGTACACCAGTGAGCGCTTACCTGGGGTCCCGGTGGTGTTTATTTGGGGTGGCTCACAGGAAATGGTGGGCAGCAGGACCCTACAGCCCCTAGGCACAGGGGTGGACGGGGTGTGTCTCTCTGCATGCTGCACCTACCACAAGCGCTGGCTCCATCGCGGCCAATGGGAGCTGTGGGCACGGACAGGGCGCAGACTCCTCCTGGCTGCCCCTGACCCTGGGGTGCTGCGTGCTACTCATGCCCCCAAGTGAGTCCTGCCCCACAGCTTCCGGCCAATGGCAGCTGGAGCCAGTGCTTGTGGCAGGCGGAGCACGTGGAGTGGAGACCCCATTGGCCGCTGCTGACCCTAGGAGCCAGAGGAACCTGCCAGGTACTTCCCATTGGGTGGGAGCCGTCCCCCAAGTAAGTGGCAGGGCTGGGGCCCTGTGCCCGCGGCTTGCAGCGGGGCTGCGGGCGGGAGCCGGGGCTGTGTGCTTGTGACAGGGGCTGGGGCCATGCACGCTCAACCTGCAGCTTGCAGCAAGGCTGGAGCGGGGGCTGTGAGCCCCTGACCCGCGGCGGGGCTGCGGCAGGAGCGGGGGCCGTGCACCCCCAACCCACGGCGGGGCTGCGCCTGGAGCCGGGGGTCCCCGACCCGTGGCTTCCTTCAGGTTGTGTATCCCTCTTCCTCCATGGCTCCAATGGGGTTGGGGCTGTGATCCTGTGGCTGCCCCTCCCCATGTGTCCCGATATTTTATTCTTGTCATCTGGTCACCCTATGACAAAGACATGCTTAACTGAGGCCAAGTCATCATCTGCCAGGATAGGATGGAGTCTCCTAGCCAACCAGAGATGGTGGTAGAAAGCATTACTGGCAGATATGCTATTTGAGAGCTTAATGTCAGTGAGGAATCCAAGAATACACCTAAACTAGAGACTGAAATGTCAATTGTGCGTGTTGATCTTGAAGAAAAGGAGACCATGCCGTGGCTGCAAACGCTTAGAAATATTTTTCTTCTGCCTACCAGCATCATCTCTGTCTTAGTCGGGTTCGCTTCATCTAGATATGCAGCCCACTTTACCTAAGTGAAATCTCATTGACTTCACTTGGTTTCCAGTGTGGTAGAATTATTCTTCGATTTCTATACTGAGTGGTCCTGATGGACACTTAATATTGTCCTTAGGGCACTTAATATTTTTGTTTCCAAAGTTCAATTCTTCTTCAGATATGATCTTTATTTTCCCCCACACCAATCAGAGTGTAGAGATGAGCTCATCTTTTGGATGTAGCCTGTGGGGTACCAGCTAAACTAGTAAGATCCATTCAATTAAATTTAGCGATGGAGGAGAATTTATTAAAAAGCAAATATCACCCTTTCAGCTGTAGATATCCCTCCCATTTCTCCCCTGCTTCTCTTTTATTTTTGTTTAGCTAATCTCCTCCTAACCACATTACCCACCCAAAAAAATCATAGAACTAACATGACATTCGCTATTATCATGTTGATCACTTTGCCTATATGTTATATCTCTTTTCCCTACCCTTTGTCTATAAGTTTGTTAGCTCTTTGGGCAGGAACAGTCTACTACTGTTTTTGTGCAGTGCCTAGCGCAATGGGCCTCTGAATTTGGTTGGTCCCCAGGCACTCCTGTAATAAACATGATTAAGGCTGCAAGTTTGTCACAGATTCTGTGACCTCCATGACCTCTGCAGCGGCTGGTGTGCCTGGCTCAGGGGCAGCTCAGGCAGCCCTTGTGCTAGTCGCATTGGCCATTGCTGGGGCAGTCTTGGGCCACCAGGCTCCTCCCTCCCCCGCAGCAGCAGAATTTGAGCTCTGGGCAGCGCTTACCTGGGGGGCAACATCCCCCTCGCTCAGCTGCTAGGTGGAGGCATGGCCAGGCAGCTCTGCGCGCTGCCTCCGCCCCGAGCGTTGGCTTCTCAGCTCCCATTGGCCGGTAACCATGGCCAATGGGAGTACGGGGGCGGTGCCTGCAGGCGGAGGCAGCACGCAGAGCTGCCTGGCCTTGGCTACACCTAGTAGCTGAGTGAGGGGGATGTCGCCGCTTCCAGGGAGCCCCCCAGGTAAGTCCCGCCCAGCACCCGCCTCACCCCATCCCGTGCCCCAACCCCCTGCCCCCTCCCACACCCAAACTCTGCTGCTGCTGGTGGGGGAGGCGCGGAGCCAGGTAGGGAGCCTGCTGGCCACCCCTCTCCCCCCCCCAGCACCAGTGGGAGTTCTGGGTCATGCGCCTCCCCCCCCCCCCCCCAAAGTTTTAGGGCTGGTCTACACTAACCCCCCCACTTCGGACTAAGGTACGCAAATTCAGCTACGTTAATAACGTAGCTGAATTCGAAGTACCTTAGTCCGAAGTTACCGCGGTCCAGACGCGGCAGGAAGGCTCCCCCGTCGATGCTGCGTACTCCGCTCGCCGAGCTGGAGTACCAGCGTCGAAGGCGAGCACTTCCGGGATCGATCCGGGGCACTTCCGGGATCGATCCGGGATCGATTTATCGCGTCTTAACCAGACGCGATAAATCGAACTCAGAAAACCGATTGCTTACATCCGGACCCGGATGTAAGTGAAGACGTACCCTAAGTCAGGAGTATATAGTAAAAGTTATGGATAGGTCACAGGCAGTGAATTTTTGTTTGCTGCCCATGACCTGTCCGTGACTTTTACTAAAAATAGCTGTGACTAAAACGTAGCCGTAAACATGATTAATAATATTACCAATACTGGTGTGGTAGAGGGCCACGTTCTTATTGTAGGGTAATGGAAGACCATTAGTTCATTGATGTGTAACAAGTTGTTAAAGATTTATAATCCACAGAGAGCCATAGTTTCCAAGGAAAATGACTTGTCACAGTCTGAAAATGGGATTTAGCCAAAGGAAAACTTGCAGAAACTAGAATGAATCCATCTTCCCCAGTGGAGATACTTAAATGGACTGTGTTGTGTGATGTGGGTTAGTACCTCTTCTCTTCCCTCTGGAATTCTTTACAAACTGTAGAAATCTTCAGATACGTGGGCGTCATAATCACTCTCATGATATCCGGTCTTTTTATGCTTAAACCCTTCTCTTGTTTACATAGCCTAAAGGAAGATATAATCTAGAGCAGTTGTTTTCAAACTTTTTGTATTGGTGACCCCTTTCACACAGCAAGCCTCTGAGTGTGACCCCCCCTTATAAATTAAAAATGGGGCGTAATGTAATTTAATGGGGACTTGGGGCTGTCACCGCCAGGGAGCTGACAGCTTGCAACCCCCATGTAACTACTTTGCAACCTCCTGAGGGGTCACGACCCACCCCCCCGTTTCAGAGCCCTTGATCTAGAGGGAACCATCTTTTAATTTCAGTGTTGAAAGAGTTAACTTGATACAGCTGAATATACTACCCAGATGGTTACCGGTCTTGCCAGTCTTACTGATGTATTAGTTCAAGAAAGATCTGGATAGGATATGCAAGACTTCTTTCTGGCAGGGGAAGAGACCCAAAATCAGCTTGCTGTGGCTGTGTGGATCCAAAGAGTGAGGATAACTTAATTTCCTGGACGTTTAACATGTAATATCCGAGATCGGCTCTACTGCGGAGAGTGACAGAAGGGAAGTGATCTAGCGTGGCTACTCTCTGACCTGATCTGCTTATGGCAAATTCCCTTTTATTTGGCAACATAGGAAAATCTGATGAGGGAAAGAGCCAGCTATTTAAAGAAAACAACACAAGACTTAGACAGTACTCAGCCTTTAGATCTATCTGGACTCTTTCCTGGTTGTGAAGACCTAATCTACAAGATATGGGAAGATAAAAGACTCTCCTCTCTGGAGTTGCTTCAAAGAAGATAACTGTTTGGAATGATTTAGTGTGCTACTAGTATGAAAAGGGACACTTCTTTTTTTAAAAAAACAACCAAGAACAAGGCATTGCTAGATTTATTTTCTGTCTCACTGATTCCATGTCAAATTTTCTCAGTTGGCAGATAAAGATAGCTTTTCTAGTTATCATACTGGGTTCTTTCCTCCTTTACACATAATCACTTATAGTCCGCAGGCCAAATGAGGCCACTTGTACCTATTCACTCTCCTTGAAGGCTAGTGAAGTTGCAGACACATAAAAGAGAATCATTTGGCCTTTAGAATCAGTGATTGGTGGTGTTGCATTTGAAGGAAAGAATCTAGCTGGACTTGAAGTCTAGAACAAAACTCATGTTTTTATTTCTAAACTCTGCATATTTGGTCTAGAATCAGTGAGACAATAAACATCTAACCACATTATGCCAATCTTCAGGCACTTTTCAAGAGTAAAACTTCACTTTATATCATATATAGAGTGGTCTATAGAGGTCTTACATACATTTGCAAACTAGATACATTTGAGAGAGACACTAACTTGTGTGAAAGATCGTCCTTTACTTCAGAGATTACCGGGGGGGGGGGGAGACAGCCATGCAGGGAGCGGGGATTGGTAGACCAACATTTAGGGAGGGGGGAATGCAGGCTTTCAGGTTGCATAATAACTGAGGATAATGTAATGCAGAGGCATGCCAGAACCATCTACTGATGCATTTGTTATCTCCTCCCAGTAAATGACCTGTTGAGTTCACTATGTCTAGAGTCCCAGCAGTAATTAGGTTTTAAGGTTGAAAGGAAGGGAGAAGTTTAAAAAAAAAAAAAAAAAAATCTTGAAGCCTTGAGTTCACACCTTATTATCCAATGCAACAAAATTTTAAATAGTTTATGATAATGACCTTGCTGAGCTTGGAAATATGATTGTAGGTTTCCTTTCTTGTCTATAGAGTTCTAAAAGCTAAAAAATGAGCTTAAAATTTTTGTTTTGATATTGTATGGAATAGTTCTTAGTAATCAACACACACTTTCTGGATTTTTATTCAAACCTATAGTTTTACAGTGATTCTTCTTCAGAGGATATGGCTAATACTTTTCCCTGTTCACAAATTAGTTGAAAATCCTTATACCCATTCTCAGTTTGCATATTAGTAAGTCATGAGCTTTTGCTGACAGTCATTTGTTGGTGACAGGGCCGGCTCTAGGCACCAGCAAACCAGGCACATGCTTGGGGTGGCACAATTTCAGGGGCGGCATTCCATCCACCTTTTTTTTTTTTTTTTTTGCGCTTCAGCAGTTGCACTCCCAGAGATTTTTTTTTTTTTTTTTTTGGTTGCTTGGGGCGGCAAAAAACCTAGAGCCAGCCTAGGTTGGTGAACAAGCTGATGTGAACCTGAACGTCTGCTACAGCAAAACTATAATCCAATTGAACAATTCATAGATTCATAGATTCTAGGACTGGAAGGGACCTCGAGAGGTCATCGAGTCCAGTCCCCTGCCCGCATGGCAGGACCAAATACTGTCTAGACCATCCCTGATAGACATTTATCTAACCTACTCTTAAATATCTCCAGAGATGGAGATTCCACAACCTCTCTAGGCAATTTATTCCAGTGTTTAACCACCCTGACAGTTAGGAACTTTTTCCTAGTGTCCAACCTAGACCTCCCTTGCTGCAGTTTAAGCCCATTGCTTCTTGTTCTATCCTCAGAGGCTAAGGTGAACAAGTTTTCTCCCTCCTCCTTATGACACCCTTTTAGATACCTGAAAACTGCTATCATGTCCCCTCTGTCTTCTCTTTTCCAAATTAAACAAACCCAATTCTTTCAGCCTTCCTTCATAGGTCATGTTCTCAAGACCTTTAATCATTCTTGTTGCTCTTCTCTGGACCCTTTCCAATTTCTCCACATCTTTCTTGAAATGCGGTGCCCAGAACTGGACACAATACTCCAGCTGAGGCCTAACCAGAGCAGAGTAGAGCGGAAGAATGACTTCTCGTGCCTTGCTCACAACACACCTGTTAATACAGCATCACACTGTTGACTCATATTTAGCTTGTGGTCCACTATAACCCCTAGATCCCTTTCTGCCATACTCCTTCCTAGACAGTCTCTTCCCATTCTGTATGTGTGAAACTGATTTTTTCTTCCTAAGTGGAGCACTTTGCATTTGTCTTTGTTAAACGTCATCCTGTTTAACTCAGACCATTTCTCCAATTTGTCCAGATCATTTTGAATTATGACCCTGTCCTCCAAAGCAGTTGCAATCCCTCCCAGTTTGGTATCATCCGCAAACTTAATAAGCGTACTTTCTATGCCAATATCTAAGTCGTTGATGAAGATATTGAACAGAGCCGGTCCCAAAACAGACCCCTGCGGAACCCCACTCGTTATGCCTTTCCAGCAGGATTGGGAACCATTAATAACAACTCTCTGAGTACGGTTATCCAGCCAGTTATGCACCCACCTTATAGTAGCCCCATCTAAATTGTATTTGCCTAGTTTATCGATAAGAATATCATGCGAGACCGTATCAAATGCCTTACTAAAGTCTAGGTATACCACATCCACAGCTTCTCCCTTATCCACAAGACTCGTTATCCTATCGAAGAAAGCTATCAGATTGGTTTGACATGATTTGTTCTTTACAAATCCATGCTGGCTGTTCCCTATCACCTTACCACCTTCCAAGTGTTTGCAGATTATTTCCTTAATTACTTGCTCCATTATCTTCCCTGGCACAGAAGTTAAACTAACTGGTCTGTAGTTTCCTGGGTTGTTTTTATTTCCCTTTTTATAGATGGGCACTATATTTGCCCTTTTCCAGTCTTCTGGACTATTACATCTGATTCACTTAGTTGCTTGCTGTGTTTTAAACGGCCAGTAGCAAAATAGTACTTTGCTAATGAGTTCTTTACAATAACAAATCAGGCTAGTTACACTGCTGCCTTGGTACAGCCACATCCATTGTGAGCAGCTGTGCCCGCTGACGTTGCTTCTGAGTGGAGAAGGAAAGAAGGGCAGAACAGCACAGCGAGGATACTCTTGGGAATATGCTACAGAGAAAATTCTATCTAATTCAAAACTAGCTTTACATGGAGTTGTGTTTTAGCTAAAATCTCACATTTAGAGGATTGTTATATGGTGTCAGTTAATTTTACAAACTGAACCTTTAAAGTATATAAACTTACCTTATAATCTACAATAGTATATAACTTTCTACTTTAATTACGATGTCTGAAAATTCTTAAAATTCTATTATAAGGAGAATCATTTTAATCAGCAAAATAAAAACAAAACACTGTATATTTGAGCGGCTGTCGGGAAGAGAAAACAGAGGTATGAGCCACCATTGTTAAGCAGTACCCTAATACTGATATCAGGCTCTGAGTTTGTAGTGAAAAGGACCAAAGACTTTTTAAAACCAGCCCATCAGTCATCTAGCTACATGAGGAAATTCTAAAGCCACAAAGATTTTGAACAGTTAAATAATCTGCTATCACTTCCAAAATATGAAGTGAAAATTCTGTCTAAAGCTTCATTTTGGCCCTTTAAGCACCATGGCATATAGTGAATAGTGCCCTGGACTAGGATTTGAGAGACCTAGGTTCAGTGCCTGGCTCAGTTCTGTGCTGTGACCTTAGACAAGTCACTTAATCTCTCTGTTAATCTGTTTTCCCTCCCACATTTTAATAGTCTTTCTCCATTTAGACTGTAAGCTCTTTGGGACAGAGGACTGTCTTTTGCTATGTGTTTGTACGGTGTCTAGCACAGTGGGGTCCTGATCTCAGGGTGTCTGAGTGCGATGGTAATAGAGTAATTAATTTATTGCTAGTAGTCCCTGTTACCATTTTTTTCCCAATCGAAACTATATATCTGAGTGAAGTACTTCTGTTCCCCCTTAAATAACCAAAATACACAGTTAACATGATTGGATTGGAAAGTGTCATTATTCCAGTTGTTCAAAGAGAGAAACTGGAACTCTCTTTAAAAAGTCCGGTTCAACTTTTCAGAAATTACAAAAGTGTACCTTCAGGGTCAAGACATCATATGTCATGCTTCACCCTAAAGATATGGAAAAATAACCACTAAAAAAAATTTCCTAAAGAGTCACAGACAAATATGTATACACCCAGCAAAATTGTAAGATGACATTATGGAAAACAAATTGTATGCCTTTATGTGCTATTAAAATAAACAGTGTTGCCTAAAATTGGTGTGCTTCTGGATGTGCACTATGCCCTCATACAAATAGCTTACTTTAATGGCTCGGGAAAAATCTTTTTTTGTTTTGTTTTGTTTTTGATAGAAATTTAGCCTTGAGGCAGTGACGTTGTCTAATGCCAATGATCTTTAATGTCAGTTCTTTACATTACATTACAATTCACTTGCATCTTCATAACTTTTGGATTTTTTTAAAAGTAGGATTGGGCATTTGAGTGGTCAAAAAATAACTGGTCAGTTGACCAGTTGATTGGTCAAATATTGTCAAATAATGTAAAAAAAGTCAAATATTTTAAAGCACTAATTTATTAGTATATAACTATAGCAACAACAACAACAAAAAAGATTAAGACTTTATGGTCTCCATTTGATATAGCTTTAGATACTTATGCCTAATTACAAAAAAACAAATTTACTTAGCTGAGTTATTTTAACTAAGAAAAATGTGAAATATAATGAAATGAAATTCTAAAAAACGAAATTGTCTTTTTTAGCAATGGTAGGTTAGCATTTAAATGTGAATGTTATTCAAGATTGAACAGTTATAAAAGCAAAATGAAATTAAACAAATAAACATAGCAACTATAAAAGAAAATGTCATTTTTAAATGCACGTATGCTAGGTAGGCTGCTGGCCAACTCTTCAAGCAGCTTAATGGCTATGCATCTTTTCTCTTTGTTTGGGAAGGAGGTTTAATGATGACTGAACCCTCTTTTCGCTCCCCCATTCCATTCTGAGTTAATTTCTGTATGTTTTATCTAGTCAGTTTATATTGTAAACTCTTTGGGGCAGGGACCATGTCTTTTAACTTGTTAATTTTTGTAAATTGCTATGTACATTGATGGCCTGATACACAAATAAAAATATACATACATACAAATTTCAGTTAGTTCACCTTTTTTTTCTCAGCAAATGGTATTAGTATGTAGTAGAGTGAGTGATCATGACAGTTAAATAGGCTTGCTAGCAGATAGCACCATGAGGCAATCAAAAAGGTAGGCCAGCAACTACGTCAAGGTGTTCTTGCTGGAATATTTGACTGTGGTCAAATGATAGGTAGTCAGTTGACCAGTCAATTGAGTGGCTTGCCAAGGCTATTTTAAAATTGTTTGTAAATAGTTAAATTTTAAGAAGATTACAACAAATCCTCAACTAACTAAACCATCCTCTGCAATTGGCTTCATTAGTTACATTTTCTGTTTTGTTAATATGTAACCATGAAATAGACTTGCAGTAGATACCTTCAGGCATCTCCATACTAATTTGAAGTGACAGGTGTCATTTTATTTTTGTTGCATAGTCATGATTGATCATATATGTGCTACCTTACCATCTGTCGTGGAAAAGACATAAGCAGTGAGATTTAGAGCATTCTTCCAAAATGAAGCCAAGTATATAAGCTTGCTGTAAAAGCACAAGCATATCACAAATCTTTCTCAGTATTTTTGTACTGATTATGAAGAAGCTCATCAACTTACTGATCCTCACTCCTTCATAACATAGATACCCTTTTAAAATGTGTGTGCTGTGTTTTAGATTGCCTTCCCTGTCTGAAAAGAGAAAAATGTTTTAAAAAATGCTAAAATATGAAAGTATAGATTTTCTATTGTAGAGGACATACATGGGGAGAGGGAACTCCCCCCAAAATCATGTAAAGTCATTTCTTTATCCTTCTCCATGTCTTGCCTCAGCACTGTGATATCTGCGAATTGCTGCCAAAAACAGTGGGTAGCCAGGTGGTGAACTTAAACTATTATTTGTTATGCAAAATCATGCTTGTTTTACTGTTAGTTTATTCTTCCCTTCCACCCACTTGTTTTTCACACACCTGCTTGTGCCTTGTCATAAACCAAGATTGTAAACTCTCTGTGGAAAGGAACTTTCAAATATGTTTGAACAGCACCTAGAACAAAGAGTCTCTGGTCTTGGATTGGGGGACCCAACGTGCTACTGTAATACAGATTTGGAGAAAGCATTTGTTGAATGTGCTGACATGGAAAAGTGTGATTTTTTTTCAAGCTTCAAGCTGCTGGAAGGGGATATTTTCACAATAGCTTCTTGCATGTCTGTAGCTAGAAGCTGTACAGAGGAAGCAGAGCCTCAACAGATCTTGCGAGTGTCAGAGGTAAGGGAGGATGTACTACATAGTATGTCTCCAACAGCCACACTATTCTCAGCTGTCCAAACATGATGCCAAATTCCTCCACACAAGATTGTTCAGCCATTGAGATAAGGAGAGGCATTTGTGTCTTTCTGATGACGTAGCAAAGGATAGGAATGGTATACAAGTGGTGGAGATTTATTTATCAAGGGTAAATGTTTGTGAGGACACAGAAACCTCACTTCATCATATCTGCAATATTCAGGATTCCAAAAAAGGAGGCAGAGGCCATTTTATCTTTTGTAAATTGTGGGGAATCAAGCTGGTCGCTGTTTATTAGATATTCTAATCTAAGAATCTAATCCATTGGGTGACAGGAAATGGATCATTTGATTACCTGTTCTGTTCATTCCCTCTGGGGAACCTGGCATTGGGCACTGTCGGAAGACAGGATAATGGGCTAGATGGACCTTTGGTCTGACCCAGTATGGCTGTTCTTATTATCTTATTCCCTTTGTAGTCCCCAAGAGGAAAACTCAAGTCCCAAAATGTGAGCAAAGAAGAATAAGTGCAGAATGGCTATTTTAACTGTGCCCTACGTGACTATCCAATTTTGATAGATTGGACAGCAGGAGGCCTCTATAGTCTTATTAGAGACACAAGGTGGGTGAGGTAATATCTTTTATTGGACCAACTTCTGTTGGTGAGAGAGACAAGCTTTCGAGCTTACACAGAGCTCTTCTTTAAGCTTGTCTCTCTCACCAACAGAAGTTGGTCCAATAAAAGATATTACCTCACCCACCTTGTCTCTCTAATATCCTGGGACCAACACAGCTACAACAACTCTATATATTCTTACGTTATTCACACAGGTGGTTTTGCTGCAAGTACTGTACTCTACTTTGATCTCTAGACCTAGCTTGAGAGTATTTATCAAGGATTTGATGATGGTAATTACATTCCCCCAGTGAAGAGAGGGATTCAGCTCTTTTCCTCTTTAGAAAAATACCTTTAAAATGATGAGTTCTTACAAGGAAGTGTATACGGCCTCTGAAATGAGTCCTTAATCTAGCAGGATGGAACAGTGCAAGAATCCCCATCCCAGTGATACTATTCTTATTTTAACCATTGGAAATGCCTCTGAACAATCACTGAAGTAGAGGAGAGTTAATATCTAGATTTAGAAAACAAAACATAGACTTTATAAAGAAGACTTGGATTTATGTGCCAATACTAGTATTTTAATCTCATTGCCTAACATTGCAAATTATACCAGGAATGTGGTATGCTGTCCTTGTAAAACAAAATAGGTTGTTGATTTTGAGAGCAGTTCCCAGGGACGGGAAGATTTCAACCTCTTGTACCTCAACGTCCTTTAGAATCTCACTAGTTTGAAATTCCTAATGAGCCCTGGATTTTCTTTCCCCTGAGAATTGTTGGAGTCCTTCGTATTTTCCATACACTGAAATGTTTAGATTGCTAGTTTTCTCCTCACTGGCTCCTGCAGTTTTCATAGAAATCTTATAAATTTTGTCATCAAGTAAGTTGGTGGTTTGTTCTTAATGTCTGCTGAATACTTTTTTAATAAGGCAGACTATACTTGCAGAGGTCAGTCACAGTATCAAAACTGTTTAATGTTATACGTTGTACAAAGAGGGGAAATGATTGAACCAGAATGGAATGTCCAAAGGAGACTGGCTGCAATGGGAAACAAAATTTGCCACCGGTAAAGTTCTGTTAAAGTAGATTGTTAATGCATATAACTATTAGTGTGACTCCTATATCTTGCCGGTAAAAATCACTGTAGCTGAATACTTTTATTAAAAAAAGAATGTAACTGAAAATAAGCCAGATAACTTCTTATCCTCTAAGTCAGGATGCCTTTGTACACTCTTTGTACATTTTATGCATTATTCCTAAAATGGTGTAACAGTTTAATTCTGGTAGACTTTTTGTAAAGGAAGGTAAAATGTATATAAACATTTATACATTCATATCTTGTCACTTTCTCTTTGTGACAACTACAGTAAACCAAAAGAACAGAAACTGTGTGTGAAGTTTATCCATATTTATATTTATAACAAGTGTATATACTTATGCAACAGACAAAAATTAGCACTTTCAATGTAAAATATTTTAGATTACAACTGTAATTTTGACTACTTTTCTTTTTGAAAGTCTCAAGGATTCATTAATGCTGTTTTTTTCCATTACTTGTATTTCTGTAATACCTAGAGACCTCACCTGAGGTTTGGGCCTCATTGTGTTAGGTACTCAATAAACACATATAAGGGATGGTCCATTCCCTGGAGAGTGTACAGTCTAAATAGAAGAGAGACAAAAGGTGAGAGGGGAAAAACAGAGGCACTGAGAGGGAAAGTGACTTGCCCGAAGTCAGAAAGCGGGTAAGTGGAGGAGCTGAAGATAGAGCCCATTTCTTCTGAATCCTAGTCCAGTACACTACCCACTGGCCCATGCCTCATGAATCCAAATCAGTACTTTCTACAGTAACTTTGAAAACATTTGCTGCTCTGGTGTTCTAGTTTTGGTCTCTTGCAAGTGTTGCCCCCCCCGACCCCGGCCAGGGTTGTATGGCAAACTCCTAAATATAGAGTATTCCTGCTTGTTCTTCTACCCACATTCTCTGGCCTGTTGGAAGCTTGTACCTATCCTCCCATGCTGACAGGAAGTGCAGAGAGAGAGAATTACTAGAACAGTGTGATACTTGTTTCATTTTGCTTGTTCTAATACTAGGCATGTGTAGTTTGCTCAAGCATAATCCAGCGTTGCTGTATTGGTAAGAGGAAAGGGTAAAATGACAGAGGGGCGATTTACAAAGGAAAAAGACAGCTAGTCCAGTGGTCTGGAATTTGGAACCCATCTGAGTTAGGCTCAACTTTTCATCTCTTACTCTGTGTGCTTGCAAGGGCGAGGAAGTGATTATAGATACAGCACCCTTAATTCGTTTGTGGGGTGAGGGTGGGGAGAGAGAGAATAATTTGCCTGGGTTTCTAGACCCTCTTTTGCTTTTCCCCCCCTCCCCACTGTCCAAATGAGCAGCATTAAATTATACATTTCTTTGAAATATTTTGGAGTGAATTTTTTTGTTAGCTCTAGGGATTCCTGTCAGATGATGTAAGACATAGGGCGTCAGTTTGTACAAGTTCTTCCAGGTGTACCTTATTTCCTGATCAGTCAAGATTACTCTCCAAAGAAGCCCCCAAAAATTTGTTCACTGTTTTAATTGTCAAAACGTTTTCACATATATTTCTGATGATCTTCCAAGCAGAATGTTAAACTTGATTATGAACCTTTTAATACTGTGATGAGCTTGGTGTGTACTGATTTAACCAAAGTAGATTTTATATGTTGGTCAAACAGTGTAAGATAGTGTGACTCATCAGCTTTTCAGATTTGCATTCTTGAAATAACCATGACTTGAGAACAGAAGTGTTGTAAAGATGATGCAGATAAAATTCATAGCAATCAGACGCCTGATCTCTCTCAAAAGAAAAGCTGCAACTTAGAGATTCAGTGTGATACATAGAACCCCAGTGTTCTGTAGTGATTTTTAAGTGTTTTAAGAACATAAAGTATTAGCTTTGTTTCGTATTGATGATGGTTTGATTGTGAAGCATTATAAAAAAAAGCTCTTCATTGATCCATCCAAGCTTAGGAACTTGACTCGCTTGTTTAACTCAGTCATCAGGATTCACTGACCAAAAGTAACCCCAAACTCACTCTTGAATTTTGTTTTTTTTTCTTTCATAGTTACTTGGACGATGTTTCTTGACAGTGATGCAGGTTCACTTTCAGTTTTTGTCACAAGCTTTGCAGAAGGTCCAACCAGTGGCACACTCTTGTTTTGCTGAAGCTGTAGCTCAGGAAAGGAAGAATGCTAGTGGGGTGGGAACCTCCAATTTGAGCCCCACAACTGAGCTAGAAGATGCAGTACGATCATGGAGAGGAGCTGCAGAGGTATGGATGCCTTGTTTTTAATTAAGCTGAATATTTCATATTAGTAACTGGCAACTTTGAAATTAGTTGCCCTAATATGCAAAACTCTTCATATTTGTTTTATATTAAAGGAAAACTAAAATTGATATTTAGTCCTATTTTCGTTAAATGGCTTAAAATAGTTTTAAGTACTATTAATTATCCTGGAGCCAATTTTCCTATATATATATATATATATATATATATATATATATATATATATATATATATATATATATATATATTTTTTTTTTTTTTTTTAATTTTTCTCTATGTGAAAAACCTCACAAAAACAAAGGAAACAGTCTGTAGTGAAGCAGTGGCATTATACACAAAGTGCTGTCAGATGCACAATCTAGAGAAACAGAAAAATAATTTTCTCTGATCTTTCAATTATAGTAGCCTTTGCTCTTGTCAAAAGAGGCAGCCCAAAAGTCAGACAGAAATGATTTTGATGGTGTCTTGATAACATTTTGAATATGTATCCTGTTCTGTATTTTAAAAAGGCTACTCATGACTTTTATGTCCAATTTGTTGAAAAGCTGCCGTTCTTGCTGGTGGTTGAATTACAAAATTGTAAAAAATTTAATTATGTTACTCAAAATTGTCTCTAGATTTATACTTCCAAAACATATACATAATCTGTGGAATCCATATCTTCACTACAAGGAAAAAACACCTTTCAAGGGAACCTAGTTTAATAGACCTAAAATACTTGCTTTTCCTCTTTCTATAGCTGACATTAAATTGATAAATTGCTAGAGCAAAAACGGCTTCAGACTTTTTGAGTACATGGTTTCCTTAAAATTAAAGTAACTTGGAGTATGTGCTTTTGAAGTCTAATCTGGCAGAACAGACAGGCGTGTTAGTCATCTTGCCTGGAAATCCTCTCAGGATTTCCATTTATCAACTAACATCTGCAAGGTATAGGACAACAGACAAGCTTCCTGTGGGACTATGAATCTAAAGAACTCTTTGTAACGGGACATGCTTTCTCTCACTGACTGGAATAAAATAGAGATTTACAACTGTTTGCTAGACACAATTTTTGGGGAATATTATTGATCCATACTTTTGTTGTTAAGTTATACCATAGCTTTATCTACTATGAATTCTGTTAAATATGAGCAGGATTTCAAATGTTGTCTCAGTACTTTATATTCCTAGTTTCTTGGAAGTTGCTATATAGAAATTGATATAACTGGTTAAAGTTAAGTACTTATGTACTTGGGTTGGGGCCTTGATATTTATGATAAAAGAGCCAGTTATGACCTTGGCCCAGTTAAGCTATTTTTATGAAGGAAACACCTTATTATTTGTCAAAATATAGAGAATCATATACAGATTAACAGAATAAAGTCTATTAGGCATGCAAAATGAGAAAATAAGAGAAAAACACAAGACCAAATTCTCTTCAATTATAGAGCTAGAAAAAAGAGAAACCTCTATTTCCAGAATTGACTAAAATCACCAATCCCAATAATTGTAAGGTTTTAAGATACTATATGAAAACCCATGCTCTTAAATAATCACTAATATACAGTTTTTTTTTCTGTAATCATCAGCGGATATACCAGTTAATTGTTGTTCTTGGTCCTGGTGTGCGAATTTTGGGTAGACTACATCTGTCCCAATGTTGAACCAATACTATGATCATTTTTGATTATCCCTTATGTTAAAGGCCACATCTCGGCTGAGAGAAAGAGGCTGTGATGGGTGTTTGGCTGGAATTGAGGTTCAGCAACTCTTCTGCTCACAAAGTGTGGCAATCCCTGAGCATCAGCTGAAAGAACTGAATATGAAAATTGACTGTGCTTTGCAGGTTAGTTACCTTAATTGTTTTATTTTTTCCACATGTCCACTACAGTCAGGAGGTAGGGGATTGAAGCGGGAAAGGAGTGTGTTACACAAAAACATGTAGTTCAATCAACTGAAAGAGAGTTGTGACTTTGCAGTATTGTCTATAGAAGATTGTGGATGTGCCATGAAATATGACAGTGTAAATTCATATATATACTTTCACATCACTTGTTGATTATGGCTAACTTGTATCTTAAACCATTTTGTAATATCAGGCATATAAAATTGCTTTGGAGAGTTTGGGCCATTGTGAATATGCAATGAAGGCTGGCTTCCACTTGAATCCAAAAGCTATTGAAGCAAGTTTGCAGGTAAGAGCCAGTACTCTTTTTTTCCTCCTGAAAATGAATGGTAAAGAATGATAATTCCTTAAATTTTGTTCTTTTTATTAGCTTTTTATTTACTGTCTCCCTTTCTGCTCATTGATCTATTTTTTGTCTTCAAGGGCTGCTGTTGTGAAGCTGAAGCCCAACAAACAGGAAGGAGACAGACTCCACCTCAGCCAATTCAGTGTGAACTCCCCACTGTACCTGTTCAGATAGGATCCCATTTTCTAAAAGGAATATCCTTTAATGAGTCTGCAGCAGAAAACCTGAAGCTGAAAACGGTAATGACCCTAAATCTAACCTCTTATAAAAATTCAATATTAAATATTCAGTATTAAATTACAATTTTAAAACCAATCATGCCAAATGAGTTCAAAAGGTATTCTTAGAACTAATGGGAAAATGGATTTCTAAATTTGGGGGGAAGGCGGGAGTGTCATCCAAAAATTATTTGGATATCTTTGAGCATTTTCACTTTTTTGAGGTAAACTTAGCTCCCTGTTCCTGGAAAGGTTAAAAATGGATTGTGTTTTGAACTATTATTTACAGTGTCTCATAAGCCGTGCTCTTTTGTATTCTGATTATTATACTAATTTCCATAATTCAATTTATACAGGTGCATTTTATAACTTAGACTGTTTACAGGTAGCAAATGCTTTGGTTAAGATTGAGAAAGCTTTTATATTTAACACTACTATGTGTATTTAATTTCCTTGAATGTATCCTTCAGACAAATCAAAATTACAAGATAAGGACATCTGAGAACATTTTATTTCCTGTTTGTAACCTCAGAATATACATGCAGTAGTAGATGTTTTTCAAATGTATGTTTCTCTGTTTTGAGTAGTGTGTGTAACAAGCTTTTGTGACTTGCAGCACACAATGCTACAACTGATCAAAGAAGCTGGTTGCCATAATGGACTTACACCCCGGGATGACTCTCCTGTTACTGAAGTACTAAATCAGGTTTGCCCTTCTACTTGGCGGGGAGCCTGCAAGACGGCTGTACAGTTATTATTTGGCCAAGCTGGATTGGTAAGTCACTGTGGCTGATAGGGACAGATCAGCAGTAAACAAACTATTTTTAAAGCTATATTTGGACAAGAATCCTCTTCTCTTAAAGTAAAACTGAGATCATTTGGACTGATAGAACAAGGTGCTGAGCAATTTGTAGGACTGGGACCATTGTTCTCAGCCCATCAGTTTACAAGTTCACAAAATTAAGTACGACTTAGTAAAATATGAAAAGTATTAAAAGCTTTGTAATTACAGTTGACAATTTGACCAATAATTTAACAATCAAAACACTTACATAAAACGACACTAAAGTTTCTCTTACAGATGTTGAAACATTATTAAAACACTTTGGAAATTGGTTCAGTTTCTTACAGTGGGCTCCTCCATTTCCAGTGTTAGAGATAACTTTACTGGTAGACAAGATGGATTTTAGCAGACCATAGATTCAGAAGTCTTAATTGTAGTTGAAAACTCACACTCTAACATAAAGAATATTTTGAACATTGACTGATTTTATGAAAAGAAAAGCACTAGAAGTTTTAAAATCAAATAGGAAGCTGCAGTTTTTACAACCTGATGTAGATTAGGACACAGGAAATGCAGCTCCCTTTTTAATGCATGGTAATAATAATAATAATAATAATAAATAATAATATAATAATATTATTATTTATTATTTTATTAGGACACAGCTCCCTTTTTAATGCATGGTAAAATCAGAAGACTACCACATTTAAAAAAAAATCGTATTCTACAACAACTTTGAAAATACTGTTTTTCACTACTGACGTGGGAGCTGGATTTCCTGTTTAATTGCCAGCAGGAGATCCTCCCCTTCGAATATCAGTAATATGGCAATTCAAATGGAGACACTTGCACTATTCATCAGTAAGGTATATTTAGGAACTGTTTGGATATTGTTTTAAGATATGTATGTTTTCTTAAGTAAACATTTTATATATGGTATAACTAATCACTGCAGTCTTTTTATTTAATAAAATGCACTTCCGTTTATTCATGACAAGTGTTTCTTTTGGGCTATTGTGAATTTTCAATCTACTGGACAAGTAAAATGGGAGCAGATTTCCTTTAACAACAATGCAGCTGGAAGTGTGTGTGTGGTATGTGTTTTAAAAGTACATCATTGTGTGTAAGAGTTTCAATCACCTTCTTTTTAAGCCAGCACTTGGTAACAGAATCAAAATTTGGTCTAACTGTTGGATTATATACTGTCAATGGTCTTTTACTTTCTGTGCAACCTGAACATAGAATGATCAAGAATTAGTGGTTGATTTTAATCTCTGATATGTAGCAAAATGCATTTTTTTTTTTAATCTTGTAAGGTCAGCTATTGCAGCTGTTCAGGCAAGTGAAGTAGCTGATTTGTATGTGGCTTTGACTCACCTCCCGTCTTAGTTTATTAAAGCATTTCTTCTAGTACTGTTGAGTTGATGATTTCTACAGAAATAGTGAAGCTTCATTTGTCATGCTTTTCTATTTGAACATCACTTACTTCGGTATTATAAGCATCACATTAAATTGCTTCTACAACTTTGACCATTAGTAGCACAAATTTAAGATATTCTCCCTTGTTCATATCTTAACTCAAGAGAATATCATCATAACTGTGACATGTAAACAAGATATAAAATGAAATTTACTCTAATCATGGTGTTCTGCTTTCTCTGCTGCTAATATGGCAGCAGCTGTGCTGCTACTATCAATCCCCTGACATAGCAGTTGCTGATAGGAACCTGTGTGGCACAGGAGGGTAACTTTTTAGGGGTAGAGGAAGGTGGTGGTGGTAGTACAGTAAGATTGTTGGTCTCATTCTGATTGGGTGTTTTTGAGGAAGAAATACTTGAAAAACATTAGATTCAAGAGGGGTTAGATCAGGGCTAGAGCTGTTCACAGGAGGGGGGTTAGGTGGTTTCTTCACCTGGAGGGGAAGGTTGAGGCTCAGTAGCAGTGGGAAAACACGGCTGGTGGAGAGCAGGGCAGCCCTGCTAGCCATTGAAATGCTGCTATCATGAGAGTTCCATGCTGGCAGCAGGGAGAGTTGTTGGCATAGAACTCCTTTGATTATCGTGCAAGCCAAAATGAAATTGTCATTTTTTAGGAATAACTTGGGTAAAATCATGAATAACTCTATTCACTGCTGGCATCAATTATCTAATAGCAGAGGCCTTTCATATTCAGAGGCACTAACAAGATGCATAAATAACAGTAAACAGTGTATGATCTTTCACTCTTGTAAGCCTCATCTTCTTATACTCCTGTCTTACTCTTGGTTTGTCATTCCTTGTTGTTTTCCCCCCCTAAATTACACTGCAATCTCTTCAGAGTAGGGATTTGCCATTTTTGGCTGTAGACTGCTTTGCACATCTGTGGTGCTATGTAAAAATAATTCTGCAATATTGATTTACATTCGCGTACAATTTTATGTAATGACGACAAATTCTAATCTTTTCCTTTAGAGCATTCTCTGGGTGGGGTGAGGGAGGAAGCACCTGTAAAACAAGAACAATAGATGTCCGATGAACAGGAAGCCATTTCCTAAGTAACCACCAGGCTGGGTGTGAGAAATGTGTTCACTGTATTTTGATTTTATTTTGTTCAGAAGTCAGATAAATGAATCAGGAGTAGATATAGCACACCCTTCATTTTACTGTTTTTAGAAACTAATGTATCTGTATTGGCCGAGATTTATGAGTTAACTTGCTACCTAAGTGCCAAATAAAACATTGTAGGACAATCTCATGAAGATTTAGTTTACTCTATGCCGCACATATTTTGGCTATGCATCTTGTTAGAAAAAGATTAGAAAGTTAAATGAAGTGTGACTCATAAATTGCTTAATTATTCTGGGTTTTACTGGCTTAATATGTCAGATAACAAAAAAGGAGCAGTTACTCTAGGTCAGGGGTCAGCAACCTTTCAGAAGTGGTGTACCGAGCCTTCATTTATTCACTCTAATTTAAGGTTTTGCGCAGAGGTGAAAGTAAGCCGGTACGCCCCAGTACGGCGTACCGGAAAGAGCCAGTTTGCCGTACCGGGGTGGCCCGGCTTCCCCAGGGGGCAATTTAAGGGTCCTGGGGCTCCCAGCAGGAGCTGGAGCCCCAGGCCCTTTAAATTGCCACCAGAGCCCCACTGCTGGAGCCCTGGGGTAGGGGCTCTGGGGGCTATTTGAAAAGTCCGGGCTCCCGCTGTTTCTACCACCCAGCCCTTTAAATAGCCACCGGAGCCCCACCGCCACTACTCCGGGGCTCCGGCAGCTATTTAAAGAGCCGGGGCGGTAGAAGCAGGGGAGCCCCGGGCCCTTTAAATAGCCCCCAGAGCCCAGGGGTAGCGGGGGGCTCCAGGGGCTATTTAAAGTGCCTGGGGCTCCAGCTGCCTCTGCCGCCCCGGTCCTTTAAATAGCTGCGGGAGCCCCGCCGCTTCCCCAGGGCTCCCACGGCTATTTACAGGGCCGGGGCGGTAGAAGCAGGGGAGCCCCGGGCCCTTTAAATAGCCCCCGGAGCCCCGGGCTGCTGCTGCTACCCTGGGGAGGGGGGGGCACTTACCTTACTGGGTGGGCTGGGGCTGGCTCTGACTCCCTCAGCCACGCCCCTTCTGCCCTAGGCCCCGCCCCAGTGTACCGGTAAGTCACTGGACTTACTTTCACCCCTGGTTTTGCATGCCAGTAATACATTTTAACGTTTTTAGAAGGTCTCTTTCTATAAGTCTATAATATATAACTAAACTATTGTTGTATGTAAAGTAAATAAGGTTTTTAAAATGTTTAAGGAGCTTCATTTAAAATTAAATTAAAATGCAGAGCCCCCCGGACCGGTGGCCAGGACCCGGGCAGTGTGAGTGCCACTGAAAATCAGCTTTTGTGCCGCCTTCGGCACGTGTGCCATAGGTTTCCTACCCCTGCTCTAGGTATTCAGTATTTGTCTTAATTTGTAGATTAAGAACCTGATCTTCACATTTAAGTCAACTGAAGTTGTGACTACTCAACACTTACAAAAATCATATTCTAAATTTTCAAAACTACATTCAAATGTTCTGACGTTCACCAAGGTTTATTCTGCTACACTCGGTTGAACTTAGCCCATTGTGCTTGATAATTCAGGGGTCTTTGCATATTCACTGGTACACTCCAGCTCTGCTTTGTGCTGCTCCAGTAACGCAAAGCAACTGGAAACCCATTTTGACTGACCAGGCCTGCTGTATTGTAAAGATACTAACATTGATTTTTATTGTTAACATAAGGGTATGTCTACACTTAAACCATTACAGCGGTACAGCTGCAGCGCACCAGCTGCACTGTGTAGTGCTTCAGTGTAGACATTATCTGCACCAATGTGAGGGGTTCGTCATTGGCATAAGTAATAATCCGCCTCCTCAAGAGGCGGTAGCTACTTTGATGGAAGAATTCTTCTGTCAACCTAGCACTGTATACACCTGGAATTAGGTTGGCATAGGTCGGATTTTTTACACCCTTGAGAGACGTAGCTATGCTGATGTAAGTTCCTAGTGCAGACCAGCCCTCAAAGTGTTTCTAATGTTAATTTTTCAAAGGGAAAAATCAAAAGATTAGGAGCACAGCACTACTTTTCCTAAAGAATCTCTCCTGCATTTGTTTACACATGAGCAGTGGCTGATTTGCTTGTGGCATTGCCTGACCTCCAGTCTCTTATCAAAACATTTGTTAGTGCTGTTGAGTTGATACTTCTGTAGTAATGTTGAAGTTCCATTTTGTGAATGCTTTTTTATGTGATTTGTCATGCACTTTGGTATTAAGAATCATATTTAATTACACCCCCCCCCTTTTTTTTTTTTTAATAGCACTAGTGCATGGATTTAAGATGTTTTCTTTTTAGTTTGTCAGGAAAAAATAATCACAACTATGACTTTCTTAATTGGATGTCATATAAGGTAGGGATAAAATGAAACTAATTATAATCAAGGTAATTTTGTGCTAGCATTTCTCCTTGCTATTAGCACAGTGTTCCTGTAACAGCAACATCCTAGCTTCTAGTAATTTCTAAACCCTAGATATCATAACCTTGGCCAAATGTTGATAATTTTTTTTTATGTTTGTAAGTTGGGTCTGAGTGAAGCAAGATTTGCTCCTGAATTACACACATCTAAGTTACAGATGGCATCTGTCCCTTGAATACTAGGATTAAATCATTCATAAATCTTTCCTTTCTTATCCTATCATACTCATAGCTACAGGTGCGGCATAAATCAATAGATCTGCAGAATAAAATTCAAGTTTCATAAATATTCTGAAACCTAAACAAAGTAATAGAATGGCATTGTCATTTAAAAAAAAAAAAAAGGTGTATGGAAGCTTGTACATAGGCCAAACACTAATCATAATGGCCTCTTTTTAAAAAGACTCCGAGACCGTTTACAGGTAGGGATGAATGGACTGAGGCGAATATCCAGGGGAATGCAGTCATATGCTCAGTGATGGAACACCTAAAGGGTGGGTAATGGCAGTGCAGTTATGCTTGCTGCAGTTTTAATAGGTTTGACACCAGAGGAAGGAACATAGAATCTCAACAGACTTCAGGCCCCTCTATTTCAAATGCTTCACCTGACACATTTCTCCATCACCACTAGTTGATGCCTGCCTACCAGATAATAGCAGAACCAGTGGAGGGTGACTGCAGACACGCCACTAAAATCCCTTAAGGCTTCTCTGCACTGGAGGACTTGGCCATTTCAAGGTTAAATGGTACAAATAATCTGTTAGTCACTGACATGAGGTCTGATGGTGACTCAAATGTTGCTGGGGAATCTCAGCACAACCAAAATAAGCTATTAGAAATTACCAAAATGGCCTGTGGATGAAGACTGGACCTCAAATGAAAACATGAATCAAATGTGGAACCTATTCAAAAATATAATTATTGAGGCTTATGCGAACCCATCCTTCTCAGTCAGTTTCCCTAATAAGGGAAGGTTCAAGACAGAATGGTAATTTCCAAATCCTCCATCTTCAGAAACAATGTCTTATGAACGGGGACCCAAACTCAACAAATTGGATAGTCATCTCCCTCTTCTTACTAAGGAAGGCATTAATAATGATACACAATTCAGGATGGGCAGAGGCAGGGACTGTGTATGTAGGATCTTAGAACCCAGAAAACCGTGGAATTGCAAGTTAATCTAGAGTTGCAGACTAAAATAACATTCATCTCTTTCACCTCAGGCATCCCAATTAAGTATCAGAAGAGTTGACCAAAAAGATGCTTTTGGGGCTTTGAGGTAGTGGCTTGGGAGAATTAGTATTCCTTGCCTCCAAATGTGACAGCCATTGTGGTGCCTGTGTGAAGTGCTGTAGCTGATACTGCATGGGTGATGCCTAACTACAGGATGTAGCTGAGGATAAAATTATGTATCTGCTGTTTATTTAAATGCTTGATTTGAGAAATTATACTACTTTTGCTGTTTTGATATATTAAAATGGAAATCAGATTGCAATTATATTTTGCTGCAGTTCTGTGTGTTTTGCCAGTTTTCATTACCTTTTGAACTTCAGGTGGTAAAACAATTTAACCGTATTCTTAAAAGAACTAAATAATGTTACTTTATTTGCTTAGGTGGTTGTGGACACAGCGCAGATTGAAAATAAAGAAGCATACGCTCCTCAGATTAGTTTAGAAGGATCCAGAATTGTGGTGCAAGTCCCATCAACTTGGTAAATAAATATTGTATATCAGTAACACTAGTAGGCATGATTTTATTTTTTATATAGGAAAACTGATGATGTGATAGAATTGGGAATAACATTCAATGATAGCATCTGCCTCATCAGGCTCTTCCAATCTGGAAGTGAGGTGTGGCACTCCTGCTGTAGGATTGACTGACAGGTGCGCCTAGAATTTCTTTGCATGTTCTTCTCTGTTAGCTCCTAGTATTTGCGGTGTTTCTTCAGGAGGCAATAGAAATGGAGGCAATGCTGTCACACTAGAATACTGAAGAGGTTTTGTTAAAAGAAGAAAGGATGGTAATAGTTAAACAGATGAAAGGAAAGGCAAACAAATCCTTCCCTGTTATACTCTTCTGTGGCAGACCTTCAGTGTATGAACTAAGTCACCCCTCTTTCTCTGAGGTGGCATGTCTCTCAGGAAGTCTGGGAGGTAAGAGGACCTCCTCAAATATTTTGGTGGCAGGTGAGGGACTCTAGCACCTCACTGAACCTTTCCAGAAACTTGGTGTGGGGCCTTCAGTAGTGTAGACTATGGAGCTAAATGAATTCATTTTTCTAATTGCCAGGATTGACCAAATATTGGCATCCTTTTGAAACAACAAGCACATTTTCAGATCCCTTTTATTGCAGCGCTTCCAGTATTATGGACGACTTCAGTTTATGGTAGGTGATGAGTCTGAGCCTTTAGTGGAGACAGCCTGCAACTACTAGTATATATGGCATTTCCTCAAGTATAAATGGCCTAGTCACTTTCCGCAGAGAAGGTGAATTCTTCTTTAATTCCTCCAGATTATAAACTGGCACTCCGGATATTTTCTGTCATTGGAATGCTGTTTAAATTGCTCTATTTTTTGAAAACAACTAAAAAGAAATTGCAGACTACTTGAACCACAACTGAAAATCTTTGGAGGGGCTCCCCCTACTGACAAACATTAATAGAGCCCTGTCTATTGACAGTGTGATAGAGGTGCTATTTAAATATTTGACCAAATCCAGATGTTGGTGTATCACATTTTAGTCAATCACATAAATGCTGTTGGCTCCCTGTCAGACAAAATACTGGTGGGAGATAAGACTCTAGAAGTGGACTGCTCACTGGGTATGGGCAATGGTTGCTTCTCTCTTCTGGTTAAAGGCAATGGTTACTTCTAAAGACTCTGAATAAGTAGTTGGTTGGAATTCTTCGTGGATCAGTTAACCATTTCCTTGTGTGCCTTTTATGGTGCTTGATTCCTCCAAGTGAAAGAAAGCATTCTCTGATTCCAGGTCTGGTGCAAATACCTTGTATTTAATGAAGTTGGTAGCTGTCTTTCTCCATGTCGTGGCTCAGGTTTCTGACCACCTAGTTGTAGAATGTCCCGCTTAGTGGTAGCAAGGCAAGCCCGTTTATTTTCAGGTAACCTAGTACATCTGAATTGTAACTGTTTATTCCTTACCTCTAAGGATTGCAAGTATATTTAGGGAGGTATATCATGATGTTAAGTATTCCAGACCATAAAGAGTCTTTGCATCCTCACTTAGAGTCTAGTCCCTAGATCTCTTCAATATCCCAATTGTACTTCTAGGGTAATGCAAATTATCCTTTCTCCTCCACAAAAGGTTCATTTTAGGTACCAAAGTAACCATTCCATTATCACATCTACAGGTAATAGGAGAGGCTTTTCTGAAACTAAATCTTCTAAATTGAGTTTAATTGATCTTCCTGGGGTGCATCTGATAAAGGGCTCATCCCTGATTGGGGGTCACTAGGCAGATATAAGGCTGTTAGTTTCCTGATCTCACTTGGAGAGGTACTAAATAAAATTCTTTAACTTTTTTTCCATACAAAAATTCTGTCCCCTAATTACTGTCAAAAAGAAGCAGTGCTTTCCACTGGTGTCCCATTTCAAGTGACAACAGTTCTAATTCGGTTCTATGGCTGGAGAAATAACTAGGTTTTGGCAATTCTGTGTTTTGGTGGCTCAGTGAAATCTTTGTTAGTAAGTTAGACTTGGAGTCAGTGGGGGTAATCATTCAGCCATCAGTTCCAGGAATTCCTAGTATCAGTGGACCTTCAATTATTTAATGATAAATTAGTGTTACCAACAATATCTAGGGTTTGCCCTGAGCTACATCTGAAGTATTAGGCCCTACTTTTTGAACTAGTGAATGCTCTGTAGCTCTTCCCTAAAATGAAAGATAGACCCAGTGCATCAGTTCTTCCTACCTCTTGATCTGGGCCTCAGGGCTGCCATTTGGGGTGGGGGGCACCCCGAGCTTCATACCACATTTTGTAGCAGGAGGGAAGATGCTTTCCTTCCTGCCCCTGCTTCCCGCCATGGAGCCGCCACTGTCCGAGCTGCTTGGGACTGGGAGCCTTCCTCCTGATCTGCTGCGCAGAGCCAGGTGGGGCTGATCTCAGGGTGTCCCCCTTCCTCCGCCCATTGTATACCTGGGCGGGCAAAGCCCCCCTACCCCCTGGATCTGCCCCACTGTGCCAACTAGGGACTGAGTGCAAGGCTGGCCCCACCTTGGACACAGCCCCTCCCTGCACCCTAAGCAATATCCCTCACAGCACACAGCCCCAGCTACCCCCATGCCTGCACCCTGAGCAGTTTTCAAACCTTTTTGAGAGAGCCCCTCCCTTTGAGTTATTTTTGGTTGCGGCCCCCACCCCATTATCTTAAAAACAAACACACACACAAGAATCACAAAACAAAAACAAAGTTTTTAGGTGCCTAAGTAGCCT
The DNA here is from genome assembly GCF_028017835.1 of Emys orbicularis. Lineage (NCBI taxonomy): Eukaryota > Metazoa > Chordata > Testudines > Emydidae > Emys > Emys orbicularis. Next base: position 19,061,628 of record NC_088696.1, read on the forward strand.
CTGTAATCATGGTTAAAGTTGCCCTCCTTCCCAATCGGAAATGGTGCCCTTGCTGGACCTACCTGTTGTTCAAATTAGCTGAAGGGATAATCAACTTGATATCGATCTCTTCTATTAAGATTAGTAATGGATCTGGATAGAAGTTCCGCATCTCACACTCAGAATTGAGACTAGCTGTGTGTTCAGAAACAACATAAAGAAAGTGGGAATGAATACCTAGCCTGATTTGCCTAGCAAATCCGTTCGGTCATTGCCCTGGTAGCTAGTCAGGGAAGGGCATGCATGTGATGGGTCTCTGTGCCTGGATGTAGTTTCATGGGTTTAATTGCAGAAAACTACAACTAGCTCTGATACAAAACAAGGTGTGCCTCTCAGATAATCTACAGTAATTTAGCATGAAAGATTTGGGTCCTGACTTCAGTGGCGGCTAACCAGGTTACATCTCTTAACCAGAGGTCTACAAGAACTGTATCAGGTATGAAACATCACCAGCCCCTTAAGCTGGACGCTTTTGAGGGATATCAGATGGCACAAGGCAAGCAGTACATAATGAACAATCCTGTACGCTGTGTTCTGTAATTGAGAGACATAAGACTTGCCATGCATTGTTTTCTGCTCAAGCAGTCCTAGTGTGAACGAACTCCTCTTCAGTCACCTACCAAAAAACAGGGTGGAAACTAATAAACCAAACACGGAAGTCACTTCATCTGTAAGTTTTTAACTTTCTAGAAGGTTGAGCTGAGAGCTATCTTGCCTTATATGCCAACCAAAATACCAGTCAAATACTGCAAGACTTACAGAGACCTTCACTCATATAGTCAAAATGCCTTCTTTTTCAGGTGGAACAGAGGTTATTTTTTCATCTTTCTTGATGCACAGATACAATGCCGTTGTGGTCTGTAACAGCCCTCTGTGGATAATCCCTTTCCTAATGCTGAGATATACTTAAGCATGGACCTGTTACTGATTCTGATCTAATGACTGAGTGACCTGAAAGGGTGAATGTAGTTCAGAAATGGCTAGTTAGGAAGTTCTGTACTCTTAAATTGTTCCTTTTGCAATGCCTGGAAAAAATGCTCTGGCTGTCCTCAATAAGAATACATCTCTCCACACCTGTTCCTGAGCTTGTATTTTATTTTTTCCCATTAGGAGCTGAATAGATGTCTCTTGCTGTAACTTGTGTTAGGGTTCAAGCGTCTACCCTGAGTAGTCTCCATGGCAGAACTAAAGATTTTTCATGGGGGTCATCCATTGATAGTCATTGATAATTTTATATTTTAAAGTTGTCTCTCCAGATCTCCAGTTAAACTCACCCTTCCCTGCAAAATGGCTGAGGACTTAGCTAATGAGTTTACTGTGTAAACCCCCTCAGAAGTCTATAAGTCAATTTCCTTATTCTATCTATTAATATAGTCTTTTTTTAAATTGCCATAATCTCTGCAGGAAGATGGTACTTTCAGGAGAGAGCAACTATTTTTGCACAAGGGTGTGAGTGTGTGTGTGAGTGAATTTACTTTTCACCCTATTCAGTCACCTGCTTCCATTTGGGCCAAAAAGTAGTTCTTTCCCAGTCCTGCATTAGAGAACCCTTGCCATTAAAGGTGTGAAAAGTTTTTTTTTATTTTTTTTTTTAAGTTAGAGGGGGATGTGAGTTTTGTCTTCTCAGAGTGTAGTAAAGTACTTGGGGAGCTTCTAGAATCACTTTTTCCAAGTGATTTAATCTTTCGTGCACTGGCTGAACATGGAGTGTCTGTCCTTTTTCACTCATGTCAGGCTGGCCCAACCTCTTCCTGGACTGAAATTGCAGAAGCTTCAGCAGAAGACGCTGAGGTAGCCACTTGGTCTGTTGTTTTGTGTAAACATTTCAAGTTGGGCACTCTTGCTTCTCTGGACACTATTTCCATTGTTCTCAAAGCAGTTTGTTCTTGATATTCTTGTCTTTTTATTAAGGATGTGGGATTGCTATAGAGATCCGATCAGTTCCAGAGTGGTGGACTGTAAAATTCAGAGACAGGATATTTTTACTGTTAGTAATGGTTCTGCATCTCAATTCTACCAGTGCTGAATGACCCATCTGAGACGGTTAGGTCATATGTGCCTAGTGCAGAGACTTCTGTTAGACTAGAAATTATTTCAGCATTGAACATGGCCTTACTGGTACAAGTGGCTTTATTTGGGAGCTAACAGGAAAGTCTGTAAGGGGAGATGCTGAGAATTCTGAGTCCTTATTTGGTCTCTGCTGCCTGTCATTCTTACAGCATGAGTGCAACCCATCCATTCCAGTTTGTGAATTTCATCATCAGTACTTGGTAGCAATTCTCTGTTCTTACCCAAAAGCAGAGTGATTTTGGTTGCTCTATATTAAGTGGTAGTAGCTATACATGAACACTACCTGATTTGTTTCACAAATGCATAACCAAGTTTTAGCATAATTAAGTGGCATTTTGTTGCTTTTCCAACATAGTAAACATTTATAATTGGAATAGTCCAAGAATAACTTTAAAAAAAAACTCAATATTTATAGGTGTCTGAAGGAAGATCCAGCAACAATGTCTTTACTGCAGAGGAGTCTGGATCCAGAGAAGACTTTGGGACTGGTAGATGTGCTCTATACTGCTGTGTTTGACATAAACCGGTGGAAGGAAGGAAGGTACATCTCACATTTTCCTCATGCTCTACTTTTCCAGTTTAAAAGAAGTCAGAATTATTTGGAGGTCTGTAAGATGACTCAATACAATATTGCAAAAATTGTTAGTGTCTGTTCATGGGGGGAGGAAGGCAGAGAATTGGTGCATATATCAGACTAAGTAGTAAGAAGTTTGCAAAGCTTAGGTAGCCTGTAGGTAGATGAAAAGGTGCTGTAGATTCTCTTAAATTTGGAACAAAAATTACGCAGTCTGCTGGCCTATTGCAAAGACATGGGTGTGTCTGTCAGATTTTTGAGCCTTATTAAAATACATTCAGAAAAATAAAACATGAATACTCCAAAACTTCAAGTCAACCAGACTAATCAATACCAATGAAGCCGTTTAGCTAATATCACTCTGTCAAATAAGAAAATAATTGACTAGTCTGATTGACTTTCACCAAGATTTGTCTGAAGAGCTCTATTTTTTATGTTTTCCCCCATCCATTATTCAGTTCCCCAAAAATACACAAACTGAAAGTGTAGCCTTGTTAAGACATAGTTTTGTGTTTTGTATTAAGCTAGTGTATTGGTTGGCTTGAAAGCGATGTTTTTTGTTGAAACAGGGAGCAAGCTTTGCCCTGTATTCAGATCCAGTTACAGCGTGAGATCTGTGACTTCGGGAATCAAGTTGACATGCCATCTGGAAATGGAAGCAAGTCATCGGGAGGCCTGCAAAAGACTTTCTCAAAACTGACTTCACGGTTTACAAAGAAAACTTCCTGCACCAGTTCAAGTAATAGCGGAAGTTACTCTATCCCTAGTACGCCTTCCAAAAATGTCTTCATAGGTAACAACGCAGAGGAGAAAACTAAAATGCCCAGTAACATAGACACACGGTTACAAAGTATTTTGAACATTGGTAATTTCCCTAGGACTATAGATCCATTACAGCCAACTCAGAGCACAAGTAACCAAATAGTCAATGGATTTCTTGTTGAAAGGTGTGATAATTTCTTCAAAGCAGATGATGGCAAGGATGATAAAGGTATGAATTTACCAACTGACCAGGAAATGCAGGAGGTTATAGATTTCTTGTCTGGTTTTAATATGGGCAAATCCCAGCAGACTTCTCCATTGGTGAAAAGAAGGAACTCTGTTGCATCTTCTACAGCAACAGAACAAAAATCGGGAGCAGTGCAACAGCAACCACAGTCTATGTCTCACGCATCTCTGCATCCTTCTCAGCAAGGGTTGTCACAGCAACAGCAGTCACAAAAGCAGCAGCAGCAGCAAATGCAGTATTATCAACATCTTCTCCAACCAATTGGAGCGCAGCAACAGCGTGTATCCAGCAAATGGGTGAATAATTCTTCACAGCAGTCAGCACAAGCAGTTGGGGCTGGATTGTCTCATATTAGTCAGTGGAACAATCCTGGCTTCTCAGATCTGAGCTCTGATTTGTATAGCTTGGGTCTTGTGAGCAGCTATATGGACAGTATGGTGTCTGAGATGTTAGGACAAAAACCACAAGGACCTAGAAACAACACATGGCCGAACCGTGACCAGAATGATGGAGTCTTTGGGATGTTGGGAGAAATTCTGCCTTTTGATCCTGCAGGTGTGTATCTTTTTTTCTTCAAATAATTACATTTTATTTATACTTTTTACAAAGTAAAGAATATTGTTAAACGTTGGTAGTAATGATAACAGTGCTTTTCATCAGTGGATCCCAAGTGTTTTACAAAGGTCAGTGGGCATTAACATCTGTGCACTTTTATTTTTAACAGTTGAATGAATTGAGGTACAAAGAGGTTAAGGCCCCGATTTTTAAAGCTATTTAGTGCTGCACTCAGGGTCACAACATCTAACTGATTTAGGAGTCTAAATCTAATCTTAAAAAGAGATTTAGGCACTTCATCTAAATTCCATCTACTGATAGTGGAGTTTAGACTCGTAAGTGCCTAAATCAGTTTTGAAAAGATAGGGGATATAGACTCCTAAATCAGTTACGCGTTGTGATCCTGAGCGCAGCAACGCCTAAATAACTTTAAAACTCTGGGCCTAAGTGACACCTTGGAAGTTGTTGGCAAAGGTGGGAGTTTCTAGCCCTAATTTCAAGGGTTTCTGAAACTTTTTCATAACATGGACCACATCACAATACAAAAAAGGATCCTTCATAATTATCTTCGTACTCACAACACATCTAACATCAAAAAGTTTCTGCTGTGCAGAAATTATGCAGTTATTAAAACTGCTTGGAGAGATAGTATTTGGACTGGCAGAGGAGTCTCTTCCCCCAACCATGACATTGTCTCTCAATTCATATGCACCTGAGGGCTATAGAGACTTTTTAGCAACCAGCTCAGTTGTTTCTATTTGTATGTGGCTACTTTGTTCACTCATCTAGCTTTACTGCTTACAGTGAGGCCTACCCATTGTGCTTACTCCAAAGGCAGTCAGCACCATTTGTTAAATTCCAAAAGGGTAGTGCTCTGACTAGGTTTATTAATGCTAAGAAGGAAAAAAAAATATTCAGAGTGTAAGATAAGTATTTCTTTTAGTACTAAAATGAGAGGAGAAGTTACTAGCTGTGCCCTGAGGCCTTTTTCTTTACAAACAAAACAAAAAACCCCAACCAAATTTGGGGTCCCAATTACAGGGATGCTGTTAAGGTAAAATTGACCCAGAATTTAGATTTTGGGTTAAAAAAAACAAAAAAAACTGTCCAATGGAAATGTTCCAGTGAACTTTAAAACAAAACCCACAATGTGTAATTTGCACCCCTTGTAGCATTTGCATTACTGGACTGAGAACATGAATGCAAAACAAACCTTATTTTTTTCCTCCGTGCTGAAAGAAATGTGGAAAGTAATTAAACAGAGTGAATATTTTCATTCACTGTTTTAATAAATTGTTACATAGGTAAAGAGATGGTTTTATATATGACTTGGCCTTTAAAAACTTAATAAGTTGACCTCTTTAAAATGGAAAAATCAGCTCCTCCTTCACTTGAGTGCCATATTCTGAGCAGGGTGGTAGGAATCCTTAACTCAGGCTTTGCTTAGTACAGTAAGTAAAGGAGAAACTAATTTTGGAAATTGTTTTAAAATAATGTGCTTAGAACTTAATGTGCTTAGAGCTTAATGTGATATAGCTAGATTTTAGTATATTTTGACCCAGTCCCACATGACATTCTCATAAACAAACTAGGGAAATGTGGTCTAGATGAAATTACTATAAGGTGGATGCTCAACTGGTTGAAAGACCATACTCAGAGTAGTTATCAATGGTTCACTGTCCAACTGGGAGGACATATCTAGTGGGGTCTCACAGAGGTCTGTCCTGAGTCTGGTACTATTCAATGTATTCATTAATGACTTGGATAATGGAGTGGAGAGTATGCTTATAAAATGTGTAGATGACAACACAAGCACTTTGGAGGACAGAATGCTGCTAAAAAGGCTAATATTTTAGGATGTATTAACAGGAGTGGCGTATGTAAGGAGGTAATTGTTCTGCTCTACTCAGCACTGATGAGGCCTCAGCTGGAGTATTGTGTCCAGTTTTGGGTACCACATTTTAAGAAAGATGTGGACAAATTGGAGAGAGTTCAGGGGAGAGCAGCAAAATGATAAAAGGTTTAGAAAATCTGAGCTATGAGGAAGGGTTTAAAAAAAAGTGAGTTAAATGTTGAGAAAAGAAGACTGAGGAGGGACTGATAAGTCTTTGAATAAATTAAGGGCTGTTCTAAAGGGGATAGTGATCAATTGTTCTCCTTGTCCACTGAGAGTAGGACAAGAAGTAATCAACTTTATTTGTATCAATGGAGATTTAGGTTAGATATTAGGAAAAACTTTCTAACTAAGAATAGTTAAGCCCTGGAATAGGCTTCCAAGGGAGGTTGTGGAATCCCTTGCAACTCCCACACAGTTCCTTTTTGGGTCAGGACCCCTACAGTTACAACACCATGAAATTTCAGATTTAAAGGGCTGAAATCATGAAATTTACGATTTTTAAAATCCTATGACCATGAAATTGAACAAAATGGACCATGAATTTGATAGGGCCCTGACTATATTCCATAAGGATAAGGGGTTTTTTTGCATTTACACCTCCCCCGCCCCCAATCAGTGTGGTGAAAGCTCATTCCACTAGAGCACAAGCAATGACTACAGCATCACTTCAGGAGGTGCCCCTCCTTGATATCTGTGAAGCAGCCATGTGGGGCTCCATTCACACATTTGAGACATTGTCCCGGTGCAGGACTCCTCCGTTGATGCCTCATTGGGGTGGTGGTCTTCCACTTAGCTCTGCCTTCTACATCCTCACACCCTCCTTCTACTTAAGTACTACTTGTCAGTCACCCACAGTGGAATACAATAGGGACCATCGCTCGAAGAAGAAGGGGAAGTTACTGACCTGTAACTTGAGGTTTTTCCAGATATGTGGTTCCTATCAGTATTCCACTATCTGCCCTCCTTCCCCTCTGCTTCAAATCTTATCTGATTTGCCGTAGAGAAGGAACTGGAGAGATGGTCCCACGGCCTTTATCCCCTCAGACAGACACACCCTGGCTCACCTTGTGCATGCGCAGACCAATGGACACTATTTTCAAATTCTCTGGCTCCTGGTGCATGATGCACATGCATAACCTACAGTGGAATACAGATAGGGACCACATCTTGAGGGACCTCCAGTTATAGGTCAGTAACTTCCCCTTTCCCCTTATTCAGCATATGGAGATGCTGTGTACCTCTTTGTCAATACGTAATTTTTTTCAGCTATCTAGTTATTTAGTACTATATATTGTTTCACGGAGAGTTATCAACTGTGTTGACTGGTATTCATTGTTAGGGTCTTTTGCTGGGCTAGACAGCCTAGTGAAAGGATTAAATGAAGGGATAATTACAGTAGAAATAGCTGACTATGTCAGCAACTGACTCTCAGATTTCTTTTTGTCTGTTCAGTTGGCTCTGATCCAGAGTTTGCCCGCTATGTAGCCGGGGTCAGCCAGGCTATGCAACAAAAAAGGCAAGCACAGCACATCCGTCGCCCAAGCAACACACGTAGCAACTGGCCTCTTCCTGATGATCCTCACAGAACCTGGCCTTTTCCGGAGTATTTCACAGAAGGGTAAGTGAGACCATAGCGTCACCCTATACATTATGTTCTATCCATTCTGCGTTCAAGTTGAACATAGTGGAGAAATGCTGTAAATTACTAGGTGTTTCCTGATAGCTGTGTTAACTGCCATTGCTTCACTGGATTAATATTTTTCTAAAAATTACATAATTTTCAAGGGTAGGAGATTTGACCATTTTCTGTTTTGTTGATATTGAAGTGGTAACATTAGCTTGAAATGTCCTTTAAACAAATATTTTAGTGCAGTTGTATTTATACAGTGTATTTTTAATCTTAACATAAGAAGTGACAGGTTTAGAATAAAGCTTAATTCAAAATGAGTTTATTTTAATGTCTTAAAGGCCAAGGATATTTGTGATCAGGGATGATGCTATGAAGCCACTTGGTATGTCAGGGGATTGAATTGAGCTTCCTAGACATTATCGACTGGATGCTGCTACTGTGGAGCAGCAAGAGCTGCTCAATCAACAAATGTGGATTCAGTCTTCAGTACATGTAGTGAGCGGTTCTGAGGGTTGCTACGTTCTCTAGTTCAGTGGTTCTCAACCTTTTCCATGCTGTGGCCCAGGGGTTCTCAAACTGGGGGTCGGGACCCCTCAGGGGGTTGCGAGGTTATTACATGGGGGGTCGCGAGCTGTCAACCTCCACCCCAAACCCTGCTTTGCCTCCAGCATTTATAATGGTATTAAATATATTTAAAAGTGTTTTTATTTATAAGGGGGGGTCACACTCAGAGGCTTGCTGTGTGGAAGGGGTCACCAGTACAAAAGTTTGAGAACTACTGCTGTGGCCTCATGTTACAACATGAAAAAGTTTCAGGATCCTCTTCCCATTTGTCCACCAAGGGAGACCCGCCTTGTACACCGGTTTGCAGCCCCCTGGTAGAGATCCCATGCTCATCTAATTCTGAAATAAATGTCTGAACCCTTTTGGAAATTCCTAAACCAAGTATCATTTGGATCTTCGGCCTAAGTGAGAGGTGATGGTGCGTGCGTTTAATATGAATACGTATATATGAATGAATGAAAGAGATTTTCTTTTTTACATTAGATTGTTGCAGTTAATGATGATGTAGTGGCAGGACTATTACTATAATAATAATCAGTGAAACTTACTGATTTCTATGTGAATAGATAACTCAAAAATATTCCCCCTTCTACTTTCTGCACAATTGGGGTTTAACCCAGGGGTCCCAGGAGTAGGGACTTCCTAACATTCAGCGTTTAATGAAAAATCCATTAACACTTCATGGCAGGTACTGTGGTCAGGACAGTGTAGAAATGAGGACTGACTTCCTATTTCCTTACAGTGATGTGACAAACAGCTGGTCCGGTAATCAAGGAGACTCAGCCAGCTCAAGTGATGAGACCTCCTCAGCTAATGGAGACAGTTTGTTTTCCATGTTCTCAGGGCCAGACCTTGTTGCTGCCGTCAAGCAAAGGAGGTGAGCAGATATGTGTTAATATAAACATGTGCCACTTGAATATTTTAATCCTAACTTCATAAAATAATGGCAAGACAAAGTGAGAATCTCGTGTTAGGAGCGTTCAATTGGTGGGATTGTGAGACAACCACATGAATTGAAACTTGTTAGCCACATTGGTCATATGGATCTATAAGTATCTGATCTTTATGCAAATGACTCACAAATCTTGCTAGTGAGCCGTCACTTCCTCCAGTATAGTATCTTTCTGATATTTTTTCACCAATGTCCATTTGTCATCTCAAACTCAACATGCACAAAAGTGAGCTTTAGAACTGTTCCCACCTTACTCTGTCACTATGGGTAATACCCCCATCTTCCCAGTTACTCACCCTTTTAAACTCGGGGTCATCTTTCAGTTGGCCCTCTCTAGACTCATGTGTATAAACCCTACCACTTCTTCCCACACTTCATCTCAAGCTAAAATTCTCATCCAAACCCTCTTTATGCATCTTGATTTACTGCAACTTCCTCCTTTCTGGCCTTGACTGCTGCAGCCTTGTTCCCCTTAATTCTACTCAAAATGCTGCTGCTAAAATAATCTACTAGCTTGGTCATTCTACCATGTCAAGCTCCTATTTGAGTTCTTCCATTGGTTCCCCCTTCAAGTGGGCATCAGCCTCAAACTTCCTGTCTTTATCTTTAATGGCCGTGTCAGCTTGGTCCCTCCTTTTCTGTATGCACAGCTGCATTTTTTTTTTTTTTTTTTTTTGGTATCCTATAAAGCAAATAAACTAATGAGCTTGATTAATAGCTAAAACAGAGCCAAGGTGTTTAATCAGTCTCAAAAGTGAATTACAGCAGTAGATTATTCCTGTTATACTACACATTACAACCTAATCATTTTGTACCTTCCGGAGGGATTGAAAGCTCTGCTGTGCCTCTGGAATTTTTCACTGATCCGATGGTAGGTGTGTAGCTAAGAGAGGAGTAATGAAGAGGCCTAAATTAAAAAGTGAATTATTCAAGGCAGTAGGCCCCAGATCCTCAAAGGTATTTAAGTGCCTAGCTCCCACTCTAATGAGTGGAAGTTAAATCTCTAAGGGCCTTTGAGGATCAGGGCCCAGGTCCCCTACTCTAATTGAGTATTAGGTTCCCAAGATATGTAGTTTTCAAAATCTGCCATGTGGTTGCCCTTTGGTAAACCTAAACTATCAGCAAATACTAGTGCTGTGGCTGAACATATTTTAAATAACCTCCCATAATAACCACTGAATAATTTAGAGCCAAAACATGCAAATATAAGTAAATTTACCCATTTTGGGGGTTGGGTGCTGAAAGCCAATGGCAACATGGCTAAATTTCCTGAAGCAGTGTGTCATCCTTGGATATCTGTTTTGGAGGTGTTGCCCTGAAAGAAGTGTGGTGGAGCAAGATGTGGGTAAGGTTAATGCATGCAGAAAGCAAGTGAAGGATGGTCAGAACAATAAAGGAGTGGGGTATGGACTGAAGTGTCTGCAGCATAGGAGTTATACCTGAGGTTTTAAGGGGCCAAGAACCAAACGTCAGAGACTTCTTTTGCAGAGTTAGATGAAGAGGAATGTCTGTAAGCAGTTGTAGGAAAAAGCAGCAGCTGAATGTGGAAGAGTGAAAGCAGGGAAGCAAGCTGCCAGAGAACATAACAGTGTGTGTTATGTTGACAGATTCATTCTGGTAATCCTGTTGATGTTGAAATCTGTTTCCAGGATCATTGTTTGGGGATGGGGTGGGGTGGGGGGGACGGAGTGAGAAGACACAACTCCTTAAGACTTCTGATACTAGAATCTTCCAAATGGAAGGTAAAAAATCCCACATATCTGAGTTGCAGGTGTCATAAAAATAGCTAGTCTGCAGTGCTGGTGTTTCTTGCTTATCAGCAAATACTGTACTGTTGTTTATTTGAGTTAATTTTTTATAACTAAAAGAACCCATCCATAGCTTTAGGTATCATGACATTTAACTAAAATATATATGAAACTATACAAGAGCATGGCAGAGTGCTGAGCAAAAGCAGATTTGCAAAGGACTTAGTAAAAGTTGGGCCTTTTTTCATGATGTGTAAAAGCCTGAACATTGTGGTTTTTAGGATTTTTATCTCATTGATTTTTTTTCTTATACCTTGTCTGTCCTTACAGCAGCTTGTAGAGTACAGGCACTACACACGCATGCAGTCTGAGAACCTTAACTAGGTCCTGAAGTTATCTCGACAAAGGTCAAGGATTTGAAGCACCTACATACTCAGAACTATTTCATAATCTTCTCTACAATCTTAACCAGACATGGAAGATTAAAAATAGGTCTATAGTTGGCAAAACTGGCAATGCCAAGCAAGTTTCGTGAATCAGTTGTACATATGCTTCCATAACGGTGACAGGTGAGGGAGGAAATAATTGGTTTTCTCCTGAGAACCCCTCAGCGCCAACTGGCAAAGGGTTCACTGTTCTGTAACATCAACTCCGATTAGGCCTGACTAACTCATTACCCCCAACACATTGCTATCTTAGTAGTTATCCAAAAAGGGTTGTGTAAGGTGTCTAATAAAAGCTCATATCATACAGTCAAGTCTCCTGGAAATGAACAAAAATCAGTTGTTCCTGCTGCTATTACTAGATCTATTAGTACCAGTGATCACAAGTGCTTACAGGCCCAAGCAGAGTATATAGGACTGCCTTACGCTGGCTTCATTCTTTTCTCTAAGGGTAGTTCTGGGTAATCAGTTTTCTGTCCCGAGGGATGTGCCATATGGGGTTTCACAAATTTCCAATTTTCAATGGATGTATGGTGGCCCACTGAGCTGTAGTGTGCTCAGTGTGCTGAGGCCACTCGGTGCTCTGTCTGATTCTGTGGGTGTGATGCAAAGGAATGCACACTGGAAAACATGATCCCAACTATACATATAAAATGACGGAGTCTGAATTACAGTAGCTGTTACCACTCAAGAAAGATCTTGGGAGTCATTGTGGATAGTTCTCTGAAAACATCCATTCAATGTGCAGCAGCAGTCAAAAAAGCTAACGTTAGGAACTATTGGGAAAGGGATAGATGATAAATCAAAATATCATATTGCCACTATATATATCCATGCTATGCCCACAACCTTCTGGTTGTCCCACTGGGGAAAAAGTAGAGAAGGGCAATAAAAATGATGAGGGGTATGGAACAGCTTCCATGTGAGAGGAGATTAAAAAGACTGGGACTGTTCACCTTAGAAAAGAGACAATTAAGGGGGAATATGATATAAGTCTATACAATCATGGATGGTGTGAAGGCAAATAAGGAAGTATTATTTATTCCTTCCCCTAGTACAGGAACCAGGGGTCACCCAATGAGATTAATAGGCAGCAGGTTTAAAACAAACATAAGGAAATACTTCTTCACACAACACAGTCAACCTGTGGAACTCCTTGCAAGGGATGTTGTGAAGGCCAAAAGTATAACTGGGTTCAAAAAAGAATTAAGTTCAGGGAGGATAGGTCCATCAATGGCTATTAGTCAAGGTGCAACCCCATGCTGCGTGTGTCCCTAAGCCTCTGATTGCCAAATGCTGGGAATGGACGACGGGATGGATCACTCAGTAATTTCCCTATTCTGTTCATTCCCTCTGAAGCAGTGGCTCTCAACCTTTCCAGACAACTGTACCCCTTTCAGGAGTCTGATTTGTCTTGCATACGCCCAAGTTACACCTCACTTAAAACCTACTTGCTTACAAAATCTGACATAATACAAAAGTGTCACAGCACACTATGACTGAAAAATTGGTTACTTTCTCATTTTTACCATATAATTATAAAATCAACTGGAATACATTTCGGTGTATAGCAGTATAAACAAGTCATTGTCTGTATGAAATTTTAGTTTGTACTGATTTTGCTAGTGCTTTTTGTGTAGCCTATTATAAAACTAGGCAAATATCTAGATGAGTTGATGTACTCCCTAGAAGACCTCTATGTACCCTTGGTTGAGAACGACTGCTCTGAAGCATCTGGCAGTGGCCATTGTCAGAAGACAGGATACTGGGCTAGATGGACCATTGATCTGTCCCACTATGACCATTCTTATGATGACTCGCCATTAGGGCATTTAAATGAGAACTTTCTATAGCTAGTGATTAAAATATACACCTCTACCCTGATATAACGCGGTCCTCAGGAGTCAAAAAATCTCACCGTGTTATAGGTGAGACCGCATTATATCGGGGTAGGGAGAGGAACCGCTCCCCGCCCCAGCTCACCTCTGTTCTGCCGCCGCCACTCCGCTTCTCCCTCCCTTCCAGGCTTGCCGCGCCAATCAGCTGTTTGGCCGGGAAGGCGGGGAGGGGGAGAAGCGGAGCGGCGGTGGCGTGCTCAGGGGAGGAGGCGGAGATGAGCGGGGAGCGGTTTCTCTGCGCCCTCCATTACTTGCTGCGGCCCTCCCCAGGGCCCCCCCTACCCCAGCTCACCTCCGTTCCGCCTCCTACCACAAGTGTGCCGCAGCTCTGCTTCTCCTCCCTCCATCCCAGGCTTGCCACGCGAATCAGCTGTTTGGGGCGGCAAGCCTGGGAGGGAGGAGAAGCAGAGCTGCGGCGTGCTCGTGGGAGGAGGCAGAGCGGAGGTGAGCTGGAATGGGGGGGCCCCGGGGAGGGCCGCAAGTAACGGGCGGGTGCAGAGGAACTGCTTGCGGTAACACAAATTTGGATATAACGAGGTAAAGCAGCCCTGTCCCCTGGAGCGCTGCTTTACCACGTTCTATCCAAATTCGCATTACATCAGACCGCGTTATATCGGGGTAGAGGTGTACCTACTTAAGCCAAACAAAACAAGGGGTGGAAGTTGTTAATACTGTGTCAAAATTGTGTTCAAGAGCTTCTGATCAAATCAGCCATTGACAGAGGAGCTACTGTTATGGGTTCCAAATTTTAACACTGAATCTTTTTAGTAACTGAGCTTATTTCAGTTCACTTCTCTGTCACCAGATACAAGCCAGACTCTGTACGTGCTGTAACAGATAGCATGTACAGAGCTTGGGAGCTACACTATACTTTTGAAGGATTTTTATTACTCTGGCTTCAGTGTATGAATACTCAGAACATACCTATATACAATTGGACAGAAAAAAGGTGGGCAACTAATTTCAAGATGTGGCCTTTAACTACTAATTTTTTTAAAAGTTAAAGTTTAGATACAACTATCCCAGAATCCACCTACCAACTATTGTTTTTAGGAAACAGGAACCTTACTGTTAATGTTCTTCTCTCCCGTTGCTGGGTGAAAGATGCACAGAGAGTGAAAATGGAGACGAGTACACACACAAAGCTGTCAAATGTACAGGGTAAACAATCATCTTTCAGTCATCTTAAGAATTATATGTAACAACAGTAGGTGAAAAGATGTGCTTTTAAATGACAGCAAACTGTATGTCAATCTGTTGCTTTCTGCAGAAAACACAGTAGTGGTGAGCAGGAACATAGCACACTACCATCGCCACCTCTTCTTTCCACTGTAGATGATCTTAATCAGGTAAGATGAAAATTGCTTTTCTCTTTGTTAATGAAGGTGACTTAGCAAGAGAAGAAAAACTTGATAACTGGATAGGTACTTCAGACTGCTCACGAGACAAATTTTTGTTAGTTCTGAATTGAATCAACACCAAAAACCAGTTGCATTGTAGTGGAAATCTAAAGCTTTGCACAAAATTTCTTAAGTATTAAAAAATAGGGAATCTTATAAAGCATCTTTGCCCCATTGCTTGTCACTACATAATTTTTTTTTTTTAATTAGTTCAAGCCACATTGCTTCCCTCCTATTGGACTCCTGCAAACTGTCCCTGGAAGTGCTTTCCTGATTGCTTGTAGTGCTCTTTTCCCCTCACTTCCCAGATATTTTGGTGACAAACCAGAGCAAGTTGTATGCCCATCAGAGTGCTCTAGTAACAGGGTGGCATAGATGCAGGGTTAGTGGTGCTGCACTGTCAAGTAACTTTTTAAAGTGAGAAATGAACAGGGGACTAAATCACACCATAAAGTGAGCTGCCAGCCTATGGCTGACCACCAACATAAATGATAAATAAATTAGTCTTTGCTCTATAAAGATGTTGTAGTAGAGCTCCACAAATCGTAAGTGTATTCGGAATACTTCATGAGGAAAGTTTGCATATAACTGAGAAACATATGCCTGTTTTAAGCTAATAGTCATTTTTATGAACAAAAATAGGGGAATATTCAAGCCCATGAATGTCACAACATGCTCCTTTTTTCTAGGAAAAAGGGTACCTATTACGCAAATATAAAAATGAAGGTTTTTTTGTCTGATCTGCTCAGTTGTCTCCTTACTATAAATAATTTAAGACAAGTAAATAGAAAAATCAACTTTCTGAAATCAGAACACAATGCATTGATGTACAGTTCCAAAAGGAAATTTTGATTTGCAAAATCAAAGCTGATAATTCTGTCTTCACAGGATAATAAAACCAAAACCTGGCCTCCTAAGGCCCCTTGGCAGCATTCTTCATCCATTACAAACACACTGCCCAATCAGAGTACATCTTTGTATCAGATGAGTAATCCAGTCAGTCAGTGGAATGACACAATGCAGATTTTACAGTCACCAGTTTGGTCTACAGCCAACGACTGTGCTCCATCTACAGGGATTTCCTCCAATTTTGCCTACGCGCAGCAGCAACACTCACCACAGCAGCAGACTTCCCAGCACAAACAGCTGAATAAGGGCTTTAAATCTTTTCCAGTAAAGCACGAACGCAGACCATCTTACCTGCATCAATACTAACTGCTTTTTTATATTGGAAAGATGCATCATAGGGCCAAACAGTCTTATAAATTATGTATATTATCTTTGTTTTCTCTTTGTGTATTGGCAGTGTTCTGGTTCTTTTATTATATGTGGAGTGAAAACTTTATGGTGATGTACATAGGTTTTAAATTTTTACAGTGCTGAGCAAACAGCCAATATATTTGTTAAATGTACATGAAACAGCCCAAAACTGTGATGCAAAACACTTTTAAAATGTGTACATTACCGTTACTTTTCAAACCCCCTTTTTTAAAAAAAATTGCTAAGACTACCATGCAAGACACTGTATTTTATAGCTATTTTCATATAGATTTATAGTTAAACATCTACTAAAATGCATTGACTTTTTAAGCAAATATAGTGGTTGCTTTTGCTCAACACTGTTCTTGTTTAGATTTATAATGGACAAGTTGTAGTCTTTGTATTCTAAACCGCCTGTGACAACTTTTTTAGTGAAGTGGGGCAGCAGCTTTTAACATGCCATACAAGTGGGTTTGTTACAGCAGTGTTGCAGTCATTTCATTAATGTAAATATAGAGCAGCTGGAATCACTCAAACTTGTGTTTCAAATGTTTTCTTGGCTGCCAAAGGTAGATGGTATCTGTGTGGATATGACTATGCTGATTTTCAAATACACAATTTGATACTTCTACATTTGGCCAAAGGCATTACCCCCACAGTGCTCCTTAAATGTGTGAAACTATAGCTAAGGCTACTTGCATATATTTAAAGTCTTATTTCAGATGCTACAGTTAGAGTAAAAATTGTGAGCTGGCTCAGAAGAGAAACTAGAATTAAAATGTGGGTAGCAGATACTTAAAAGAATATTATGTGCCATTACAAAGTTTAACCTGTGGAATTTGGAATAACCTTCCAACCAAAGTGGATCCAGCAGTGTGTGACTGGTGCTTAAATTGAAGGAAAAAAAAAAAGGTAAATATATATGTATAGTTATCCCATTGTATATTAATTGATGTTACAGAAGATTCTTTATATAGTTAAAGCTTATTTAAAATTTTCATATTTCATCTTTAAAAGAGTAATTAAATCATAATATTTTCTGGTATAAAGTTGACAGTATTAATCTTATTTTTATATTTTCTTAAATCATTATACCATTCTAATATGTTAACTACTAGTAAAGTGGGGTTTTAGTTCTAACTACATATAAAAAATTTTCCGTGAAGATAAAAGTACATTTATGTTCCCATTTTTCTACAAACTAAGTACATCTATATCTAAAGATACCAAAAAATAAAAAATATATATATATAAAAAAAATATACAACACTAATACTATTAAACATCTGGGCGTTTAAAACCCATTCACTCCTTTTGTTTGTATGGTGATGGGCTGTAGTTGCAGGCCCAGAATGTTACCTTTTGTGCTGTTTAAGGATGCCAATGTTGCCTGTATTTGATATACTGTCACCATGTTTTCTGAAAATTCATACTTACCATGTTTACAGATAATTGTTTGCTGTACATAGACTTTTTACAGTAATGTGCTTTGCACAATCAGCGTGGCTTGTCTGTAAATTGTTAACGTTCTGTACTATTTTACTTTTGAAAACCCTCTGCTGAAAGTACTAGTCGTTATTTAGCTTGACAAATGGTTTGAAGTTTCCTAAAGCTTGACAATATTTATGTCCCATGATTATTCATACTAAAACCAAAATGCAAATTAGGTTTATTTATAACTTTGAACTTTTCCTAACCAGTGCCAAAACTGTTGCTGCAGTTTTTGTAATTTACTGTTAATTACAAATACTGAAAGTTTCTAAAATTAATCCAAGTGAATTGTGGAAACAAAATTGAAACCATTTCTGTGTCTGCATTTTGACCATGTAGGTGCTATGTCCTGTGCTGCCGATTGTTCTGAACACTGGTAATTTTTAACATTGTTGCACTTGGCAAACAAGTCTTGCCATAAAATCTGTTTATCATTTACACTGCCAAGTGCAAGGGTTTGGTGCTTAGTTAACTTACCCTTATTGCAGTGCTTCTTGTGAATAGCTAATGCTTCTGAACTGGAACTGAACATTTTGTATTTTACTTTTAAAGCGCCTGAAAGTAAAACCTATTTGCTTTATTAAAGATATACATTTAATAATAGGTCATACCTGTTTGAAATATGCTCCCGACTGAAAATGAACAGCGTCTTACTTAAGATGTAACAAATTTGTAAATGAAAAGCTATTGAGGAATATTAATATAAAAAATGGTCTACTTAATGGACTTTTTAAATGAGTTGTCTGCACAGTAGAATCTGATATCAAATTTCCCCATAATCCTTATTTTAGGGCTACTTTACCACTAGGATGGAGTGTATAGCACCACTATTAATGCTCCTTCGTTGGCAGTTAGTAATACACACTATTGCTTCTCAGCAACTTTCCTTCTCGACAACTCATACCCATAATTCAGCTTCTGGGGGTGAACATTTTGCACTCTTGCAACTGTTATACAGGCTAAGTCACTTTCCTTATGTACTGTTCACAAATCTATGAATGACTAATTACCGTTGCTTTTGGACAAAAGTATGGTATGGTGCCATTTCGTTTAAGTTACACTAACTGTGTGACTGGAATACAAAAATCTGAAATGTGCAAATGAAAAAGCCTGTTACCTGCATCTTTTTGCCAACAATGAAATACGTGTACATGACAACTCATTCTAAGGAGAAAAGCTGCTAAAAAGAATGAATTCAGAGATGCTTGTTAACAGATTTTATTATAAAATATCTAACACATTTTCAAGCAAGTTAAAGTAATACTTTAATGTGACATTACTGAAACAATGAGTATTCTCTTATAAAATATTTAAATGCAGATATTAAACTCATTTGCTTAGTGTTTTCCATAAATAGATATCTACATACTATTTCTGAAAAAGTTTAAATTACTTATTTCCTTAATTAATCTGTTTTCAAGACAAAAGTCAGCTGTTCCTTTTGTTAGAAAATTAGAAGCCTAAACTCAGAATATTTGATTAAACTTTCATGTTTGGGAGGGAACCAACTACTCGAGCCAGTTCCATACTTTGAAATCCCATTTACGTTTGTCTACAAGTAGTAAAGTAGGTTTCCTCTAACTCACTTGTTGCATGAGTAGTGTTTCATACTAATCCCAAAAGTGCTTATGCTTACTGGGAAGAGCTTTAGTTCAATCTGCATAGTATCATATTGCAATCGGATGTGCAGCCAGATCGGTCCCTGTATTGCATCTGACAAATTCCTGACCCTGAATTTTTGCCATCTTGGAGTCTTGCAAAAATAGATTTTTACAATAGTGAAAATATTTTAATTTAAAATCATAAATAAAATTATTGAAACAGGTGCATACTTAACCTATGATGTAGCAAACAGCATTATGCTCAGTCTTGTAGATTAAACTGTTAATTAGAGCCAAGTGTCAGTTATATGGCCAACTGAGATCCAAGTCTGAATCCCATTCCAGGATACCTGGCCCATGAAGACATTCTCCGAGGGAAAGATGGGATGCACTGGGGAGGAATAAATGTCTTCTGATTTCTACAGTGCCCATCTATCAGCAAAGCAAGTCAAGTACAATTATACCAGTTTTACTGTGGAATTTGTAAATTCACAAATTTAGACAAATAGGAAATGAGTTGTAGACACACTTGGTTTAACCAGGAGGAGGGAGGAATGGCAAACTTAAACGGTTTGCTTGTCTTTCAGGTCCCTGACAACAATTCTCTAAAGTGAGTATTGCAACTAGACGCATTCTTGAGAACTACAGTATGCCCTATAAACCTGTGACAAGTGAGTGGAAGAGGGATAGGACACTAAGGGAGACTTAAGCTACAGTCCTCCCAGACCAAACAGCCATGCTGACTATATCATTCTCTGGGGTAACTTTAGATGATGTGGGGAATTGCCATGAAAACTAGAGAAGCCTGTCCCTACTCTGAGCCTAGTCAGGGGAGTAGTAATAATCCTGTTTAACCTCATGATCCAATAAGTGGTACTGGAGTAGACAAAGGCTGTAAGCTCTTCAGGGCATATAGCTTTACGCAGCAGGCAGCATAATGAGGCCCTAATTCTGCTTGGAGTTTCTGGCTGTTACTGCAATACAATAATGAAGGCAGCAAGTCCCGGACTACCTCCAGTTATCTCCCTATTTCTCCTGGGTAAGTGGGTTAAAACTTGAGCCTTTCTCCAAAGCTCAACCTGCCCTCTGATACCCAGTGTCATCATTTACCACTTTAATACACTCATTTTCCAAAAGAATACATGAAGAAATTCAGGTTGCTTGATTTCCTACTCCCCATTGTCACCTACCACTCAAGGAAGCATGAAAGACTTAGGCAGCAGCCCTTTAAAATAAAGGTGTAATTTTCTCCAAAAAAAAAAAAAAAAACCCAAAAAACCAAGGAAGGGGAAGACTGGTACAAGGGATCTTCCACATATTTATCAGCTCATCACTACTAGGTTGCAAGGCCACAGCAACTCTATTCCTATAAGAATCTACTCCCTAATGCCCATCAGTCTTGGCCCCTGGATTCCCAGCTGATCCCTATCAAAGCTTGCTCTTAGCCAATCAGACAAAATGAGGGAATGTTGTATCCCTCAGAGCTCCCTCAATTCAATCATGTCTCCATGCTTTATATAGGCACCATTGATGGGTGTCCAAGTTTGTGGGATCAGTCAGTCTTCTGTACACTGGCTGGAGTTGCATCAGCAATAGTAGCCAAATAAATAAGATTTCTGTGCAAGATATGCTGGTACCTATGAGAGAAAAAAGTTTGGAAAATTCAAAAGGGAACAAGACTTGATAGTTGTATTTTCTACAATAGAGAGATCAGGGCAGGCTGTGCCTAGACAGAATTGTAGTCATCATGCATATTTACAATTAATAAATGCCATCTTAAGTCATCTACTAAACACCCAAAATGGAAAAACTCACTCTTGGGAAATAATTAAGCCCTTTCCCTCCTCATATCTTATTTTCTTTCTCCTACACCCAACTCCCCATATACCCTCTCCAACTCACTTTCATCCTAAAGATGAGACTTACATGGCTTATTTTTCAGCTGATGATGCAGTATCTTGATGTGGTAACTGAACAAGGCTTATTTTAAGCCAAAAACTTTCTATAAAACATTTTCTGACAAATGTCAGTGTGTTGGGCATCTAAATTAGTACCTTTTCTATACGTGCACCACAGTGACTGCATTTTGGAATAAGTTTACTTACTGCACACATTCTGTAGCTCTTCCTTTATTTTGATATTCTACAATGCATCGAATCAGCTGATCGTTTTCCTCTAGTAACTAAAATAAACACAAGTTAGGGCTTTGCTTCTGCTACAGGTGCTTGAAATCTTGTTAGAAGTTGTTTATAGCAACTGCAAAAATTCCCTTCTGTTAGCTGGTTCTGCCTGTTTTATGATAATTGGGCTGAAAATATTTTCCTGCACCTTTCTCATGTTTAGGTATGCAGGCTGTGGTTTATTTGTAGTAGAGTAAGGCCTAGAACAGCATTTCTCAAATGCAGCCACCAGGAGTTTTCCCTGTGGTCATGACAGCCTCCTTGGCACAGATGGGAGAGAGAGGCAAAGCAGCACCCCTTCCTGCAGCACCTAGGGGGCAGGCTTCAGCTGGGGGACTCCTGGGGCAGGCTTCAGCCCCCCTCTCCTGATTCAGCCGGAGGTTCCAGGAGTGGGCTTCACCCTCCCCACCTTCAGCTGCAGGCTTCAGTCTCCCCACCAGCTTCAGCTGCATGGCTCCAGGCTCCAGCCCCCCAGGGTGGTGTGGCTCTGGGCTTTGCCCCTCCTCCCCACCCCAGATCCAGCCATGGGGTTCTGGCTCTGGCCAGCAGGGCTGGCCTTACCAGGCACCATGGTTAGGAGATAGGAAGTGGTGTGAGCCTTGGGTGTGCTCAGGGCAATGGGATGGGGGTGGGGAGAAGAGAAGCAACAGAGCCTTGGGGAGAGGCAGTGGGACCCAGGGGAGGCAGCAGGGGCCAAAATACAACTGTACATTCCATAGGCACAGGAACTAGGGGCATGGGGGGTGCTGCAGCACTCTCAGGTTTTATGCAGAGTCCAGGGTCCTAGCCCCGCAGGCAGGGGTCCTGTCTGACAGCCTGCCCCCAGCTGTGGCCCCAGCTTACCCCTGTCCATGCCCCCACCCCCATCCCAGAGCCATGGCCCTGCTCCCAGCCCCAGCTCTAGGAGGCAGGTGTGAACAGGGGCAAGGGGAACAAGGTAAAAAGGGCTTTGCAGTTTCACTGGCTTTCAGCATCTCCACTATAAAAAGTTTTCTAGCATCATTTGTATATTTTTGTGGAGTCTACAAAAAAACCCCGACAAACAAATCACAAGGATTTGGCCATGGATATCTCTGCATATTTCTTTGTTTTCCATAAAGTCACCAGCAAGAGTTGGTGGCCACACTCTGAGGCCACTAAAAAAATGAGTCGAGACCCCGCCCGCCCGCCCGCGCTGCAATAAGGCTCAAGGCTGCCAGGTGCTCGGCGCTGAACAGATACCGGCTCAAGGGGCAGGGCGGGAGGCCTGTATTCGGCGGGACGGCTGGCAAGTGTCTCGGGTACCGTAGGGTGCGTGGGGATGAGCCTTGCGCAGCTTCGCGGTGCGACCCATGGTACCGGCGTGGGTGAACCGCCCGCGCGCCGCTCGCGAATTGCAGTAATTCGGCGGGAGCCGAGCCGGGCCGCGGCCAGGCTGCGCGGAGGGAGGCGCGGGCTCCGTGACCAGAAGCCGGGAACGGGGAAGGGGAAGGGAGCGTCCCCCACGCTCCGGCTGTCCAACGGGCCCCCCGCACACAGGGGAGTCAAGGGAGGACCCGGGGACTCGAGGGGCTGTGGCGGGGCCGGGCAGACTCACCCGCTGCAGGGTCTCTGGATTCACCTCCGCTTTCCCGCGCAGTCGCTCCGGCACGAAAACCACCGACATGGCCCAGAACCCGCAGCTACGGTCCGGCCTTTCTCCCCGCGAAAGGCTCCGCTTAGCTCCGCCCACAGCTCCGCCTACCTCCACTACCTGCAGCCCCAAGGGGGGGGGGGGGTGAGGAAAGCAACGTTGTAAACAAAAACTCTATTGCCTCCTCTCCCGCTCCAGGGGATTGGTTCCATCCGCACCGGGCCTCTCCCAGATTCATCCCGCCCCACGGGCTGCAGCGCGGCCGCCGCTACTGCGGGGGATGGGGCGCTACGTGCTAGAGCCACACAGCGGGGGGGGGGGGGGGCTGCCTCCCGCTGGGGACAGGACCCAGGAGCCCCTCCCATGCAGGCCGGGGACGCGACGGGCTGGGGTGGTACAGACCGGCTCACCGACTGCCGGGTCTCTGGAGTCACTTCCAAACCGCCGGCAGTTACCGGTCTGGGCTTTCTCCCCGCGCAAAGGCAGCTGGGAATCACGCCCGGCCAGCCCCAGTCCTTCCCCCGGCGGATTCTGATTGGCTCCGCCCAGGTCGCTACCAACCTGCAGCCCCAAACGGGGGCGGGGATCCACGTTGTAAACAGCTGGTATTGCCCCCTCCCCTCCGGGGATAGGATCCACCCCAGCCGTGTTTCTCCCGGTCCTCCCTCTGCATAGGCTACAGCCCGGCCCCCGCCACTGCGCCGGGGTGTGTGTGTAGCAATGGTGGGGTGCTCAGTGGTAGAGGCCCCTGGGCCCCGCTTTGCGCCTAGCTCCGCGGGGACGCTCCCCCAGCCGCCCCTGGCGAAGCTCCCCGGCTCCGTGCGAAGTATCCGCAAGAGCCGGCGATTGCCGCCAGAGCTGCGCGGTTGGGGAACGTAGCTGGGCGGGGAGAGCTGGGTTCACAACACATCCGTGCTCCGTCGGCAGGAGCGTCTGGCCCCGCTGGGCGGGGGGGGGTTGGAGACCGGGGTTCAAAGCTGCTCAGGGAGTTGATCTAAATTTTGAATTTAGGCACCTCAGGTGCCAGTGAAGTAGCTAAATGCCTTTGCAGATGTAGGCCGTGGCTGTTTCCACACTTCACGGCAAGTAGGCCCCTGCTCACCTGTGCCAATGCAGATAGAAAAGCAGGACTGACTAGGTCAAGGGGAGCTTAGGGTGGGTGGTATGCCAGTCACTGCAGTGCAGAGACACAGAGCCCAATACCTATTATAAGTAAGCCTGATATTGCACAACTGTGAGTATGGTGATTATTAGATCTAATCACTCCTGTTTCTGCTAGAAAGTCCCCTACTTGAAGGAAGTTCTTCTCCCTTAAATTTCCAGCAGGCTCTCTCTTTAACATAGGTAAGCTCAGCTGTATTAACTAGTTAGGTTCAAAGCACTTGCTTTACTGTAAAGGGCAAAACTGTAACAGAAAAAACTTGGAGTTAGAAGGTAAAAACAAGCAAGAGTTGTTTTGAATCCTCATCCCTTTGCTCTCTCAGCCGGATAAGCTCAAACCCACTTCCTCCATCATTAGTGATAAGGCACAAAACTAACTCAGTTGGGATTGAGCAGCAGTACAAGTGGAATTAACACATATAGCACTACCCCTCCCTCACGTTTCTATTCTTTAGAAATGCAGATTCAAATTTCAAGTAGAAAAATGACTTTTTATGAATACTTACATCTTCCACTCATAATGGAGGACCTACACAAGTCTAAAACTAATACAGCTTTCAGCATAAGAAAACTGCATTGCAGTAAGGTGTGAACTCTTAACTGTTATTTGCTGCAGCAGCTGTAACCCCTTTCTGTTTTCAAACTTCTGGCTAGAAATGTTAAAGTCTAATTCATACTACCCTCCAAAATTTAGACTGTAAAGGGGTATTAAATCAGTTCTCCCCCCCTCCCCCCCCCAATAGTTTGGCCACATGTATTATTCCAGTGCCCAGGAGTAGTATGAATTAGTGAAATTTCATTTGTGCATTTTTAGAATATTTCTACATTGCAGATCTGTTTTTTTTCTAAACACAATCAGCTGGTACATTATTCAGTGAAGTTGTGTTGCGTAATTTCAGGCTGTCATCGCACAAAGATCAGGTCAGCAAGTGGAACAATATTGGAGAAGTAACTGCAATGTGAATACAAGAGGGGTTTGAAAGCGAGAAGGGAAGTAGATTTCACAGTTAGCTACATAAAAGATATCTAGCATCCACAACTGAATTCCAAAGCATCTGTAATGGTTAAGAACCACTAGAAGGAGAAATCATCAACTGAATTTTGTCTTGTAGAGTATGGAAACACTCTCATATGGGGAGTAGTAGACTCCACAGGATGAGAAGAGGGAAAAGATGGCTGTAAGGCAAGCCCTTCTTAGGAAGCAAATTGCAGGGTATTTTGGTATCTAGATCTAATGAGTTCTGGGAGTCCGGAATGTGCCTTGACATCCAGGCCTTTTTAATCTCACATGACCGCCCAGCAATAATAAAATATATGTAACTCAGCCCACCACAAGCATTTAACCATCAAACTAACTCACCCACTGAGCAAATCAGAAGCAAGGGAAGAGCTGCTTTTCATTTGACACCCCATCTGGAAACACCTTCATCCTCCCACAGCCAGTCAAATAAAAAGCTTTTGCAGCATGACAAGGTGATCACCAAGTTCTGCTTATTCCAGATAAGGGAAAGTGGAGAGAGAGTGTGACAGTAGCAGCTAGCAGTCCCATTATTCTAGGCACCATAGAAAATGTCAGCAATCTAGCTTGAGGAAGAGATGCACCAGGTCAGTGAAACACAGTTAGGGTGCCTGTATTGTTGCTACATTTTCAGAAAGCTGTGCACCAACTCACCACCTGCCTAATTCTTATCAATTGGCAGTAGTCTGCAGGCATCACAACAAGAGTCTTTAAGAAGGACATGAACTGACATAAGTTAGGGGCTTTAGAAATTTGATTCTGGGGAGCTCATCATTTATAAGGAGTAGCATGGTAGAAAAATATAGCCCTACCCTGAAAAGTCAATAATATTCTGCTGTGTGGTACTCGTAGCAAACAGATTCTCACACACACACACACACACACACACTCTCTCTCTCTCTCTCCCCCCCCCCCCCCCCCCCCCAATCTTTCACATCCACAAACTCACCCTGGTTTTGACATTCAGGCTGTTTCTTTCATACAGCACCCATAATAAAAATTCTATAGCTTGAATTATTCTCTATATCTGTGCAATACCATTGTGTTCAGTTTATTAACTTGATGCTAATGGGATTATACAGGTAACCTGAGGGGCCCAGGAGGCCCTGACTTGCTTTGGAAAGAAAAAGAAGGGAAGGCCCAGAGTAGCAGAGTTTATCTTAAAAGCTGGAGCCACTGATGCAGAGAATGACTGTCCACGTGGACAGCCTGAACAGGGAGTGGGTTAATAGATGCTGGTCTGGAGCAGCACTGAATCTCTAGCTGGCACTGACTGCTGGGCCCCCAAGTGGAAGCAACCACAGGAGGGTAAGCTTCCCTTCTTTCACACATGTTCTTCCTGTAGCTTGCTTAAAAGAACTGTAAAAACAAGACTTTTTTCTTATTTTGTTTTTCCCTCTCCTTAGTATTGCCTTTGTTTGTCTACATTGTCCCTTTGCTTGAAAAGGAAGAAAGCAGAAAACAGGATTAGAAGGAACAGAGGAGCCTGAGATAGTTGCTGCTACCCTGCTTCCATTATGAAGGGGGAAGAGCGCAGTTCTTCTGTACATCTGCTTGGGAAAACAGATTAATAATCTGTTCCTCCTACTCCAGTCTTACTAGAACTAGAAAGAATTTTCAGAAAGACTGATTTTATTGAACTGTTTATTCTGGCTTAAAATAAAAACCTTACTTTCATGTAGCAAAGTACACTGAAGGTATGCCATGCTGCTAGTTACTGGGGTACAAAACACCCCAATTAGTAACCCAAACAAGTGGGGGAAGATGCATCAACAAAGACCTTCACAGCATGAATCATTGGTAAATATTTACAATTTCTCTTGTTTAAATAAGCCTGGGACACCTCATACAGTATACATGGTTATTGCAACAGTACAGCACTTGCCTTTATGTTCAAAAACCTCAGAAGTTGTTCAGGATCATGATTTGTGGTTCCCAAAAAGGCATTGTTGATAACATGCAAAAAACATTACTAAACAATATTATCTAACTTCTACGGCTGCCAATACTGGACCTTAATAAGGAAACCAATTACAAAATACTTCCTTGTAGTGAGTGCTATACAAAAAGATATAAAATTAAGATAAGATTCTATCAACCACTTTTAAATATTCCAATTTTCCAACAGTGCAGTTTTCCACATCTTTATCACCACTGAACATTTTGAGGATAAAGTTAACAAAAATGAGCAAATCAGATCAAAAAATTTTAATCTTTGGATCCCTTTATTCCTGTGGCCTTCATATACATATACAAATGCAAATTACCAGATTCCTTTTTCAATTATAACTTAAACATATCAAAAAGTTGTAACTAGTCATTTAGAATTGACAAAAAAATCCATACCAAGTCATTTGTGGGTTCACTGGTCTAACAACCAGAATTGTTAATGTCTCCAAGCTAGAGTCTATCAAAATGCAAACAACTTCAAAACACTAAGAATTCTCTTTAAATTGATTATGTCTACTGGTATTACAACAAAGTTAACATTTCAAGAATTGACACATGAAGGCATATTTTCATCCCAAGCATTTTAGAAGGAGCATATTAACTCATATGCCTGGTCCATTTTTTAAAAAGTGAATAAGTAAAATTAATTGCAAGTTCTGACATATAACAAAATGTTTTATTTTTGTTCTTATTTGAAAAATCTTAATTTGGTCAAATCCTGTGATATGCCAGACATTACAAAATGAAGTTCTTGCAAGAAAGAAGAGTATCCAGTTTTGTATAATGGAAGAACATTTTCAAATCTTCATTATAATCCAAATGTAAAAATCAAACAAATTTAAAGCCTGAAAAGCTACTAAGAAAACAAACTAACTCAGTGTTCTTTAGCATATCAACTTTTGCAATAACATAGTATGTTTGCTGACTTAAAAATGTTTATTCTTTAAAAAATTAGTTGCTTTTTATACAGCTATACAAAGTTTGTAATGTTTCTTTGGCAATGGGATATAATGGAATTTTACAACTATATAAAAAGTTTCCTTTGCCTAAGAAACAATATTTACTGTGTGTACATATTTGTCTGACAAAGCAAGTTTTCTACTGTCCAGCACCCTAGTTGACAAAGTACAACTATCTCAAAAGGGATATTACAGGATTTCCAAAAAACAACCTTCAGTGGATCAAAACACTCACAGTATCGACGGCCTTCTGCATACAATTGTCCTTGTAACTTGCGGCAATTATTAAATACAGTTTAGTAATAAGAAAAATCCTTTCAGTGATGAAAAAATACTTAAATTCCATCGAAGTACTGCTTTATAGCTAACTATACATAAGAAATTACTTACCCTTCTATCTCAAATATATTTAATGCTCCTTGTTTTCAAAGATGGCCATTTTTCAAAAAGTAACTGCATTACCCCCCTTTGAAATTAAATAGTTAAATCCCAGTGCTGGTGACAAGTATACAGCAAATTAACTTCATTCTTTGCAAAGACTGAAACTAATTCTCTCGACCATGAAGATCTAGAAGTTCACCTGGTTCCAGCTTTCTTGTAGACTATGCAGAAACTTTGTTGTCTTTCTAGAAGAGACATCAGAATGTTATATTTTGTTCAAACAGATTTGTAGTCAAACTAGTTTAAGAATATGGAAAATGATTAATTGATTTTAGATGGCCACCAAAAAAAGACATCACAGTATCTTTCCCAAAGGCTATTAACAGAAACACAGAAAAACGGCTTTTTATAATTAATTTAACTTCTATTCAATGCACCCCTCATAGTCTGGCACACTTAAAGGAGGCTCGTCATCCAGGCTTGGAAACACTTATGGCATTATAGATTATGTAAAGATATCAACTTTCCAGTCAGCCTAGTTGCTGCATTATGCACCCCCTTTTGCTCAAGCCTCAGATGCTGCCTCACTCCATATCAATGCTACTGACTGGATAAAGCATGCTCAGCTCCCAAAGGAGCTCAAAACTACAGGACTAACCCATACCAGCTTGTGAAGAATGCTTGACACAGTCAGGAAGTTGTGCCAATGCAAGAAAATTCACGATTCCATGATGAACCAGAAAAATATCATGAAAATTTCTAATTGACAACTGCCTCCCCTCCCTCCCAAGCAAACTATCACAAGAACATGTATTCAACCTGGGCCAGAATTTTAACATAGGATTACTTCTATCTATTTTTGTTTACTTGATGTATGGCACTCAGCGTGGATAATAAACTATCACTTTAATATTTTTTCTGGTCTGACTAACTTTCTGGTTCTAGAGCAGCAATGCAATGTTTGGGAAAATGTGAAGTTCCCATACAAGTGGTTTTCACTGAAATAGTGACGTTATGAAAGTTTCAATATTGGAATCAATGGCGCTATGACAACTTATCCCAGCAAAGGATCAGGCCAATTATGGTTCTTAGTAAAAACAAAACAAAAATCCTTCCCCCCCCAAAAAGTGCCAAATCTATCTGAAGTGTCCCTTTAACCAAATGCATCACTTGGCAGTTGCTGTTTAGGGAGGTCCACCTGCTCTGCCCCTCCTAGAAGGCACTAGAAACCAGAGGAGATACGACCTCAATCATGACTCCAAAGGAGTACATCATATATGTTTTTGAGGTGGTTGTTTTAGAGTTTATATACTTTGGGGGAAAGACACTCTAACTCAGTGGCTCAGCCCATCCTGAACACAAACTATTTCAGTTGGGCAACTATTGTCTCATTTCTTATGCTTGGGGGGACTTTAAGCTTTCTTAATGTTCTATTTATATAATTAAGACACTTTATTTAAGACAGTAAGGAAGTATGGATAAATTTGAGCTATTTTTGCAGTTTCAACAGTGGATGACATGGGAAATTCCCTTTCTTCCAAGTTCTTCCTATCCCTGTGCAGCATCCCATGGCACAGTTTTTATAATGTCAAAAAGTGAAAATAATCATCTTCATCAGACCTTGCATAAGAGCAATTTATAAGCACATCAGAAACTATTCTGGCCATAGCCTTAATTCTCAGTTTGATTCTTTAGAGTTGAAATGAGACTTTTGCAGAGGGCCAACTAAAGGCATCTGCATCTCTAAACTCAACTAACATCCTACTCTGAGGGTTTAAGAGGGATTTAACAACTGCATAGGCCTTGTGCTGACCCCTCAGTATGGGAGTGAATTTAATCCCTAAAGAACAGTTGTTTTTGTGGAAGACTGCAGAGGTAACTTGAGTATGAAATGCTTGAGCAGGATGAGAGTTTAAAGCAGCTTACTGCTGTCTTAGAAAACTGTGTGTTTCTCCATCAAAGAAAATACCAGAACTCTGGAAATAATTTTAAAGCTTCTAATATTTATTTTGTTTACTGTGAAAGGTTAAAAATGGGTGATTAATCCTGCAGTAAAGGAGTTTAAGCTACAAAAAGAGTTCAACCCTCCTCTTCAAATCCTTGTATTTTCAGAATACTGCTTAAGAAATGCCTCTGTTCCAACAGCCTTTCCTGACTGTACAATCCCAAAGGGCACTGGATCAGGTCCTATGTTCTTATTGAGAATGTAATTAAGAAGATAACAAACCCTTCAAATTGCACTAAACAAAATTCTATTAATACATATATATTATTATTACCCTATATTCAAAGTCAGCAAACTCCCTGCCTCCACGACCACCTCTGAATCCGCCACGAAATCCTCGAGGAGCGCCGAAGCCACCTCTTCCACCTCCACGTCCTCTGCCACCACGGAAACCAATTCCTCCTCTACCGCGGTAGCCGCCACGACCACGATTTGAACGCAGTGGTATGCCGAAAGTCTCCGCATTTAACCTTCTTTCTTCAGCCCAGGTTGGTCTCCGTTCTCTATCACATATAAAGCAATAAGAGCCCTTTAAAATTTGTCTAAACTTTCACTTTGAAGCAGCCTACAATGAGAGAGCCTGTCCAGCAGCACCCAAGTCACCACAAAAGGCACTAAAATGAAACACTTCTGCTTATCTTTCATATTTAAGTTTTGCTTGATGTGATACCTATTTGAATGCCTGGCACAATCCTTTTAGTATAATGGAAAGGAATGTTTTACTGTAGCTATATACTGTAATATTGTACTGAGAATTTCACTTTAAGATGGAATGCTGCCATATGTATGCTACATTCTGCACAATTACAAAGGCTCTATGTTGACTCAAACAGGAAATTGAAAAAATTAGTACCAGGAAACTTGAAATTAGGCCTTAGTTTTCTATTTTCTCTATCTGATGGCACTGAAACAGCACTGAACCTCCAACTGGTGCAAAGAAGTTATAGAAATCCAAATTGTTGTCTTCCTGCTATCAGTGCATCACTGGGGAAGCGCTGAATCAACTCTCAAAAAGTGCATCACTCCATCAAAGGACCTGTGTTTTATTCTGCATATTTTTATACTGGGAAACTGCAAGTGGGACTTGAACTTTGGTTGCTTTCCAACCACAGTCACGAATTTCATTTTTAAACTATAAACAAATTATTTCATAATATAGTGCATCAGCATTAGACAAGCACGGAGGAGAATAATGGGCTTCCCATTGCAGGGCATACCTATTGTCATCACAAGAGATGTTATCAAAAAAGGATTTGGTTTTGTCATAGTAGCAGTTGGGTCCAAGTGGATCTTCTTCATCAGCATTCCCTTCACTGTTTTGGGTGTCAACACCTGAGTCTCCTTTATCTTCCCCATTTACAGGCTTCTCTGGTTTCTCAAGTTTATCTTCTAGAAAAATAAAAATAATCAGAATTCCTCCATTCTAATAAGATTTAACAGAAAAGGCCAACACTAACTTGTGACAAAATCTAACCCCATAATAAAAGAACAACGAATTTTTAAAATACAAAAAATTCTAAAGCCTAAACATAAAAAGTGGAACAGTGTTTAAAAAAATCTGACCTTCATATGGTTCCCATATGAAAGAACATATATAACAGTTAGTTATGACTCTCATAATTTAGAGGGAAAACTTCTTGAAGATCTAATACATGGGAATAACCATGAGATAACACCATTGAAAGAAGGTGAGTATCCAAATGTAAATAGTCACAACTGTAGCCATCTATTACCTAGACCTTCTAAATTAGGATTTGTGTTATTGCTGTCCAGTGGACTGAGGTCCTCTTGATTTTTTGCAGATTAAATAAGGTGGTATTAGTAGATGAGATATTAAAATCATTTTACAGTTATGGATAATGTGTGTTATACTTGTATTGAAATGTGAATTTATTAGATTCTTAACAGGACTAAAGATCTATTATTTAACATACATGAACAGAACATATAATTAATGACAAATACATAAAAAAAAAAAACGTTGCCTCTTCATCCTCTTTAAGGGTTGAGGTTTATCAAAAGAACTTCTGATATACTATAGAGGACTCCACTGCAATGTTATAGTGCACTGCTAAGTTAGCCGGTTCTGTAATAGTCCCCAAAAGTTAAATTATCTTGCTTGGATCTCAATGCCTTGCCAAAAAAGGAAAAAATAAAATGATACATCATCAAAAACTGAACTTTTTGCACATCGATGTTAAATATTTACAACACTTCCCCTTAGCATTATGTGTTAGTAACCTTCACTGGTCTACTGCCACACACTGCACATACTTCCTCAAACGAACATGCAAAGCAGCATCGTCGTTCAAGACACATCTACCCAAGACAGAACACCACCAACAACAGGGCAGTGAAGAAGCCCTTTCTACATAAAAATGGCTGCAAAAAATCTGATTTTATTTTTTGCCAGTCCCCACATTTTAAACTCTTGCACTACAGAGCTCTAAAAACAGTTACTAACCTTTCCATAACTGTTTTTCTTTGAGATGTGCTGCACATGTCCATTCCACTCGGGGGGCGGGGGGGGGGGGGGGGAGGGAGGGGAAGGGGGTGCGCTCCAAGCACAGCTGCCGGAAGTTTATTCCTCGGTGGTATCCATTGGGTGCTCGCTAGTGCCGTGCGCTCATAGCCCCAGTATAAAGCGCCCAGCCAATCTGCACCCCTCAGTTCCTTCTTTCTGGATAACTCTGAAGAGGGGTAGGAGAACGGGTTGTGGAATGGCCATGTGCAACACATCTCGAAGAACAGTTACAGGAAGATTAGTAACTATTTTTTCTTCAAGTGATTGCACAGGCATGTCCATTCCACTGTAGGTGGCTCCCAAGCAGTAACACAGGTTAGGTTGGACTGTAAAACAGCGCGTCTGGAATTGGCATCAGCCCTGGCCTGTTGAGTAATGGCACAGTAAGTAGAAAAATGTATGCACTGACGACCAAGTTGCTGCTCTGGAAATGTCCTAGATAGGGACCCGGGCCAGAAACGCCGCTGATGAAGCTTGCGCCCTCATGGAATGGGCAGTCAGGATAACTGGCAGTGGAACACCTGCCTGTTCGTAACATGTGCGAATGCATGATGTGATCCAGGAGGAGATCCTCTGAGCAGAGATGGGGAGGCCTTTCATCCTATCAGCTATTGCTATGAAGAGTTGAGTGAATCTATGGAATGGTTTGGTCCTATCAATATAAAATGCTAGGGTGCATCTGACATCTAGAGAATGGAGATGTTGCTCCTCCCTATTCACATGTGGTTTCAGGTAGAAAACCTGTAGGAAAATTGCCTTTGATTACTGTGAAACCACCTTCGGGAGGAAAGCAGGGAGAGGGTGCAACTGCACCTTGTCCTTAAAGATGACAATGGACAGGGGCTCTGATGTAGGGGCACGGATCTCAGAGACTCTTCTGGCCGAAGTAATAGCCACCAGAAAGGCCATCTTCCAGGAAAGGTATGACAGGGGGCACATTGCCAGTGGCTCAAATGGGAAGCCCGTGGGTTTTGATAGAACCACGTTTAGGTCCCACAGGGGGATGGGCTCAGAATTTGAGGGTATAGCCTTTCCAGGTCCTTGAGGAAACAAATGGACGTCTCGTGCGAGAAAACGGATAGGCCATCTAGTGAGTGTGTGTGTGTATACACTTAAGAACAGTCTGAATCAACAATTGCATAGGCGAGAGATTGAGTTGGGAACCCCAAACAGAAAAACGCTTCCACTTGGTGAGGTAAGTAGCTCTGGTAGAGGTCTTCCTGCTACCTAATAGGACTTGGCAGACTTGCTCTGAGCAGACTAACTCTGCGCTATTCAGCCATGGAGCTTCCATGATGTCAAGTGGAGAGTGCTGAGGTGACACAGGGGGAAGGAGAACACTTCTCCCTGCCTGTTTAGGTTGCACATAGCTGCGGTGTTGTCAGTGAGCTTGAAATGTGAGCTCTCGGACGACATGTAACAAAAGCTCTTCTGGGGGACCACAGGCCTCAGGTTCTGAGGGGCCCTACATGAGCTCCCCAGCTTAACTCGGACACGTCCAAGACTAGGGAATACCTGTGCAGACCCCCAGAGGGTCCCACTACCAATCGAGGGAGGTGAAGACCAGGGGAGGACTCTGAGAACCGAGTCCAGATAATGGCAGTTTGGTGAGTACACTGAGGCAAGCCAAGCCTGAAGGGACCTGAGGTGTAGCCTTGCACGTTGCACCACATACATGCATGAGGCCACGTAGCCTAAAAGTCTGAGACAGAAATGGTGGTTCTTGATGTGCGCTATTAGTGATGTAATTGCCTGAAACTGGCCTTCCGGGAGGAAGGTCCTGGCCTGGGTGGAGTCGAGTACCACTCTGATCAATTCTATCCTTTGTACCAGAGTGAAGATAGACTTCTGCTCATTTATTAGCAGGCCCAGGGCCTGGAAAGTTGACTGTCTGAGGCAGATGCTGGATTCTGCTTAAGCCTTGGATCAGCCTTTGACTAGCCAGTTGCCCAGATGGGGTAGATTTGCACATCCCTTCTTCCTCCACCCCATCTTCTCAAGAAAGCCATCACTACTGCCATACACTTTATAAAGACCTGTGGGGCTGCCAACAAGCCAAACAGGACGACCACGAATTGGTAGCGGGTTTTGTTCATGAAAAACGTGAGAAACCTTTCGTGGCCTTGGAAAATTGGAATGTGGAAATAGGCGTCTCTTAAATCCAGGGCAGCTTACCAGGCCCCAGGAAGTGGATGATGGAAGCTAGACAGACCACGTGAAACTTCAGCATCTTAAGGTAGCTGTTGAGGCGGCACAGGTCTAGAATAGGTCGGAGACCACCCTTGGCTTTCGGGATTAGAAAATATCGGGAGTAAAACACCTTCCCTCTTAAGTCCTATGGAACCTCTTCCACGGCTCCCACCAGGAGGGCTTGCACCTCCTGGGCTAGAAGTTGCTTGTAAGAGGGTTCCCTGAAGAGCAACTGGAGAGTAGGGGGGGACATATAACCCACCTCCACGGTGTTCAGCACCCCACGGTCTGTGGCGATGGGAGACCATGCTGAGATGAAGTGGAACAGGCGGTTTGAAAACAAAGGGGACACAGGATCCAGTGATATAGGAACTGGTATAATGCCTTCAGGCGTCCCATGAAGAGGACTGTTTCGAACCCCTGGAATATCTGGGTGGAGCTGATAAAAACCTGCTGGCCAATGGGACAGGTGTCCTTCTTTCAGAGGCCACCAAGAAGGAGCATCTTGAATGGGGCCCTGGCATTGGGGGGGGGGGAGGGGGGAGGGGGGGAGGAAGGGGGGAATGCCCATGGGTTCAAAAAAGGTCACTACATAGGTAAAGGCCAGTGACCACCAGGCCAAGCAGTCGGAGGCATCCCTGTGGCTGGGTTCATGGCGGGGCCGGGAGACCGGAAGGATTATGGGGGTGACTCCTTGGGCAAGAGGGGTACAATTCAACCTCTGACTCCAAGGATGAGCCTTCCTTTGTGGACAATGGAGGTGCGGTTCCCACCGGTGCTGGAGATCGGTTCTGGGGCAGGGAAGCTTGCACCGGAATTAGCAAGGACGGTTTCCCCCTGGATGGTATTGTGCAGCCCAGAATCAGATGGCAGCTAGGGGCTACCTGCTTCCTCCTGCCCACCGGCACCGACGACCCTTGTACTGCCCGTGAGGGCAGTACCTAGAGCACCAGTAGGTTTCTGGCTGTGGCAAATGCCTCGGGAATGGATGGCACTGCAATTGTGCTGGCACCGCTCTCCCTCTGGTGTCAACAACTCATCTGTGACCAGATTCAACGGTGCCTGCGTACAGGCTGGAGTCAATGGTGCTGCCTACAAAACTGAGGCAGAGGAATGGTCCAACCTAGGTTGCACTCCGCTCTCCATGCCTAGCCTTCTTCTGAGGTAGAGAATGTTCCCTCTCGGCCAAGAATGGCGAGCAGCACTGAGATTTCTGCTCAGCGGGAGGAGGCCTCCTCACCGACATTGAGATTCTCGGTGCCGAGTCCAACCGGCTCAGCTCGGAGGAAGGACCGAGCACCACTTCCATCAATAGGAACGTTAGCCTGCCTCCCAGTCCTTCTTTGTATGAAGCTTAAAACCACGGCAGATCTGACAGCAATCTCTGTGAGCCTCACCCAAACACTTTCGGCAACTCAAAGACAAAGCCCTGTTGCAGGAGGCACAGGGCTTGAAGCCCATTGACCGGGGCATGCCTTGGAACTGGGAGCAGATGAAACTCAGTTGTTAATGAGCAGTTGAAACTCAGTTAATCTAGCTGACACTTCTCCTTCAGCGATTTACACTCTAAAAGTTCAGAAAAAACCCAAAGGAAAAAGTCCAGAGAATAGCTTGCTGTAGCAAGGAGAGCAGTTCCAGCGACCATCACAGGCAGTAAGAAGGAGCCAAGGGGGCACAGGTCGCCAGGTCCTTTATACTGGCACTATGAGCGCAAAGCACATGAGTGTGCCAGAATCGACCTGACGGATACCACTGAGGAAAAAAAAGCTTCCAGTTGCTGTGCTCGGGGTGCACACCAGGAGCGGCAAAAGCTTCCTAGAAGTGTGGGGCCACCAGCACCCAAACCATGGCCCTGCCCTCACACCACCTCTCCTCCCAAAAAACCCTGCGCCACCACTTCCCCCAGAGCCACCCCTTCTTGCCCTCACAACCAGGTAAAAAGAGGGCTATGCCCTCTCACCTTTAAAAGTGGTGGGGCCATGGCCCCATGACCCCCCCCGTTCCAGCGCTCCTAGTGCGCACACCCCTACAGTGCAATGGACATGTACAATCACTCAAAGAACTACTACTCCTCTGGCTGCTCCTAGAGGAGGAGAAAGGCAAAGAACAACAAATGGATACACTGGCAGAAAAAAAAAAAAAAAAAAGACCACATACATCCTCCTCTCCAATGAAAATATTTGCCCCAAATTCTCATTCTGGTATCTCACTTGACTTTCATGTACTGAATTAATGGACTATTGACTGACTTAAAAAATTGGCTAGGGAGTGAAATACATTAAAAAGTTCCAGAGTTTGAGCATAATCCATTGATTTTTTCCCTACATCCCACCATCTTTCCAGAGCTCAAATATTTACTACCTTTTCCTATTGGGAAAGACTGCTCATAAACAGGGTTGCTAGAAATTACACCTGTTACCGCTACATAGCACAATTTTGGATATTCTGTACTTCAGAATTGAAAACAAAATTCTTTAAAAAACCCAGCCTAAAATACTGAGCCAAATATTGTTTAGAAGTCTTTCAAGCCATTAATACATAAAGAAACAAATCTGTTAGTTTTTTTTCATGGTATCTATTTTCCATCAGTTTCTAGAAAGCAATGATATGGCCTTCAAAGAAATTTTCCCAAAAGAGCCTTTGCTTTATTAAGCCACACAAACTATTTCTTATTTTCCCATGCTGAAATCTAGAACAGAAGTAAGTTTACCTTTTAATTTAAGTTTATTATGAAATTCTCTATCAATTTCCTCCTTGTTGAATTGTGCATTTGCACTTTCAAAGTCAAAGTCCTTCTCAAACTTCATTGGGCCATCCCGCCTAATACCAAATCGTCCTCTGCCACCACGGTGACCACCACGGCCTCTTCGTGTTGAAGGTCCACCTGGAGCTGTGAGAATTTAGGATTTGAAGAGATTCACAACTTTAAGAATGCCTGGTATGACTGGTCTGTATCTCATGCACCAACTTTCTGCATCTCTTGTGAGTAAATATCTGTTGTATCAGAGAGCACCTCACAATCTTATTCACCTATAATAAATACTACAATAGAATAGAAGTTAGGCCTTCCATGAGGATGTTCGATTACCTTGATTAAGCAAAGGTTTAAGTCAGGAAAAACAGTGAAAAAATACTGTTTTGAATTTTAAGAGGTTTGCAGCATTTTATTCTTTGACAACTTCTATAATAAATGGTCAGGGCTTTGCATTTCACACCTGCTGTATTTATCATCTAGTTACTAATATTTGCTTTTACAACAACACTATTCAAATCACTACTTAATACACTGCCATCAGGGCAGGTGTTTCCTTTACGCATGATTTTTGCTCCTGGTATCCCATTTCAACACTAACTGTTGCCATCCACAAGTAAATGACATCAGTTCCCTAAAACTAATTAGGTGGATTTTCTATATTGCTGTGCTCTGTACTGCAGTGAAAGTTTGCATGGTTTTAAGCTTTATAAATTATAACTAGAGAAAAAAGTTTCCCATCACTTTCCTAAAATATAAAGTGAGCAGTTACGAGTTTTGCAGGTTGTGTGCGCGCATGCGCATACAATTTAGCTACTAAAGCCTTAAAATTAACATCTCATAAAACAAAGGTAAGGTTTTTCTCAAAACAGATTTAGTTTACCAATTTGTCGCTTGTTTTCATTTCTGAGTTGCTCATTTTCTGATCTTGAAACCTTGTGTGCTTCAGCTACAGATGGAAAATAATGTAGACGAGCAAGTCATATCTTTTTATCATTCTTCTGTACACAACTATGTTATGTAGAATTTCAAAATCAGATAGGTGATAAAGCTTAACAGAATTATAACAATTCCCCCACCCTAATGATGGAAATATGTTTTTTAATTTAAGAAAAATTAAACAAGTTAAGATTACTAGAATTCATTGGGTAAAAAAGATGAGATTTCAGACCTCCATTGGCACATAGACTACCATTATGCAGTGTGAATAAAAATAAACCTTAAAACCTCACTTAAAAGGAATCCATAAACCATTCAAAGGAGAAAGCACAAGACAGGTAAAAGGAAAATATCCAAAGTTCTACCTCGTCTGTGCTCCTGATTCTCTAAAGATTTTTGGCTACCAGATGCGAAAGGTCTGGCTGGTATAGGACTCCTTCTCCCAACAGGTGCTGGAGCAGGTAAATGGGCTGAAGCTGTTTGTACTGCTTGTTCCATGGTTGGGCTCTTTCTCAAATGGTCTATCTGAGGACTTGAACGACCTAAAATGTAACCAGGGAGATCATTTCTTATCTACAAGTTTTATTTGTGTCTCTCAAGTCAACCAATCTAGACTGAAGGGGTTATCTCCCTTACCAGTCAAGACAGCTGTGTCCAAAGAGGAAATAAATATTTCTGCACCCTCAGATCCACTAATCCAGACTGAAGAGATATATAGCAATTCCCCTTCCCCCAGTCTAAAAGAAAAAAAAAATGGGTAGGACAATTAATTCCTACCAACCCAGCCACGAGTGTTCTAGCTATGGAATAGAATTTTCTGATGTTTGGGTGGTAGGAAATACTCTTCCCTCTTCCTTTCTGTGAAGACTGAGTAGAAGGTAACTGCCCTCCCAATGGCAGATCTGTACTTATCTATATAATTAATTTAGTGTATTGTTGTGTGAATGTTCTACAAATTAATGAACAGCAATGGCTAGTGCCAGCTATAATGCAGGCAGATGAGCTGTGTAAGCTTCTTCACAGAGTTCTGTTCATACATTTCAATGCAACATACCTGCTACCGCAGCCATAGGCATCTCTTGAATAGAGACACCCAGACATGCATAAACTGCACGATAGCATGAGTGATGTTGACAAATTTCTGCTAGAAAAAGGAAAAAAACAAACAACAAAAAACCTCACTTGTGATTCAGATTCCAAGAGATTAGAGAGTGAATGAACCCACTGCCCCCCCCCCCTTTTTTTTTATTATTAAGCCACAACCTAGGCCTGGGATCTGAAACAAGGAATGAGCGCCAAATAGGTGCCAAAAATCTTGCTGTTGCCTGACTGGAAGGTTTAGGCAGGTAAAGCCTTCAACCCAAGACTACATCTTACACGTTAGTTCTAAAGACCATACAATTTTAAATATATCCATAGGAAAAAAACCCAATCTGTTCTTTTAATAGTTGAGTTTGAATGTTCAACACACTTTCCCAGTTATTGCAGCATCATTTCTACTAATATTACAACTTTGGTAACTGATTCTATTATGGATCCTGAAAAGAAGAATCTGTTAGTCTCTGATCACAAAGTTTACCTAAACCTTGACAGAAAATAAATCTATTAACAAAGTTAAATATTTTTTCATCTTTTAATAACTGGAGGATCGAAGGGAAACAAAATGAAGACCAATTTTTTTATTTTTTAAAAGAAAAAAAAGTCTGCTGTTCAGTTTTTCCTCACCACCCTAATGCCACTAATAAAAGGATATTTTCGGGAGACTTTACTCCTGAACTTTCCTTTTTTTAAGTATGCCATAGAGATTTGGCCAGGCAATTTCCATTACTGTTGGGTTCAATGGCTTACCTCCCACATGCCACTTTAAAAAGCAGATGTTGTAAGGAGTGTTTTAAGCAAGACATGAAAAGTAATTCTGTTCTTCTCCATGCTTATGAGGCCTCAGCTGGAGTATTGTATCCAGTTCTGGGTACCGCATTTCAGGAAAGATGTGGACAAATTGGAGAAAGTCCAGAGGAGAGCAACAAAAACGATTTAAGGTCTAAAAAAACATGACTTATGAGGCAAGATTGAAAAAAATAGGTTTGTTTAGTCTGAAGAGAAGATGGGGAGCAGAGGAGGAAGACATAACAGTTTTCAAGTACATAAAATGTTGTTACAAGGAGAAGGGTGAAAAATTGTTCTCATTAACCTCTGAGATTAGGACAAGAAGCAATAGACTTAAATTGCAGCAAGGGAGGTTTAGGTTGGACATTAGGAAAAACTTCCAGTCAGGGTAGTTAAGTACTGAAACAAACTGCCTAGGGAGGCTGTGGTATCTCCTTCATTGGAGGTTTTTAAGAACAGGTTAGACAAACATTATCAGGAATGGTTTAGTTATTACATAGTCCTGCCTTGAGTGCAGGGGACAGGACTAGATGACCAACTGAGGTCCCTCCCAGTCCTACACTTCTGTGATTCTGTATTTGAAATGTGGTAGTGATACTGACAATACAACTGAATAGCTCCAAGGATATTAAGAAAAGCATAACATAAGGAATAAAGGCTTCACAACAGGGTCAAATAGAATTTTAGAAGTCCCTCAGCCCATATACATCGGAGAACTTAATGTTTATCATGCTATCTATGAAATTAATCAAGGAATTCCCCAACAACAATTACAAAATTTCACATTAACTACATTCAATGTTTATTTTAACAATCTGAACTAAGCAGTTTAACTTTTTTTGTAGAAGAAATTCTCTGGGTGGTGACCAGTGCTCTAAGTACTGCATAACTACATGCAATACAGCAAGTTAAGGAACAAAGACAACACCCTTTTCTTGCTGGTCTTGGCCAGAGACACTTTAGTTATGGAATATATTTTAGCAGTTGTGATTCATAAACAATTACATATTCATTCATTCCATTTTAACTGAGACTAATGACAATAACTGGGCCTATCACTATGATTAGTAAGAAAGATCAATTAGTCACTCAAGAACTTACCTTGAGATAGCTGTGTTTTTAGTGATCTTGCATCTGCTGTAAAGACGGAACCAACTGCACTGCTTTGGGATAAGCTAGCACTAGCTGAAGTTTCTGTTCCAAAAGATGTCAAGGAACCCCCTGCTTTGAAGAAAATAAGAGAGCTGTAAAGATTTAAAATTGGTTTCAATTATTCTGTTTTGTGGGTACCATGTCATTTTTTTTATTAGGACAAGTCACTTAATTGTTAGTGCTTTGTTAATCATCCTAGAGTAATACTGAAATAGACAAAAAATGCACTTTTAAAAAAATCTCTTCAACAGATAATTGCGTGACTTCATGTAATGTAACTTGCCTTGTAAATCTGCACAGCTTTGGGAAACTAATAAGGTTAAGATTTAGTAACAAATTGCAATGGACATCTCATCATGATGAGGTGACCTTGCAGCAAGTT
Organism: Emys orbicularis; assembly: GCF_028017835.1. Lineage (NCBI taxonomy): Eukaryota > Metazoa > Chordata > Testudines > Emydidae > Emys > Emys orbicularis. Next base: position 19,103,851 of record NC_088696.1, read on the forward strand.
TTATAAGCCCAAGGAATCCTACTGACATACAAAATTGTGATGCTAGGAAAGTAAGCATCAGTGACAGAAGCTTGGCAGATAATGAAGTAGGTTTTCTGATAATCTGTGTTGTAATTCAACATTTCCGTCTCGCTGATGACTACAGTCTAATGGATAGTCAGAACTCCCAAGTGTTACTGACGGACTCCCTGAGTTCTTAAACGTCACAACCTTTCTGCAACACAGTCTCCCTTTTATAAATGGGCATTCTATAAGCTATTGCAAGAAAGGCTGAAGCACAATTTTACCTTGAGAAGTGACTACAGGTAAAATATTCAGATGCACATAAGAGACTGCAGAGCCTAAGTCCCATTTGCAAAGTGAAATGGTATGTTCTCACACATAGGGAGATGTAATAAGCAGTTATATTGCTTTAATGATAAACTTATCCTTTTTACTCCTATTCGTCCTGTGGAGTAACAGCAACTAAGGGGGAAAGCTGGATTCTGTTCTCTCTTCTACATTAAAAAAAAAAGCTATTTACTAAATTCTATACAAATGAATCTGTTAAAACCTATGGAAAGCAATGGTGTTGCAAAGGTGTAACTGAAGAGTTAAATTTGCCTGCTAAACCTTTTTCTTACTGGTGATAATAGTTAAAACGACACTTTAATCTTAGACCACAGGCTAAGCTTGTAGACCAGCAAGTAGCATCCAGAGATCATTTTTACTCAGACTAAGCACATCTGATATGGAAGTTATTGACACAAACAGATGCCAGAATACCATTTTACAGCCACTATAAAGTCCACATCTATTTTTAAATGTGTGCATGGTGCTTTTTTAAAAAGCATAAAAAAAATCTTTACACATTTAATTTGTCTTCTTCCCACTTGGTGGTAAACTGTATTGGCACAAAATCCCTTTAGGAGATAATTTTGATCGCCATACATTTTATAATGTGAGATACAGCTTCCTAGTATATGTTTCACAAGGGTGCTTTTTCAAATACACATGAAAAGTATGTTATGGGTATTAAATAGCACAAGTCTGATTAAAAAAAGCCCCAAAATTATTTCTTGTATACAAGAAATAGAGAAACTTTTTTTTTTTTTTTTTTTAAAGCATGTGCTATTAAGAGGTAACAGAAAAACCCGAGAGGAAGATGTACCCTCATAAACTTCTCCCACTTAGTTTTGGGCATGGCAGTTTTCACACTGAGGATTCTATGGGCTACCAAAAGTGTATTTTTCTATCCCACTAAGTTAGATATATAGCTTATGCTACAAAACAGTTTGCTCACACCCAAATGTAGCAAGACATCTAAGATCACCCACAAAATACATTCCTGATCATTAACAACGTTTGTCTCTTCATTTTAGTTTCTTTCAGTAATCCAAATCAAATTCTGTAGATGAAAAAACATAAGTACGCAAACTATGTTAAGTTCTGCTTCTGTTGTACACAGACCTCCTGAGTTTCTAGCCACCATTGCACGTCACAGCATTGGCCCTGTAAATTGCGCCGGCACTTGCATCCACAGCAGTACAACTATACTGGTGACTAAAATCCCAGCATACACAAGGCCTTGCTCATTTCTTTTTTCAAAAACCAGGGCAGATTTTAGGGCCCATTGAGACCCAGGTACTCAACTTGTAAAGATGAACTGCAAAAGATTTTACAAAAATTGTGCTTGTGCCTCTTTTGTTTCTTTATAATGTATGAAGCAGGCATGCAAGGAGTGCTTCCTTAAAGTTTATGTTTATCTAGAGAAAGCATTAGAAATATCAACTGTGGTCTTTCCTAGTTTTACTAGAGGACATTGGTAGGGGAGAGAGTTTATCTCAGAGGATGTGCACTACTGGCTCTAACACCTTAAATGAAAGGGCTGGCTAAAGGGTCTGAGTGATACTTAAAATCACAAACATTATACACTAGTCATTTATACACATTTTCTGCATTTTAATTTTACAGGAAAATACAAAATATTAAAAAAGTAAACATACCAACTCCAACAGCACCAAACTGCTGCCCCACTAATGGACTTGGACTAAACTGACTGTATGCTGGCATCCTGCCAAAAGGACCATAGGATCCCACAGATTGGAATGAAGAAGTAGAAGACGATCCTAGTGAAGACTGAAGAAAAATATTTATAGAATACAATACACTTCTGCAACGCAAGGAGCAGAGAAAATGTAGGACTAAACTGTTCACCAACGAACAGAGACAAAATCACTAAATTGCATATTAAAGTTTATAAAAACGTGAAACCTTACTACACCTCTACCCCGATATAATGCAGTCCTCCAGAGCCAAAAAAAAAAAAAAAAAAAAAATCTTACCGCGCTATAGGTGAGACCACGTTATATCGAACTTGCTTTGGCCCCCCTGCTCCTTGTCCCCTACCGCCCCCTCCAGAGACCCCCATCCCTAATCACCCCCAGGACCCCACCCCCTACCCAACCCCCCTGCTCCCTGTCCCGACCCCTATCCATACACCCCCGCCAGGCACTCACCGGCAGGAAGCGGAGCAGCCCGTCCCCAGCCTGCTCCACTCTGCCAGCTCCCAGCTGCAGCACCCCGCTTCCCGCCGCCAGTGAGCGCGGGGAGGTTGGGGAAAGGACACCCCCTGCCCCGTACTCACCTGCAGCGGGAAGCAGAGCGCCGCGGCCCTAGCCCGCTCTGCTTTCCTTGCCCCGGCCCCAGCCGTGTCGCTGGGGGGGTGGGGGAAACGGACGGACGAGACGAGGGGGCCGTCTGGGGCCGCGGAAGCGGAGCAGCCCGGCCCCAGCCCGCTCCGCCAACTCCCAGCTGCAGGTGAGTACGGGGGGCGTCCTTTCCCCAACCTCCTGCACTCACCGGTGGCGGGAAGCGGAGCGCTGCGGCTGGGAGCGGACGCGCTGATCCGCCAGAGCACTGCTTTACCACATTGTATGCGAACCCGTGTTATATCGGGTCGCGTTATATCGGGGTAGAGGTGTATTTATAAAAGGAATACACATTGTTTAATATAGACCTTTCAAACTGACGGATATTGGAAACAGTAAAGAAAGCCTCAAAATACTGAAGTACCTGGATTATTCCACGTTAGAATTATTCCACAAGAAAAAAAGTACATAGGCAAAACTTTCACAAATATACATACAATTTGGGGCATTCCCACACATTTTACAGTGTTGCCAACTTGAGATTTCAATCACAGAATTCATAATATTTGGTGTTTTCTTAAAGCCTCAGTTTCTGGACTCGTGTGATTACAGAAGAATCTCAGCTTCCCTTAAAAAAAGTTTTCAAGGTTGCCAAAACCCCTAAGTGTTTGTCTACACTGCAATAAATAACCCCTGGCCCAGAGTCTCAGAGCCCTGGCCAGTTGACTCAGGCTCAAACTGCAGGACTAGCAAAATTGCAGTGTAGACATTTGGGCCGGGGCTCCAGCTGAGGCCTAAATGTCTACAGTGCTATTTTACAGCCCTACAGCCTGAGCCCAAGTCAGCTGACCCAGCCCAGCTGCATCTATGCCATGGGTCTTTCATCACAATGCAGACACACCTTAAAACTCAAACTAGAAAGCAAACAAAACAACCAAAATGCATTTTTTTTTTTAAATCTCATGATCTTTTAGTGTCCAACTCATGTTTTTTAATGTCTGGCATTGGCAATATTGCAATTTCATAGCTTTTGAATAAGTTTGGCAGAAACACTTGTGCTAAGTTTAGTGGCGCACTGAGCTATTTATTACCTATGATAACAAGGGCTTTATTTGAGAATTGTGCCTTTTGGGCTAGTACGTGAACATTAAAATTGTGTCATTCAATATAAGGAGAATTAACCAAGTTACTTTTAATTCCCCACCCTCTCTGTCTACTATAAGAATGGCAATTCTAGAACATCCCAGCAACTATTAAGACAAAGGATGCATGCATATATAGCTTTGCCTGCGAGGAGAGATTTGAGCAGGGGCGGCTCTATGTTTTTTGCCGCCCCAAGCACGGAGGGCAGGCAGCTTTCGGCGGCGCACCCGCGGGCAGTCCGCTGGTCACACGGATTTGGCGGCATGCCTGCGGGAGGTCCACCGGTGCCATGCCATCGGCGTCCCCGCCGCCCAGTTGCCGCCGAAGGCTGGCGGACCTCCCGCAGGCATGCCGCCAAAAGCCGCCTGCTGCCGCCCTCACAGCGACCGGTAGGCCGCCCCCCGCGGCTTGCCGCCCCAGGCACACGCTTGCTGCACTGGTGCCTGGAGCTGTCCCTGGATTTGAGACACCAAGGGTGGTTGGCTCTCCCAAGTCACATGGAAACTACAAGATTGTGTGCGCGCGTCAGGAGTGATGTGAAGGCAGCTGGAGATGCACTGTTTTCCTTCCAAAGAAGGACTACTTCCTTTTAAAATAGCTTCCCTTTAGCATGGAGACTTTTTTGATCTAGAACAACATCAATATTATTTAATATACTTACACTAACCTGCAGGACACAGGAATGTGAACATACAAGCCAAGATTGTTAAAAGTGACTAGTGATTTTGGGTGCTGCTGTTTGTGTGTCCATCTTGACACACCTTAAGGAGCCTGATTTTCAGAAAGTACTGAGCATCACCCTTAAAAGTCAGACACTTAAGGAGCCAAGTTACACACCCCAAAATTACTATTCACTTTTGCAAATCTTGGCCAGAGTGTATAAAACACTGTTCTGTAGAGCAAACTTTCAGTTACTGTTTCCAAAGCATTAATTGCCACAATCATGGAAAGCAAATCTGGTTCCAAAAGAACAATTCTACAACTTTAGAACGCCCAGATCTTGGCACTGTGCGTTTACAACACAAGGTAGCGTGAACAGTTTATTCTTCAATGTGTTTTGGGAAGATAACTGGACAGTATTAAATTACACCCTCAGATTGCAATAAACATATCTAAATCTTACCTGAACAATAGCAGGGTCCTGAGGCAGAGAACACTGTGGCTTTGGTGGCTCACAAACAGTAAGGTCTTTAATATCACTGCCACGGAATATAATATACTCAAAGACTTCATCACGAGGTGGTATAGGACGATCTGTTGGTCTATCTTCTGTACCAAAGGAACGTACTGCAGGAGGGAAGGGGGGGGGGGGGGAAATCAAGTCAAGAGTTTTATGTTGTTTCAGAGACCACGGTTGTATGAGATATTTATACACCCATTCTGACAGAGCCAAAGGGAAAATTTGTATCACTGATTTTCACCTCCCTATAGTTACAACACATGCAAAACAGAGAAAATATTTTTTTAATATTTACTAGGGGGCACTGTTGTTGCCAACACACCAGTACGCCTCACAACTAATACAAGAAACAAATTGTTTATGACTTGCAAAAAACCCCACAATAGTTTAAATTTAAAGACAGAAATCTTCTTTGCCCTGTTCCACTTAGAGGTGAGCCATCATCTTTACCATCATTTGTTAACTGAAATAAGTTTTATGAGATCTGGCATTAGCTACAGAAGTGTTCAGAGAGATAATCAATATAAGCCACAAGTGATAAACCTACTTTTGTCAGTCTAAGCCAGGGGCGGGCAAACTTTTTGGCCTGAGGGCCGCATCGGGTTTCGGAAATTGTATGGAGGGCTGGTTAGGAGAGGCTGTGCCTCCCCAAACAGCCAGGCATGGCCCGGCACCCACCTCCATCTCCCCCTGTCCCCCCCCCCCCCCCCCCGGGACTCCTTCCCCATACAACTCCCCCGTTCCCTGATAGCGCCCCCCAGGACCCCTGCCCCATCCACCCTGCCTGCTCCCTGTCCCCCATCACCCCATCCAACCCCTCCTCTCATTCCTGACTGCCCCCCCCCCCCCCGGAACCCCTGCCCCATCCAACGCCCCCTTCTCCCTGTCCCCGGACTGCCCCGGAACCCCTGCCCCTGACTGCCCCCTGCCGCCCCATCCAACCCCCCCTCTCCTTCCTGACTGCCCTCCGGGACCCCTGCCCCCATTCAACCCTGTTCCCCACCCTCTGACCGCCCCCTGCCCCCCCATCCACACCCCCGCCCCCTGACCACCACCCCAAACTCCCCTGCCCTCTATCTACTCCCTCCCTGCTCTCCACCCCCTTACTGCGCTTCCTGGCGCACTGGTGGTGCTAGAGCCGCGCTGCCCAGAGCACTAGGACAGGCGACCGGCTGGAGCCATCCACGCCACCGTGTAGAACAGAGCACTAGGTCAGGCCGGGCTCTGCAGCTACGCTGCCCCAGGAGCTCACAGCCCCGCCGCTCAGAGCGTTGCACCGGTGGCGGGGTGAGCTGAGGCTGCGAAGGAACAGCAAGGGAGGGGCCAGGGCCGAGCCTCCCGGGGCAGGAGCTCAGGGTCCGGGCAGGAAGGTCCCACAGCCCGGATGTGGCCTGCAGGCCAGTTTGCCCACCTCTGGTCTAAGCTGTATGATAAATTCCTACTACAAAGGTTCCTTTTCTTTTCTTTTTTTTTTTTTTAAAGGAGAAACTTGCTGAAAAATAGGTACTCTAGACTGACCAGTCCTTGAAAGTAAATACACACCACTAAAACAAACATTTTTATGCAGATATGCAACTAGATGAGACATCCTAGGTAAGTGGTCCTGTTCTCAGAGACCTGAAATACGTTCTGGCAGTTACATATGTTGATATCTAGATTAACAGAATAGCAAATTAAATTATGCCCCTACTACTTCATTTAAGGATCACAAGGATAAACAAGACTGACCAAAAGTGATAAAGACAAGAATATTTTTCAATGAGAAAAATCTCATTTCACATGCAAGTTATAAGCTCTATAAAAAGGAGGTGAAAAATAAGAGTCCAGAATAGATGTAATGCATATACTATTTTCCTTGTAGAGAAGGTTTAATTAACTTATTCTAAACTCATACTCATTTAAATTTAGATTAGACTGTCGACTAATTCATTGGGACGGGACTATCTTCATAAATGTATGTTTTGCGCAACCATAACACATTGAGTATTACTGTAATGTTAGTGTAAAAATTAGATTTTACACACCTAACTGAATTCCAAAAATTTTACAAGTCACCACGGCATTGACATTAGACTTCCTATTAGGTCCCCTCTTGTTTCACCATGCATAACCCCCCACCACATATTACTAACAAGCATGGTGTGTTATCAGTTCCTTCTCCCTCATTTGTGTCTGTTCCCTCTGCCTTCAAACTTTGAGAGAAGACTAGAGGAGGGGAGGACACAAGGCAAAGTCTTATCTCCTTCCTCCTCTTCATGTTTATATTTCTTGAGCAGGCAGTCTACTCCTGTTACCTTGGCTTCCTTACTTCTAACCCTTTGTAATCTGGCTTTTGTCCTTCCACTGAGACTGCTGTCATTAAGGTCCCTAGAGACTTCTTCCCATTGAAGTCTAAGGGCTTCCTCTCTATTCGTCATCCCAGCATTGCCAGCTTCAAGTGCTCAGAAACCCTAATTCATACACCCCCAAAATTAATAGATTGATTTAAAAATAATGAGATTTTAAAATAGATTTTGGATTTTTATTTGCATTCTAGTTTTCAAGCAACTGTGAAGTCTAGAAACTTTTTTAAATGAAAGCTGAGATTCTCCAGTAATCACATGGCTCCAGGAACTGGGGGTTTAAGAAAAACACCAAATATTATTTTATTGCCAGTCTCATAATAAGAGTTACAAATTATCATCTGCACCATTGTCAACCATACCATTCCTCCTTAACTTCCACCTTCTTTGGATTTCACAGCTTTATGTTTGACTAGTTCTCCTCATGGTCCTTCAGTATTTCCATCTTCTCTCCATTTCTAGTCTCCAGTATACCACTGATTTTTGTCCTGCCCCCTGTCCTCTCTCATCCCCATGTGTACAACTTAAACTCAAGTCATCTAACCATCTTCAAAGAGCTTCAATTACAATAGTTATTTCTCCACCCAACCTCTCAGTTTCCATTTAGACCCCTGAGAAATCAGATAGAATTCTTCTAGTTCCAAGAAGTGCTATTAAGTTATAAAAGGAAAATTATGCCACTCCAAAAACTATGCTATTAGTCTTAGTATATTTATGTAGGCATTTTATAACAATTATTTGTTTCAGCCAAATGTGCATTGAACTAAATAAGGTTCACGGTTATGCAATCCCTAGAATCTTTTTTTATTATTAATTTTAAGAGATGGTTAACACTTGCCACCCTTCTGTCCTGTGAGCAGTAGTTGAATTTTACTTTTTTTGTTAGGAGCACTTGGATGTGCACACTATCTGGTACGGATGATTTATTTAACCTATTCCATTTGCTAAGCACTTTCTCTCCAGACTTCAGTCTCAGAAAATGTCCCAAAAGTAGGCATGTCCTTAACATCCTTTATTGTGAAGGCCAACATACAAAAAAAATAATTTAGCTTGTCTACTTCAATTACTCTCCAGCAAGCCAGTAGACCAGAGATTCTCAGCACATAACCTATTACAAAATTCTGAATAAACCAATCTGAATGTCCTCTGCACTCCAAAGACACTGAGCTGGTTGGCTAATTTTAAAAATTGATCTGGATTAATAACTGTTCTGATAGTCCACAATTTCCCATCATTTTAATGCAGTGAGCTGTGATCACCCACTTCAAACAGATTCTATTCCTGGGGGAATTCTGCACCATAAAATTAAAAATTCTGCACACTACATCTTAAAATTCGGCAAAATTCTGTGTATTTTATTTGTCAAAACAACAATATAATCACACTAGTTTCAATTATTTTGGTAATTTATTTCATAATACCGGTCAGCAATTATGTCTTTAACAATACAGACAATGAAAAAGATTCAGAAAATGTTTTTTTGACAAACAGATTCCTTACTAGGCATATACATACATAACTCTGAGTAATAATTCATTTAAATTACAATACAGCTCTCGACCCAAAGTTTAAGAATCTGAAGTGCCTTCCAAAATCTGAGAGGCATGAGGTGTGGAGCATGCTTTCTGAAATCTTAAAAGAGCAACACTCTGAAGCGGGAACTACAGAACCTGAACCACCAAAAAAGAAAATCAACCTTCTGTTAGTGGCATCTGACTCAGACGATGAAAATGAACATGTGTGGGTCCGCACTGCTTTGGATTGTTATCGAATAGAACCAATCATCAGCATGGACACATGTCCTCTGGAATGGTGGTTGAAGCACGAAGGGACATATTTACATGCGAGATGTGCTAAAGATTCATAACTTGTGACACCGGCTACAACAGTGCCATGAGAATACCTGTTCTCACTTTAGTGACATTGTGAACAAGAAGCGGGTAGAATTATCTCCTGCAAAAGTAAACAAACTTGTTTGTCTGAGCGATTGGCTGAACAAGAAATAGGACTGAGTCGACTTGTAGGCGCTAAAGTTTTACAATCTTTTGTTTTTGAGTGCAGTTATTTTTTTGTACATAATTCTACATTTATAAGTTCAACGTTCATGATAAAGATTGCTCTACAGTACCTGTATTAGATGAATTGAAAAATACTATTTGTTATGTTTTTACGGTGAAAATATTTGTAATCAAAAATATAAAGTGAGCACTGTACACTTTGAATATATTTGAAAATGTAGAAAACATCCAAAATATTTAAATAAATGGTATTCTATTAATTTTTTTAATGGCACGATTAATCACAATTAATTTTTTTCATCGCTTGACAGCCCTAATTAGAACTAAATACAATAGGAGTATAAATAGACAACCAGATTAAGACATTGTGTTTCAGTAACAAGAATAGGTGAAGAAATTGCTACTAAAGAACAAAACAGAAGATCTCAGAGAAGAGGTAAGCAGGACATGCTAGAAAAGGGCGGGAAAGAAGAACATACGTGATGTTTTTGAGCAAGCACTACACAAAAACGCCAAATTGTCCTGAAATAACTCGCATAAAGAAAAGGTCAGAAAACAGTTTCTGTCTGATTGTCCAATCCAAGGGTTGGGTTATCCCCACTCTGCAGAACTGTTCATCCTCCCTATCAATCTCAAAAGATCCACAGAGGCCCTGTGCCTCTGTACTACTTCAAGAACTGTGCTGCCTCCTGGAGAGCTGCTAATGCCTCCTCTTCATCCTCTGTGATTAGTGAGCCTACATAAACTAAATACTGATCAGTTCGAATAACTTATGCTGTGAATCCCCTCTGGGAAGAGGGCGTGATGATGCAGCAAAGGGGACCATCCCCTTACCCTGCTTCCTTCCCCATGCACACAGCCAAATCCCTGCAGATGTGCTTCTGTGGAATCAGGTGGAAGATGCAATAGATCCAGTATTCTTCCCCTCCCACTGCTTTTGCCCCCTTCCACTTACATAAACAGAGGGGAGCCTCTGGCTTTTAGTTGGCAGGTTTCTTGATGTTTTGTTATTGGCTGATTTTGCATACAGTGACTTTGAACAGAACTACTAGAACAGAACACACACAACTAAAAACTGAGGACACTGTTCCTAACCCTTACTGTCTTCCTCTCCCCATTTCTGTCTTTCATATCAGCCTTGCCTTGCAAATTTCAGACATGTTCAACTCTGCACATTCCCATCCCACCGCTGTTTCATTATTCATTTAGAGTCTGCAAAAACTGTAAAGTGTAACTAAACATAATATTTCGAGCTCATAATGCATTTGTATTATGTCGCTGACTCTAAATGTGGGCCTGTTTTCTCCTTATATATTTTGTTTACCAATGACTGAATAAAATATGTTTGTATAAAATATTCAGGGTTTTCTGGGTAAGAAAATTTACATTTAAATTCTAGTCTCAGTTGAAAACATTACGTTTTAGATTTTGCAATCCTAGCATATAAATATAGGTTCCATAACACCAGACAGCATTAGCATTCAAAGAGGTCTTTTTAGGGATGGTAAAACACAAACATGAAAAACTAACATTCCATGCAGAAGACAAAATTTATTTAATACAGAGCGACTTGACTACATGGTGCATTGGCGTATGACATGCTGGTGCATCCTAACTGTCTATGTGGACCCTTGCTGGTGCACACTAAAAGTTCCCTAATACGAGCTGATGTAGTCCTGTTTCAAACAGTACTACATCAATGTACACTAGGGAACTTTTAGTGCATGCCAGCAATGTCCACACAGGCAATTAGTGCACGACATGTGATGCACACTCAAATACCATTTAGACAAGCCCTGTTAGTGCTTCCCATAAGAAGAGTTTATTTACCAGTCAGTTCACATTGAAGCATGATGTATTTACAATAAATACTCTCAGCATCAATCCAACACACAAATCTAGGCTATTAGAATAGAGTAGGCCTTAGCTTACTTTGAACTGTATTGTTCATGATTGCACTATTAACACAAAACCTTAACTCCAACTCCATACTGCTCTATGGGAAAATACACACACACACACTTCACCAGTATGAATGTTTATGTTGCCAATATTACAGTTTAGGTTTTGCATTAAAGTGCAATTATGTGGCATGTGTATTTGTTTTACTGCATACTTTGGATGTGTATGAGACTTATTTATAGAGGTGGAGTCTGTCAGTGAAAGTAATGAACATGAAGAGATTAATATGTGTTGAAGGGGAAGCATGGTCTGGCAGACAAGACACCTAGGGGGGGGTCTATCCTCTGTTCTACCATCCACTTGCTGTATAACTTTGGGCAAGTCACTTCCTTTCTTTGTGCCTCCATTTACCCTCCCAGCTTTTGGCCTGTCTATTCAGACAGAACTCTTTGGGGGCAGGGACCCTCTCTTACTGTGTTTTTGTACAGATCCTATCACAAAGAGGCCCCTCAATCTCAGTTAGGCTCTACTGTAACACAAACACTACATGAAGATTTCCTCACTTTGAAGGGTTTGTCATGTGCTGCCTTTAAGCAACTAGCTTTTTAAATGAAGTTCTCTTTGGAAGATTAAATAGGTAACAGAATCTGAGCACAAAGCAAAAAGACTAAAAAAATGTACATTGTAATAATATCTTACTAGGAATTAGTCTTCATTGAAGTTAGCTTTGTGTCACTAGAAAGATTAAATTGTAGAGTGCCAAAAGATAATCTGGGAGGAGCAGAACAGACTTAGAGCTCTCTACAGCTCCCTTGCTGGAAGACATCACCTAAAGCTGCATCCTGCCTCCAGATGAAGATGCATTGTTTCACAGACAAACATGGAATTAAAGGGAAACAGACGGTAGACATGTGAAAAAGTAGCATGCCCTATTTATTACCCTTGCCTAAGACCGGCTAGGGAAGCCATGGGCAAATCCATTGACAATTTCTGCTGCCGATTTTTAATTATTTAAAAAGTGAACTAAAATGTCATTCACTGTCAATACCCCCAAATGCTCTCTACTTTAATGTGGGTTATGGGGAACGCAGAGAATTCATCCTATTTTTGAGTTAAATACTGCAACCAGTTTATAGCAGGTTTCTTGTAGTTGAGGTATCGTTAGGCTTCACTTGTAATCCTAAACCTAGTTTACAGTACTCCCTTAAAAATGGCTTAATGGGCTGAGAAAAAGAAAGGTTTACTTTTTGGAGTCCAGTGTGACTGATTAAAAGCAAAATGTCTTGGTCATTATATAACACCATGTACAGTAACAACAGTCATCAAGAAAGATTAACAAAGTACGACTTTGATCCTACCAAAATTATGCACATAAACTACTTGTGCATGAAGTTGTCAATGGGGGCTACTCACGTGTGAGAAGGGATGTGCATAAGTCTTTGTATGATCAGAACCTAAATCTCTAATACTGCTTTGGTCTTAGAGTTGCAGTAAGTATAAGACTAGAAAAAACTCAGGTGAAGTACCTTATTCTAATTCTCAAGTCAGTGATCAGAAACTGAGGGCCAGTTCCTTAGTTGTGGCTGAGTAGCACTCTGAGCAGCACTCAGAGCACTGAGGAAGAGAAGCAGTACAAATGAGATGTTTGAGGTTCCTCTATCCTTGGTAAATTATTTTTTAAAGTAAAACGGTCTATTACATTTCACTCTGAGTACAAGATGCCTCATGCAAGATGTATCTAGCTTCCCTTCCCATTTTATTTCTTGAGTCAGCCAGTAAGATAGTTTACAAACATTTAGAAATAAGAATAAATTGATTTTTATGAAGCTTAATAGTCTGCAGCAAGTTGGGAGCTGGTTTCTGAAGACTGACAACTGGAGATGGTACTAGCATAGCATGATCATAACAGTTTAGTAATGCCATAGAGACTAAGTGCAAGTACCTAGAATATATCATTAGAGGCAGTAGCCTCTGCATGGCTGAAGTTGCAAACAGATTTCATTACAAAATACTGTGGCTCAGAAATGTGGTTAAATCTGAAAATTCTCAGATTTACTCAAAGCAGAGCAGAATATATTTTTTTGAGAACAATATTTATCAAATATTGAGGAACAGGTAATCAGAAATTAGCCTAATTTAAAATACACTTTTGTCTATCATTTGTTTTCCTCTAGCTCAAACTGCTTTAAGCTTTCCTCATAGGTAAATCTCATGCACCAAGTGTATATTAAGAAACAGATTCTAACTAAGCAAAGTTTTGTTGTTTATCTTTTGGGGCCCAGTCCTGCTGCCACTGACTTCAATAGGAGTTTTCTGCTATTATTTCAACAGCAGCAGGATCAGGCATTATGTGAGGGAGTACACTGCCCTCTACTGGCTAACTCCAGCATAGGAAAACACCTTTATGTGCTAATATCTATCAGAACTCTTCTTTTTAACACATGTGGTAGAGCTTGAGTTTTTGATAGCTAAAGGATCAGGGTTCTAGTTCTCTGCCAGAGTGTTTTAGTATGGAGAGAAGACAATCTCTCCCTAGTTAAAGGTTGCAGTCTGTCCAATTCTCAGCCCACACTGTTATTTTGGCTTAGGAATGGCTTATTTTGGTTTAGCTTAAACCAATTTTTAACTGACAAACAAAACTGAAATAAGAATATCCAATATAGCCTTTTTCACCAGTTTAAAACACTGAACTTAAACCAGTGCAACTTTCTTGTGTAGATGAGACTCAATCTAGATAAGAGTAACATGAGGCTGGCTGGATGGGATGACGCAACTGGAAGAAACATTTGATACAGGCTGTCCATCTGCCTTTTTGGCCAGGATTTGCAACAGGGGGTTCCAGTTAAGAGTTCCGGCTGCTACCAGCTCTAGTGGCTGCTACTGCCACATAGGGATATAAATATTGTTTAAAAAGTTAACTGCTTAAATGATTAAAATTATATCATTTAACTGATTAACCAATTAAAGGGAGGGGGTTGGGGCTGCTCTGGCCAGCCCAGGGTTGGGGGGTTAAAGCTTAGGCTGGGTTAACGGTAAGACTAATGCTTACCAGTTAACTGTTTAATATTTTACACCCCTACTGCCAAGTCAGGTTTTTTACATCTGTGGATGATTAGAGGGTTGCACCCATTTCTTTCAGATGTGGACCTTGCATCAATCATCTAGCACCTGTCACTTCAAGATTAGATGACTGCAACACATTCTAAAGAGGCTAAGTTTTAAAATCCATTCCAAAACTGCAGCTAGTCCAGAACTCAGCAGCCTGCTTATCAGTATTTCTCATTGTGAGCATATTAACCTCAGGCTCTATGGCCTGGAAGGGCTCACACAGATTTTGATGTACAAAATCCTAAGTGGCCTGAGACCAACCCCTCTAAGAGACTGGCTTTCTCTCTGTAACATACTGTCACAGTTGAGGTCAGTAGACATGCCCAAGTTGGAACCCCCTTAGTGAGAGAGAAAGTTGATAGATACCTGAGCCTTTGGAATTTGTTTCCTGTGTTGGTACATAACTACATATTTGTTAACACTCAGGGTGTGCCACAAGGCCCAACTTTTCTCCCTCAACTATAAGGAGACAGGTAGGGATGGACAGCAGTGCTGTGGACCTTTGGTGAGGATTTTGTGGAGTGTTTAATTGGTTAGATTTATATTTGATTCGATCTCAGGATATCTGACGTGTTTATTTCTAAATGATTGCGATGGGTGACAAGAACATTGGATGGGCACTCTATTATTGCACAGTAAAAAAAAAAATCCAACTAAATAAAGCTCAGAAGCAAAGTACAGCTCAACATAAATATGGCAAAATCTGGACCATACTGAATATGCGTTTCCTGTCAGGCGTGCACTGAAAAAGCCATTATTAGTTTGGCAGCACTGCTCACTCCTTTAACAATCTGTCCCACTCACAGCGTAAGTAAATATAGACTGTAAGCTCCCTGGGGCAGAGACTATCTTGAGCGTTTATACGTGGAATCACAGTCTAGGAGTCCTTAGGTACCACTGCAGTATAAATAACTTATGTCTATTTATCTTTCACTTATTGCAATCTTAGCTGTTACTTTTAATGAACAGATGAATTCAATGTGATATTAAATTGATGGCATCACTTTATGTGGAAAAAAGGTTTACCTGTTTAACATCATGAACTACGGTATTTTATAGCAACTTTGGCCCCAATTCTGCATACTCTTATTCATATGCTTGAAGTTCAACATGTGTTGCATGTATATAGTATTGGGACTATTTTTCTTTGCATGTTAGCTATTTAGAGCTCAGTTTTGCATGAGCTGTCATCCAATGTGAACTTTCACCAAAGCCAATGGGAGTTGAAGCAATTAAACTACTGTAAGAAACGGAGTAGACAGGCGTGTAACATTTAATAAGTGGCCTTTAATCCAATGACATGCACTGAAGACAAAGGATAGTACATACTTCAGAGGGCAACACATGCCACACACACACAAAAAAAAAAGAAAATACATTTTCCAAACCTTTTACATTATTTGGATTACACAGGAAGCTATTTTTCTCTTAGTCTAATGGGGAAAAAATTCTCCCTGTCATTTAATTTGTATTATTTAAACAAGATTTTCAAGAGATGTAGTTCATACGAAAACTATAGCAAAATACATTTGTATTTTAAAGCAGATAGTACACGCTGAAAGAGACCAACCTCAATTTTCTACTTGCATAAATTCATTTTCAAGACCCATGTTCTGTGTTCAGAGAACTCCATATGAAACAAACCACCACCACACCTGGCAAGTCCCATCACAGATGCTTTCTTCTCACTGTGTGCACTAAAATCCATGGACTCCAGACATCCCCCACGCTGCCTAAAGCCCTCTATTCTCTCACACATCACAAATATAGGTACCCTTCATATAGCCCAAGGATTCTGCTACACTTGGGGTACGTCTATACTACCCGCCGAATCAAGGGGGTAGCGATCAATCTATCGGGGATCGATTTATTGCATCTTAGTGTAGACGCAATAAATCGATCCCCGATCACTCTGCCGTCGATTCCGGAACTCCACCACGGCGAGAAGCGGAGTAGACGGGGGAGTGGCAGCTGTCGATCCCGCACCGCGAGGATGCAAAGTAAGTGATTCTAAGTCGATCTAAGATACGTCAACTTCAGCTACGCTATTCTTGTAGCTGAAGTTGCATATCTTAGAGCAATCCCCCCATGTAGACCAGGCCTTGGTGTTGTTTTCCCATCCTCCTATAACTAAACTATCATTGTATGTAAAGTAAATAAGGTTTTTAAAATGTTTAAGAAGCTTCACTTAAAACTAAATTAAAATGCAGAGCCCCCCAGACCGGTGGTCAGGACCCATGCAGTGTGAGTGCCACCAAAAATCAGCTCGCGTGCCATAAGTTGCCTACCCCTGATCTACAGGATCCCCTTCTAGAAGATCTCAACCCTTTCTCCCCACCCTCACCCATTCAGCAATGTTGTGAAGTTCTGTATCAAAGGTATATAGGATCCCCTCCTAGAAGACTTCATCCATTAGTCCAGGATACAGGCCCCTAAGCCTTTGGTCCCTTTAAGCTTTAGCTAACGCCTTGATGGAATACTTAGTACGGATGTACAGGCTTCCCTTATGCATATCATTGATATCACCCCAATCTTCCTTGTGCTCTTATCCTGGACTCTTCGTTCACAATATACAGGTCCACTTAATAGCCAATTCCCTCTGCCTTCTCCCTAATTCAGGGCCAGCCCCACAAAAGTGTAGGCTTCCTCAGGGTAGAGAATCCCTGCTCCGTTTCTCACTAAACACCAGTTTTGCCTCACTAGCACACAATACAAAAACTCACCGAGTTCCTGCACCACCTTTGCCACCGCCCCTCACCCAGCCCCAACTCCACGGTGAAATTATTGGTCCCAGTGGTCCCACAGCGCATTTCCCTTTCTCGGCTTCCCCCATAGCCTCAGTCCGGGCCAGCTCTACAGAGAGCTCTGCCCACAGCGGGCAAGAGCCGTCGTAGCAGCTTTTGAATCTGATTCCCTGACTGCCCCCCAACTCCTACCTCCGCACCCTCCGCCACTGGGGGCGCTGCACGGCCAGGGAACGAGGCTACAGCGCACCCCAGGCCCCTGCTCCACTTCCCTCGGCGGCCCCTCACCTCTGGCCAGTGTCAGTGTGGAGTCCCGGTCCTTTCATAGCGTAAAGCGGGCCGCCGCTCCGCGCTCCTCTCCCTCATTAGCCAGCGCCACGGTGGAGCTCTGGGTGGCTCGTCTCCCCCCACCCGTAGCGGGCCAGAACTCCCGAGGCCGCGGCCGGCCGTCAGCTCTCCATCCTCTCCCCCCCGAGCTCCTTACCCTTGGCCAGCGCCACGGTGGAGTTTTCGGTGTCGATGGTGTACAGGATCCCTTCATAGCGGATCTCGGCCTTGGAGATGAGGCTGATCTTGCTGCCGATGTAGGGCGTCCCCCCGCTCATGGCGCCGGCTCCCCGGACAGGGACCCCCTTTGCCGAGCGCTCCTGAGGCCGGACACGGGCGGCTAAGCGAACCCTCTCACAGCCCGAGCGGGCACTCCACTACTCTAAGTTTAGGCGCGAGCGCGTGTTGATTATTCAGCGACCGCTCCCCCCACGCAGACCCCTCAGCAGAACCCCCGTCGAAGGCAGTCCAAAGCTGCCAACATGGCCGCCGCCTTCATCTTCCCTCAGAGCCTCCCCCTCTCCGTCCCAGGCCGCGAAATGGATGCCGGGAACAGAGCGATCTCGCGATAGCCGCAGCCGCACAGGTGCGGGGGTAGGGAGAAGCTCTGGGGCTGGGAGAAGAGGGGCTGCAGAGGGGAAAGTGGGATAGAGAGGAAAGGATTTATGGAGAGGTGTAATGAACGGATTGTGCTTATAAAGTGTGGAGTCCGCCATGCATTAGACTGTAAATACACCTTTCGGTGCACACATCGCATGTGTCCTACTGCACGCGCTGCATCGCACTTTGTTTGAGTGGCCTTGAATGACATCATTTGCAATTTCATTTCACTTGCATCACTCCTGAGCGTGTTTGTCTGCCACGCTGGAGGCGTGTCACGCGTTGGCTTTTAGCCCATGGGAAAAACAACAACAGCATGTGAAATACTTTGGCTTTGCTGAGAGACAAGCCACCGGCCACGAAATGCTACTCTCTCTCACACACATCTTAATAAGCAATCGCCATTTAGGCCCCAGGCCTGCAGTCAATATTCATGCTGGAATTCTGCGTGGGCACCTGGGTGGGGCTAAGTGGTTCTCATTCCAGGATTAGGGCCTTGGTTCTCTCACATATGATGTGTTAACCTGAACAAGTTAAAAGGAAATACCAACCAGTTTGTTCAACAGCATGAACATTTTAAAGTACTTTTCCATGTTTATAAACTTTGAAATGTATTTGCAAATAAAGTTTACAGTGACAGGAATAACTATTACATAAAACAAGTCCAACATATACACAAATCATATGTGCTTCATTACAAGTCTGTTTTAGATGTCTGGCTAATTTTATGAAGTGCAGACCTAAGGACCAATCCTGTAAACACTTATGCACGTGCTTAACTTTACCTATGTGAATAAGCACTTTGACATCAATGTGACTGCTTGTGAGACTAAAATTAAGAATGTGCATAAATGTTTGTAGGTTTGGGCCCACATTTAGTACAATGAGATGTAGCTTACATGTATATATTATATTGTCATAAAAAGGATAAAGTGGATCAGTTAAATAGAGGCAGAAAATCTAAATTAATGTTTTACAGATTACCCACTCACACATATACTTTAAACCTTTAATTAAAACTTGTTCCTTTTTTAAGCTCTAAAAATTCATAGCATAAATTGTGATTTGCAACCCTCTGTATAGACACTTCTTTAAGAATGGCTTATTTTGGTTTAGTTTAACCCAATTTCTAAGGGGTTGTCTACACACTGTTTTTGTACTGCTTTAACTATATTGGTTTAGATGCAGATGTAGTTAGTGGTACAAACTAGTTTGGCTGCAGTTATACTGATATAAACATGCTTTTAGTAGTATAGCTTATTCTACATGTTAAGTTATACCAGTATAAGCAGCTTAATAATGGTATTACTGTATACACACACTGTATTGTACTGATTTAAATACACTGATATGAAATCATGCCCCTAAGTGAAATAATTCAGTATAAAAATAAATCAGTATAAAAACTGTGGTTAAACCAGGCCTAATTGATTTAACTATACTGAAACAAGTCTGGTTTAAACTGAAATAAGTGTCCACAAGAGCCTTTTGCACCAGTTTAATTAAATCCATTTAAAATCACACCTTTAAGTTAAACAAGAGTAAGAAAACAGATGGTGCCTTATGTCTTATCTACATGTCTCATTCTCTTACCTGCTGTTAATCAGTTTATTAATTTACCATTCACCCATGATATATTTGTTCGTTTCCCCCAACACATTTATCAGTTCTCTTCACCCACTTCATCAATTCTCTCATGAAAATGCCAGTTTTCTCCCTAGTTCCATCAAATCCTCCTGTTATTAGCAGTAGCCACCTCAGCATCTCTCCCAGTTGGGCCTCTTCTCCTCGCTGCTTCACTTGTAGTATTATGGCGTTATGACCTACAGCAGGGCTTGACATTTTCCCATTAGTGCTGCTCAGATATTTGTCCTTTATGGAAAGGACAAATATTTCCATTCCTATGCTTGGGAAGTGGACTGCCTCACCCAGACAAGAACCCTTCCCAGATTAAAAAATGTCTATATAAAATATTAATTGCATTATTTTTTCCCTGTGAAGAAAAGGCCAATACCTGCCTCCTTTCAACATAAACTGTCACAAAATCCCTCACCTCCTTCCAACAACCACACACCTCCTATGAACTTTTTGATAAAGGCCCTGATCCTATAAACACCTATGAATGTGCGGAAAGTCAGTGGGACTGCTAGGCTGGCAGTTGAACTTTGGCTGGCTTCACAAGATCTATCAGAGTAGGGCTCACCTTATATATCAACTTGGTGTGAATTGAAAAATAAGGATATTCCCATTCCCAAAGAAAAATCTTTCTTAAAAAAATAAAATTGAACGTTTGTTTGAAAGGAGTACAAAACACAAAAGGAATGGTCAGTCTGGTAGGGAAGAGTCCTGGTTCCATTAAGGAAGAAATTGTGTATTCTTATTTGGGCCTTAGAAAAAGGGGGAATTTCTATACTCCTCAAAAAGAGAGAAATTAGAGCTTTTGGGTCTAACCTCAGTTACTCTGTTCCTTGACTTGGGGCAGAAATGGAGGGGGAGGAAAGGTGGCTTTCTTGGTGCATTCCTGACTCCCTCTATTCTGAGGCCATTGAGGGGGCCTGCTTTAGAGCTATTTTAACTTTCATGCTCTACTTCTTAAGGCCCCTTTTGAAATAGCTGTACTGTAGTGTGCTCCAGCCGTACCCTCCTTTGTATCCCTGACATGTCCCCCATCCGTAGGGGCTAGGAACATGGTTCGAGTAGAACTATTAGGTCAGTTCTATGATGGCTACAAAGGCCTCCTGAACAAGGAGGATCTCAGGCAGCCATGTTTTCCCCATTTGAAGTCCCTTTATGTGGTCAGAGTGGTGTAATGGTAAGGGGTTGTACTGTAACCTAGAATCAGGCTCGCTTTTTTTCCTCTTTGAAGTCTGCTGTTTACACCAGTGGAGAGGCAGAATACATCCTGTGAACCCTACAATGGAATTTCTTATGTTTATAAACAATAAAATATGACTTGTTTTGTAGGTATTCTATTAATTTGAGGGTGAGGTTGGGTAAAAAAAAAATTTCTAACAGTAGTAGAGTGCATACTAAAGTACTGAATTTGCCAGTTGGGGATCACTGCATAATCAGCCTAATTAAAAAAGGGATGTCAAACTCATTCTGTGGAGAGGGCTGAATTCTATTTTTAATGAGGGCTTGTGGGCTGGGGTGTATATTTGGGACTCTATGCTATCCTCAAACCACAGCAGAACTCCCTCTAACATGGGGGAAGGTTTAAATAAACGTAAGGGTTGAATACTGGCCTTTAAGTAGTAAACTACACTTAACTACAAAAGTTAACTAAACTTTTGATTATCACTCTTTATTTTGTTAAAGTTAAAATATATTTCTGTGATGACTGCTATTTTTACCTTCTTTTCCTATCCTCCTGAAAGAAAAACTTAATCGTGTTTTCAGCATTCAGAGTCTACAAAGAGAAAATGCCCTGCCTTTTAGCTCATTTCATAGCAAGTGGATAACTTATTTGAGAGTTGGAGGACATCCTGAAGCAACTAGTGCTTAGTTTTCCAGCACATAAAGGATTCTGACTGAGAACATGACATAAAATCTTCCTCTGTCGTGGCACAGCAGAGCCAAAGAAAAGAGAGACTTAAGTGCTAGAGCTCTGCCTTCCTTCTGTTGGTGGTGCATGTCCTCACCAGAAGTGCTTCTACCAGCTTGAGGGACAGTGCTGTGAACTCTAAACCTGGCTCACAGCTGGGGCTTTCACCCCGGGTGAGTTGGGGGCTCCAGCTGGGAGCCTGGCCACCATTGGGGCTCTCAGCACCACACGGAGCTCACTGCCAGGAGCCTGGCTGCCCCCGGCCCCTTGCTGCCCCGCATCTTGGGGAGCCCCAGGGGACAGCTGGGCTCCCAGTGTGGAGTCATGAGTCTGGAGCATTGTGAGGAGTGGGGAGTCGAGAGCCCGGGCAATAGCTGGATGCACAGCTGCTGCCCTCCACTTCTCCAGGGGTGACAGCCTCAGCTGTGAGCAGAGCTTGGGGTTCACAGTAGGGAACCTACCCCCCTTTCTTGTCCATTTCAGAGCTCCAGTGGAGCTGTGAAACTGACAAGAATGACAGCAAACAGCCAATGTAAGTAAAGCAGTGTCTACACAGACATGAGCCCCATGCCTCTCATGGAGGTGGAGTTATGTCAGTGCAATAGGGCACTTACATCGGCTGCAGCAAGGCTGTAATTAGATAGATATATGCTGCCTTACATGGACCTAACTTCGTAGTGTAGACCAGGTGCTTTGGGCAGGGCCATGAATGAGGTGGCCTAGCTGGTGAGATGTGCTGCTCATCTTGGCGGCAGGCGCAAGCCCCCAGCTGTTGGGGTGACACCATGGAGGGCCACAGGAATTTGCAGATGGAGAGTGCAACCACAGTGACAAGAAGCTGCCTACAGGTAAACCCCCAGTGACCCACACAGGAGAGCGGAAGAGGCAGGCAGCAAGTGAGAACGAGAGGAGCCCTAGGCTGCAGCACAAAGCGACTCGCACTGCTCTGTCCTCCCTCCCTCAGCCAGGCTCGGCCCCTCTAAGCGGGAGGAGGAGGCCGACCCCTCCCAGAATGCCTCGCGCGCGGCGGAAGCCGGGCGCGCCTGTGAGCTGAGCGGCCGGCTCCCAGCTCGGCGCAAGATGGCGGCGGGCGCCTCGGACCCCCTGGAAGAGATGCTGCTCTTCTCCGAAGAGGTGGATGAGAAGGCGGTCAGCGACCTGGTGGGCTCCCTGGAATCACAGCTGGCCGGCGGGAGGGGCTCCGCCGAGGGCCCCCCCCCTAACAGCAGCCCCCCATCCCACCAGCAGCATGAGCACCAGGGGAGCCTGGTGGAAGGCGGCAGCCCAGTTCAGCAACAGCAGCAAGGGCATCCTGCTCCTCCTCATTTCCCCGGGGCAGGGGAGACCGCCAGGTGTCCAAGTGCCGTGGGCAGCCCACCCCCAGCCCAGGGGGCACCCCCAGCCTTGTCCCTCCCAGCGGCGGCGGCCGGGAGGGGAGCGAGTGTAAACAGTAGTAGCATGCAGCAATCACATGGAGCAGCTCCTTGCAGCAGCAACCCGAGTGCACCTGCTGCCCCTGTCCCACTGCAATCCGCTGCCCCACCTCCGCCTGTTGGCGCCCCAGCCCAGCCTGTCAACAACCACGTGGATGCCAATGCCGCTGCTCCCGCTGTTGGCAGTGGTGCCCGGGAAGTGGAGAGTCCCAGACATGGGTGTAGTCCTCCTGCAGCAGCCGCTGGTGCGGTGAACAGTGTGTTGCTGCTTAACTCCGAGGCCGCCACTGCTGGAGGGTCGCCTGAGGCTGCCGGTGCTGTCACTCCAGTAGCAGCAGCCGCAGCAAGTCGGGAACTTGCAAAGGCGGTAATGCTGAGTAGTACAGCTGCTGCTACTGCTCCTCCTCCTGCTCTCTCTCTTCTCCAGAGACCTGCACTGCATACTGTTCCTCCCGCGGCACACAGTGGGAATGGCACTTCCTCCAGCGCTCCTGTGGTTGTCACTCAGAGTCTAAAGGCTGGTTGTGCCCCAGCAGCAATAACACAAGTTGTCAACCATCAGAATCCGGCTGTCAGCCACAGCAAACCAGACTCCTCCACAGCACAGATTAAACTCCTCACACACAATCCTGCAGTAAATGCACTCAGTAACTCTACCAGTTCTGTTCCTACAATGAACCTTGTCACCCATCCAGCCCAAAGTTCAGTAGCCAACTGTGCCCCTGTAGTGTCCAGCCCGATCACCCTCACTGCTATATCTAAACCCACAGTTAATATTATAGGGCCACCTGGCTCTGCTGTTGGTGTAGCCAAATCAGCCACTGCTGTACCTGTCGTCTCTGCAGTCCCCCAGTCGCTGTCACCCAGGCCTGCAGTGGGCACTGCTCAGAGAATAGTTGCACCACAATTGATTGTTAGACCGCCTCAGCAGACTACAATCCAGTTGCCTCCAGGTTTTACTATACCACCTGGTAAGTGGAAATTACAGGCTTGTTAATCTTTGCTAACCCGTTTTCCTCATTGTGATTTTTCAAAGTTGTGGCTGTGCTACAATTCAAGTACAGAACTATCAAATAAATGTGTGGTACACCAGTAATCACATGTTTTTAAAATGAATTCTGTTCTAATAAACACATTGACATTACTAAAAATATTATTTAATCAATTTAAAATTTGTGGTGGCTAATTTAAAAAAATGTTGTGATGGTTGTTGGGGAGAATTATTTGCTTTGTTAAAGGAAAATGTTAATCATGGTAAGTTATTTAAAAACTGCAGTAAAATAAAACAAAACACTTAACTTTATTTTAGAAGTTGCTGATTTATAGATAGATGTCCTATCTAGTTGTAGGTATAAATTTTGTTAAATTTTCTTTACTACTGCTGACGCTGGGAAAAGTTCTCCACATTCAAGCAGTGTCTGTCCTGATGTGGCTAATCGAATAATCTAATGTAATGCTTTCAATCTCAATACATATATTGTGCTGTGCACCATAGTATCTGGGCCTCTCCCCACATAAGTAGGAGTCACCTCTAATTCCAAAGTAATAATTTCACCCCACTCCCTCTGCTCTTAATGATGATTTCTTAATTATTTAGTCTTGTTGATACTCAAAAATAAACTGTTAGTAGTATCTGGCTTTGTTTTCTAAAAATACTAGTTCAGTAAGGTTGACCATAACTAAAACATTAGCCATATATCCTCATGCCAACAATTCCTGATTTAAATGGCTATTTTATTGTCAGTTTCAAATTTTGAAGGGTGTCCAATGTTGTTTTGTCATGCTTGAGTACTAGTGGTGCAAATAGAGCACAAGTCCTTGCCTCTGAAATTTGGTGATTTATTCAAATGAAGTTTAATTGTTTTTCTTATGCAAATAAAGATTCTTCATCCATTAATACATTGTATGATCTGAAATTGTTTTTCTTGTCTCAGAATTCCTTAAAGTGTTTGACATCAGTTAAGTAAATGAAGTTTATAGACTGGTATGCTTGCTGTGTGTGAATAAAGATTTGTCTTTACTGCAGTGTTTTAAATAGTTGTGAAGTTGACCACAGGTTATGAAACTCCTGACATATTTTTGAAGAATGCTACTGCATACATCAGGCAAATTCTTATGACTTTATGAAGATCTCATTTAACTTGGAACAGATATCAAGCTGCTTTTAGAAAGTGAAAGTGTAATTATGTAGATAGTATATTAGCACACTTTGCTATTGTTTCCTATACTAAGGCATGTATGTCATAACTTACCATCAATTTCAGAAGTTGAATGCTATCATTGCTTTGTTCTACTTTTGGTTGTTAAACAGAAGAGGAAAATGATACTCTTGAAAACAAACATTTTAGAAAATATTGTTGAAAGAAGTTAGTAGCATGCAAACTTATAAATGTTTTTGCTCTATAGAACTACTTGCCAGTAAATCAGTTCAAGTTACTTAAATTTGAATATAAAAATCACAGGCAAGTGTTCTCAGGGGATAAGATGGAGAGAAAATGAAAATATCTATAGTTCGACTGCAAAAGTAATGGACAGCTCTTTACTGGTTTTAAAATAGTGCAGTTTTCATAGAGGAAACTTGTGTTTAAAGCTGAAACTTTAAAAAAATATTCTTTTTTGAGTAGGTCTTCTTAAATTATATCACAAGCTCTTAAAGTCAGCTTCCTGTTTACCTAGCTGGCAGTAAAGCTGAATAATAGCCCATAATATTAGATGCTTCAGATGTGCATATGTTTTTTAAGCATAGATCAATCAAACTAAATATAACAATGTCCTGAACCTGAATTAATCAAATTCATTTTAAAAAGCAAATTGTCATATATGAACATTTATACCCTCATAGCAGTAAATATTTCTACAACTTGAATAACAAACTTATTCATGCATCACAATTACTTTGACTGTCCCATTCAAATATATCCGATTGAAAAATAAGTCTTACAACAGCAAAACAAAAATTCCTATGGAACAAATAGATTGTGATTTTGGGAAGTGCCCATAGGTCCATGTCCTGTAATTAAATTCTGTGAAGTATATTGTATGATCAGGCTGTTAGGTGTAAACTTTCAGAAAAATTTGCATGGATCTGTGCATACTGTTGTGGTGGCTGAATGAACAAATGTCTAATTACATGTCTTAACTGGTCATTTGCATGTACAGTTACCACAACTGTTCAGTTAAATACGGTAATGGTGTGTTCGAATTAGTTGTGCATTTTATACAATGGTGCTGTGGGAAAGACCTCACAACAAATAGGGAAAATCAAATATAGTGAAATTAATTGTAGAAATAGTTTTGTCAAATATGCAAAATAATTAAAAATAATCTTTTCAGTTTGCTTTTTTCATTATAGTAAGTATACGTGGTGTTCTAACAATACTAGGCAAAATAAGTTAAGTGGAAGTCTGATTAAGTTGACAGTGTCCCTTTAAATGGATGCTTTTGTTATATTTTAGTAGTAAATACCAGAAGAAAACACTCAGTTCTAGTTCTTCACCTGCTTTTGTAGTTTAGTCTGTATCTTCCTCTTTGAACTTCCCTACTTGGTGGTATGAAGTGTAGGGACCAGTCACAGCCCAGCTACTTCAGATCTGCTTCTCAGTTAATTTCCATCTTATGTAGGGAAGATTAGGTGTCTCTCCATAAGGTTAATTCACATAAAGAGAAACTACAGTACCTACAAGGATTATACTTGAGCTCAGAGTTTATATGTGTAATCAGATAAATACATGGCTATTAAATCATGTGATGCACCCATGCCACATTCCTTAAAAAAGTGTAATCCCTAACTATGCTTTTAATTTTACTCATATACATTGAGTATGCACAAAACAGTTTTGGCTCTGATTTGTTCTTATGAGTTGTATAGTTTAATTTTTAACTCATGAAAATTAAATGTTTCAAACTGCTTGCAATTGCATATTATATTATTAATAAGTTGTAAATTGAACTAGAACATTAAATTTTATTTGTTTACAAACACATAGCAAAAAGGGTTATTTTCAAAATTAAAATGAGCTCATCTGGTTTGCAAAATAAGTGAAATTTTGGTTTTTATCATCCTGTTTTATTTATTTATTGCAGTATAGGAACAATTATGGTTAACAGTGTTAAGTCAAAAATTAACAGACTAATAAACTGAAAATGCAGCCTGTGCATTAGATTTTGGCCTAGGATATAGGCTCTGCACTTGCAAACACTTATGCACACGCTTAACTTCGTGCATTCAGTGAGACTTTGTCTTCAGTGGGACTACTTGTGGGACATACATTTAAGTTGAATGTAAGTCTTTGCAAGATTGGGGCCCTTAGTTTATAAAAATAAAACCGGACAGGGCCGAGGAAGTTCAGCAGTGGACAAAGGCAAGTGAGGTGATGGGGGAGGGATAGAAGAGTTGGAGTCTGGTTTAGATTCCCAGGACTGGAGCTGGCCACAGTGCAGGGCTAAGACAAATGAGACATCTGTGGGACTCTGTATTGGCACAAGTGTCTCTGCCAGTAGATCCCATTGCTGGATCAGGATTTAAGAATTAAATGCAACTCTCCCCCCGATGCTCTGTTACTGTCTCTAATTACACCTCTAAATTTTGTCACCTTCTTATATACTCAGGTAACCAATTGTTACATTTGTACTGTTCAAATGTAACCAAAATTGTTAAAGCTGTATTTTTAATTGTTTTTCTGCTGATTTTCCCTTACGAAATATCTGATTTTATACTGTAATAAACATATCAGGAATGATGTATGGTGAATGAAGAAGGGAAAATGTTAAGCTACTGCATGTCAGTTCTATTCATAGTACTTACTATTATTTTGATCATTTTCATTAGGTATGGTCTTGGTGCGCACAGAAGCTGGACAGCTTGTAATGGTACCTCAGCAGGTTTTAGCCCAGGCTCAAGTGCAAGCTCAAGTACAAACACAGGGGCAAGGTCCTGCCAGCATCTCACCCAGGCTTTCAGTGCCCACAAGTGGTCCAGTTTTTCGTTTAACAACAACCCAGGTACATTTTTTCATGCTTGTGATTATCATTTTTCTTTATGATCTACCGTTTTTTCTATCACAAACATTATAAAGCCGGGCTTCTTTGCAAACTTGTTCACGTAAACCATTTTTGGACTGAAAACAAATTACAGAGGAGGGAAATATTGTACCTCACCTTTAGCCAAAGTATGGCTTAGTTCCAGGGGTCCAGGAAATTTCTCTATATGTCTACATTTCAGGAGTCCCATATTATAGCTTCTGTTAAGGCCACTTTGGGCTGTGAGTCCAACAGACCTCATAAAGTAAGCAGGATCAAGCTTGGTCAGAACTTGTTTGGAGATCTCCGAGGAAATCATACGTGCTGCTGATTCAATAGGTGACTCTCTTCCTTCTGAGTCAGTACTGATCTAAATCCCCAGCATGGTATATGGGGGCACTGTGCTGTTAAGATTAATTTTTCAAATAAAATGAACAACAGGTGTCCTGCCCTCTTGTAGTCATTAAATGTTGTACATTATTCAAGAGTAAGGGTGGTGATTTGCATGTTGCCTTAAGATTTCAAGTTGGGTGATTGCGTTTTGTGTACCTGAATTTCTCTATTAAATTAAGTTGACTACGGTATCCTTTCCTGCCCCAGAATATTCTGTAGAGTTTGATGTTAAAAAGTTACTGTATTTCCTCACAGAGGTACTAAGATTAATATTAAGTTTCTGATGAGTTTGTAAAGTGCTTTGCGATCCTTCTAGCTAAAAACCCCCAAATCTATATTAATGCAGGTAATTATCATTTAACTAAGTGATGGTACTTCAGGGAGGTTATTCAGCTTTGGCTACTTTGGTCTATAAAACTAGAGATCACTATTTCTGAGCATTGTTATTGCGCAGCTCAGCCCTAGTAATGCTCTTCTGATTTGTGAGGGCAGAGTTAAGATTGCTTTGGTAAGTACTTATGAGTACTATGACTGTGAGTAACCGTGAGCTGCTGTGCTAATGCAATAGCGCCCCCTTTGGTCAGAATTAACTTGGTCTGGGAAGGCAGTTAGTCAGCTCCTCTTAACTGAGTTTCTATGATAGTCCTATTCTGGGCTATGCAGGGTGTTAGTTTCAGTCCTGCTGAGGTGTACGGGTTTCCCTCCTACTTGGTAGGGTCAGCTGATCCTGGTTCCTCAGGGGGTCTCGAACCCCTTTTGTTCTTAAGTCTCTTTTGTGGGATCGGTAGGGGAACCCAGGCCCACCCACTCCACTGGGTTCCAGCTCTGGGCCCTTAAACAAGACAGACCAAATAAGGCCTCAACAACAACTCCTGCTGTGCCCTGAGCGCCTTTCTATCTCCCTTGGTTCTGTAGGCTTCTCCAGCCTGTACATCAGTGGTACCCAAACTTTTCCTGTCATGCCCCCCCCTTACCAGTAATGGAATCTGTCCGTGCCCCCCCTCCATTACTGCAGAGGAGCTTGGGCTGGGGGCTGAACTGGGGATGTGGCAGGAGATGGGATTAGAGGTGGAGCTGGCCTGGGGCTGGAGAGGGAATGAGGGCAGAGCTGGGCTAGAGGTGGAGTGAGGCTGGGGCTGGAGCTGGGCTGGAAGCAGAGCAGGGCTGGGTGGCACTCCCTCCCACCCCCTGTGCGGGGTGGCCTGGGCTTCGCTGCATGTCCCTCCAAATGTTCTTCCATGCTCTCCTAGGGAGACGTATCCCACAGTTTTGGGACTACTGCCATACATCCAGTCATCCCTTTTCTCGAGTGTTGTCTCTCGGCAGCTTCTCACCAGCTTGCTGGCAGGACTTTCGTTATCCAGCCTGCTTGCTCCTTTAGTAGCCATCCGACATTATAAGATTGTATATTTAGACATATCCTATGTAAAGTTAGAGAGAAAATGGTTTACATGGGAGCTCAACTTTTGAACACAATACTACAGAAAAGATATTAACAATCGGAGGGAGTTGAGAAAAGATAAAAACTTGTAAGGAACCGTTAAGAGGACTGAGCATGTCTAATATGACCGTTTGAGGAGATGATCACGAGCATGAGGATGACAAGCCTGTTAAAGAGTAGTCTTCGGAATTATGTGGAATACTGGGGGTGGAAGGTTGGAAAAAGTCATTAAGAAAAAAAAGATTCGGTGGCTTTGTGGGAGGCTTCTCTGAAACAGGCCTAAGCACAATGTTGCCACGCTGCTTTGGATTTTGTGTAGATAGGATGTAGTTCTTTGTATTGAAGAGGCACATAATCATAAGTGCAGCGGATCTCAAACTATTCCAGACAGACTATGGAAGCGGTGTGGGCCAAGGGATGTGCTGGCTGCCGCTTCCCGCAGCCCCCATTGGCCTGGAGCGGCGAACCGCAGCCAGTGGGAGCTGCGATTGGCCGAACCTGTGGACGCTGCAGATAAACAAACCATCCCAGCCCGCTTTCCCTGATGGGCTGCGTGCCAAAGGTTGCCGATCCCTGTCCTAGAAGTTGTGATTTCAACATTTTACAGTGGCAGTACTGGAACAATAGGATTGTTGCTAGTCAGGGATTCGTGTGCATTGAGACAACAGTATGGTATCTGCCTAGACTGTCATATTGGTCTGTTTCATGAGCACCACATTTGTTTACTCTTATCAATTAATAAAGGCAATGAAATGATTAAAGCAATCTTTTGGAGGCTTGAATTTAATTATTCTGGAAATAGCCGATAATTTTTTCTCTTCTGCTGCCAGTGACTTTTATTTGTATATATTTGGTCCAGAAAATATGTTTTAAAACATTTGACTAGAACCATTTTTTTAAAGCCAGAAAACAGTGAATCCCTTAAATAATAAAGGCTTTACTACATAAGAACTACACTTGTATTTGATTCTTATAGAAGACTTATTTCCTGAGGCTGTTGAACTCATTGCTTTTCTGGAGGAAATGTTTAATGACAAATATTGTGCTAAGCTTTTAGAAATGGCTGCGTCTTCAGGTTTGGTTTTTTTATGTTTTTCGTTTGAATAATGATGATTGATCAAGGAGAAGAATCTAATTCAAGAAGTACAGCAAATAATGTATACTGAAAACAAAATTGTCTTCCAGCAATTCTATAATTGACAGGTTTTTTTTCCTGTTCCAGAATACAGTTCTGACTTGTCAGAAAGCTGGAGCCGCCCAGCTGAGCAACAGGAGGGATAGCTCAGTGGTTTGAGCATTGGCCTGCTAAACCCAGGGTTGTGAGTTCAATCCTTGAGGGGGCCACTTGGGCATCTGGGGCAAAATCAGTACTTGGTCCTGCTAGTGAAGGCAGGGGACTGGACTTGATGACCTTTCAGTTCTATGAGATAGGTACACAACCCCCTCCACCGCCCCAGTGAAAATCTGTAAGGGTACGGGAAATATTTTCTGCGCGGATGTTGTTAGGCCTGTAAAGTAAAATCTCCAGGAGTCCTGTTCTTCTCAGTCATTCAAACTGAGACAAATTGCACTAATCATTGGCTCAGAACAGTCTGAATGTACACATATGTTGTCTTGGACTAACCAGAAGAACAGCACAAGACAGACAAATATAACAAAAATAATGCCGCATTGCTGCTTAATTTCGTTTCAACTTCTGCCTAGATCCTTTAATCAGTTACATACATATCTCTCCATCATGCTGATGCAGATGAGTATCATTATCTTTGCACCAGATATTAAAATATCTCAGTCATTATGTATACCTTGAATCTGTAATTTAAGGTATTCTCTTTAGATTATATTTTAGAATGTTATTTTTTTTAAGTGCATAGAATTTTGTGATCTTCTATTTACTGGTCATCAAGGCTGAGTCTTACTCTGAGAAAACAGTGGATGTTTTGACTTTGGCTGTCAGACAGTTTAGACTCCTTGCTCCTATGTAACCAAGCGCTGAAAATAGTTGTCCTGCTGCTAAGGTCCTACAGTCTGTGTAAGAGAGGCTTTGACCTTCTTATTCTTGTGGTAAATATGATAGACCCTTTTTTATAAGTGGGACATTCGTTTTCTATTCAAATCTGAGGAGAGATGGTTGGAGGACTGTCATATTTAACACCCAAAGTCAAATGTGGTTGTTTACTCAGTTTTTCCGTTAAGGCTTGAAACCATTTTCAGGGTCATATTTGTAACACAATTTGTTATTACACCTTAAATAATCATAAACTGTGTTAAGAAACCATATTATAAACTACCTAGCTCAGTGGTGGTGAGGCAACACCACTATAGTTAAGGTTGCATCGCAACTTTTGTTTAAAGATCAACCTTTCTAAGTCCTCTAAAATCAACATGCTTAGATTCCTTTTTAATTTGGTTTGCAGGGCAGGGTCATTGACCCAAATTTGGGGTCATATGAGCAAGGGGTTGAAGAGATAAAAGCTCTGAAACAAAAAGCCATTATTCAAAAAGTTTCTAAGTGGGTTTTGTGTGCTGATCTAGAGATCAAAGTATTGATGTGATGTAGGTCAAAATGGTTTCAATCTGTAGAATTTTACCCAAGGTAGTGCATGGCACCCACTAAATCTTTGGGGATTCAAGTTGAGAATGATATTTAAGAACATGTACACCTGTTTGCTTTTGTAAATGTGTAGTTTAGATTGATTACTGTGCACATGTATCAGTAAAGAAACAGTGAGAGAGTTTCTAGGCAGCCACTTTATGCTTGCTTGTATAGTTCAAGGTTTTGTGCCAACACCGTTGCCCAGATGAAAACCTGACCACTGAATTTTCTAGTCTGAACCTTTGTACACCCCTAAAAGTTTTAATAGCTCAGGGTGCTTAAGCCAAGTTGTCTCTGTTATAATATAACATGTATTTATTTTATGGCGCGGTTTACTGTGAATACAGTAGAATAGCCAGCATCTGGTCTAACCAAAATTTTTGTTTTATTGGATGAGGAGGAGCCGGAGACAGAGACACAGAGAGAGAGAGAGAGTGTGTGTGTGTGTGCGCGCGCGTGCGCGTGCGGAGGAGGGGAAGGTGGCAGTGGTTATTTGAAAAAATCTGTACTTTACTAGCCCCTGGGGGATTGTTGGAGCAAGTGGGTATTTCCTGATCTCAGGGCAGATTAATGTAGTGTTTCCAAAATGCATAGCATGGAGGTTTGGAACTGGACTGCTGAGGGGAAAAATGTGTGCTGCCAGGGTTGCTAGTCTGTGGATTCTGTGTGATTGCTGGATCATGAGGTTGCAGAAGTTCGTGAGAGAGCAAGGGAGTACACCATGACACAGGGATTGCTGACTACAGGCTGATTTGGGTGGAGAGAGGTGGCCTGCGTTGGCATCATATTTTGCCCATTCTGCAGCGTCTAACTGATGACTTAAGCTCAGGTTGTGTTCTTCCAAACGCTGTGGTAATTCACTTGCATGCAAATGATCTGGGCCTTATTCCTGGTGTGGAAACCTCATAAATGTATGAGAGCAGATTTGGACTGCATCACAGATTTGTGCCCAGGAGCTATGATAATTTTCTCTGATTTCTCTGAGCATTTTAATAATTGCTACAGCAGCAATATGAAAATTATTAATAAGTTTTGGAAGAACATTAATCAGGAAATTAGAGGGTTAATCACTGACCAGACTATACATACTGTATGTCATAGAAACATTAGCAGCTCTGACACCTCAGTTTCCTGGAGATGGGGTGCATCTATTGGATGGGGGCTAGAGTATCTTTCTCTCAAACATAAAACTCAGTATTTTGAACAGAAATCCTGTCTGTGATTTCTCTTGCTGGCCCCTCCACAAGCGCCATCCTCCAACCATTCTGAAACATGATCAGGAACACCCCTTCGCTCTAACATAGTTGATCTTTGTTTCAGGCATTGCATGTGAGTTGGGGTATAGGAGGGGGAAGTAAGGACAATAGAAACATTCGTATACCAGGGAGTGGAGACTGCAGGGACAGGCATTCCCTGCTTGGGGTGGAGTGGGATGGGGCCTGGGTACAGTAGTGGGCAGGAGGTGGGAACACAGTGAATGGGTTAGGGGCATGGCTGGGGAGGTGTGCCAAAGCAGGGCTAGTGGGGCACAGCTTTGTGTGCATATGGGGAGGGGCGGGGTGTGTGTGTGTCTGACTCCATATGCCAGTTGTGGGACATGAGATATACAACTACCTAAATGACTACCAGCTCCTACCAACAACATATCTTTTCTGATTAAAAACACAAGGAAATTCAATAGCAATAAACTACATTAATGTAGATTTAAGGTTGCTTGGTGGTATTTCATAACTTCCAAGAATGTTGAGCTGAACAAAACTCAAACATCTGAAAACCAGAAAATGCACAGTTAAGGTTGCCCATGCAAACCTAACTCTGCTCTCTTTCAGCAATGTCCCAATATGCTCTATTAACATTTATACCTTTACTCAGCCAGCTCCACAGCTGCTGAAATATACAAGCTTTTCACTCCTTTCACAGCCCAGTCACTCTCACCCACAGGATTCCACCTAACACTATTAAAGGACGAAGAGGAAGAAAAAGGGGTTGCCCTTGCCACCTTCCCTCTCTCCTCTTCAAGCAATGCCTCAGTATGCACATACTCACACTGGCCCATGGCATAAGAAGATTCAGGAGATTCCAGGCCCTGGTGTACACTCACACACTTAGCCAAAGCCCCAGAAAAAAATACCACACATACACAAGTTAAGATTCACTTCAGAGACTTTTACAACTCACTTACACTTACTCATAGGATACCGTCTCTATCTGCACTTTCACTTAACCATCACTAAAGCATTACAGTCCTCTCATATTCCACTTTACTGCTGACAGTATCCTTTATAACAAAAGCCCTATGCCCTGCTATTGACATCACCTACACAATTCTGCATAGAAGGGATGCATACTGGATCCTGCAGGTATATATGCAACTTTTCCCTTTGCTCACACACGAGAAGGTGGAAAATATAGATCTCATGTCACAATCATAGCTTTGTCACACACATCAAAGTAATCTGCAGATCTAACAAACACATCTCTACCCCCTAATCACTGCCTCCACCATTGAGTATAGCTACACCTGACACCAACTACACTCACTTTACCTGGAGTGCATGCAGATAATAAATCCTTAGACTGTGCTCATATCCGCTCACTAATGACAGTACTTTTCGTAATAAAACCTCTGGGCCTTACTGATTATATAACATACACAATTCTGCATAGAAATGATACATACAGGATTCTGAAGATACATATGCGTCTCTTCACTTTGCTCACACACAATGGAGGGTGCAAAACATAGATCTCATGTCATAATCACAGCTCCGTCATTCACCTCAAAGTAATCCACACACGTCTTTGTTTCACAAATACACCTTTACCAAGCAGTCCCAACTGCTGCCTCCACCATTTAGTGTGGGTACATCCAATGCACTGACTGCACCTGGAGTGCATGCAAATAATTCCCATTGGCTATAGGGAAGTAGAGGGAAGGTGTCATGGACTACTCCCTCCTCCCCTCCCCCCTTTGTCCTTTAATAGCGTAAGGCGGAATCCTGTGGGTGAGAGTGAATGGCTTTTAAAAAGAGGAGCTTGTACATTTCAGCATGTGTGTCTTAATGGGGATATTTGGGCATTGCTGAAAGAGGGCAGAATAAAGATGGCTAGGAACCATTTCCTGGTTTTCAGAAGTTAGTTTTGCTCAATTCAGTGCTCTGCAAAGGGATGACATACCACCAGGCAATCTTAACTCTGTGTCAATGTAGCTTTTGCTATTGAATAAAAGCACAGCATTGGCTAACATGAATGTTTCAGAGAAAAAATATCTTCACACTGTACCAAGGAAAATTGTCCTGTAAGTATACCAGACTACAACAATGTTTGAAAATTGCTATCTGGCAGTTAGTGGTATCATTTGGGGTGTTTCATAATCTCAACATGCTCTTACCTTTGAATGTGTAGGAAAATGAAGGATAACAACGTAAGAACAGCCATACTGCGTCAGACCAATGGTCTATCTAGTCCAGTATCTTGTCTTCCAACAGGATTAGTGCCACATGCTTCAGAGGGAATGGACAGAACAGAGCAATTATCGAGGGATCCATCCCCTGTCGTCCAGTCCCAGCTTCTGGCAGTCAGTGGTTTAGGGACACCCAGAGACATAGTGTTGTGTCACTGACCATCTTTGCTAATAGCCATTGATGGACCTATTCTTCATGAATTTATCTAATTCTTTTTTGAATGCAGTTACACTTTTGGCCTTCACAGCATAGTGTGGCAACGAGTTCCACAGTTGATTGGGCATTGCGTGAAGAAAGTGCTTCCTTTTGTATGTTTTAAACCTGCTGCATATTAATTTCATTGGGTGACCCCCTGATTCTTGTGTTATGTGAAGGGGTAAGTAACTCTTCCCTATTCATTTTCTTCACAGCATCCAGGATTTTATAGATCGCTATCATATCCCACCTTAGTTGTCTCTTTTCTAAGCTGAACAGTCTGTCTTTTTAATATTTCCTCATATTGGAAGCTGTTCCATAGCCCTTTTGTGTACCTTTTCCAATTCTAATATATCTTTTTTGAGATGTGGCCACCAGAATTATACACAGTATTAAAGGTGTGAGCATACCATGGATTTACATAGTGGCATTATGATATTTTCTGTCTTCTTATCTATCCCTTTTCTAATGGTTCCTAACATTTTGTTACCTTTTTTTATTTCAAGTGCACATTGAGCAGATGTTTGCTGAGAACTATCCACAATTGACTCCAAGATCTCTTTCTTGAGTGACAAGAGCTAATTTAGACCCAATCATTTTTTATGTATAGTTGGGATTATGTTTTCCAATGTGCACTATGGGTACTCTGCACCACTTAGGACTAAATCAAGAATTGCCTCCCCCCTTGTGAGTTCCGGGACTAGCTGCTCCAAAAAAGCAGTCAGTAATGTTCTACAAATTTTATCTTTGCATCCTGTCCTGAGGTCACATGTATCCATTCAATATGTGGATAGTTGAAATCCCCCATTGTTACTGGGTTTTCTGTTTTTGTAGCCTCTCTCATCCCCCTGAGCATTTCCCAGTCACTGTCACCATCTTGATCAGGGAGTCAGTAGTATAGTCCTACAGCTATACTCTTCTTCAAGCATGGAATTTCTATTCATAGAGATTTTGTGGTACAGTTTCATTCATTTAAGAGTTTTACTATATTTGACTCTGCTTTCTTTCGCATACAGTGGCCCTCCACCCCCAACCAATGCAACCTTCTCTGTCATTCCTGTATATTTGGTACCTTGGTATTACCATGTCCCATTGATTATCATCATTCCACCAAGTTTCTGTGATGCCTATTATATCAATATTCTCATTTTATACCAGGCATTCAAGTTCACCCATCTTTGTAGTTAGACTTCTAGCATCTGTGTACAAGCACTTATAAAAGTTGTCAATATTTAGTTGATACAGTCTTTACATAATCCCCTACTATTTTTTCCACAGGACCTGTGTCTCATTCAGTGCATAAATTGAACATACAAAGGGCAGAATTAAGGTTGCACAGGCAACCATACATCTTGCATTTCCTAAAATTTGAGTGCTTGACTTTGCAACCTAAATAACTTTTGTTTAACATTTTTGTATGTAATAAAGAATAGGCCATGCCACAGAAACTTGAAATATTATTTGACTCACTTGTCAGTTTTGTGGATGGAGGGAATGCAGTAAACATACTACAGCAATATTTTAATACAGCTTTTATAACAGTCTTGCATGAAATTCACACAGAAGTTAGACAAATGCCTTTTAAAAAGAATACTTTGGCATCTGTTAGCCTTGGATTCCCTCCTTGGCTCTTCCATTGATGTGTGACCTTGTGCTAGACAGTTAACTTCCCCTGCCTCAGTTTACCCTTGTGTAAAATGGGAATAATACCTACCTTTATAGGTGGTGTGAGTGACTGTGGGGAAGAGAAGTTGAGTGGAGGACTATACACTCTCTGTAGCACTGTAATCTGTGCCTGTGTTTCCTAGCAGAAGTCTGGAAAACTGCTCCAGGAGGAGCTATACTGTCAGCGAGAGAGGATCAACAGAGCAACAGTAACCCTTGTAGGATGGCACACATCTCTGAGTCAATTTAGTGCCA
The DNA here is from genome assembly GCF_028017835.1 of Emys orbicularis. NCBI lineage: Eukaryota > Metazoa > Chordata > Testudines > Emydidae > Emys > Emys orbicularis. Next base: position 19,141,850 of record NC_088696.1, read on the forward strand.
AGCTAGGAAAGATCATGGAGGACAAGAATAAATTACAGAAGGATGTGCAGCATATAAATAAATGAGTTCAGATCAGTACAATAAGATTTAATTAAAATAAAATTCAGAATCTCAAGATTGCAGAATGCTATATAGAAAGCTGTGATTCAGAGAAAGATGCATACAATGTGTTTACATTGGAAATGTAGTCATCTTGTGAACATAAATTGCCACTTATTTCAATACTTTATTTCAATTAAAAAAAATAAATAAATCTTGAATAGGTGCAGTGACATTTCTAATCTTTCCGCATGGGTAAATTCTAAGATTTTATTGCATTGCTGAAACATTTCATATATTAGAAAGTAAATAGTTTTTCTTTCATTAAACAATTATTGTAGTTTAATATAATTTTAATTTAAATCTGATTTTAAGATTATGGAAAAATAATTATTTTATATTAACTGCAGTTTTTAGCACTCTTATAGTAACATATTACAGGGAAATTTAATATTTTTCTGAACATGAACATAGATTGTTGTATGTTCCTGTCACTAGGGGGAGTCTGTCTTCTCTTTTCTTGATTATATTTCTCCTATAAGTGTCTCTCTCTTACTGTATCCTTATGGAAATTTATTGTTGTTTTGTGGACCTTATCTGCATCATGGAGGCGATGCCCTTTGGGGAGAATGACATCTGATCTGATTGTAATAAGAGTGCTTTGTGCCTTATTTATATTCTTGGAGAATATAACTAGAGAAAAAGCCCTCTAATGAAACTGGAAAAGCACTTGGCATTTTTAAAATAAATACCTTGTCATAACAGCTGTACAGTATTTTACTCTCTTTATTCCATGTTTCTGTGTAAATTTGATGTAATTCTTCCTATGTTCTGTGATTGAGCATTGTGATATTTGGTTATTTTAACAGTGTTTTTATGTTGTGGAATTTTCAAATCCTGTAGGTTGTAGTTTTGGTACGCAATTTTTATAAAGTGAGAAAGCACAATCTGTAATTCCATGAAGTTTTAGTTTCATTACTGCTCCATTTTGAAATCATAGATGTCAATTATGGGAAAATAAACCAAGAGTATTGATATTTTATTTACCAAGTAAATTACTTGAATTATTATAATCTTCAAAGAGTCTTTAAAAGTATGTTATGCCTACTGCTTTTTAGCCTTTGAAATAACATTGGAGAAAGCAGCACTGCACTTGGTTTTGAAGTACCATACTTGTGAAATTTTAAAAAGTAGGTAGGTGCTGCCATCTAGTTTTTCACTGATAGCTTTCTTTTGTCTGTTTTCCATTTTCAGTTTATGTAGTTCAGAGCTTTATTTGTTTCTGAATGCTTTAAGCCAAATTTCCTGCTCTTTGTTTGTGTTTCTTATTAGTCAGACTGCTGCTACCTGCATAAATAAAAAGTAAAAAATAATGGTACTTTCAGTAATCTGAAACTGGTGGTAAAATTACAGTTCCAGTGTATACCAGTGAAATAGAAATGTGAGTTGTAGATTTAAAAAAAAAAAATCTTATATGCAATATTAGACCCTGATTCTATAGATGTTTTACCCATATACGTAATCTCTTTAAATGCAAACATACCTTAATGTTAATGTTTAATGAACTGCCTTTGTATCAGTGAAACTTAACATAGAACTAAAACTGTCAGCAAGGATCTGAAGAGTCTTCGCTGTTAATTCTTTGTGTTGTTTGCCCTGCATGTGACACATCAAGTTTTCTGTGGGAATATTTGGTCATCATTGATCAGCCTGATGCTTTTCCGGAGTTGGTTAAATCTTATTTTAGTCATCACTTTTGAGAATTAAATTTCTGATAGCCTTAATGTACTTTCAGATAACACCAGGTGCCGTGTAGTCAAATGTTAATGTGTTCATACCTTCTCTTTGCAGTGCATTTTGAATTGTTATGGCTTATCTTTACAGACAAGAGCACTCCCAATCCTATCATTTAGTTTCAGGAAGAGTTAACCTAACACATATCCAGTGTTTTTCCACAGTGAGTAACTGGATCTCTTTTTCAAGTTGTCTCTCTTCATTTATGTTATTTAAAGAAATACTTGTCCATGTTAATAGGTCCCAAAATATACCTATTTTAAAGTGTCACTTACCTTCTGTTCTCCCTAACAATTAAAAAAAATATTCCTAGAATATTTGGATATGCCCGGGAGAAGGAAATTTAGCCTTGTTTGAATGCTGAAAGGTAAGCTGCCAGCATGTGAGGAAATATTAGTACTAGATGTGTAGGTGGGAGACCAATAGATATGGTGGAGGAGGGTTGACTGTGCTTTTTTTCTGTGAGGTCTAGGCTAGAGTTCACCATCTTTCCGCCTTTTGTTCACCTTGGATATATAATTATTCTATAAGAAAAATTTAACCACTGGTACATGTAAATTCTACTATTTATGTACTTGGAATATTCTTACATAGCAATTTAAACATACATAGGATATTACACACACACACACACACACATACACACAAACTACATTAAAATAACATTCTTAAGGTTCTAAATAAAAAGTTAAGAAATGCTAGAATTAAGGTTTCCTGTGTAACCTTAATTAAATCCCCTTGTGCATATATGTGTTATGATAGTCTTTAGTTACGTGATCACATACTGTTTTTTCCATAGGACTCCAACCTCATTCAGTACACTGGAGGGATTGTGCTCACTTAATGAGCAGTTGTTCAATATTTTGTTTTATGGTCATTGTTCAGTATGTGAAACCAGGTTGTATTTATAGCACACTATATAAACCGTGCTCTGAAGACAGAGTTACTAATTTCCTCAGGTTTCAGAGTAGCAGCCGTGTTAGTCTGTATCCGCAAAAAGAACAGGAGTACTTGTGGCACCTTAGAGACTAACAAATTTATTAGAGCATAAGCTTTCGTGGGCTACAACCCACTTCAGGGTTTTCTGTGGTACACAACGCTATAATGTCTGAGTGCTTCACAAACAGTAATGAATTGATTTTCACAACACCTCTGTGAATTGAAGGTGGTGGTATTATCCCCATTTTACAGATGGTGAACTGAGGCACAGCGAGATTCAGATAAAAATTATCCATTAATTTTAGATGCCCAATTTGAGACACTCAGGACCTGATTTTTCTTAGTAATTAGCATTATATAGCACTTTATATTTTCATAACGCAACTCCCATTGAATTCAGTTGCAGCTGTGATCACTCAGCACATCTGCAAATGTAACCATAGGGTCTCAAGTCAGGCACTCATAAAATGAGGAACATACAGTTAGTGACCAATTATGAAGAAATTGGGTTAAGTCAGTGGTTCTCAACTGGCAGCCCGCAGGCTGCTTGCGGTCCAGTCAGCACACAGCTGTGGCCCACGTGACATTTTCAGGGCCATACAGGTAGTATATATATTGTTATGGATGCGGCCCACAGAGAGCCCACAATGGTAAATAGGTTGAGAACCACTGGGTTAAATGACTTGACTAGTATCACAAAATAAACTCTCTAGCAGAGGCAAGGATAGAATTCAGTTCGCCAGGGCAACATTCAACTGTCTTAACTATGAAACCGTCCTTTCTCTTCCTGCAGTCCCCTGTCTCATTCACTACTACACGTTGCCACTTCTGCAACAAATGAAGCAAGGGTCCCTCAGACAAATGTCTCCTTCACTATACAACCCCAGATCATCCCCAGAGCAGATTTATCTGGCACTGATGAGGCAGGGGTCCTAAGGCAAGAAAAATAGTATGAGATCATATAATTGCAGACTTTCATAGTGTATATGCACAAAGGGTTCAAATTAAGGATGCACAGACAATGTTTATTCTGTCATTTCCTAACTTGAATGTGTGACTTTGCACCTTTAGTAATGTTCTTTTAACATAGTTATTTTTGTGTAATTTCCTAGGTTTTTCAAAAAACAAACTGAAAGAACAGAAGTTTCATCATGTACCATCATATCGATACCCACATGAATCATCAGCAGAATTGGAACCTTTAGACTTCCATCACAGACCACTTGAACCGATAGAGAGTCGTAGGATATTTTCCTTTGTTTGAGGGGGATGAGACACTTTACTAGTGGGTTTCAAAGATACTTGCTGACATAAGAGAAGTGGTGAGACTCAGGGGTCTTGGGTTCCATTCCAGGCTCTAGAGGGGAATGCGGGAACTTCTGCCATCCCCCTGCGTCCTGTTCCAGTCCTGTGTTTTCCCCATCCTGGCTCCTCATCCCAGACTGTCTCCTCATGCTTCTTCTGATCCCAGGTCCAGTCTCCCTCTATGTTCACTTATAGTCCCAGTTTTCCCCTCCTCACCAGCGAACCTGTAGTCCCAGTCTCACCCACCAGTGCTCCGTGTCCCATTCTGCTCCCCACTGCCCCATCCTTACCTCCTCACCCCCAGTCCAGCTCTTCTCCCCTCTGCATAAAAATCAGGGTGTATCCTGAGCCCAGCAAGTGGGGCTTTTGAGAGCACAGGGGAGAGAGTCTCTCTGCTTTCATTTCTAGTGCCCTGTCTACATTTCTAGTGCCCTGCCCCAGCTTGGCCCACAGAAGCACAGAGCTACAGTTGCAGAGAAAGTCCTGCTCAGTCCTCTGCAGCCCCAGGCTGGAGTATGCTCATTGTAGACAGAATCTGCAGAGATTTTAAAGCTGCAAAGATCTAGCAAATCTTTACTAAGCATGTGTGAACTGCAGTTTTTTGAAGGCTTATACTTTGACCAAATTTGGGTGGATTTTAATGGGAATAATAACAAAAAGCACACCCTCTCCAGCAATATTTCAAGTCCGTGCTCTAAAGTGTGGGTGTACTAGCATATCTTAAAAAAAAAATCAGATTTTTTTTTTATTGGCAAAACCATTAATTTTTTACTAACTTTGTTCTTGAAAACAGGTGACCTATTTGGGCTGAAAAAAATGTCTTTTTTTTAAATCAGCCTGAGGTAGACGTGCATCATGTAAAATTTCGGTCGGAATGGTTAAAGTTTGGTGAAGTTATAAGCATCTGAAAATAAGGACTGAGAATGGGAGGTAATATAATAGGTGGTGCTACCAACCACACCATCAATTTCTGTTTAAAAAAAAGTATTTGTGATTTGTTGATCTTTTACCAAACTGCCAGGTTTGGTCTTTTGCATATGCTCTCTTCCATTTGCCTTAAGTCTTCTCTAGGTATCCCTGTGTTGTTATTTAAAAAATAACAAATGTAAACTGTGGAAGCCTCCTTTTTTTTTTTTTGAGACATCTAAACAATAAAAATATTACTAAAGCTGTGTACAGAGGTTTTGTTTGGGTTCAGTGGGGTTCACATTGAGTGTTGTTTTGAATTGTGCAAACTCAAAAACCTAAAAGCCAAAGTCTGCTAAAGGTAAGTTTCGCAGTTTCCATCAGAAACTAAACCATGGTCCAGATTCACTGAAAGGGGCAAAAACCTTAATCTTTTGGCAAACTTGGCCCTAGTTTTCCATGAATATTTTCTCAAAGGAAAAAGAAAAACACGACTTTGTGTGCCGTGTTTGTGTTTGAGTGACCAATTTTATTGGGAATTTTGTTGACAGAACAAATTTTAATTGTTTGCTCTCTGGGACAGGGGCTGTATTCTTTTTTCTTAAGGAACACAGGTACTTAATCCTGTCTAGCACAATGGGACCTAAATTCTTGATCAGTAGGTGGTACTCAATCCACAAACCTGCTTCTAAATTATTTTCAACCAATCAGAGAACATATAATGTGACCAGTATGTCCAATCAAAATTAAAACAACTTTAATTTCATGAAGATTGTTATGTTCAGTTGCTGTATTTTGAAAACTAAATGCATTCTTGATTGCACCATTAATCTGGGCTTGAATAGGGACTGGGAGTGGCTGGCTCATTACAGAAGCAGCTTTTCCTCTCCTGGAATTGACACCTCCTCATCTATTATTGGGAGTGGACTACATCCACCCTGATTGAATTGGCCCTGTCAACACTGGTTCTCCACTTGCGAAGTAACTCCCTTCTCTCCATGTGTCAGTATACAATGCCTGCATCTGTAACTTTCACTCTATGCATCCGAAGAAGTGAGGTTTTTACCCACGAAAGCTTATGCCCAAATAAATCTGTTAGTCTTTAAGGTGCCACCAGACTCCTTGTTGTTTTTATCTATATCAGTGTTTCTCAAACTGGGGTTCCCAACCCAAAAAGGGGTTGCAAGTGTATTGTAGAGGGGTTGCAGTATTGCCACCCTTACTTCTGTGCTGCCTTCAGAGTTGGGTGACCGGAGAGCAAAAAAGGTTTGAGAACCCCTGATCTATATAATAGATTCCAGGATTGTCACCCTATATGTAACTGAAGCCTAGCATCAGCATCAGTGTGAAGCAAAGGAAACAGCTACAAGCATGGTTGAAAGCTCTTTTTTGTAGAATATCACCAGGTTGAATCGTCACTGGGATTCACAGTCGGTTACAACCAGTTTTTTAAAGTTTTGACTTTACAAATTACACCCGTGCGGTGTATAGCTACAGTAAGGCATTCATGTGTGCCATTCCAAGAGTATTAGACTGTTGTGATATCAAAGTTAACTCAACCAATCAACACCCTTACTCTAAGCTTATATGCATGCAACAATTTAATTGGTTGTATGAGGGAGATTGTACAAAAAATGGATTACTTGGTCCACCTATCACAGTTCTTTAAAACCATCCACACAACACAACGAGCACACACAATAACCCCAAACACACACAGTCCGTCACTGCAGCATACACCCTTCATTCACCATCCACACAAATCTCCCAGTACAACCTCCTGGACACACATCAACACAGCCACCCACACAACCACACACTACCAACATACCCACTAACCTTGACTACACATAGCTCCTCACAACTGCCACGCCCATGCAACAGCATGGGCTTTAATCTCCGAGTTCCTGGTGCAACTCAACTGAAGTAAAGAGCGTTACTCCATCAAGAAATGTACCCCTTGGGTCATGGCTTTATTACACCTAGGGTTGGTTGTTGCTATTTTCTTTTTGCTGGATTTCCAGTAATGTCTGTTTATATGCCTCAGTTTATACTAAATACAGCTGTTAGGCTCCATTCCACTGAGCTATTTTACCTTAATACTCTTGTGCTGGAGTCCCTCCACTGTCTGCGCTTGTTATGTTTCTGATCCACTCATTTCCTTTTCCTTTATGAATCTTGAAACACGATATATAAACTTGCATTGGTTCATTTGTAGTCCTTTGGTATTAAAGCACTTTTTTATTATGCAACACATTAATGAAAGTTACTACTTTTTCTCGTCAGAAACTCCTGTATCACACTCATTTTTTATAACAATGTGATTTTAGTGTTTTTAACCTTGTTTTTTGCACAGTTTGTTTAATCTGTTGCTTCTGTACTCCTGCACTGCAAGATACTGTATATGAAATGTGGTGCATATTTTCTTGGATAATATATTGTATATGATAGTGAAAATTTGCTAGGCTGAGCTTTTATTTTTTTGCAGATTTTTGGTTGTCATATGGGTGAAGGTCTTTCACTTAACTGAGTTGCTGCCAGAAGTTTGCCTGGTTTTCTGCTGTCTGTGTAAATCTTCACCTCTGGAATCAATTACTGAGAAGAAGGCGATATTTAGCATTGAAACTTTTTAGGTTGGCTACAGTATTCATAAGCAAATGAACAAGGTTTACAATATTTTTAATTTAATAACTGTAAATATTCCTCACAAATGCAAGTCATGTCACTAAAAATTTTTTAAGGAAATAGAAATGAGTGATTTACATTTCACCATTAAAAGGGAGAAGAGGAATGCATATTAAGAAAAGCCCTATTTGTTCCTGCTTCCTAAAAGACAGACAACTCAACCTTTTTATGATGATGCTTTTTATTGCTTCTAGGCTGCCTGAGTATGGAAGACATCCCAGCTCAAGGTTTAAAAAAAAAAAAAAAAAAAAAAATCTTGAAAGCTATCAAAACCAAACCAAAAAACGATTTTGTTAGTCTGTCAGGTAGATTCCCCTCTCCTCATCCACATAAATATAAAGAAGATTGATATCCAGTAGAAGATGCTGCTGGGGTGATTGGTAAGGAATGCTTGAGGCTTTGAATGCGTGTCTGGGCCTTTGTTCCTTCTAGAGAGGTCTCTTAAGAAAACTGAAAGTTCTTTGAAGAAATATTTTATGTAGATTTAATAGGCAATGTGGGTATCCAAGATAAGCCCTTCTGCATTAAAAACATTATGAATCTACAAAAATAGTAGTGTAACTATTGTAATTTTAAGTAAATTATTTTTCCTCTTGTGAGAACAGCAGTAGTATTCACAATCTGTTCATTGCTCCAGACAGATCTTAAATTTACCTCTTTGTCTACCTATCTAATCTACAAGTATTAACAAACTCTGGAGCAAGGTTTAAGAAAGTATAGTGTATGAGGGTGGCGAGGAATAGGAAGCAGACAGATGACTCTTCACAGCTCATCAGCAATCCCTTTCCACCTCTGTCAGTAGGCCATTGGTTCAAATCTGGTTCATATCATCACTATGGGACAGTTACTTGGTGAACTACATAAAATTAGTCAGAAAAAGCTATGTTAAAGAACCTTAATGTTCTTTTTAACGTTTGAGTGCAAAGTCAAGCACTCTAAGATTAGGAAATGCCAGAATTAAGGTTGCCTGTGCAAACTTAATTCAATCCTTTTGTGTGTATGCTTTATGATGCAGTCTTTAATGACATGTTCACATACTATTTTTCCCCACAAGACAACTACCTCATTCAGTGCACAGGATGAATGGTGCTCACTTAATGAACAGCATTTCAGTGTTTTGTTTTCTCCTTGTTCACTATATGGCCCCATACCTTACTTACTGCACTTTCCTCAAACACTGCTCAGAAGACAGGATTATTAGTTCCCTCCTATGCTTTTCTGTGGTGCTTGTCATTGTCACATATGAATGCTTCACAAACATTAATGGCTTTATTTTTGAAACACCCCTGCGAGATGAGGGGGTATTATTATTTATTATCCCCATTTTATAGATAGCAAACTGTGGCACAGCAAGATGCCCAATTTGAGACATTTAGGACCTAATATTTTAAAGAGTATTTTGCATTATTTGGCACTTTATTTGTTCAGAACACAGTTCCTATTGAGTTCAACTGTGAGCACTCAGCACTTGTGCAAATGTAACCGGAGGGTCCCAAGTCAGGCACCCCTAAAATGAGGAACGCACAATTAATGGTTCCTGGTGAAAGGTGACTTGACTACCATCAGAGAGGACCTCTTGGGCAGAGACAGGGATAGAATCCAGTTCTCCAGGGTAGCAATAAACTGCCTTAACCATGAGACTGTCCTTTTTCTTCCTGCAGACCACTGCCTCATTCACTACACACATTCCAACTTCTGCCAAAAAAAAAAAAAAAAAAAGAGATGGATCCTGTAGATAGCAGTCTCCTTCATTGTGCAATCCTGATTCATTTTCGGAGCAGGTCCATCCAATGCACAGAATGAGGCAGGGGTCCTGTGAAAAAAAAAAAAAAAAGGGCTCATGTAATTAAAGACCATATCGTAATTAGGGCTCTGTGTCTGTCACGGATTCTGTGACTTTTCATGACTTCTGCAGTGGCCAGTAATGCTGACTCCAGGGCTGCCCAAGCACCTGGCTCCGGGGCCAGCTGCTCAGGTTGCTGCTGGAGCAGCTCTTGCAGCCAGTTGCTCGGGCGGCCCCACAGCCAGCTGTATTGGCTGCTGCTGGAGTGGACCCGGGGCCAGCCACACCAGCTGCTGCTCGGGTGGTCCCGTGTGGCTGGCCCAGGGACTGCCTGAGCAGCGGTCCCAGGGGCAGCTGGAGCAGCCGCTGCTTGGTGGTCCCTGGCAGGGGTCCTAGGGCGGCCCCCAGCCCCTCCCTGAGCAGTGGCCCCCTGGTCCCCTCCCAGTAGCGGCTGCCCCCAGCAGCAGTCTTGGGGGCGGCCAGAGCAGCTGCTGCTCAGCAGCCCCCAGTAGCTGGTGCTCCTGGCATCCCCCCCAGCAGCAGCCCCTCGGGGCGGCACCCCAGCAACATGCCCCTCCCCACCCCCCTCCGAGGTTTAGTCAGGGGTATTTTTAGTAAATGTAATGGACAGGTCATGGGTTGTGAATTTTTGTTTATTGCCCGTGACCTGTCCATGACTTTTACTAAAAATACCCATGACTAAATCGTAGCCTTAATCATAATGCATATGCAGAAGGGGGCTGAAGTAAGGTTGCTTGGGCAGCTTTAATTCTGGCATTTCCTAACTTTTGGGTGTTTGACTTTGCATCCTTAATAATGTTTTTTTAACAGAAATTCTGCCATGTAGCATTATACTGACACCCACATGGTTCATCACAGAGCTGGAACCTTTACATCCACCACAGACTTTTGTCCCTTGAGCCAATGGAGTAACTGATAGCAGAAGTAGGTTGTTACCCTCTAGGTGGACTGGCACCAATAGGCAATGCCACACTTTATTAGTGGATTTCACAGATATTTGCTGTCAGCAGAGGAATGGTGAGACTAAGGATTTTGAGTTCTATTCCTTGGTGTGGAAGGGGAGTGTACTCTAGTGGGCACAAACTCTTCTGCCCATTTCCCTCATGCTTGACCCTTCTGCCCTGTCCCCTCCAACTTGTCCCAGTCCTGTCTCTTCCCCACCGCTGGATCCTCATGCCACTCCCATCTCTTCACCTACCCAGTCGTAGTCTCACCCCTCTGAACACCCGTGTGCTCTTGCTCCCACTCTCCTTGCCCAGCCATCCCCAGTCCTTCCATTGCTCTTCCCTGGCTCCTTGTGCTCAGTCTCGTTGTCCAGCCAGACCCTGTTCCTTCCCCTGCACTTGCTCTCTCTGTCTCTCTGCCTCCAGTCACATCTCTACTGGCTCCCATACCCTGCTTCTCCGCCAGTTCCTCATCCAATCTCTACTGAGCATATGTGAAATACGATTTGCCAATGGCTTATGACTTGGCCAAATTCGGATGGATTTTCATGGTCATGGCAATAGGGCACATCCCTGACACAAAGGTCACCTCTTGCCAAATGTCAAGTCCTCATTCCAAAGCCTGGAGCACTAGAGCATTCCAAAGAAACGGTCCCCAGAATTTTTTTTTAACATAAGTGAAAAATGTATCTTTCTCTACTCTCATTCTTGGTAATAGCTGAACTGTTTGGCTAAAATTATCCAGAAGAGTTCAGGCTGACGTAGACACCTGTCATGGAAAATTTCAGCCCAAACAGTGAATTTGGCAAAGTTATAAGCAATTGAAAATCGGGTCTGATTATGGGAAGTTTTGGGCAGCCTTAGTAATTAATAAGCAGTGCTATCAGCCTCACCTATAATGAATGTATGGTCTCTCTCACTGTCTCTCTCGCTAATTCTTAGTGGACAGATGTATCTATTATAAAGCTCTGTAATCACAGTGGGCACTAATTGGCATCCTTCTTGGCTGAATCAGCAGAGAGCCTAAGAATTAATGGTCATAGATATTGAATTTACCTCTCACCACTAAAGAGAGTTCCTAGGTCAAGGTTGATGCACATTGCCAAGGGAGTGTAAGGTTCAGACTATAATAAATAGTTGGCCACATTGTCAACAAGGATCTCGATACATGTACAGTTTTGTCGGTGCATTTGAATTTTCCTATGTGAATCAGGTAGTTAGATGTCTAATTACTTTATTTGTATTCACAGTTGCCCTTTGATGCAAATTTTACTCTTTGTGGTTTGCATACTTTAGAAAACTGGGCTTTCTGTATTTCTTACTCACAAATAATTTTATTCTGTCAGTGTTTGTATGCTGCATAATAAATTTTTATATGTAGCCTAAAATATACACACAGAATTAAATCACATTTTGACTGTTGGTACATTTTTATTGTTAAGACTAGGTTGTAAATTTATTTGGTAGTAACGTATTAGATTTATCTCCTCAAATGAAAATAGACCACTAAAAATAATGGGCATGTCGGCTGCCTAGGACAATTTTATTGCTAGTTATTGCTAAAGCATACTGCTGAGGGAAAGATTGTGAATAAGTCAGAATAATTTTCCTTCATAAGCTTTTAACAATCACTTTTCTTTTATTATGATAAAGATAAATATAATCTAATTTTTCAGAGTTACATCTAAGCAGTGCACAAAATGTACCATTGGTTCTGGAAATAGTTGGACTTAATTTGTTTACAGGTTAAAGGATGGAGGAAAGGAATATTTTTGATGTGGATAAGAACAATGAGAGTGATCCAGACGAGGGGGATGACATTGATGATAACTTTACCTATATTGATCTATCATTTGGTGGTCTCAAAATGCTGTACTAAGCAGGGCAGCCCAGACGATTCAGGGGGTCTGGGGCAAAGCAATTTCGGGGGCCCCTTCCATTAAAAAAGTTGCAATACTATAGAATACTATATTCTCATGGGGGCCCCTTTGGGGCCCGGAGCCTGCGGCAAATTGCCCCACTTGCCCCCTCCCTCTCCCCCCCCCCCCCCCAGCGGCCTGGTACTAAGTGGCATATTCTTTGTGTACGAAAACATTTGATAGTATTTTCTGCCTTTCTCTTTTGCATATTTTTAGAAAGATTTCATATACTTCTGAGAGGCAGTTGTCCAAGAAAATTGTGTGGGCTTCCTTCTTTGAGTTGCCTTTACCTTTCAACCCATTATTTTCTCTAAATCCCTCTCTCCAGTTCACCATACTTTTCCTTATTTAGAGATGGACATATGGGACCTTCTGAAGTCCCCATCATTGTAACTCTGTGGATTAAGAAATGCTCTGTTAATAATGCATCCAGCACCTCTCTCTAAAGCAGTGACTCCCAAACTTTACTCATTCACGTACCACCACCTTATACGTTGTTGTGAAGTGAATTGATGGAACGCCAAGATCATATATCACAATTTGGAAGCCCCTGCCTAGAGGTGAACATTATCTTTGCCCGGTTTCCCCTGGACTGCTATGTGGGAGTTCACTTATCTTTTTTTCTCTTTTTAAATGTTCTATCTGTATTAATTTTTCAAGGAAAATACTGAACAGAGCCAGTGCATGACTACAAGATCAGTATGTACTAGTTACAAATATAATCTAAAAAATTTAATTTAGTGATGACATGTATATGCCATATTATAACTGCTGTAATGCATCCATGTGACAGAAAATGTTAGTGAATTTCCCCCCCCACTTCACATTGTCCTTTTTTCCTATGCTCTGCTGTCTTATATTTACATATTAAGATGCTTTAGTAATGTTCCTAGCTTTTAGCAATATAAAACACTTGTTCAAAATAAAATGGTGCATGTTGCTGCTCACGTTCTCAAAAGAATAGGGAAGAAGTTACATCTGGACATTTTTATCTGTATATGAATAAAAGAATTATCTTACTGTAGGTGTAGCAATTTGATCATTTACATGTTGCTATCTATTAAAAATAAATGATGCTTTTTTGGTAACCTTCTGTAGAGGTTAATTATTAGATACTCATTTCATCACTGTGTAAAAGAACCTTTGTACTTTTTGCATCGTCAGTAATTTAATATGAGTGCATTTAATACTTTTTCTCTTATTATACTAGCAACCAACTTCTGTAGCCGCATCTGCTGTCCACCTGGGACTTCCAGGGCAAGCCAAAGTTGTACAGTCGACTGCTACACCAGTTAGTGCTACATCTACTGCAACCTTACATGGAGGCTCCACTCTGTCACACACTACAGTAAGTATTAAAAGTGTTACCAGCACAACACGAACAAAAATGAATGCCGATGCAACCAGTCATATAGGTAAGGCTTTCTAAATGAGTTCTCGTGATAAATATTAATATACTACTTGTATTACAAACAGGAAAAAAATGAGTTTTATCCATGAGTTTATTTTCCAAATATAGTGAGGGCGAAACTCACTGCCATTGGGAGTTACACACACTAATGCCAATGGTAAATTTGCCCCTCAAGTTCTCTAATGTGAAAGAGCCAGATTATACCACCCACATTCCTGTTTAGTAATACATTTCTCTTTGAACAGTTCCATTGAAATTAAAGGGACCACTCAAAAAGTAAAGTAACATGAGTAAGGTGTGACACATTTGGGCCCTCAAATTGTAACCTTAAGGAAGAATATTTTCTTGTTGTAATAAGCTGCTAAACTCAGCAGTAGAAGGGAAGTGTAAGTTTGTAGTTTTGGGGTTTTAAAGATTTATTATCGAATAAAAGATATTAAAGAAGGTAATTATCTGCTTTTTGATTATAACAATGTTATCAGGTATCAATAGCTACCACAAGTGCTCAGAGCTTAATTAAAGCAACAGTAGCAACTGGAACCCCAGGAACTCAACAACCTACGGTAATTTTTGGAGGACAAACTCAAACCCCAGCACAACCCCAAGGTCAGCCTCGATTGCCACTTCCACCTCATACGACAGCACAAGTACCAGCACAGCCCCAGGTCATACCTAGCTCTCCTGTACCAGGGACTACCGTTGTATCACAGGTTTGTATGTAAGTTCTGGAATGTTTGAATGTTAGAACATTAATAGGGATTTTGTTTCTTGGTTATGTGTGCACTTTTCAGTTTTATTTAATACCAAGAAGAGCTTTCACACCAACCCAATTCCCATAACATCCTGTTAGTGGCCTCCTTATATATTCTGTTAACACATTTTAGCTCAATGCTGTGAGGGACTAGCAGTGATCTTGACAGTTAATTTGGCCAACTTTGTCCAAGTGTTGTGCAATATAAGGAGTATTTCTGTAACTGGAACAAATAGACCTCTAATTATACTGCCCAGCTCCATTATTATGACTGTGCGCATACACAGTTGTTCTATAATATCAGTGGCCTTGTCCTCAGTATATGGCAAAGAGACAGTTTTAAAGGTCATGGTGGGTTAAGATTAGAGCATATGTTATAGTAAACTGATAAAATAAATTGGGATTTAGACATGATAATATTTGAAATGTATTTATTTATTATTTGATTTGTTTGGTACAGTTGATGTTATATTGAATAGTAATTTAAAAAGTTGAAAAAGAAACCGTGAATTCAGTATTTGCCATCTCAGTGATTGCTTGGATTTTTGACATTTCATGATGGTTTTTTATCATGTAGGGTTACAGTTCCATGAAGGATATAATGAATGATAGCATATCAGACATGAAAAATAAATATTTCTGTGATTAATTTAGTTAGTAACTGTATGGTATGACTATTAGTGATTAAATGGAAGTGAAGATAGTGCCAAACTACAGCGGCAATAGCCAAATAATTGAAGACACTTCTCAAATTGCTTTTATTTGGATAAGAAATGTTCTAGTTTTCCCATTATTTTCATGTAGTAGTCTAAGCAGTGAACAATATCAAAATACTATGTATATCAGATTTTTTTTTTTAAACAGGAAATGCAAGAGAATGTGAAGAAATGCAAAAACTTTTTAGCTACCCTGATAAAACTTGCTTCCCATAATTCACCTTCTCCAGAAACATCCCATAATGTGAAAGCTCTGGTTCAGGATTTGCTGGTAAATATTAAGCTGTGTTAATTGTATATTGTACATGCTGTTTATAGATGCTGAAAATTGTTATTGAATTTGATACTCATCTATTTTTAGCTTCTGCTTGCAGTACAGAAATGTTGAAAGGTAAAAGTGTTGCATAAAAATGGTCATACAAATTTTTCTGCACTGAATGCAACCTCACAATTGATTGTTAATCAAGCTGTATTTTCTTTTGCTTGTAGTGGGTTAAAATGCTGATTAATGTCACAATATTTAATAAACATTATGAACAATACTCTTGTTTTGATGGATAATATTTTGATAAAGTTTATTTAGAAATATAATAAATATGTTTTGTGAGAGCTCTCTGTGGCTCTGATCCTGTAAGCTGTCGTCTCTTATGTCACGATTAAAGTCCCATTCAAGTAATTTGGGCTCTGTAGGGATGTAGGGATCTGCCTTTCCGAAACAGCTTGCAGGATCAGGGACTAACTGAAACATTTTTCTAAGAAGTCACTAAGGCCAAGATTCTGTAAACAGATCCCTGGGGGTCTTTTTGCAAGAGTGGGGCCTGAATGCCTGTGGATTTCAAAAATTCCAAACTTAAACAAAATGACTTACGTGACCAAAATAGTATTTTCAGTAGATGGAATCTATGTGATTGGTCCTGACTTATGGTAGCCTCCAGTACTACAAATATTTCAGTGTACACTACAGAACAGATATACACTGCAAACAGACTTTATCAAAGGCTTTGACAAATAGTCAAGCTCGCATTGTTTGTGTATGCCAAGGAATATGCACCTGAAAGAAGATGGTCTTGAATTGATCATCAAGGAACACTTGCACATTTTAAACATTTTGATTTGGAAAGTCTAAGACTCTTTACCACATAAAAGTGATCCAACAAAAATATTAGTGGTTCCAATAAAAATTAGTTTGAACTTTTGAAAACTAATAGTTTTAAAGAATTAAAGTTTAAAACATTGAAAAATAAATATAGCAGGTATATTTTGTTTCTTCTCTACTATACTATATTAACCACAGAGAGTCTCAAGAGTAGGATAGCTGAATCATTAGACAGCCTATAAGTATTTAACTAATGATAGTTTCAGAAACATTAAAAATGTACTTAGCTTCAATAGATCCTTCATCTTCACTAATAAACATACATACATATAATTCTTCTATTTTAAATCTTACTTCCAAAATTCTACTTGTTCACTCATCTGGGTGGTGGTGTTTTTTAACCATCGAGTAATTTCTTATTCTGATAGGTTTTGTGCCAGGGCTAGTAAATGTTATAATAGTTTTTCAAGGTTGTTTTTAAATACCAATTTTTGGATTAGTATTTTAAAGAAATCACTGTCTGAAAGTTATCAACAGAATGGAAGTATTGAATAAAGACTTGCATGTTTGTGGGATCCAGTTGTTTCTTTAAGTGTGCATCCCTGAGGGAGTTGCATACATAAAGGTCACAGATTCCTGAGTTCTGAGAAGCACAGTATGTGTGTGTGTGTGTGTGTGTGTGTGTGTGTATATATATATATGTGTGTATATTAGTTCTTGATAGAAAGATTTGATAGCCGTGGATGAGTTTGAGAGACTTTAAACTTTAAAAGTCCCTGTTGATCTGTGGCTTATCTATTGAGATATATAAATATTTCCACAATGTTAGCCTGTCCTAGTATATGTTCTCATTCTTTGAGAAAACAGAAACATCCCAAATAGTTTTTTTTTTTTTTTCTCCCCTCCAGGATGCAAAGATTGATCCAGAAGAATTTACAGGCTGCCTTCAGTCAGAGCTGAAATCATCTCCTCAGCCATATCTAGTACCTTTCCTGAAGGTGAATATAAATATTGTTTAGCTCTTAAATGTATCTACCGAATAGGCTTCCTTACTTCAGGTTTAAATTTTTTTAGAATGTACAAACTAGCACACAATATGTAATCAGTTTTGACTGTCTAGAACATTTTAGTTAAGATCACATAGAAAAAGAAGACAAACTCTAATTTAGAAACATAAATATTCTGTGGGTTACTTGAATATTATATTCCTATATTTAAATGGAAAATGTGAAGAAATGGGTTGTCTTTGGCAGCTTTATTACATCACATTTAATATAGGTAGTTAAAAACCACCCACATGACTTTAGGTATCTTACTGTTGTAATGGGTTTACTTTTCTATGATAAATAAACACAGTATTGTCTATAATAAAGTACACCAGTCAGAAGTGAATGGTAGGTTACTTCATCAGTATGTTTGTAGTACCCATGTTGAGATACTTTTTTCTAGTGCTTTTGTCTTGTCTAAATAAGAGCAATCAAGTACATTCAGTGTACATGGCAGTGTGTAAGGGAGATTACTAAACGCTTCTCTGGAATATGCTGTTGCTTTTTGTTGAAATAATTGATTAGTAAATTCTGTCAGGGTGGTCCTCTTGGGGCAGGGCTCACCTATAATGAACATCGGGAGAAATATTATAAAATGTGGTATCAAATGGGATTGTTTCTTGTACCCCCAAATTAGCATATGCAGTTAAATTTTGTTTGCCTTACTTATTCAAAACTATCATTGACTTCCAGCTGCTTACCTATGTGAGCAGAGTAAGCAGAATTTGGCGCTCTGGTACTCAACATTAGCTCCTAGATGTAAAACATGTATGTTTTGTTGTTCACCCACATCCCAGTTATCATGGTTTTCTATTTTTCTCCCAACTTGCAATCTGTCAGTTTAGGGCAGAATTTTCCTCTCATTTTTAAATTCTTCCTTTCATTTCCTTTCTCCTCTCTTCTCTCCTAGGATATAATTAACCCTTTCTTTTTACTCTCTTCCCTGCTTTCCTTCTTCAGCCATCTCTGGCAAAAAGTTCTAACTTCTTCCCTTTCTTTGAAGTCATTTCTTGGCAACAACAATTACGTTTTTAAATAAAAAACAAAAGTTAAAAGTGACTACAGCCTGGGGTAAGCACTGCGAAAGCCTGCAGCTGCCTGGAGGAGCACTTCAAAAGAACATAATATAAAAAGTAAAAGGTTTATTCATAAAATACAGTGTACTCTTTTAGAACTTTTTTTGGATGAACCAGTCTGAACATGAAGCACACAATAGCACACTTTTCTAATGAAGTCAGTACAGTACATCAGTAATAATACAGTACGCAGCTATTGCCCTAAGACACCCACAATTAAATCTTCTGGCTTTAGGTACTCTATGTGGAGAGGTATCTTACTGCAGTCCTAGGAGGGGTGCAGTTTACTTCTGGCAGCACACAGTGGGAATGGAGCTCATTTCTGCCCTTCCGCTTTTCCCCATCCACTTTTTGCTTCTCACAGGATCTAAATCCATGCTTCAGGTAGTCCTAATGGGCTGCTGGTTTTGGGGCCTTACTCCCTTGTGTGGTGGGATTAGGATAGGTCAGGGGTCGGCAATGTTTGGCACGCGGCTCGCCAGGGTAAGCACCCTAGCGGGCCGGGCCAGTTTATTTACCTGCTGACGTGGCAGGTTCGGCCGATCTCGGCCCCCACTGGCCGCGGTTTGCCGTCCCGGGCCAATGGGGGCGGCGGGAAGCTGCGGCCAGCACATCCCTTGCCCGCGCCGCTTCTCGCCGCCCCCATTGGCTCGGGACGGCGAACCGCGGCCAGTGGGGGCCGCGATGGGCCGAACCTGCCGCGTCAGCAGGTAAATAAACTGGCCCGGCCTGCTAGGGTGCTTACCCTGGCGAGCCGCGTGCCAAACGTTGCCGACCCCTGGTATAGGTCATACTGAGCCCACTGTGTTGACCAAATTAAAAATTAATAACTTGTGATGAGATCCATGCTGAATTTTCCCCTCTTCATATAAAGGGGGAATATGAAGAATGTTAAAATGTACAAGTTTATTTCTCCTCAAGTGCTAGACAGGTCATACAACTGGTTTTAATGATTTATGCTTTCCAGTGTGTGTATACATTTCAAAAACAGACTTTTTTTTTTTTTTTTTGGATGGTTTAGTAAGTTTGATTTTTTTCCCCATTTTTCTTCTTTTTATTTTTTTTTATTTTTATTTTTTTTAGAAAAGTCTGCCGGCATTGAGACAATCTTTATTGAATAGCCAACATTCGGTTTTGCAAGGACAGCCATCTCAGCAGCCGCTTCAACAAACCACGCTGTCACAAGTTATACCTCAACCTGCCTCTGGAAGTATTTCCTCTAATGTCACAACTCAGACAGTAGGAATAAGGCAACCAAACAGCATTTGCACATTTGTATCAAATACAGTTCAGCCTCCTCAGGTTAAACTAGTACAGTCAAATCAGAGTTCTCAACTGGTAGGTACTAAAACATAAAGGAAAACTTCTAAATAGGTTGAATAGTGGTTTTAAAGTTACTCTTTATTTCTATTATTACATTCTAATTTGGAAATACTTCTGTTTTTCATTATCTTGTCTTTCTGATATACTATGTTAGGTACTGATCCTACAAAGATTTACGCACATACTCACCTTTATGTACTGTGAGTATTCCTATTAATTTTAATGGAAGTACTGACACTGTATAAAGCTAAGGATGTGCATAAGTCTTTGCAGGATCAGAGCTTTCATTTCTTGGACATAGAGATTTTTATATAGTTGCAGTGGATACTTACCTAATTACAGTGGTACAAGAGAGCTAGCTTTTTAAGACTCACAGGAAGAATTAAGATTTTAAAGATGATCATGCAATCAGTGTTAAATTATTCTGCTTTGATTAGATTTTAATTTGATTTAAAATGAAAAAGGGAGGGTCCCTTTTTAAACTCTTTTGTACATTTTTAATTAGAAAACTATGGAGAAGAAAAGAATTTTACTGTACTAATCAGCTTGGTCTAGCCAGAATACCAATCAGCTTGGTCTAGCCAGAATACCAAAATGTTATTCCCCACTCTTGCTTACACTGAATAATATCCTACTACATGCACACAACCCCATTGATTTCAATGGGACTGCTCATGTAGTAAGATTCTACTCACTGTGGATAATAAGGGTGGTACCATTGGGCCCATGGTATATTGCATATATAGCCTTGTATATATTTTTTTTCAGTTTCTACAAAAGCCTAAGTCTAATGATATGGCAGTCCATTATTGTCTTTCTTAACCACTTTTGTGAAATGGTGAAAAGTATTTCTTTGTTTGCAGTTCACATGTATATGTGAGTATAGTACACAACTTTGGTTTAAAAATTAGGATGAGCAAATTTGAATGTATTCTCTTAAGCTGATGGAATTCTGCTTTATCAGGATTCTAAAATGCAAGTATAACAGCTTTGCCAGAACTTGTTAGTCACATGACTGTTCCTTGAAATAGTAGGCTCAGGAAAGGAAATAAATAGATGGAGGAAAAAAATCTATTTTAAATGTTTAACTTTAAATAGTTTATTTAATTAAAATGTAACAATGCACAATTTTTAAATACACGTTTGAGCTCCATGTCATTTGGACAGTACATATGCTTCTTAAAACAGTTTAATCATTAACTTTTAAAATCTAAAATAATTATTTTATCGTAGGAGTAGCAAAGTCCTAGGAGAACAGTTGTAGTGAACTATCTGAACTTTTTGAGATGCTGAGATACTTGACCTTATCTTTTATAGTAAACATGAGACATGTGGATGTGATCTTGAATCTGGACTTGGCTGCTGTTGTTCCTCTCTTTTAACTGTGTGAATTCCCTCCTCTGTAATAAGGAAAACCTTTTCTGGAATGTTGTATTATTTAGAACAGAATGGTACCGAGTAGCAATATGAATGCCTGCTCAGTCATCTGTTAACTTATTCTGTACATACAACTTCATTTCCAAACTAATGTATCATAGCTGACAACTTAAAAAGTGGCATGTTTTAAGCACCGGTTGGGTGGGCCAAGCAATATGACAGTTCTGTATTGTGAATTGGTAAAATGACTGTTGTTAGGTACATGTTTTAATCTTATTTGGAGAAATGAATTAACTGCTGTAGTCTCATGAAGTAGCAATAGCTGCAGAGGCAGAAGGTTGCATCTTGACTTGCCAGGAAAAGTGTGTTCCAAGGACTACTACAGGATGGAAATACATTTAGAAAACATACAGAAACGTTTCATTATATAAAGAAGAGCTTTATATAAATCTAAACTTCTTTGTCTGTTGCTTATTAGTAGTATGGCTGATTGAACTGAACCTCAGGTTAACCAAAGCCCTGCTATATCGCCTAGATTGTGCTATATTGGTTAAGTCAGCATCTGACAACAATCATTGTACTAGGTTATCTGAGTTACCACAACAACCACTGTTCTAATTCCAGGCAGACACTGAGGTATCTTTAATACAACTGTGTGGTAACTATTAGAAATATTGACCTTTTAATGGTGAACATTGTGCATTCTTCACAGTAGTCTGTGTTCCCCAAACCCAGAGCACAACAAGAACCCTTGGCCAGATTGCCCAAGACAGACGGACAGAGGAAGATTACAGCTGGCCTGCCTAAAGCTGACCAGTGCTTAGGGAGAAAGCTGGCTGGGCTTCCGATTCTCTAGACTTGGAGCTCACCGAAGAGAATTTCAAGTGGCTTTGCAGACTGTCCAGCGGAAGGGGGCAGAACTACTTGGAGTATAGCCTCTTTAGAGCCAGCCTGTCTACAGAGTCATTCAGTGCCTTCTAAAATTAGGGGAGCCAGTCTACTAGCTCCCTCTCTTGATTTTTCTGATTTTTACAAAGGAGTCAGAGTTTGAGGTGTCTCTGAAACCTTTGGACACTCATAGTTGTAATATATAGCTATTCTATAATATAGGTATTCCAGCCTCACTCAGTCTCTCATCCTGCATTGAGGCAGTAGACTTTTCTAAAGTCCTGCATTAGCTTAAACTCTCATTCTGTGGAAGTCACTGGTCAAACTCCCATTAGCGTCAGTGCCAACAAGATTATGCCAATGCTGAGCAATCTTGAAAGTCCCACGCAGAACCAGTTGAGTTTGTTGTTTTAAAGTATTTTGTGAATTTCCCCTCAAATTGAAGTTGCATCAAAATAATAAGAAAACAGTTTTCTTGTTTTCTCATTTAAGAAAGAGATATGGAACAAAAAATGTATGGCATAATCAAGATGTTGCCGCAAAGCTGAAGTGAGATTGTGGTAGCACCATTTTAGATGTGTGAGGGGGTGCTTTAGTATAAATTTTCATCTGTGGGACCATGTACAGTTGTGGTGCATGAATGTAGAAATCAATAGGAGACAAAGAAAACTTCAGTTTTAAAATTGTATGATGCCGCAGATGGATCAAAGAGGAGATAATGATACCGCCTTTGTAAAGCACCTTGACATCTGCGGGTGAAAGACCGAGGTGGTGTTATTAATTCCTGCTAGCTAAGGAAAGCTGGATGGAATCTTTGATTAGGTTTTCCTTTTGATACTGAAAAAATATTGATGAGTGACTAATGTGATGAGCCAAAAACCTATTTATACACCTACATACTTGATCTAAGCCACAGTGTTCAAGGTTTGAGTAAACTGTGAATACTTTGGGGCTGGAACTGTGTATTCATGTATGTGGACAGTACTTAGCACATTATGGGTACTACAGGTAAAAAATAGTGATACAACTATGAAACCAAACAAGGGCAGTTTTTCATATTTGTTGACCCTATTGAAGCTGTATGTAACATATCTAGTGGTGATAATCCAGCTGTGTGTTGCATTGTATGTATTGTGTTTCTCAGGTTAGATTGAGAGATCAGTGCTATCAATACCATCCTTTTTTGCTATTGGACAACTTGGCTGTAGAATAAATTTTTCCTTTTGGTTTTGATTCATTTGGGTGTAGGCATATGATTCATATTCACTTGCTATGTTAGATATGGACTTGCTGATAAAAGAGAAAACACTGCAATATGATAAGAAAGGGCTTCAAGAAGTATAGTCAGTTCTAGGGGTTGGACAGCAAACCTGAAGGTCTCTAGTGGCAGTAGGAATGTTAGCTTTCAGACCGCCTTTGGTAAAAAATCTGAGTTTAAATACAAAGAAATATAAATGTGTAACCCACACACCTCCTGGGTGAGGTGCTCTGTCCCATCTAGTGGCACCGAGACCAGTTAGAGCAGGGGTCGGCAACGTTCAGCACGCGGCTCGCCAGGGTAAGCACCCTAGCGGGCCGGGCCAGTTTATTTACCTGCTGACGCGGCAGGTTCGGCCGATCGCGGCCCCCACTGGCCGCGGTTCGCCGTCCCGGGCCAATGGGGGCGGCGAGAAGCGGTGCGGGCGAGCGATGTGCTGGCCGCGGCTTCCCGCCGCCCCCATTGGCCCGGAATGGCGAACCGCGGCCAGTGGGGACCGCGATCGGCCGAACCTGCCGCGTCAGCAGGTAAATAAACTGGCCCGGCCCGCTAGGGTGCTTACCCTGGCGAGCCGCGTGCCGAACGTTGCCGACCCCTGACTTAGAGAGAGAGAGAGAGTAATGAGCCTGCTCTACAGCCTTAGCTAACAGCCATATGGCTTTTAGATCATACAGTAGAGGCTCATGCACTAAGCTCCAGAGGTCCTAGATTCAATCCCACCTGCTGACAACCGGGGTTTGTCGGTGTTATAAATGTAATGCTTGTGTTCTGAGTTCTTGGTTAGGAAATGTGTGTTTATGAAAACAGTGCATGTTGTCCAACAGGGATAACTAGAACTTACTAGCGGCAGAGGCGGATTTGTGAGGCCCTGGGCCAGAGCAAGTGAGGGGGCCCTCCCCATCCCTTCCACCTGCAGTCCCCCCTCACACACACCCCTGCGCTCCTGATGGGGAAATGGGGTTGAGGCATGGGGGCTTCCCCCACCCGACTGGTGCTCCTGGCAGGGAGCAGAGTTGGGGTGTGGGGGCTTCCCTTGTCCACCTGGTGCTCCTGCTGGGGAGCAGGGTCGGTGTGTGGAGGCTTCTCCTGCTTCCTGGCAGGAATGCCAGGCGGATCGGGGCATGGGAGTGCCCATTTTTCTGGGCCCCCCCAATTGGCCGGGGCCTCTGGACATGGGCTCCGTTGGCCCAGTGGCTAATCTGCCACTGCTTATCGGAACAATATTTGCTCTGAGATATTTCTTAACCATTATGCCAGCCTTGGGAATGCTGCTAAGTCAGTGGAATAATGTGAAATTAGAA
Source organism: Emys orbicularis (assembly GCF_028017835.1). Taxonomy (NCBI): domain Eukaryota; kingdom Metazoa; phylum Chordata; order Testudines; family Emydidae; genus Emys; species Emys orbicularis. Next base: position 19,166,428 of record NC_088696.1, read on the forward strand.
GTAAAATAAAATGGCAGACCATGGATACCTGATAGTATGGGGATTTTGCTTCCACCCCCACTACTCTACTGAAATCTTTGGTTTTGGGTCTTTAATGTTGAGCTGGTGGATTCTGAATGCATTTTGGAGATTCAGTGGACACCACTCTCCTCTACTTTCTGTTTGGAAGACAGCTGGGATTGATCATTAGGTATCTACTGGTTTAAAGGAAGATTAGAGGAAGTTCACCGAAGGCGATAAAGTGGCTTGTATTAATGAACCAATGCATATAGTCCTGTCACTGAACTAAAATGAGTGTATAATAAATTTGAAATGCAAATAATCAGTGAACAGTAGATATTTAAAAGGCATTAATGCAGAAAGATACCTAGACATGACAATGGACTGGAAATTTGATACATATTTGCAATGTAAGCCAGTGGCAAAAAGGCAAATGTGAATTTGGTGCTATAATACTGTGGACCATTGGGGTGGCCTTTATCCACCAATGGTGGCACTTCCCTAAAAATACAACATTCAGTTTTGGGTACCTTAATATATAAAAAAAATCAAATTAAATAGAATTCAGAAAATTACAAAAATGGTGATTAAGGGACAGATTTAAGAGGAAAGCTTAAGAGAATTAAATAAATATAGCTTGGTCAAACAATGACTAAAGGGGAACATGAAAAACGTTTACAAATATTTTAAGGGTTTAAACATTAAAGTAGGGTGATAAATTATTTAGAGTGATCCAAAGGAGTATAAATAGGAATAAAGGGATAAAATTAAGCAAAATAGTATTTAGGCTGAATATAAGGGAAAATATCCTTACCATAAGATTTGTTGTTAGATTGTGGAATAGTCTCCCAAAGGAAGTGATGAAAGGCCCATTGCTTGAAACGTTTAAAAGTAGACTAGAGAATATATTATAGAGAACAATCTTACAGTAAGTGGGAGAGGACTTACATGACCTAATAGTTTTTTTTTTTTTTTCATTTCTGACTTCACTGATTCTTTGAAAGAGTATATCCAGCAACACAGTATTGGTCAAGGTGGAGAAAAAGAAGCTTTTACTAGAAGATGCTGTCTGTTTTATTTTTTTTTTATTAATGTGAGGGGAGAAAACACAATTGCATATGCAATTTTACAAGCATCATTTTTGAGGCAAGTTGTAAAAATTTGGCCCCGGATAGCAACATTAATGTTGTATGTGAAATCTAAACCCACAAAAGCAAGATAGAAGTGAGTTAATGCTGCCAGATTACATGATAGCTAAGGTTTGATATGACATTTATCTTCAGGAGTGAGTAGACTGATAAATCACAAGTGGCATAGCCACAAGTGAGTTAGCAAGTGTTTACTCATGAGTGAAGATAAATGTCATATCAGACCATAGCCAATCTGTACTGTGTGCATATACAAGTTAAGTGGCTTATTTATTTCTCCCACAATATTTTCTCACTTAATTGTGAGAAAAAAAGAAAAAATACCAAGCAGAGAATATTGTATTCAGAATTGTATCATTTCCAGTGTGTTTATTTCCTATGCGGTTGCCTTTATTGCTATGTTTTGCATATAATTGTGTGAAAACATTGTTTGTTAGTTCAGCATGCTCAAGCTGCTGGCTGAGGTGCTTCTGTGTAAGACTTGTTTTAATGCACAAAGGGCTGGATTGTAACTTTAAAACCCAGGCCAACTAAAGGGCCAGCATATAGCTGTGTTGACACAGGAGGTTGTACTATGCCCACTCCCTGCCCACCTGCTTGGGAGGGGGAGTAGCAGCCTGCTATTAGATGCTCTTTGCCACGTGTAGGCTATGCAGATAGTATGGACAGGGAATAATGGGGTTCCCTTTCTTTTAAATAATTTTGTTTTATTATTTAAATTTGGCGATACTTTTTATTTTCACTTTATTTTTTCTGCTTTCCACCCCAGTATATTTACCTTCTTTTATACTCCCTACCTCACTTTCATAGAGAACTGTCTGTTCGCTGGACCCTCTTCTCCACTCCTATTGTTCCTGTTGTCCCACACCCTTTCTCTCTCTGTTAAGCCACTCTCAATAATTGCTTTGTCTTTGTTATCAAACCTTCTCAGCTCTTTAAAATCTGTCATTTTACATAATTTCAGTGGAGAGTAGAATGTATCAGGAAATGAAGACGGGTATTGACGTCATAGAGAGGAGAAGTTTACCTGCTATCACCAGAGTAAAACTTAGCTTGAAAGAATATTGTGAGCATGGTGACTAGAGAGGTGTGGTTGAGAAAATTAGCTTTTCTGCCTTTCAGATCAGAGTACCCTATGACATTGTGGACTATTGTCTTCCTGCCTATTAAAACACACTTGTTCTATGTCTAGTGGTAATTCCTCTGCATCAAGATGCATTCAAATTCAGTTCTCCTTTCTCTTAATATTTTCAGTTACCAAGCTCCTCTTTTTCTTCTAGATCGTGTTTTTCTACCTTGAAGTTTGGCTGATGCTCTGATGATAATTGTCTTTAATGACTCTTCCCTATTCACTCATTGCCTGTCTTGGTTCATCCAAATGCTTTAAAGGTAGAAGTGAAGTGTTTCTCTTGGGCAAAAGGAGCATTCCCAAATACATGCAGCTGCTCTGTCTCCCAGCTTAACAGAGACCTCCTTTTTCCCTTCTGTGTCCATAAGTGTAGCTGCCTCCTTTTTCATTGAACTTTCTTGTTCCCTCCCACTTTTCCTGTTCTTTCAAGTTGGTTTCCCCACCTCTGTAACATTGCTTGTGTACACAGTTATGATGACTCCTCATCCATGCATGTCTTTGTCTCTTCTCAGATTGACTATGGCCTCCCACTCCAGCATGTACGGAATGCTGCTGCCTGTCTTCTCCCACGTACAAAGAATCACGACCACACATCATGCCCATCCTTATACTCCTCCACTGGCTCCTCATTAATTTCAGGCACAATTCAGAATTGCCCCCCTTGTTTTGAAAACTCCCTGGTCTTACTTTAGCCTACCCCACCAATCATGTTTCATTCAGTTCCTCTTCACACTCCCTCTGCTTAACTAGTCCCAATCTCCTTCCCCCTTCCCATGATTTCACTGCTTATGATGCAGGAATCTTTTGTTCAATTTCTGGTGATGGAAACCTTTCCTTTATCTTCCTACCTCCATTCCTTCTCCGTCTATTTTCAAAACTAAATTTGGAAACATAATTTCTCATTTTCACTGTATTTATAATCCTGCAAAATTCCTTTTTAAGTCTGGGATTTGGCCTGTATAGTTGTAAGATGTTCTGGGGTACAGTTCGTAAGAATAATGCTGATGAGCCAAACAAAGATGCATTGTTTCCTGTTTGCTCTGTGTAACATATTAAATTAGGTTGCAATCTGAATTGTAGTACAGTCATCCTGCAGGAAATGTTATTGATTTTGTATGAGAGAGAGAGAGAGAAACTGCTTCCACTTTAAAGGATGGTAATGATACAGCCATGACTGTGAAGTTTGTATGAGTTGTGATGTCTTCAGGACCCTGAGTTGTCTGTGTAGCTTTATCTTCAACCAGTCATGGCTGTGTCATTACCGTCCTTTAAAGTGGATGCAGTTCCCCCCTCTCTCTCTCATACAAAATCATTAAACTTTTCTTGCAATTTTTTAGTTTATTTATGGATTTCGTCTCCCTCTGAGAAAGCCACGTGTACTCGACAGTCTGCTGTTCTACATCTGTGCTGTCCTGTTCCTGATATTATGAACATGTATTTTGATATCATTGAGACGTGACCCTTGCAGATTTTGTTGTTCTGTTTTTATTTATAAGGGATCAAGTTGAAAGGTTCTTATCTCGTTCTGACTTAATTGAGAATTTCAAAAACGGCAATAGGCTTTGGCCCAAGATTAATTGTAGCAATAAAATTCTCTGATTTTAAAAATAAATGGCACAAGGTAAAAGCTGACACAGTGACTATAAAAAGTCCCCGTTTCCCATTTTTGCGTGCGTGACTGCAAGTCTTGCCTAACCACTTGAAAATGCAGAGGTGTAGTAACAAAAATAGTAAAAAAGGGAAAAGCCTATGGGGCTGTAGATGAACACCACCGAAACTAGTGAGCAGCGCGCGCACACACACACACTCTCTCTCTCTCTCTCTCTCTCTCTCTCTCTCTCTCTAAATATGACTTTTGTCACCAGCTGGCTGTGCTTTAGAGACCCACATGCTTATATTAGTAATTATACATGTTAATATATATATACGCTGTGTGTGTTTGTGTATAAAGTATAATATAAGTATACTTTTTTTCAATAATAGCAAATTATCCAGTCAACATCTGCTCAAACTGTGAAACGAAACCCTGCTTGCCAGACTACCCAGATTAGGATGCCAGTGGTAATAACTCAGACCATTAGACCACAAGGTATGGGTTTAAATGTTCTAGTGAGCTTATGTTACATTTGTATGAATTTAATTGTAATTTTATTACAAAGTAGTAGCATGGGGAAAACTGAGCGTTGACATTGGCAGGCTTGACATTACCTTTTACATTTTCCTGGCTGAAAATGCATGTTTTCACTATATAATTTTGAGATATTTTTCAGACTGATATAGCTAACTGTTTTATAACTACTAATTTAAGGCTACATCCTAAATTGCCAGGTTGCACTCAGCAGTTTCTTGTGTGACGGTCCGAATGAAGTGAGGGATATGGTTTTTACTGTTTTATTGTATGACCTTTTCCCCTCGTGTGGGAAAGACTTTCTTCACTTTTCTGATGCAGCCCTGAGAATGCTTTGGTTTAATCTCCCTGCTTTATCTCTCACCGTTGAGGCCACACATTGTAGCCACTGTCTTTCCAGCTGCAGAGGACGAGGTAGAACCCCTTTGAGAAACTTTTCAGCTATACGCCTTTCATCTGCCACCAGTGTCACTTTTTGTGATGCCAGAGACTGAGTGCTGCATGCAGCATGCCTAGCCACTGACAATCTGGGGTGCAAGAGGCTAGGTATTGCACCTGGATGTTCTATACAGCTGTGCAAAGATAGATTAATGGACTGGCTTATTCTCTCCTCCTTATTCTCCCTAGAAGTTCTTGTGTGTGTTTCCCAGCACCCCTTTATTACTTGCCATCTTTAACCTTGTTTCTCTTTACAGTTGTCAAATATCTTTTTGGATGCAGGCAGTTAGATAACCGAGTATTTGTAATGGTATACAGAGCTTGTCATCTTAAGGTCTTCAGTCTGAATCCAATCTAGATTGGGAATGTCTAAAATCATTATTGTCTGTCTGATGAGTAATTTGGTCTCTCCTGTTGCCCATGGGCAAGTATACACATCCTAAACCCGCCATTACGATTAGCACCAGTTGACACTCTAACTGGCCATTCACTTCAGAGAGGCCAAGGGTTGCCTGGGCATGGAGACTGATCTGTCTTTTCATGCTTGGGACTGCTTTCTCCAGTCGGGGTTGAAGTGAGTTTACTTCTTAAAAGAAGTATTGGATTGACAACACTGATACTAAGATCCTAAATTTATTAACACAAAAATTATTTAATATGTAATGAGAATGCAAGCTTTCACACTCGGAATCCTGATTGGTGTACCTTAATGTGAGAAGGTTAATTTGATTTCCATGCCCATTCAGTGCTTGGCCTCTGTGCTGAGAATGCCAACAGTGGTGCTAATGGTGATGAAAGTTTGCATGATGTGGACATCTCTCTGTTAAACTATGGCTAAAAAGCACATTTATTTCATGTAGCCCATTGATTGGCCATGAGGTGGTAACAGGTGGTATTCACAATCTTGCCTAAAGAATAATTCTTAGCATTTATATAAAGCTTTACACATTCAAAGCATTTAGAAACATTAATTCTTAAAACTCCCCTAAGTGAGATGAGTATTGTTATCTCTGTTTACAGGCTTGTCTGCATGCAAGTTATACTGCTTTAACTATCTCAGTATTGTTAAAACAGTACAACCCCCTAATGTGAACACAGTTATGCTGGTGTCTTACACAGTATAACATATTCCCCTTGTGACGGGTTGGATCACAGAAACCCCCTTGGGAGCTGCCACCCAATGTGCAAAGACTACCCCTGCTTCTGTTTTCCCTGCCAGCTCAGGATTCCAGCACCCTGTCTTGCTGAGCCAGACACTCCAGTCTGCTCTAACAAAGACTCAGGGTCTGAATCACTTGTCCCAAAGCTGCAAGTTTACCTGAAAACCAGCTCACAGGAGTGTGCTTGTCTTTAGCACTCAGATGCCCAACTCCCAATGGGGTCTAAACCCAGATAAATCCGTTTTACCCTGCATAAAGTTTATGCAGGGCAAACTCATAAATTGTTCGCCCTCTATAACACCGATAGAGAGATATGCACAGTTGTTTGCTCCCCCAGGTATTAATACATACTCTGAGTAAATTACTAAATAAAAAGTGATTTTATTAAATACAGACAGTAGGATTTAAGTGGTTCAAAGTAGTAACAGACAGAACAAAGTAAGTCACAAGCAAAATAAAATAAAATGCGCAAATCTATGCCTAATCAAACTAAATACAGACAAGTTCCTCACCAGTTCCAGAATGCTCCCTTTTACAGGCTACTCTCCCTTTAGCCTGGGTCCAGCAATCTCTCACAACCCCTGTAGTCTGTCTTTTGTTTCAGTTTCTTTCAAGTATCCTGGGGGGGTGGAGAGGCTCCTTCTTTAGCCAGCTGAAGACAAAATGGAGGGGTCTCCCCCAAGCTTAAATAGGCTCTCTCTTGTGGGAGGGGACCCCCCTCCTCCCTCCTATGCAAAGTCCAGCTCCAGGATGGAGTTTTGGAGACACCTGGGCAAGTCACATGCCCCTGCATGACTCAGTCTTTACAGGCCGACGCCATTGTCCACATGGTATCTTGCATGTCTCCAGGAAGACTTCTTATGTGGATTGGAGCATTCCAAGATGCATTGTTCTCCAAGTGTTTCCCGATCAGGTACTTAACCTGGCAAATTCCTTCCTAAAGAACCTGACCAAATGCCTCACCAAGCTTACTTAGAAATCAAGCAAGCATACAGCCCATATTCTTAACCTTAAGTAGAAAATGGTATATAAGTACAAAGGATGAATAGATATAGTAGACCATAACCTTTACGGAGATGTGTTACATGGCACAGGCAGCACAAAACATATTTCAGTTATATCATACATACATTTATAAACACCCCCCCATAAAGCCTTATGGGGTATGCTGTCACACCCCTCTCCATACAGGAATAGGTATAGCAGGACAAAGCATCTTTATCCTGGTATAATGGGGTTTGTGCTGCTTTAACTTTACTGGTATAGTTAAAGCAGTACAACTTTTCAGTGTAGGCAGACTGTCAGGTATCTTTTTATAGTTGTATAACTACGTCCACATGAGGGGCTGTACCGGTATAACTGTTTAAGTAAAAATTCACACCCCTTACTGAAGTAATTACACCAGTACAAAAACAGTGTAAACCAGGCCATGCAGCTGTGGAAACTGAGCCAGTGGGGTGTAAAGTAGCTTGGCAAAGGCTACACATCATTGGCAGAGCCAGGATTAGAACTAGGCACTTACTGACAACTAATCTCAGGCTCATTCCTCCAGACCCTGCTGCCTATACTTAAACCTGTGACCTAATGGTGAAAGACTCTGTGTGTCATTATCAGTCTCTTGAGGTCTCCAGTCCAACAGCTGATTTTAATTTACAAAAGTTATTGCAAATTGTGTTGGGCTACCTTAATAAACAAAGAGATCATTATCAAGGTTTCTAGCTTTGCTTTGGGCCTTGCAACAACCAAGTACGCAACCTAGGAAATTGTTGCTTATATACAGACAGTAGCTGTTAAAAATAGAAAAGGAGGTATACATCATCCCAGATTTAAAACCTCATACTTAATTACATTCTGTCAGATCCATTTGAGAAAATTCATATTCATAGGGTGAAGGCAAGTGGAATTTAATTCTCATATACAGTTTAGATATGACAGTTTATATATGTTTAGATTGCTTTCAGGAAACTAAAGGATTGACTACTGCATTGCTGTACTTTCTGTAATATTCTTGGATCAAAGTTTCGCATCCATAGAAAAAATCAAACTATTGATGCTAATTAATTCTGGATGAACATTACTACTGTTTCATTACTTTATTTTTAACAGTATACACTAAATCTGTTACACCTTGCCACAGCCATTGCAGCTTTTTTATTATTAATGCCCCTTTGAGTCTCCTGAACAGAAATAGCACATGCTGAACTATGTTAATTTTTCTTCTATTTCATTCATTATCCCATGCTTTCCAGTTCACTCAATAAAAAGTCTTCTAATTAGTTTACCTGAAATAGATACATGAGTCGACCAGCTAAAGGATTGATGCTATTTGTGTCATCTCATGGATCTTCAATATGTCACAATACATGTTCATTCCCTGGGCCTAGAAACTGATGGCCTAAATCTTACTGTGGATTTTCCAAGATTGAGGCTTCATACAGAGGTTTCTGTAATACACAGTAGACTGAGGGATTGAACAAAGACTGTCAAATAAATTTTGTCTTGAGAGCTCAGACTGAAGTTGAACGAAGATCTTAGAATTAAAAAAAATGGTGTCCTCAGTCAAGGCAAACCCTTTTGTTACAGAAAAGCATATGTTGTTAAATAATTTATTAGTTCAGCTAATCATGCTTTAGTTTTTAGGGCTTATGAAACAAAAAATAATATAAATCACGAAGGTTCATGAAAGCATGCCCACTTGCAGATAATAAATGAGTCATAAGACTACTGCAAGGTCTTTCAGATGATTTTGAAGGTGTCTCAAGGTCTTCTTTACATGTGCATGTAACTCATTAATAGTCATTGAGATTTGTAAGCATAAAAAGGGAAGAATTTATCAATTCAGAAGACCTTAATTTTTAATATTTTATACATGTCTAAAAAGAGGTTGCACTGAAGAACGATAAAGAGAATCAGACCACCTATAGCCTGAGTAGATGTGACTAATAAAGTATATAAGCAGTAAACTAAAGTATCACTTAAAAATGTAAAAATTCCACTTGATCAAAACTTTTTAATTCAAGCCCTGGTATAATGTTTCCTTGCATTGATCATCCAGAGCTCTATTGCTTTGTGGTAATTTTTATTGCTAATTAGTAACAGAAATTTGTTATGTGTTTTGGTTGGAATTTTCTAAAGCACTGATGGGAATTAGATGACCAATTCCTATTGACTCTCAATGGGAATTGAGTGCACCTAGGCCCATTTGAAAATTTTTACTTTGATTTATATAACTATGTATTTGAAAGTATTTTTTCATAGTATAGATACAGAAGTGAACTGCTTACAAAATATTTTTTAAAATGAGAAAATAAGTGTAGGGCTTTAAATAGGATTTTATTTCAAATTTTACATACACCTCTACCCCGATATAACGCTGTCCTCAGGAGCCAAAAAATCTTACCGCGTTATAGGTGAAACCGTGTTACATCGAACTTGTTTTGATCCACCGGAGCGCGCAGCCCTGCTCCCCCGGAGCGCTGCTTTACCGCGTTATATCCGAATTCGTGTTATATCGGGTCACGTTATATCGGGGTAGAGGTGTATTTTTATGTACTGTGTAAAACAGTAACTCAAACTGTTTCTTTAACTCTGAAAATGTGTGGTTGTTCATTGTAACAAAGTGAACCATTATATAGGAAAATAAGAAAATATATTTTACATTTCAAAGACAAAATACTACAGTATTATTGAATATCTTTAAACATGATTTTTACCAAAACTCTTAGATGGTACCACTTGCTTATCCTTTAAAATAAGTTATTTCAGTTCCTGTTTGCTTATTCTGTGCAGATTATGTAGAAGAGCAGTTTACTGGTAGTTGCAAACATATTTATTGCCATTAATTATATTTTAGCCAGCTATGAATAATGGTTTGCAGTGTTAGAATCTTCAATTTTTTCACAAGTAAATGTTGAAAAAAAGTTAATATTCATCTTTATTTTTTAAATCGTTCTCTCTTCTTCAGCAATGGAACCTTTAAAAATAACAACTTGCTTTTGTTTGCAATTTAGAGACAGTTAAATTTAGTTCCTGGACAGAAGGTTCTTTGATGTAAATTGTCTAAGACAGCTCATAATAACATTGCTTGGTGTTTTTCAGGCACAGTAGGGAAGGCACCAACAATACAAGCCAGCCAAAGTCCTGGGGGCTTTGGTGTTCAGGTCTCTGCAAATCAGAAAAACAAGTTGAATGACCCTGGAGGTGGATCTTTCAGGTAAAAACAAAAAACAACAACAACCCCCTTCCCCACACACACAATTTAGAATGGGCTTAACACCAGAGGGCAGTATTTTATAATAATTCCTAGATTTCCCATGCACTTTGATTGGATGGCAATCTGCTTATTTAGTTCAACTTTTTTTAAAAAAAGGAAAGACGCCAGATTCCCCCCCCCCCATGCAGATTTTAAAAAAATATTTAATAAACCTTACAAATCACTTTTGTGAATATGAATTATTTTTTTAGTAAAGGAAGCTATGTAGATGAGGTTTTCATAAGGGTGCAATACAGCTATTTTTATTAATCAGATTGTAACACTCATATGAGATGTACCTTGTTGAGATGATCCTAATTGTGACAGCAGGGCATACTGTATGTAAATAAGCTTGTGCAGGTCAGCTGCAGGTGTGAAGCCTAGGGAAAACTCTGTTCTTTAGAACTGAAGAGAGAAACTTCATTGCCTTATTTGCTGTTGATGTGATTTGTTTGCGTGGCACAACTTGGGGCATTCTTTGAGTTCCTGTAGTGGTCAGGAGCTGCAGAAGTTCAGCCCAGTAGCATAGGTTTATTGAGCTGCTGTGCCTGTTATTTTGAATACCCTTCAAACTTTTATAAATATTATTGTACGTTATAGGTTTTGAACATTTTTAATACTTGTAGTGGAAAGCTGGTGTTATATTTGCTGCTTTTATCGCCCTCCCACCTTCATTTTAATTTTGTTTCATTGATGTAAGTGCATTTTAATTCCTTTTAAAATATTGCCCTTTTTTCCTATTTATTTGCTAAAATGGGAAAGTATTTTTAGACTGTCACATTCTTCCTTTAGGATACTTACTTTGATCTGACCTCATCAAATCAGTAATTAATTGACAAGCTTAGACTTTTACAGGTAGAGTAAAAGAGAATTTGTAGGACGTTGTGAAATATCTCTGCTCTGAGGCATGTCAGCATTGCAACTAATAGCGGTAGTACTTAGTATTAATCTAGAAGCAAAATCATTCAATTTTTTATTTTCCAGTGCACTTGCCTCCCACTGAGTATTTAAATGATTTAAAATGTATGTTGGGTTCAATTGTACTGTCTTAATAAATATTTTTTGTATTAGTAAGCAACATAGGCATTTATTCTTCGTTAGCATGGCTTTCAATTTTACATACACCAAAAGGGACAGCATTTTTTTTTTATTTTTTTTTACTGGATGTTGTAAATTGTGCCAGGATTGATTCTTTCATTCACTTAGTTTATACGTAGAATATATTAGGTTAGTTGGAATTGTTAATTTTCCCTAGGGGAGAAGCAAATGCTCAAGGCACTGATTGATAAATCAATAAATCTTTAGTGAGTTTGGTAAATAAGCTGTCAAGGGTGTATGTCATTTTTCCTCTAGAGAACAAATTTTAGTCAGAATGAATGTGTTTGTTTTCTTGCATTGTTTTCTTGTTCAAAATAGTAAGACACAATGCTGAATTTAAATAAATCCACAGAATTGCAAGGATTTATTAAACAGTAGTAGAGATGGAGTTTTTTCTTGATATCTTAACAAAGAATTCTGTTGTTTGCATATTTGCATTTCAACCCCTAACCTCTCCTGAGGACAAATAGATGTCTGACTATTAAGCCTAAAGGCATAGAGCTGGAAATCTGTATTAATCCTCTGAATGCTGACTAGTTTTCCTCAACATTCCCAGCGTGTGTGAAGAATGTGTTTGTAGCCAGAAGGCAAACTGGCATCTAAGCGGAGCAAAAATTTTGAAAAATAGTTGTGTTATGTATAAATTCATTTTACCCTTGGTGCTTTATTATTGCATATTTGTTTTATTATTTCATACTCTTTCTTTAAAATAACTTACTTTAGTTTTTCAGTCTTATGGGCAAAGGGTTGGTCACTAGTAATAGAAATGTGAACTTTATTTTTCTAGACATTTTCTTTTAATCATGTAAACACTAAGTCTATCATATCTTGCTGAACTATTTTTTCCAGTATAAAATGTTGTTTACTGAAGTGAGTGTGAGGGATTTATACATGCGAGGCACATATGAACTGAGGGTTTCACAAATGGTAGCTTAGTCTTCAATATTGACAATAATTATTATGGTAAAAGTTAGATTCACAGTGCATTGTGGAGTGATGGTTAGTGCTCTATAGTTAAGATGGAAGCTAGTTTCCCTTCATAAGCCCAGTTGTCAATCCCCTAACTTCTCCAAAATAAAACCCACATAACTTCATATATTGTTTTATCTTGGGGTAAAAACTCATCCTGGCTAAAATTTGTCAGGGAAAAATGTGAAGTACCCCATTCATGTGTATGGTGTTGTTACCTGTGATGATACCTAAAGATGAACATTATTGCCATAGGCAGGCTCCAATCTTGTTTGGGGGCCTTTGGGTGCTACTATAATACCAAAAATATAATAGTATTTCCGAAGTATTGTATTTCTGCAATCGGGGAGGAGAGACAAACAGAAGTCTCCTTGAAATCCATGAGGGGCCACACCATTGTGATCGAATCTGCTACTGGGGTTCTCAAACTGGGTGTCCGGACCCCTCAGGGGGTCATGAGGTTATTACATGGGGGGGGGGTTGCGAGCTATCAGCCTCCACCCCAAACCCTGCTTTGCCTCCAGCATTTATAATGGTGTTAAATATATTAAAAAGTGTTTTTAATTTATAAGCGGGATTCTCACTCGGAGGCTTGCTATGTGAAAAGGGGTCACCAGTACAAAAGTTTGAGAACCACTGTGCTATGCTAATCTGCCAATTCTACAATCTTGGGAAGTATATATTAAATTCTTTGATAGTTGGATTTATAAATTGAGATGATAAATGGCTAACTGTAATGACAAGTGTTTGGAGATGCAATAGTGACTCCATAGTTCAGATTGCATTTACATTTGCACATTAAGCATGGTTTTCATTGTTTTTTGTTTGCATAAGCATAGTGAATAATATAGGTTATCCTCCCCAAATTTACAGCACTTACTCTTTGAGTACAGAATTAATTTTCTGAAAATCTGATTTTTTTCACTTCTTTGTGTACGTTGGGAGGGGTAATATTGTTGAATTGAAAGTTAGTGTGTTAGACAGGGTATTAGTGTTTTTGGATGGTTGAGTATCATAATGGCAGGGTGGGCGTGAATGTATGCCTTTACTTTGTTTTACTGGCTCTTAGGTGTTTGTGGTGTGAAGAAATATTCCTGAGCAATATCAAACCTAAGTTAACCAAGTATTTGTGGGAAAAAATGTATTAAGACTCTACTTAACACTGATTTCTGTGGCACGCTACTCCTCGCCCCATCACAACTTGACACGCATCTGTTTGTTCATTGACTATGGTTCCTTATCCAGTTTTCAAATCAGATGAATTCATTGTCCATATCCAAGCTATGATGAATTATGTTGTAAATAATTATTTGAGGGACAGGTCTGAGTGGAAAGAGTAACGCTTGATTGGATAGATATATTGTAATTAAATTAGGGCTGTCAATTAATCGCAGTTAACTCATGATTAATTCAAAAAAATTAATCGCGATTAAACAATTAATTATGATTAATTGCACTGCTAAGCAATAGAATACCAATTGAAATTTATTAAATATTTTGGATGTTATTCTACATTTTAAAATATATTGATTTCAGTTACAACACAGAATACAAAGTGTACAGTGCTCATTTTATATTACTTTTGATTTCAAATATTTGCACTGTAAAAATGACAAACAAAAGAAATAGTATTTTTCAATTCACCTCATTCAAATACTGTAGTGCAATCACTTTATCATGAAAGTGCAATTTACAAATGTAGATTTTTGTTGTTACATAACTGCACTCCATAACAAAACAATGTAAAACTTTAGAGCCAACATGTTCACTCAGTCCTACTCCTTGTTCAGTCAATCGCTAAGAGAAACAAGTTTGTTGACATTTACGGGAGATAACGCTGACCGCTTCTTATTTACAATGTCACCTGAAAGTGAGAAGAGGAGTTCGCATGGCACTTTTGTAGCTGACATTGCAAGGTATTTACGTGCCAGCTATGCTAAATATTGATATGCCTCTTCATGCTTCGACCACTATTCCAGAGGACATGCTTCCATGCTGATGATGCTTGTTAAAAAAAAAAAGTGTTAATTAAATTTGTGACTCAACTTGTTGGAGGAGAATTGTATGACTCCTGCTCCATGGTTTAACCTGCATTCTGTCATATGTTTTGTGTTATGGTAGTCTCGGATGACAACCCAGCATATGTTGTTTGATTTAAGAATACTTTCACTGCAGATTTGACAAAACACAAAGAAGATTCCAATATCAGATTTCTAAAGATAGCTACAGCACTCGACCCAAGGTTTAAAAATCTGAAGTGCCTTCCAAAATCTGAGAGGGACGAGGTGTGGAGCATGCTTTCAGAAGTCTTAAAAGAGCAACACTCTGATACAGAAACTACAGAACCCAAACCACCAAAAAAGAAAATCAGCCTTCTGTTGGTGGCATCTGACTCAGATGATGAAAATGAACATGTGTCAGTCCGCACTGCTTTGGATAGTTATCGAGCAGAATCTGTCATCAGCACGGATGCATGTCCTCCGGAATGGTGGTTGAAGCATGAAGAGACATATGAATCTTTAGTGTATCTGGCACGTAAATATCTTGCGACACCGGCTACAACAATGCCATGCGAACACCTGTTCTCACTTTCAGGTGACATTGTAAACAAGAAGCAGGCAGCATTGTCTCCTGCAAATGTAAGAAAAACTTGTTTGTCTGAGCAATTGGCTGAACAAGAAATAGGACTGAGTGGACTTGTAGGCCTTAAAGTTTTACATTGTTTTACTTTTGAATGAAGTTATATTTTTGTACATAATTCTGCATTTGTAAGTTGCACTTTTGTGATACAAATATTGTAGTGCAATCTCTTTATTAGGTGAGTTGAAAAATACTATTTCTTTTGTGTTTTTTCTACAGTACAAATATTTGTAATAAAAAATAAATATAAAGTGAGCACTGTACACTTTGTATTGTGTTGTAATTGAAACCAATATATTTGAAAATGTAGAAAACATCCAAAAATATTTAAATAAATGGTATTCTATTATTGTTTAACAGCACAATTAATTTTTTGAGTTAATCGCATGAGTTAACTGCGATTAATCGACAGCCCTAATCTCTACAAAATGTTCTTCATCGTTTCAGACATTTTGAGATGTTGGTATTGTATACCCTGCTTTTTTCCTTTATGTAAAATAATTTAAAGCAGGATTATAGTAACTATTCTCACAACGGGTACCTTACTCCACTAATAGTTCCACTGAGTACAACAGGACTAATTGAGGAGTAAGGTTCTACGAGAAGTCTGTAAAGTATTCATAAATCTGGCCATTAATGTTTTTGCACAAACTTTTTTTGGTTTCTATTCTCAATTTTTAGATAACTTTGGTAGTTTTGTCTGTTTCAAACGTGAAGTCTGTTTCAAACGTGATTACATTTCGTAGCAGAATTTGGAAAACTTTGCTGAGTCTTCTCGGAAAACCATCTAATCTAGTTAAAACAAGTTCAGTACATCCTGTTTCTCTGTAAATTAAATCTTGAAACTTGAATCTTGAAAACCTGAAATCATTCTGGTTGCTGTGCAGATTAAAAAGGAATTTACTCTTGCTGAAGTAGAATTAGTTTATTTCAGCTAGTATTCAGCTTTGCACTAATATAATAATTTTAATCTGATTTAAAATTATAGGGCAATGATTAAAAAATCTTATTTGCTGATGATGATAGTGGTCGCACATTAGCCTTTTAGGAGAATTTTAACTTCCTATTTTTTCACAGACAGTTATTTTACAATCTTTTGAACTGCACAAAAGTATGTGGTGGTAGATTTTTTTGTTTTTTAGCTCTCCATTCCGTTTTCAGATTTACTCCTTTTCCCATCCACCTCATGTACGTTTAATAATAAAAAAAGGAATGTTAAGGGACTGGGACTGTAATAGGGTGATCAGTGATCCAGCCCCGAGTGAAGTGTGACTAAAAGCCATCATCTGGCTGATCTCATTCATTATAGAAGACAGACCTGCCAGATTTAAAACAAAGAAACTGCTGTGACTGGCTATAGGGAACACTGCCAATGTAGATTTGTTTTATTTGAGATGGGATAGATAGGTATAGCGGTTATCTAGGTTCACCTTCCTTTTCCAAAGGCCCCATATTGTTCTGAGCTGTATTTCAGAGCTGGCTGTATGTAACCTCTGAACCTCATCAACACCACTCCTGGTGCTGCCAGAGTAATGTATTGTGGAACCTATGCCTATAAAGTGAGAATAAGATTCCCCTGAAACTCTGAGCTCACTTTTAATGTTGGAGGCCAACACCTGTGGAGTACAGCCATTGGTCCATGAACCTTTAAAATAAGAAGGTCTGTGTTAATAGTTGCACGTTCACAAGTAGACTTCATCCGAAGCTAGTTTAGACTCATGTTGGAATGGCCAAAGACAGAACATCTGAATCCTTCCCCAACTAAAGGCGTTGGCCTCCAACATTGTCACAAATCCTTTAATATTTAAAATAATATGAAGGGAAAATATATGTAAGAACAAAGCTCTGTTTACTCTCTTTTATTTCATATTTTAGAAATAAAAGATCAATTTTATAATTGAAATAAGACACTCCAAATTGGGTGACATGGTGGCATATTGGCATAGTCAAGTGATTGAATCAATCTCCTAGGACCTATCAATATCCTGCTATGATGTGCAAAGTGTCTTGTCCTGTTCAGATAGTTAAAATGGACACCGTCAATGATTTACACTCAAAATTGTACATTACTTAAAACTTTTGATGTAGGGCTTCCAGATTCTCTGCTTTTCCAAAGAGATATTTCAAGCTAGATACATGTACAATTTATTTCACATTACAAAATAGAAAGTTGTAAATATGTGTGGTAACTCCAGTTCTAATACCATATTTTAGTACAGGGGTCGGCAACGTTCGGCACGCGGCTCGCCAGGGTAAGCACCCTAGCGGGCCGGGCCAGTTTATTTACCTGCTGACGCGGCAGGTTCGGCCGATCGAGGCCCCCACTCGCCGCGGTTCGCCGTCCCGGGCCAATGGGGGCAGCGGGAAGCCTCGGCCAGCACATCCCTCAGCCTGCGCCGCTTCTTGCCGCCCCCATTGGCCTGGGACGGCGAACCGCGGTGAGTGGGGGCCGCGATCGGCCGAACCTGCCACGTCAGCAGGTAAATAAACTGGCCCGGCCCGCCAGGGTTCTTTCCCTGGTGAGCCGCATGCTGAACGTTGCCGACCCATGTTTTAGTACTTTCTCCAAAATAGATGTATAACCCGCTGGCAAAGTATGTGGCATGTCTACCACTACAAGTTGGTCTATACACTATAGCTATACACTATAGGCTAACACTATAGCCTACTCCCACCATCATATACTCCACACAGTTCAAGTGGAATAGGTGTGTGATGTGTATCTGAAGGTTTTGGGTTCAAATCCTGCTGACAAGTATGAGAGAAAAAGTGTATGTGATAATGTATTTAATGCACAAAGAGGCTGGCTACATGACACTGGCTCTCCTCTCTGTTTCCACATGATCATTAAAATTGCATTAAGACAACTACATATATATATTACTTTCCTTCTTAATTTCGTTTTTTCATGTAAGCAATGCTATAATTGCCCCAGTGTTTCCTACATGAATGGAGGAAAGGTGGTTTGTGTGATTACATATGGGAGGGAAAATGGTCCATTAGACCATCTCTCTGTTAAGATGTAGACAACATTATGAGCTTGAGGGGAAAAAACAGTCCTACACTAATAAATAATACACACAACATTGTGAGGCTGCTTCCAATACCCTAAGAACTGTACAATACAACAAAAGTGGGAATCATCAGCTACTATGCTATGTTGTACCTTTAGAGCACAATGTGATGTGCAAAGGAACCTAATGGGGAATAGATAGTAACTATCAATCTAACCTACCACTGGATGGCATCTTTGTTCCACAGAATTACTACTGAAAACCCAATGATCTGGAGTGAAAAGTTGACTTTTATGGGAAACGGTTGAGAAACAAGGTTTGCAAGTTTTTTGTCATTTCTTCTTACGGTATCCAAAACCACTCTACCCTCCATTCTATAATTCTTCAAAATTAAAAAAAAAAAAAAAAAAAGGGAAAATGACAGACTACCATTAGACTGGAAGATTCAAATCACCAATTACTATTACAATTTGCTTTTTCTACCTTTCCTGTAATATTTTATTCTCTGCACAACTATTGATAAATAATTAGCAAGTGAGATGCAAGAAATTATTCTATCCAGGGGTTCTCCTGATGAACTAAACTATTAGTGCCGTTGAAATGCTCTTGATGATATCATTGGAACCCCTCCAGAAAAAAATAGTTTATTGCCACTAATTGCAGCCTATTTTATTTTGTTTATAATGTATGGACTCTAATCTTTTATTCCGAATGTGTATACTTTAAAAAAAATATTAGGTGGCAAAAGTATCATGCAGAAGAAGGGGAAAGAGTTGAGTGTATCTCTAGAAGATAAATATAAATATAAAGGATAAACTTCTTTATGTAAACTTAGCATTCTACTTTTTGTGATGTTTATACATCATCCTTGCAACTTGACAGAGAGGATTTAAGGCAGTGAATGTTTTCAGCAGTACAGTGACTTATGGTGGCATTAGAAAGAACAATAAGAATTTATTTTTAAATTGATGTGGTAGGACCACATTGTTTTTACAAACAGAAAATAATGACTCATCCCTCTTTTTTGTAGCTTTACAATAACTATATCTAAGGAGCTTATTCTTTTTTTTGTAGCCGGGGGGCAAAAGGGGGGCGGATCACCATGATGATTAATAAAGAGAAAACAGTTTGGCATTGAAATCGTGATGAGTAATACTGTACTTGGTAGGGTCTGTGATCTGGCTGTAAAATAATTGTCACATGTTCATGATTCAAATTGACTTTGATACAACTGTTTTGTCCAAATGTATGTATGAGTTCCATTTATGCATATTTACATAATTGTCGAATGTTAGTGCAAGAAGTAATTAGTTATGGTAATAATCCCTTTGCATAATATATATATAGTTGTACTTTTTAAATTTTTACAGCAAATAGGGTTATCTTTTTCCACAACTATTTATATTGATGTTTTGGGTTAATAATTTTCTCATGTATCACAGGCATAAACAATAATGCTGGCACTATACATAAGTTTTCAGTTACATTGCTTTTTAAAGCCAGTGTTACTATTAGACTGTGGTTTAGGGATTTAAACCTGTCTCATAAGTGAATAAAGTTCTCTACCCTTTACTCAGATAGCGTATGGAGATTTCTTTTTGTGCTATTGCCCTTGACTCACTTTCCTCAAATCCTGATCAGCGCCATCTCACAAAAAGATTCCACATCCACAGTCTTGTCCCTCCCGAGGAAAAAAATAATCTTGTCCTTTGCCTATGCTATTTTCACCAGCGGCAATAGATTAATAAGGATTATAAGATATTGAGTGCTCCAGTGGGCTTCATTTCAGCAGCAGAGATCATAGCCTTTCTTCAGGGCCATGGATGGTTTTGCTGTATGGCCAGCAGGGTGGTGGATCCCCTTGATCTATGCACTCTGGTGTCAGCCCCCACCCATGCACATCTTACTTCATTATCCCTCTGCTTTTGCACAGGGGCATCAAGCCAAATGGAGTCACATACACTCAGAAGGCAATTCTGTTGTACGTGTTGCCGTCAGATAACCTGCCGTTATATGCAGTTCAGTGAGACAAATGTAGTCCGATGGTGGATTCCTGGCCAAAGACTGAACTGCAGTCCAGTGGCAAAAAAATGAGCTGCTAGTTTCAGTTCATTTCTCGGTGGGAAAGTGTGCACATCAATCCTCTCACTCCTTATATTTGACTGTTTCAGAAGAGAAGACAAAGATCAAGTGTGAATGGCAAAGTGTGTCCACAAGAGCAGGGTTAAAGAACAATGACAGAGCATAGAGTTTGTGGAACATTACTCTGCTGTTACCCAGGCCATATATGTTTTGAGGGTAAATGGGATTTTTTCAGTAGTTAGGGTTTCTTGTACCTTTCATGAGCACTAAGTTCAATAGAAAAACATGGAAGTAAAAGTTTTTTTTTAAAATGAATTACCGTACCTTGTGAGGTTTATTTGACTGTATTATTAAGACTAGTATCTTTACACTTCTTCACCTGCAAAATTCACATGTAGATTTTACTTTTTTCCTGTAAATTGTACATTTTAAAACTTCAGAATTTTGAGTTTTGCTGTTACAGTATCTTCAAAAACTACCATACAGAAAGAATGTTAATCAGGGGCTCTATATTAGGACTCAAATTATGTAAAAAAAATTGATTTTTACTTATTGTTAAAGCATAGTAAGGTAAATAGTTCAGTTCCTGCTTTCTATTGTGAGGCAGGTGGCAAGGAGGAACACGGATAGAACACTAAAGAAAGAAGAAATGAACATTCCCGAAAGTTAATGGGAAAGGGGTGTTCCTTACAATTCTGTTGTGTCTTGAAAATTCTGCCAATTATTGAGTGATAAATGTTAAAGCTATGGTAATCGTACAAAATAGCATTTGTAGAGGGCAATATTAAAACAATTAATTGCACAGTTTACTTTGGTGTTAATGTTCAATTAAATTTCAGTACATGACTAATCAAGACGCACAACAAACATTTCAGTCAAATATAGTAATACCTCTAACTTACCTTTTTATATAAATGTAATGTTCCTTATCTATTTATACATATATTTTTTCAAGCCTTGCAGTTGTTTTCACTATCCAGTTTAAAAATTCCAGTTGTCTGAATAGAGAGAGTCAATCTCAGGGTTTTTAAGTCATTACCAGTAAAAAAAATTTGGCTTCTTAAGGTTCAAGAACAAAATTTGTTTGCCTGTATGTCATACTATGAACTTTTGTGGGAAATGGAGAATACTTTCTCTATTTTTCTGTTAGAATGAATGTTTGATGGAGGTGAAACTGCCTCTCAGAGACCAAATGCTGGAATCACAGGCTGAATATGTGAAAATGCTAAAGGTACTTGTAGCTTTCCAAATTTTTCTGTACAGATGTATATATCATGGGTCCTGGTTGAAGTGAATGCGATGACATTGGCTGTATGTCCGTGTAGAAGTTGACATAATATAAGTTTTGCTGCAAGATGCTTGCAAAATCCCATGTTTATCATAATCATTTGGGAACACACTGATAACGGTGTCAGCATTTATTGTGTTTGCATTTCGCTTGTTAGAGACTCCGTGGGCTTGTTCTACATATACCGGGTGTTCCACAGAGTGTAAATGCAATAGTTCAGAGCCATTTCTGTAAGAATGACTCTAGGTCTTTTTCTTCCTCACTGCATTCCGGATTCTTATTAGGTGTTCATGTATGGCATCTTTGTAAGTTAGTGCTTTGTTTTCATTAACTACACAACCAAGTAAGCTTAAACAGCTTTGTAGTATGGTCAGCACCTTTGTTTTAGCTCTAATCGGAGAATTGGGGCGCCAGCCTATTTGTTCTAGATTCACTTACTCTCCATACCAATTTATCTAACCATGTGTTCATGTTTGTGATTATCTTCACATGGTCCAATATTCAGCTAAGCTCATATGGCTTGGCCAGAAATGGATCTTCAGCCTCATGTGATCTTGTTTAGCTTCTCTGAAGTGGTGCCAGTTCCATCACAGGCATTAAGGTTTTTATGCTAAAAATTTTTGTGTGTGGTTTGTTTCCTTTTTTTTCTTCAGCATTTTTGTGAGATTTGTTGTTCTCAATTGTAGTTTTAATAAGGGTATCTCTTGAACCTTGAGCAATTTGAAATAATACAGTGTTTTGGTTTCAATGTCTGTGGGTTTTTTGTTTGTTTCATTACTGTTGTTGATTGACCCCTACTTCCAAGCCATCAGTGTATGGGGGAAAAGTGAGGGCCTTGTGGTCTGCGGTCACTACTAACCTTTGTCAGCTGGCCACATAGCTGTCATTGCTATCACGTTTCTCATCAACTTCCGGTCAAAGGAAAGGTGCCCATATAGAATTGTGGGTGTTTTTGTCCATGCTGGACACACCACTTTTGCAGATTGCCTGATGCTGAGTGGTCAAAGAGATATGTTCCATTAAGTTGTTTCTGAATCTTGGGTATTCCATGATAAGGTAGAGCCCGGTGGCTGTGCCAATAAACTGGCCCCGCTTCCCTCTTCTGATCAGGAGCATTGCATGATTATTCCCTTTAAGGGAGGCAGTTAATTTATAAAAGTTACTGTATCGCATGCAAAATTATCTTTTGTTTATGCTTTTGTTATAGAGATGACGATGACATCAATGATGTTGCCTCTATGGCTGGAGTTAACCTTAATGAAGAGAGTGCCCGAATTATGGCAACCAACTCCGACTTGGTTGGAACCCAGATACAGTCTTGTAAAGATGAACCCTTTCTTGCTGCTATCCCTTTACATAAACGAATACTAGAAATGGGTGAGAAGCATGTCATTTGCTTTCGTTAGTATTGCCTTTGGAGCTGTTCAGTTTTAGTCAGTGTCACAATACACGGTAGCATCCAGCATTGATATAATTAAGGTTCTATAAGCATTTTTCATTACAAAAGTATCTTGGCTGTGTCAAACTGTATCAAAATGGCACTTCGGTATTATAATCTACTTGAGGATCCCCAAACTTTGCAAACATTAAGGAAATAAACCTCCCATTGTCCCTGTGAAGTGGGGAATCATTATTATTCAGATGTTGCACATGACCAAGATGAGGCACAGAGAGGTAAAGTGACTTGCCCAAGATCACAGCAGATGTCTGAGAGTGAGTCAAGAATGGAATCCAGATCTCCTGCTTTCCACTCCCTATGGTTTAGCAGAAGACAAGTTGTTTGCTTGGATGTATTTTTTTCATACAAAAAAGATTTAAAATGTATTAATTCAATTTTTAACGTCTATAACAGGGGTCGGCAACGTTTGGCACGTGGCTTGCCAGGGTAAGCACCCTAGCGGGCCGGGCCAGTTTATTTACCTGCTGACGCTGCAGGTTCGGCCTATCGCGGCCCCCACTGGCTGCGGTTCGCCGTCCCGGGCCAATGGGGGCGGCGGGAAGCGGCGCGAGTGAGGGATATGTTGGCCGCGGGTTGGCCCGAACCCGATATAACGCAGTCTCACCTACAAGGCGGTAAGGTTTTTTGGCTCCTGAGGACTGCGTTATATCGGGGTAGAGGTGAATAAGAAAATAGTAATGCAAATTTTGGGGAATCTGGTGGTTGCTGTCTGAGATTATGAAGTCCACAAGCTGTTAGTGCAAGTCTTTGGAAGCACCACTGTGAGGCCTGCTGTGATTGAACTGTATACTGGTGCAACAAAACAAAAAGCAAAGAAAATTAGACCTAATAACTCGAAAGTCACTAATAAAGTTGCCATGCAAGCCTTAATTAATTCTTCTGGGTATAACAATTGCAGCCCAACATGGAGTTGTAATTTGAAGTGTCGGGCTTAGAAGACTCTGTACATACTTTAAGAGCCACAGAACACAGCGCACTGTTCACCATTTGCCTTTTGGGGTTTGCTCCTCAGAGAAGCAAATCCCTGTGGCTGTTTTTTGAAACTTTATTGGCTTTGATAATTGAAAATGAAACTTTCAAAGCTTTTAAAAGCAGCTGCAGGGATTTGCTTCTCAAAAGCAGTGAATCCAAGAGAGTGGTCGCTCCTAGTGAGCTCTTGCTGCTGTTTCTAGAGCTTTTGGCTTTATATAAAGTCTTTTGTAGTTTTGAAAGTGGCTTTGGGGTTCACTAGTGGCTACTATTTAGTATCCATGGCTCTTGAGGAGAGAATTCCTGCAGCTGAGTTTGAAGCTTTAAAAGCTTTGTTTTCACTGTGTGGGGCCAGATTTTGTTGCTCTCACAGGACCACACAAAATTCAGTAGTTTGTGCTACGGGGCACTTAAAATAATGGGATTGTATGAGTATCACAAAATCAGTCTGACCATGTGTTGGTATGCCTAGGCACACAAGGACTAAACAAAGGAGACTGTCACATTCTTAGACACACTAGGAAAAGAAAAGTCTCAGATAATTGGATCCACTATTATCTTATGTTTTTGTATTATGCCTATTGACAAACAAGGTAAAATGCACTTTTTTCTTACATTAATGTATCTGAATATGGCTTAAAATTGGGAATTTTTTTCTATCTTGAACGCTTTTCATATTTAATAATCACTTTAGTATTTAGGGCACCTTTCTAATGTTCCAGTAAAAGAAAGAACTGTGGTATGTACAGTATCAGGACACTGCTATTCACTCCTGTCTCAGAAGCTGGTTCTTTCAAGTTTTCTGTAATATTAATCCCCCGCTCTCTCATCTCTGAGCAAGAGCTCTGTAGAGAAACTCAGTAGTGTTCCCCAAAGGCTGTTTCAGAGATTATGCTTCCATTCACTAGAGTCAGAATATAAACTGCTAAAGTGAGAGCAGATGCTATGCAGTCTTTGGCAGTTACCACCAGCCAAATGCCTCAAAGTTATAGTAAAAGAGGTTTCTTCTTAAAATATTGTACATTCTTATCTCTACAGTAACTTGGCAGCATTATAGTCCATAGTTTATTTTAAATATAAATATTATCGATCCTTCTAAATATAAGAAATAGCTGAAAGATGCATTAATGCAAAGACACTAGTTCATTGCCTAAATTACTTCCTTCTCCATGTGCCTTTGTGTCTTGTCATCTTTGACTAGCAATTGTTGCCATTTGTTCATCTGTGAAGGCAAGGATTTTGATTGATTCAACCTCTGTCTTGATTCAAAATGAAGAATGAATGTTTTTGCACCAGGCAATGTATTTTGTCGCCGCTCTACCCAGGATCATAAAGCTTAAAACCTGATTCTTCTGCATGGCAGCACAACACAATGGCACACACAACACTCTGCCTCTTCTTTTTTGAAAGGCTACAATTTCTCTTGTGCTTGCTGGTGCTGTATGTTTTTATTTGGCAGATCCTTATGCTTGCTCCATTAGCACACCTGGGTAGTGTTTCCTTGATGAGCCGAGAAAAATTGATTAGCCCCATGCCATGGCTGCACTTACCCAATAAATAATAGTGATACTTCCTAGTTTTCATTTGGGAGAGAACACAGAAAAATAAAGTTGGATCATTTGTGCTTGGTTTTTTTTTCCCCCCTTCATTTTTAGTTGTTCTTTGACTATTTTTTGGTGGACAGGGACTATCTCTTAGCTTTTATTAGCTTTTAAACATTAGCTGTTACGTGGACATTCTTTGAATTGAGTTTCCATTGTGCAATAAACTGGCAGCATCACAATATACATAATATGTCACAGCTCCTAAGAGGATTATTGTAAGAGTGAGTTTATTCTTTTTGCTTCGTAGCAGTTTTGGTAAAAGTAGAATCACCTTTATTCATCTGATGTATAATTGCTGCTTGATTGTGAGGCAGATAAAAATTAGGCTACAGTTAATTTTATATTGCATTTAAATGAAAGGTAACAGGACA
Organism: Emys orbicularis; assembly: GCF_028017835.1. Classification (NCBI taxonomy): domain Eukaryota; kingdom Metazoa; phylum Chordata; order Testudines; family Emydidae; genus Emys; species Emys orbicularis. Next base: position 19,192,177 of record NC_088696.1, read on the forward strand.
CAAGTAAAGGGTGAAACCAAAGAAGAATTTGTTTATATGCATTGACAACTAAAACTGAGAAAAAAGGGAAAAGGTGCAAGAAGAGAAAGAAGCAAAGAACATCCACGATCACTGTTAACACATAGTAACAAAATAAGAACTGCATGCACAGTAGGAAGCATGAAAGGTAAATGAGAAGTCATACAAAATATATGAAACTGTACACTTGACCATAACCTTACTCTTTGCACAACTATAGTGGGCCTTCAAGAAAACTTGAAGGATTGTAAAAGCTGTACATGGGGGGGGGGGGAAGCTTGGTGAGGCAACTAGTTCATTTTGTAGTGTTTCATGTGGCCTAATGATAAATATTGTTAGTAATTGGTTCCCATTCCTACTGGTTTTGGGTGGAACCATCTCGTTTTCTGTGGAAATCCTGATAGTCATCCTAAATTTTCCTTTTCTTAACATTAGCCCATTAAATGGGACAATAGGATAAAAATCTAGTCCCCTCCTTTTCTCACACACCTTCTTTCTTGAAAAACTATTTAGGAGAATATCCCTGTACTTGTCTCTGTAGAAATGATGAGCCCTAGAACTTTATTTGGCCTTCAAAAAGCCCTCTTTTGGGGTTCCAGGTCACCAAAATGCAATCTCCCGATAATCTTCGGATTTGTAAGAAAACACAAATTCCCACAGCTCAGTCTTGACTCCACCTGACTTCCCTTTCTATTTACAACCCTACCAAATGACACCACAGCCTATATCTTGCTCTTACTTTGACTACCCCAAAATGTCATAGGTTAGAGTGACATGGCCATGTAATAACTCAGTTACAGCAAGAATAATGAAACATAAGCCTGAAATACTGTTCTTTGGCTTATGCTATTCCTTGCTCTCTCTCTCTCTCTCTCTCTCTCTCGGTATAGGGCAGTTGGCTAACCAGAACCTTCAAAGTGTGAAGTACTTAAAAATATGTATATATTTCATTATAGGCGGAGATGGAAGTAAAATCTACTATCAGCCATATCTAACTCGGAGTAACTATCCACCTTATTTCAATATTTATTAAAGAATAATGATAGCTTTTCATTCGTGGGAAGAGTCATGAATAATTGTTTTCATCCCCCATTCATTCAAAGTTATTGTTAATTTTGAGTTATGAAATTAATTTTTCTTAAAGATTTGTCTGTTGATCAATGATCAAGTATTTATATCTCCTTGTTGTCAGAGACTGTTTTATGCAAAGAAAACTCTTTCTTGACAAGAAAACAATGTGCCTAATTTTTCCTATTAATATGAGTATTGTAGCACCTTGTTTATTCTAAATAAATCTCTTGGCAGGGAAACATAGCCTTCAAGAAATCTGAAAATGCATCTCTTTAATGTGTCCAAGGTCTAATGGCCGAGATAGTAGGAGGCCGAAGGTTATTCCTAAACATAGTGTCTGCAGAGCAGCTCTGTGTGATACTTTGAAAGCCATTGTTTGTCAATGTTAAAATTGCAAGGATTAGGTTCAACATAATTTAGATATACCCTGTTCTTACTCTTCTTGTACTCTTCTCTAAATTCTGTCTGCCAGAATATTGACTGTTCATCTGCCTAAATGAGTATTCTTCATAAACACATTCTTGGTTCTTGTGCCTGCTGCATGAATGCATGATACAACACACAGCAAGAAAAATCTTAGAACTAAAAGCTTATCTAGGACTCTACATTCTGGAGGTACACAGTAATGGCATCATAGAGTAAAACAGCTGTGTGTGTGTGTGTGTGTGTGTGTGTGTGTGTGTGTGTGTGTGTTTTAAACAAATAATCTGAATGCTCTAGAGGGCATTTGATATTGTGTTAGAACTGCCTAGAAAATCTGCTTGGCCTTGTTCCATGAAGAGCATTCCAATAGGTTTTAGAGCCTTCTGTCTTATTTTCTCTGAGCATTTGTTATTAGTTTAATAAATAATAAATATAGGCATTCTGTCATCACTGTTTTGTCTGCCTGTTTATCAACAGTTACATTTGTGTTTGAATAGGATGATACTTTTACTACTGATGATGCTCTTTTAGATATGGAACAGTGCTAATGTAAAAGTATACTTATGTCTGTGTTTGGTTTACTGTTAATGGCTTTTATATCTGGTTAGATTATAGTTGTTGGAGTTCTCCTGTTTTAAGCCATGTGATTGCCCATCAGATAACTATGTGTATTACTTTTTTGCTTCTGCTTTCCTCCATCACATTGAAAAGATTTTGTTGTTTTCACCATTGGACTTTAACTTTTTATTCTTGAACTGATTTGCCTTCAAACTGAAATGTTCCTTTCCATATCAGTTTATCTACCAGCATCTTTCCGTCATGAGCCCCCCACTCCCCCCCCCCCCGCATATCTGTGGAAATTACCCTTGACTGTTTTGGAGGTAGTTTTAATATTTGCATAATGTGCCTATGAAATGTTAGTCCTCCTCAAGCGTAGCCTTGAGGAGTCATGTATTGTTCTAACAACATGGGCAGTCCTGATCCCATGAGTGAAATTCTCTGATCCCAGCTGCCTCTTTTAAGCAAGAGGTTTTGTATTAGGTATCATTTCATTTAATTTGAAAGATTGTTTGCATGCCAAGTCTGTGAACCTTTTCCAGCTCCCATAAAGGATCCTTAATATATCATTTGTTGAGACATAACATAGACCAGGGGTCAGCAACGTTCGGCACGCGGCTCGCCAGGGTAAGCACCCTAGAGGGCCGGGCCAGTTTATTTACCTGCTGACGCGGCAGGTTCGGCCGATCGCGGCCCCCACTGGCCGCGGTTCGCTGTCCCGGGCCAATGGAGGCGGCGGAAAGCCGCGGCCAGCACATCCCTCGGCCCGCGCCGCTTCCCGCTGTCCCCATTGGCCCGGGACGGCGAACCGCGGCGAGTGGGGGCCGCGATCGGCCGAACCTGCCGCGTCAGCAGGTAAATAAAACTGGCCCGGCCCGCTAGGGTGCTTACCCCGGCGAGCCGCGTGCCAAACGTTGCCGACCCCTGACATAGACTGTGTGGTGGATGTATATATGAATTTAGTGTTTGAAATGTCTGTAGTTTCATATCACTGTTAGGGAATGCACAGATCTGTCAGTTGAAGTAAAAGGGTAATTATCTCATTGAGTTAATTTGATTTAAAAAATTTCAGATTAGAAAATTTGCCATCATTCTACATATTTAACATGCATGCCCAGATCTTCAAAGCGAGTGTGTTGAGAGAGGAAAAGAAAATGTGTTTATTGTGCCTGTTTTATAGAGACTTCATTTTATTTTATTTTATTTTGCATCTGATAATGTCAAACATTTTAGGGCAACCAAATTTTGTTAAATGGTGACCTATAACTATTTCCTTGAAAAAAGAAAAAATGTTCTAATCTTATTTAGCAATGCTGCTGATACTAAGCCTAATTAGTAGGCATTTCAACAAACTAGTACATTGTATTGTTGTTCTATTTTCTTTAATAGATCCACGATTAGACTTCCTGTTCTACAAGACGTCCCAATATGCATGGTACTGGTAACATCAGTACCACTAGAGAGCCTGGAGTTTGCCTTTCTATAAAAGTAAGACAGCTTTTGTTCAATATTTTTTGTGTATTTCTAAGGTTTTCTTTTTATTGTTATCGGTTCTTCTGTGCAACAGCACAGCATAGCTTCTGTTATGCTTTCAGCAGTGCTACTTGCACATTATATGGCTAACTTATATACCAGTATTGATGTTCTTCCACCAAAATGTAGTCCCTCAAAAATAAGCTGAAATTTAGATTTGTTCAGAACATCAGTATTTATAAATAAAATGCAGCTGATTTCTACAGTCATAAAATTACTATTTTTGGTGGGATTTTATTGTAATAGAACTGAGAACATGACCATACTACTTGGTCCCCAAAACACATAGAGAATTCAAGTACTGTCTTCAGCATAGTACCATGCTTTTGTTTTATGAATCCCATGTAATGGTCTTCCTTAAAGATCCTGCTATCTCTGGAGGATGGTTCTAGCCTTCATGGCTTTCCACAACACCACCTGCTGCCTCAAAATAAGGGTTTGCCTGTGAATGGCTTCAAGTTATTGATATTTGCAAAGGAGGGTCGAGCTGGGAGCAGTATTCCCCGAAGATTCATCCTGTAGCAGAGTCTGATGGTACTCTCCACCTCATGTATAGCTTGTCAGTAGAAAGATAGGATGTAAAATAAGAACAATAAAAAGAAAACCTCAGAGAACCATTCAATATTGCAATAAAGCTGACTTGCATTATCCCCATAGGCAGACTCCATGCTCTAGTGGTGGTACTAACGTCACCAACTCTCAAAACATGCTGGGACATCTTTGTGGAGGGGGAAGTCATTGGTCAATGAGCAGCAACATCAAGGATCTTTAAAGGAAAAAAGGGAAAGGTAATACAGTTTCTAAAATGTGTTAAGTGACTGGTAATGTTTATTTAGCAATTCTGCTGATCATACTAACCTTGCAATGTTTTTCCAGAAAACATTGTAGTTCGTCTTAAAGGCTTCTCCACAGTCTTTCTCTCTCCCTCTTAGAATCATCTGACTTGAGGTTTTCATGCTGCACTCGTGGGAATGTAAAAATGTGATTTCTTTTAAAATACCGTTACATTTGTTAGACCACCATATATCGTGCTTCTGCTGCTTTCAGAAACCAGATTAAACTGGGGTTCATTGACAAATTTTTCAGTGGTCATAATGAAGAGTTTATTGGCTTGCCAAGTTTTTCTCCAATATTAGACATGCACAACAGATGGTTGTAGTTTTAGAAGTTAGCATCATTGTCCCTAGGTAGGCTGCACCTTTCAAGATCATTTTGCAATCCTCCCAGTGCACCCATTTCAAATGACAGGCCTGTGCCTCCACTTCTCTTTGGGTTGGGATCCTGTAATCCAACCACCCTTTGACTGACTGGGTCTCTGGGATATTCTATGTTGCCAGTCTTGGTACCTTCCAGGCTTAACTGGCTTAGCACCTGGAAGGGTTTCCCTTTGGGAGCCTTTAATAGTATACAGTGAAACATGCAGTTTCTTCAAAACAAAGTATGATTTTTTTTTGCCAAAAGGTGCACAGCAATCAGAAACTGATGTAAAATGAGGCCTATGTTCATACCATCTTGCCTATGCTTGGCATTCCCTTCAAGCCCCTAGGTAGACATGACTTAGACTTGCTGTCCCCCATTCTCTAGGGAACCAAGTTACAGCCTACTTGCTGCAGACCCTGACTTTCGATCAATCTGGGTGACTTCTGCATCTGTGTCAGCACTCACTGACACTCCATGGTCACCTATCTCAAGTCACTCAATCCCCCTGCCCTTCCTGTTTTAGGCTCAGGGTCCTATAATGGTTTAGTATCCTACTTTAAGCCCAGGATTAGCCTTGGAAGAGTAAACCATTTAAACCTGGATGGAGCCAGTAGTGGATATTCCACAATTAAGTTTTCCCATTGTTTCCTCAAGGATTCTTATCTATGTTATTGTTTTGATTTTCCTGCTTGTCCCCTTAATGGCCTCTTTTATCTAACTCCATAGCAAGTGAGCCATCATAAACACACAAAGGAATCTCTTCTCTTTGGTGACATCTGCATGAAATTACTTAACAGAAATCTTAATAAAAACAAGATTTATTAAAAAGAGAGAAAATGAATTTAAGAGAAGAACTATTTCTTTAGCACATCTAGATTTACACTTCTCTTTAAGCTACTTGAGACAAGGCTTTATCAATTTAGTTACAGAGGAGGGAAAAAAGCAAACTCTTCTGTAACCCATCTGGTCAGACTGGCAGCCTCTTTTGCTGTCCAGATACCAGGTCTTTTTTTGTCCCCCATAGACATGCTTATTAGATCCCTGCATCTCAATCAGCTTACTTGTCTAAATAAGCCTCCCCAGTTCCTTGCAATGTTGTTGTAGCCATGTTGGTCCCAGCATATGAGTGAGGCAAGGTAGATGAGGTAATATCTTTCATTGGACCAACTTCTGTTGGTGGAATTGACAAGCTTTCGAGTTTCACAGAGCTTTTCCTCAGGTCTGGAGATGGTAACCAGAGTATCTGACCTAATTACAAGGTGGTGGGACAGATTAAGAACACCTTATGTTAACAGTCTGGTCTTTCCTAATTCATGCCATAGTCCCTGCTCTCCGAACCAGTTTTCTCTACTTATCTATGCACACAATAGTGTTTGGGAACTGGCTGTATTCTGCAGGAGATGGACCATTGAGCTTAATATAATACAGCCATACAGTACATTCTGGGTTTTCTCTCTTTCTAATACTGTAAAGTCTAAGGGAGACCTATTGGGATCCAGGAGCAAGAGGAAGATTGAGGGGTGTGGAAGAGAGAATTCTATGAAAGAAGGAATTAAACCTTGAAGGACTACTAGTACATTTTTAATGGATAGCACTGCAGTGGTGCTGGCAGAGTGCTCTCTGCAGTTGTGTCTGACCTTTGCATAGAGGTCAAATAGAGGAAGGGTAATTGTGCTCTTTCCTAGACCACCTAAGCAAGGTCCAGACAGAGCCTAGTCCTAAATGCATTTTGATATTCTAAATTGTTTTTAACTTGTTCTTTTAAGATTGTTTGTTTGTAACTTAAATATGCAAAGACACTACAGATTTTCAATAGTTTATCACATCAGTAACCAAGGTCAGACCTGATGTTTTGCAAATAAAAACATTTTTCTCTTGCATCTCAGTCCTGTCAATCCTCTTAAAGTATAAATTATTAAAATAGCTTTTGATTCTTTAAAACCTTATCTGCTAAGATTAATATAGCAGCTCTTTTCTGCATTTTTAAATAGTAGAAAATACAAGTTTTTTGAAGTTTTCAGCATATAGTTTGGTCAACAAAATAGTTAAAATTGAATCATAACAAAACTGTTGCACCTTATGACTTCCAGTATAACTACGCAGACAGTGGTAACCTTTAAAATTCTCATTACTCATGACCTGAAATTTGTCAGTAAAAATTCGGAGACACTTATATTTGTAAAAACAGTACATCTCAGGTTTTAGTGACTTATATGCCAGGATAATACTGCTGTATGTTGATTCTGAGGTTGTTGAGGCCTATCATACATAGCTAACATGAATATAAACTCTTTTATATAAAAAGTGTGAGGTTACGTTATATTTTATTTTTTACAAGATCTAGTCTAATTTTTGTACTTGTTGTGCATGTGTTGCTACATCTTACAGTTTTGAGTGAACATTGGTTGAACCATAGTTTGATCTTAACACATTTGAATATATAACCATGTACTAACACCAGGAAGTTTTACCCAGTGGTGCAAGTAGAAATCATTTCTTGCCAGCACACTGCACTCATGAGCGGGACACAAAGGGAAGGCACGTGTGACCTCCCCACGTCACCCCCCCACGTGACTCCTCCCCGCCCCTAGCCCGGGACCCGCACGCTCTCCCCGTCCCCTCCCCATGATTCACATCCATCCCGTGTGTCCGGGGGGGGGGGGAAACGGGACTCTGTTCTCCTCACGCTGCACCGGAGACTTCTGCTGTACAGACCCCAGGCAGGAGGACTCGAGATGCAGCTGCACGGAAGGGCTGGGGGAGGGCTCCTCCTGTGTCTTTCCGGTATGCTGTACCAGCTATAAATATCTTACTGGTACGGTGTACCGGAACGTACCACCATATTTACACCATTGGTTTTACCTCATTATACAGAATATATACCTCACTCTTTTGTATATGAGTGTGACAGCCCTTGGAGTTTAGTGTTGGCATTTATTGGTTGCTCTGAGAGCAAGGAGAATCTGTTTCTTGCTACATGAAATAACACTTTTGAGGAAGCTGGTCACCAGTTATTTAATGCCTCATGTACAGATCTGGTACAGTGGAGGTTTGGCTAAGGAGACATGGATGAGGAACGTGATTTTTGACTATCACTAAACCTTGTAAGAAAAATATGAGAAACTCAAATCCAAGTGGGATATCTGCCAAGGTTGTAACTTGGAGCATTACTTTGCTCCAGCTCAGTCTCCACTGATATCCTTGGTGATGCTCTCCCACTCCACATCTTCACAGCAGGTCTAGGGAAATTGCAGGATTGCACTGGTAAGGTTATTGTAAAGACCTAGAAATATGTTAGTTTTTAAATATACCATATATTTTAGCAAATGTAAAAACAAAGTAGCTTGTAATGAAATACTTGTTTAAATTACAGATCAATCTTTTAAAGTTGTTAGAATTTTTAATTGTGTGTATTCTGCATCCACCACTACCATATGTGCATTCTTTTGGTCACAAAGCTACAAGCTGTATGTAAGAAGTTCCAAAATATTAGGGCTACCAGTATTTAGGGGAAGTCACTCCGTTCCTAAACTTTTTTAAAATCTGTATGGCTAGATATTCCACTTCTGAATAAAAGAAAATAATAGCTTTTTCAACAAAAAGAAGAGAAAATCCATTAGTAAACAAAAGGATTAACCCTTTTTCTAATATTAATTCCCTCTCTCTTTGCACACATCCAGTTTAAGATGTGAGTACTTTTTAATATTTACATTGCAGTAGTGACAAGGTGCCACAGTCAAGGTTAGTCTCTAAACGTATGCAGAAGTGTGGTCAGAGTCCAAAAGAGCTTACGGTCTAAGGCTAGGTCTACACTGGGGGGGAGGATCGATTTAAGATACGCAAATTCAGCTACGTGAATAGCGTAGCTGAATTTGACGTATCCTATTCGACTTACCCCGCTGTGAGGACGGCGGCAAATCGACCGCCGCGGCTCCCCCGTTGACAGCGCTTACTCCTCCTGATGAGGTGGGAGTACGCGCGTCGATTCGGGGATCGATTTATCCGTCTAGATGAGACGCGATAAATCGATCCCCGAGAGATCGATTTCTACCCGCCGACCCAGGCGGGTAGTGTAGACTAGCCCTAAGAAAGATAAGACATATATGAAGGATGGTGCAGGAGAGAGATACATATAATCAAATACATGCAATGTTTACACATATATACCATTCGCATTTTCAAAAATTATAAATAAAATAAGTCAGTTACCTCCATCTGCCCCTCAGCCTAGCCATTATTGGTTGATTTCTTTAGAGGCATTACAGTAGAAGTGAATGTTGAGAAGGGATTGGTAGGGGCTGTATGCATGACTGTTTATATGAAGTTCATAATTACCAGGTTATTCTTTGCCTAGTGTTGTGTAAAATTATACAATTTATTGAGAAGTATATTTGCAATCATGCAGCTCTTCCATTTTTACTCAAGGAGCCAGAGTCTTTATGTAGCCTCCCAGCACTGGTATACTCACTGCTTTTGGTTTATAATCCCAACAGGACTTCAACCATCCTGCTCCATTTCGTGTTTCTTTGCTAAAAGGACCTAGAGTGGGAAGAGAGATTTTGTGACATCACAGTAGTTATGTGGTGACAAGCTGAGTTGTAATTATTTTTAAATGACCTTTTTCTGGCCTTTTTCTTGCTCTTTGTTTGCTGCTATTGAATTCAGCTTATGGAAAGCCTATACTGCATTTCTATTTTTTTCTTATAATGAAAAACTTAACCAAGAGCTATATGGGTAGAAAAAAGTGCCTAATTTTTGATTTTGCTAGAATGAAAGTGTTCAAAATTGGGAAATGCCATTGTGATCAGAGCAAGATAGCACATTTCTGGAATTAAAGCCCTAGAAAATGGGAACTGTGATTTTACTAATCCTGAAATTCAAGTACATATTATTGCTATGACATTGTTTCTCAAAAAAAAAAAAAAAAAACCCTAGGTTGTCTAACAGAATTTTTTTCTCATGGAATCCCTCTACTAGATCCTTTTAGTTGTGACTAGGTTTATTTTGTTATTGACTAACAGTTTTAGATATGTTTGCATAAGGTATATGCTCAATAAGGGTTTGACCTGTCAAATCTTCCTCACCCAAATAGTTACATACATGGGTACTTCCATTGGCTTCAAGGACAAAGGCCATGTCTACACTACCACTTATGTCGGCAAAACTTATGTCACTCAGGGGCATGAAAAAAACACACCCTGAGCAACATAAGTTTCGCCAGCATAAGTGGTAGCGTTCACAGCACTATGTCGGCAGGAGAGCTTCTCCTGCCGACGTAGCTACCACCGCTCATTGGGGATGGTTTAATTATGTCAACAGGAGAGCTCTCTCCCATTGGCATAGAGCAGCTACGTAAGAGATATTACATCGGCACAGCTGCATTGGTACAGCTGTGCTCCTGCAAGGTCTCTAATGTAGACATAACCTTTATTTGCATGAATATGGGTTGCATCAACAGAGTCAAATGCCCAATTCTGCCTTCAATTACATGTACAGCTCTCAGTAATTTTAGCTCCACAGAGAACAAATGAAGGGCCAAGAGAATTTTTTTAAATTTAGTGTCACAGCAAAGATGAATTCAAAAACATACAAACATATTGCTAACTTCCTTATGGTTACGCCTACAGTGTGAAACCATTGTCAGCCTAAGCTAATCTTGAGAGGACTTTAAAGTGTCTTTAAAAAAAATTAATATCAGAAATGTGTTGACATAGTGAATTCAGCTCTGGGAAGTGTGAGAATGATGTACTGTAGTGATGTAATAAAATATAGATTTAAAGAGACACTGCAGTACAAAAACTTGAAGAAAAGATGGGGAAAGAAAAGGCTGCAGGAAACAATCTTTTTCATATGGCTTAGTATAAATTCAGTTACAATAGCTGTATCTAGGAACAGAATTCATAAACAATTTTCACTTTGGGCTGTATTACTTCAGCATTTTCGATATATGAATAATTTTGTGTAGTATAGAATGCTATATAGTGGTGGATATGGAAAAAATGCCAAACCATTTTGTTAGAAGATGGTTGTTGTAAGTCTTATATCATGACAGATTTGTTTGAAATATGCATTTTTAATCAACCGACTTTCTATTGTGCTATAGCCTAAAGAAAGAAATCACTGCAGTGCCCCCTGCTGGTGAATGGCAGCTCACTGTTTCAGTAATGTCAGTGATTGACTGAACCAAACCCATTGCTGACATAAAGCCAAGGGTGATGCTGAAGACTGCCAGTTCATTTTAAATCACATCATTAAAATAACAGAAGTATATATCAATATAAAACTACTGTTCACTGATTCCTCTTCATTTTTTAGACATGTGATGGTTTACTGCTGTTGAGTTTGGCTGAAAAAATATGAACACTTCACAAAAAAAATGTTTGTTTGTTAAACCTCTCCTGTTTTTATTCACTTGTCCCCTCCTTTTTAAATGAAAATTATCTTTCTAATTAGCAATTCAGGAAATGCTTTCAGGGTGTGAACTTTTCCATGTAACATCTTGTATATAAGTACACATTCATACTTTCAATTAAAAAAAAAGTTGTTCAATTTAATCACCATAAAAATACTAGGACTGTGTATAAACCTCATGTAATCTTTAGAGCTTGTATGTTAATAGTGGGGCAAAGCCACCAATCCATGCACAAAATGCCCATTGATTTCCCTGGGAATCTTTTTCCTGATTCTACAAAGGGAGTCCCATTGGGCGGAATAGGATGTAAGGCCCCAGTCCTACGAACACTTACTCACATAAGTCCCATTGGGACTAATTGTCCATAAATGTTTGCAGGATCAGAACTTAGGCATGCAATATGTGGCTAGAAATGCATTTCCAGGATTTTTAATTATTTTAATAAATTGAGGAATTTTTAAGTGCCATAAATGTTGCTGCTTTTATTGGTTAAGAAAAATTTAATTCCTCTGTACATCTGCAAATTCAGGAGATTTCATCTATAATCTGCCTTGCCTTTGCTTTCTCAAGACAAAATTTCCATAATGCATGATTATTAATTATATTTAATCTATAAAATTACAGTGAAGAAGATATGAAGTTTAGGTACACTTTCAAATTCAATAATGATACTATCTGCATTACTAAAGATAACATTTATCACTACTTTCACTGTCAGTCCCCCTATTTTCATAAACTCATGGGCCAGGAAAGGGATTAGTCAGGACATGCAAGCACCACAGATTGACAAGAACCAAACGGATTTTTTTTTATGGGTCCAGCAACCACTCAGCCAAAGGCTAGCAGTGGATTTTTAGTAACTTGACTGTAAAATAGTTGCTCTTAGTATAATCTTGGCATAAAATGTCAAATGATAAAATAATTTCAAAACTTTATTTATTTAGTTAGTTAGTTTACAATTATAGTTTTTAGATTATCCAGCTGCAGTTGAAGTTTCATGTTCTGATATTGGACAAATACATTGTAAGGAATTTTTTTACAGGTAGCATGTGTAGCAAATATGCAATTATAATACATAATATGCATTGGGCCATATTCTGACCACATTTACACTAAGGTTAATCCAAATGGACTCAATTGAAAATAAAGAAGTTACTTCTTATTTATCCAGCAGAACTGAGAGTTGAATTTGGCCCAGTGTGTGTGTGTATTATAGAAAGTTACTCAGATAAACTGCAGTGAACTTCATAAATACTTGCCAGCCTTTTAAAAGAAAAACCCATTTAAAACTATCATTTACACAATAAACAAGTATTCGAAAATGCAATCACAAATCTTTTCAAGAGATCACAAATGTGTGAAGAAAGATGGATGAATAATCTTCAAGGACTGTATTATTTAACAAAATGAAACCCACGTTTAAAAATTATGATTAAATGTCACTGTTGTGGTACAAATGGACAAAAGGCAAATAGGTTTAAAACGGTGGCACAGATCTTTCTCTTGGGTACAATAGGCACAATTGAGAACTTGTAATCAGGCAGATTTTTAAAGAACATGTCAGCCTCAACACTGAATTTCCTAACTTTTGTTGGTTCATCTTAACAATGGTTAAGCAGAACTTTTTTTTCATTTCATTGCATGTCTGAAATAGCCATTAAGGTTCAGTCATTTAAAACAGAACTCATTATATCTTTCTGTAGGACCCAGTCTGCAAAGAAATGCAGTTCATCTGAAAAGAGCTTCTGTAGTGCATTAATATAATTGACTCCAATTTAAGCCCCTTTATGTTGCTACAGTGGCGTAAAATGCATGAGTGTAAATACACTTGTAGGGTTTTTTAATACTAAGCTCCATATGTTCACATTTTTGTATAACTGTGTTTAAGTTTATAGACTAAGCATAATTAACCATCCATTACACACAACTTTTGTCTTGAAAGAGAAAAAGCAAAAAAGATTATTGATATCTTCAGAATTTGCTCTTAACCACTTTTTTTATTAGCAAAAAATATTTTAAACCAAACTTTTTTTCAAATGGTCACCTAATAAGTTGATGAATAACTGAAAGTGAAATATATGTGCAGTGGTGTTACAGCTGTATTGGTCACAGGATATTAGAGACACAAAATGGGTGAGGTAATATCTTTTATTGGACCAACTTCTATTGGTGACAGAGACAGCTCTGAAGAAGGTCTCTGTGTATCT